>NC_134461.1:134179511-134804511 GCF_047948215.1 Lycorma delicatula | reverse complement strand
TTTCATACAGGAAGACATTATTAATCTTTATTTGTGTAAATTTAGTTTTACTGGACCTGAACAAAGGGAAACAAAAATTTGTAACTGCTTATGATATGAAGTATAAAGCCGAACTAGGTATTTTAAAATGCAGTGGAATCTTCTATAATATGTTTAGAAGAACATAAAGAAAGTGATTTGGATGACAGCAGTATCTATGACAGCGATCCAGATACTAGTGCTGAAACTGTGAGTGGAGTAGAGGAGTTGTGATATTTGTCTGATTCTAAAAATATTTTAAATATTTAAATAAATTATTTTTATTAGAAGTTAAATCACAAATATTTCAGAATTGCATTGGACTAAGTACTTACTTAGTATACTAGTATAAGGTGCAATCCTACAACATTTCCCCATAAAATAAGATAAATAGGCCTATTATAAAATAATATAGTAAATAAAAAAGATAAAATACTAACTGTAGGTTTTTCAGTTTAAAACATTATAATTATACTAACATGACAACCATCTCGCTGATGGTGGGAAAGGTCTACTAACTACTGAACTGGCCTGTATACATTCTACACACCAAGTGAAATGCATACAGTGTGGTACATTTGTTATATTATTTTTGTTTCTCTTCTGAGCACCTATTTTCTCAACGTTGCAATTATTAACTAGACTAATATGATTAATACATAATTGATAAACTCTCTGTAATTTTTAATTACTAAGCACAGCTTTTTGTGTGGTTATATGAGCCTTTAAATAAATTATAATTCATTTTTTAATTCTCTTTTCTTTCCATTAAGATGAGTAAAATTATCCTAATTAACGCAATCTATGAGTTAAATACCCATAAATCCTTGAATACATCATTTCACTACAGTTTATATCAATAGTTTATACTGATTTTGGTCGAATGCTTTCCTCTGAAACCAGAACGAACTCTGTATCTACTAATGCCTAATTTGGTATTTGCATCTATAACTAAATATTATACAAAATGATGTACAGTCCACATCCTAGATTCATCAAGTAGCAAATTGCTTTTAGTCTTTCTGGCCAGTCATATACTAAACAAATGTTAATTATTAAATATATAGCATTGTTCATTATATTTGAGTTTTATTACTTTATATCTTCAGTTCGTTGTGAATGCTGAAGTAAGAATTAGAGCCAAAGATCAGGTAAGATCAAAAATAGAATATTTTTAATTAAAGATTTCTTTAAACATGCCATCATAAACAAATTTTGGATACCGTAGAACATTTAATTGCCAATATTAATAAAATAAATAATAAGGAGAATCATTTATAAAATCTGTACCTATAAAAAGAGATGTCCAGACCGAATTAACGCCCACAAAAAACTACTGAAGATAAATTAATGAAAATTTGAACACATGCTCTTCTTATGGTCTAATTGGACACAAAGAAAGGATTTTTTGAAATTCTGAGTATAAAGGGTTAAAATGGGGTAACGTTAAATTTTACTACTAAATAAAAAAATCACCTTGATTTTTGGTGTTTGCAATCTTCATATGAACATTTAAAAACCAATTTCTAGATTTTTTAATTGAAATTCGGCCTTGAAAGGGTTGAAGAAAGATAAAAGAATTTTGAAAAATGATTACATGTTTTTCCGATTTCCAACCATACGAAACAAAATATTCACTCGATTTGGGTTTGCAAATACTCTTCAGATAAATATATAAAAATTATTTTTCAGGTTTTTTGAATTTCAATTTTTTAAGAGGTGCAACAGTGTACAGCATGGCAGCTCAACCTACACAGCCACTGCTACTATTACTACATGCAACACAACTGGCTGCACCTACCTGGCTTCGGTTACTTGACTAAAAAACATAAAACAAAAAAAATTTAAAAAATGAGAAACAAAGCACGGTCACCGTCTAGTGATGTTTATTTTGCCTGCACGAAGGACAGAGAGAGATCATGCAGTACACAGCTATAACATTACTTTAAAGATGAAGACCGACTATTTTGAAACCCGCATTCTTCAGATCACTCACTCAGTTTCAGGTCCTCCGATAAAGCCCCTCACGGCTCGTAATGGAGGGAGTTATGTGGTGACCGGTAATGTCACAAGGTGGGTGTCTTCCCCCTATGGGGTTGGGATGACCAAACTGTTCCTCTGAAGAAATTACAATATACAGATATATTAATAAAATGAACAAATTAGAATTTTTTTATCATTATTATTCCCAGAAGCATGTGTTTAATGAACACAGAATGTCCAGGGGGAAGAGCTTCCTGACCGGCTAGTTAAAAAATAAAATAAAAATTAAAAATATTCTCTGGCTGTAACAACAAAACTGAGGTTGTTCAACTGGTACTGAATAACAGTAGCATAATTATCAAAATACCCATTCCACATCAGTCATGATTGAAAGATGTAACTTATATAAGTGGCAAGGTTGAATATGGACAGATACGACAAATGTATATCTGAACTAGGGAATGGCAGAAAACTTTTGTAGTGCAGATATAAAATACTGCAAATGAAAGTCAGACTGATCTAGTGTACTGTTGGTTTCAAAACTGATAAATTGTTTCAGAACAGTTTGCCAGATGCCAATGTATATCGAGTAAAGATCTGGCTGATATTAATTTGCAGTAATTAGAAAATAATAACATAAGATTTTTTGTACTTTATAAATTATGTTTTTGGGTTAGAACAAAAAATTTCTACATTTTGTTATAAGAACCAGTTTATAAATCTACCTTTTAAAAGTCACAATGTCACATAATTTTAAACATTTTCTTGCAAAATCATATGTTTACTGACTTGAATAAAAGAAAGGCGTTCTCAATTTGACCCAAATGAATATATACTTTTTTTATGTATATTCCAGCCTTATAATTTTTACTAAATGGACTGATTTCAATGATCCTTTATTTTGTGGAGAAAATTCTTATAGTAGTCAAAGCCTAATTTTTTCCAGTTAATGTGACTGAATTTTATTTATATAAAAAGCAAAATAATGACATTCAACTTTTATAACACTTTAATTTCACCCTAAAATTCAAGAAAATCTTAAGTTAAATATTAAGCAAAAAATTCATATTCCTAATTCCTTAGTTCAGTAGCTGCGAGTGTCTTGCATTGTTTCTCCTCTGCACTTTTTACACATTTTTAATAATACAGAAGAGCTCTCCATATCTTAAAATAAATTAAAAATCCCAACGTAAAATGTAAAAGGTAAAACTTTACCAAATATTTTAACTTTATCAATACGTTTTTAAAAATTTTGAATTTTAGAAGTAGGTATCAAATTAAAAATAATAATAAAGTATAGGTAGTTTCTGAAATCAAACTTGAAAGAATTGTAATCATTATTTTTATTTAAGTTGTTATAAACTGTCTAAAATAGCTTTTTATCTTCAACCAGAAGTGTTAGAAACATGAAAGTCATTTATCTCTAAATGATTTTAGTTATAAGTCTTTTGTTGAAGTATTGTGATCACGAAAAATTTCAGTTTTCAGATTACAACATAAATATCAGTTTTAATCATCCCTGAATCCATTTTGACTATTTTCAGGGTGATGTCTATGTACATCGCATAACTCAAAAATGATTACCAATATGATGTTGAAATTTTGGATTTAGGACTGTTGCAACATTTAATTGTGCACCTCCACTTTTGATTGCAATTGACTGAACCAGAAGTGTCCAAAACAGTCAAATTCCAAAAAAATTGGATTTTAGATTTTTTCTTAACTGCAGTAAAGCCCTCATTGAGAGATTTTCAGCAATACATCATAAGCGGTACTTTTCATTGGTTCCACAGTTATAGCCAAATGAAATTTTAATTAATGAAACATTTGGATCTGACAAGGAGAAGGCATATTGGTTCAATCAGACTTCAATTCCTTTTCTTTTTTTTTTCAACTTTTTTTAATTTAAATATATTGATTTATTAATAATTGTAAACCTCTGATTGTACAAAAAAAATTATGATAAATAATAATTCAATAACAACAATAAAAATAAAAAAATATCAGAAGTTATTAATGAAATAAAATTTTATGTACTTTTCATTTAAAAAAAATTTATATATGTAATTTAATAGGCATATAAGGAAGTTATGTTTTTATATTAACCACTCCTCCTCGCTCAATGGTATGTGTAGTCTACTGTCTCCTTGTTGTCTGTAACAACAACTAATCCTTTGCTGGTCTTTCTAATGTTTCTAATTTTAAGCCCCTTCCGACTAGCATGAATGGCAATCTGAAGACCCTTTTTCAATTGACTAGTGGGTACAGTTGACACTCTGCCTTATTAACAAAAATAACCACAAGCTTTTTAGAAACCTGACTGGCTTCATGTCTTTCCCTGACTATTTCAGCATACTGTTTAGGTTGTACTGAGATTGAAGCAGACTTCTGGATTACTGTGACCTCTTTGGGCTTGGAGGAAAGGTTCTTAAATCCTTCTATAAGTGCAGAGAACGCTTCCTGAAACAATTTCAGGCAGGGTAAAAATCTACCCTTAGTAGTTGCACTGATACTCCTAGGGTTTTCCAGAAAACTGAACAAGTTATCTAATTCACCACGAACTTCATGGGCCAGCAGGGCAGAACTACCATTATCATTGAAAAGATAAAAATTCTTCATCTATATGATTGATTTTTTAAAAACGCACAAAAAAATGTAAAATTTTTTAATAACTAAGCCAATTAAAAGTAATTAAAAAACAGCATCTTTTTTTTAAAAAATAGCTTTAATATGTGTAATTAAGACAATTAATTAATTGTTACAAAGTAAGGCAAGACAGCATATTGCACTCATTTTCTGTAAAAATAAATAAGAATTGTAAAAATTGTACATATATGCAAAGTAAGATCGGAGAGTTAAGAACTTCAAATTACTAAAAACTTGATTTTCCTTAGTACATGTAAATTATTGATCATTAGCTAATTTACATTAAAATAAAGGCAAAATCCTTGAAAATAAAACTGTTTATAAAACTACAAACCTCTACTTTTAGTTAATTGCATTTCTTTTGCAAGTGCCAAATCAAAATGTGCTGGTGTATTGCGGGAACTCTGACATGCAGCGATTACTCTTCGTACACATTCTGCTGCAAACACTCTAGTTGGCCATCTTGGCTGAACAACACCCCGTGTTGTTTCACCTTCAGCATGAAATTCAGATTGATCATCATCCCCTTCCTCTTCATCATCTTTTTCTTCAACTGTACCTACACTTGATACGTTATCATTATCTCCAGTCAGTCCTCCTTCTAAAAAATATCAAAATTCACAATTATTATAAGTTGACACAAAAGCTGGCTGCAGAATATAAAAGCTTTATGTAATTGATTTGAGTGTTATTTTCTGTCTTCTAAATATTTTTAGTTATTGTTATGGAGTACCTCCAGTCTCAAAACTATTTCAGCACTCCTCTTACCACATTTTTAGCACTAGAGAGCTAAATACAGTTTTGAGAGTCCAAAATGCGTAAAATGTTAGAGAAACAATGCTCAATAATGATAATCCTAGCAGAAAATATAAAATATTGTGATATTTTAAGCTTTATATATTTGAGGTCTTAACCTTTCTTCATGACAAGAGTTTCTGGCTATCATATCCAGCTCTTTAATAGTAACAGCTCAAAAGTAAGCAATAGGTTAGCTTGCTGGTATCAAAGATCTGCCTAAAAGCAGATTAACATCTGATTATACCTCTTTTTGGGTAATTATAATGAGAATGTAGGAACTCAGAATTTTGAATCTGTCTTCAACATGTAAAGCTACAATCAGATATTCCAAGTTCAACAGAAAAATATCTTAATGAAAATACTATAGTGTTAATGTATATATATATATATATATATATACATTTTAAATTTTATTAATATTAACCACCTAGTACAGAATATTGAGATAAGGCATTATTACCTTAATTTTACTGTTAAAGTACTTTTGTGGGATGCTGCATCCTCAGTCATGTTTGAAATATATAATTAAACTGCATATTAAAAATATTAAAATAATGAAATTTACAAAAATTTTTATCTATAATTTTCTATAATAATTAAAAATTATGTAAATAATGAAGGCTTCAACATAATAATTCTTAGAATAACTGCTACTCCAGAAATACATACCAGTAATAGTGCTTACATATGCTAACTCATCCTCAAAATAAAAACTCTTGGGTTCTGCTGATTAGCAGGCTCAGGTGATCTTTGTTTATTCAACGTGTTACATAAATAATAATAATTACCAAAATATAATAACAAAATCCAAATAGATATTTGACTACTAACATTTTTTTTTTTGATTTCTAACGAGTAACAAATTATTTACATTAATTTTATCTAAATCTAATATTGTTAACTTTAATTCATTATCATTTTGGATACCTGCGACTTTCACTTGCCTACTGTAAAAGTTTTTCTATATATAATTTTCCTATTATTAGGATTAATAACGTACATTCCTTTAAGTGTTTCAGTTATTGTGTCCTTGTAATTTTCAATTTTTCTTTTTTCCTTTTGCGACAAACTTGCCAAAAAATATTACATCTCTGGTATCCATTTAATAAAATTTTCATTAACTCTTAAAGAAACATATTTACAATAATTATTTGTATTTGCTAGATTGAATAATAGATTTTCAATACTTATTTCTGCGATGTTATGTCAAAAGAACATAAATATTTGGAGTAAATTTTATCACTACATTTACTGTCCAAGCGTATAATTTTTGATTTTTCTAATTGAAATTTTTGTTGTAACAAATATTTTACTTTTGGAATTATTATTGATATTATTAGTCTTCTGAACCTTTGGTTGGATGAGAAATCAATTTATACTAATTAGAATCTAATTGTTCTAAAATTAGCAACTTAAGAAAATATACTACATCCTTGGTACTAAACTTACAACTGTAAGAATATTATCTTACGATGAACATTTAATAAATTTTGGAATTCTTTATTGTCTAATTTTCAGTTCCACAATGGTAGTTAACATAATATTTAGAAACCTTCTCTATTTCATTAAAATAACTCTCTAGTTGATACAATGCAGGGGTGCAGCGTTCCTAGTTATAAATCCATATTTTGTTTTATTTTACTAAATCTGTAGAGGGCTCAGCTAATATAAGAATGCAAAATTTTTTGGATCTGTTTGTTTGTATCAGAATAACGAGAGAATCAACCGACCGATCGCTTTCAAATTTTCAGAATACATTCGGCAGCCTTAGATCGAAGCTCTAGCCTCCTACGGAGATAACGAATAAAGATATTCATTAAAGAAACAAATATAATCATTTTACACCGTATATTTCTGTCACCATTGCCAAAGAAATATGAGTAAGAAAATTAATTTTTGGATACTACATAATAAATTAATTTCCAAAAACCTAATTTTGGTTATTATCTTTTTCAAACGATAATTCCACGTTAATAATTTATTTAGTCTGATACAAAATGAATAGTAAATATTTTTTAATTGTAATATTTATTTATAACATACTATATTTTCTTTCTTATATCTTAAACAAACGTTTAATATGAAATAAAAACCATAAAAACTTTTTTCAAAAACCGATAATGGAACATTCATTTTACAAGCATTTTGTAAGTGGAGAAAAACCAGCCCAGAGAAAACTGACTCATGTGAACCACTCTAAGACGGAGAGGATGACCACCAGCACTTACTCCAGGATCAGTGGAGAAATACCAACTCAGAGAAAACTGACTCATACGAACCACTCTCAGACGGAGAGGACGACCACCAGTGCTTACTCTGGGATAGAGGATCAGGCACAAACACGTCATTTCAGGTGCTTTTGATTTCCCCCCTTTCCCTACTTTTTTCCTCCTGTTCCCTTTTTCCTTTTTTTTCTCCCCCCCCTTTTCCTCCTCTATCCTTTTTCCTTCTCTCACGTTTTGCTTTGATAGGAAACGATAACTCCGAAAGACTGTTTCTGAGATTTGATTGGACCCTCTCGAAATTTCAAGGCTTAAAACCCACCCTCCAGTTGAGCATGGAGATGCTCGCTGCTGGATTGGACAATACCTTAAGCCTTTGGAGTCCTCCGGGTGTTATGTCCCTCTCTCTGTCTGCAATTGGTCAGGGGGGCCGTTTCCTCCTGGGATGGCTCAAGTGTGCCTTCTTCCTCTCTTTCTTTAGCAAAAGTCCATGTGTGCCATTTCCTCTACTTCTGGGAGTCGCTCATGTGTGCCATATTTGATGCAACATAACTGATTAAATATTATTTTTTTTAATATAGATAGGTTTTTGTTATTTATTTTTAAAATATCTGACGTTTTTAATTATCTTTTGCAATTAACTGCTATAATTTTGTTGTGTTCTTGAACTAAGGATAGCATTTTCAACGTTTCTTTTTTTATTGTATCTACTATTTTTATTATTATAGTTAAATGAATGCTCTCACTAGCGGACAAGATCTTGTAACTTTTGCTGGTGAAACCAAAATAATTTGTTATTTGTAAAGTAACATTAATTTTCTTTTTTAGCTTAAATGAATTCAAATAAACTGTGCTTCTTTCAAAAAATATTTATTGGTTGTATTGATCGAATTTTGTACTTTATATTTCATACTTTAATGTATTTTGTTACATAAGTAATAGTTTTGTTAAGTAAATTTGTAAAATAATATAATTTATTTTATTTTAAATGAATTTAACAAAATTGTATTTTTAAAAAAAAAAGTATAATGTTTGTTATTGTATCGAATTATGCATTTTATATTTTAATTTATTTTTTTGCAAATAAATAAATAAACAAGTTGAATAAAAAAAAAAAAATGTTATTTGTAATACATGTAGGTTAGAAATTTAACAATTTTTTTAGGCTTTGCAGAGCTTGTACAGAGAGTATTGCCAAACCTAGACCTGGATAAGTTTGTAAGGTTAGACTTATAAGGTTATGAAAAATGGGTAAAGTGAGCATAGCGAGTCATTAGTACCTCCTCTCACCTCAAGGAGTGCTGGTGTAGCACTGTCGTACAGCTGCTGTAGTTCTTTTTTTCTTTTTAGTTTAGCCCTCGGCACCAGTCATGTTGTAATATCACAGGTGACCAGTAGAATTAAATAAATGAATAATATTTAAAGTGGCTGCTAGTACTGCCACACTCGCGTCAATAAAATACGGTATGTGCGTGCACTTTAGTTACACAATCATTGAATTAAATAAACAAAAAAGTATTTATCATAAAATGATAAATATTTTTAATTAAGTTGCCATTCATTTAAGACATGAATCACTGACATCTCTATCCATTTCAAGCTATTCACTATTAATGAGTCTACAGACTGAGAGTGCTTCTTTGGCCAATTCTGACATAACTAAAACAAAATACTCAAAAGCAATTACAATCTTAAAAACTGATTGAATCATTTTTACACATTCTTTGATTTTCTCTTGAAATTATTTGAACTAAATTATCAGCATCTGATTTTAATAATTGACATTTTAAATACATAAAATAAAAAAATAAAAATATAGAAGAAGATTGGAGAATGTTAAAAAGAAAATTCTTAAATCGTCAGAAGCAAACTTCGGTGAAACAAAGAGAACTGGTAGAAAACCTTGGATACCAGAGGATATATTACAGCTGATGGATGAACGTAGAAAGTATAAGAATGCCAATAATGAAGAAGGGGTAACATGACCTATTGACAATTAAGAAATACTGTAAACAGGAAGTGCAAATTAGTGAAAGAAGATTAGATTAAAGAAAAGTGTTCAGAAGTGAAAAGAGAAATGATCACTGGTAAAATAGATAAAGCAAACAGGAAAATTAAGGAAAATTTTACTGTACATAAATTAAAATCTAATAATGTGTTAAATAAATACGGTACACAGATTTATAATACAAAAGAAAAAGTTGATGGGTGGGAGGAATATATTGAAGAGTTATACAGAGGAAATGAATTAGAAAATGGTGTTATAGAGGAAGAAGAGGAAGTCAAAGAGAGTAAAGGGTGAGAAACAATACTGAGATCTGAATTTATTTCAGTAACTGGAATCCTCAATTGAGGAATTCCTCAGTAACTGGTGTTACAGAGGAAGTCAAAACGGAAGAAAAGGGAGATGCAGTAACGAGATCAGAATTCAGTAGAGCATTAAAGGATTTGAATGGAAGAAAGGCTCCTGGATAGATGGGATACCTGCAGAATTATTACGCAGTGCAGGTGATGAAGCAATAGATATACAAACGTAAATATTTACAAAAAATAGGAAGTTCCTCCAGACATCAAAAAGTGTTATTGCCATGATACCAAAGAAAGGAGCAGATAAATATGAAGAATACGGAACAATTAGCTTAACTACTCATGCATCAAAAATTTTAACTAGGATTCTGTGCAGAAGAATCGAGAGGAGAACGAAAGAAGTGTTAGGAGAAGATCGATTTGGTTTCAGGAAAAGTATAGGGACAAGGGAAGCAATTTAGTTCTCTGATTAATAGTAGGCATTTATAGACTTAGAAAAGGCATTAGATAATATAGACTGGAATATTTAGCATTTTAAAAAATTTAGGGTTCAAGTTTAGAGATCGATCGCTAATATTTACAAGAACCAACCTGCGACAGTAGTAATCGAAGAGCATAAGAAAGAAAGCAGTACTAAAAAGGGGAGACAGATAAGGATGTTCCCTATCACCATTACTTTTTTAATTTTTACATAGAACTAACAGTTAATGATGTTAAAGAACAATTTAGATCTGGAGTAACAATACAAGGTGAAAAGACAAAGATGCTACTAAAACTTGATTTGCAATTTTTTTGATGGTATAGTCACTCTAGCCAAGAGTAAAAAAAAACTTAGAAGAAGCAATAAACGGCATCGATGAAGTCCTCCACAAGAACTACTGCATGAAAATAAACAAGAAAACGAAAGTAATGAAATGTAGTAGAAATACTGAAGATGGACCACTGAATATAAAAATTGTAAGATAAAAGATTATGGAGGTAGAAGATTTTTGCTATTTGGGAAGTAAGAAACGGATCCTGATTATGATGCAGGTGTTCAACCGATCAAATGATTACTCCTTTAAACCACTGACCAATTAGAAGCGGGTATTGTTTAATTTATCATCTGCTTTTTTACTTTTATTTTAATCCGACCTAGTAGTTAGCAAGCAGAGGAATTTGAAAGTAAGACTTTTGTTTTTTGTGCCCTAAACAAACAAAGAACTGTATGACCTGTTCTTGTTCCAGGAAGCAATCATAAATGGTATTATTTTTTCTGGACATGTTGATGGCGCACCTCCTCACTACCACCTAGAATTCCGAGATTTTCTTGATACTCCAATCCATCAGTGGTTTGATCATGAATTTCATGGCCAGTTCGCTCTCCAAATTTGTTCCCGATACATTATTTCTTGTGGGGTTTCATTAAAAGTCAGATTTATGTATCACCTTTGCCTGCTGATCTTGTTGAGGTAAAACTTTGCATTAACGCCGCAGCTGCAGAGGTAACATCCAACTTGCTGGCTACATTCTGGAATTAAATCGACTTCAGATGTGAAAATGAAGGTTTTAAAAACTTTTTTAATATAAAAAATAACCATTAAAAATGGTTATTTTTAAACGTCTTCGGTTATTGATCTAGTAATAGGTTTTCAGTACTTGGACTACATAACTAAACAAAGTTCCAATTAGAAGGGCAAGTTCTTAAGTACGTTATTTACACAAGTAAAAAATTGTACAGTATAGGTAAAAATAACAATAAAAAAAATTTGAAATATACAAAGTAAAATTTAAAGTAGCCACAGAAATAATATTTTATATTTTGGATACTGGATAAGTACATTTGAAAATCTAGTCTAACTTTGTGGAAATTATGAAATTATCATTTTTTAGTATTTCTAATCTTTAATATGCAGTTTAATTATTTAAAAACTGACTGAGGAGTAGGAGCCTGCTAAACTACTTTCATGATAAACTTAAGGTAAGATATATATTATCTCAATATTCTTTACTCTCTATTTCTGTTTAGCTTCTGGAACCACTGTAAGGTATTACTTCAGAGGATAAATGAGAATGATATGTATAAATAAATATAAATGAAGTGAAGTTTTGCACACTCAGGTCAACTGTTCCTAAGATGTGTGATTAATTGAAACCCAACTACCAAAAAACACAGGTAACCACAGTCTAGTATTCAAATCTGTATAAAACTAACTGCCCTTTCTATGATTTGAACCTTGGAACTGTCGACTTGTTGACAAGTTAACCACTTTACCAGCCCTGGTCTCTATAAAAAAATAATTATTAATTAATAAATAAAATATATTATTAATAAAATATAATTAATTAATGGTACAATAACAAAATTAAATTTTTTAAATCTAAAAATTACAACTGTTGATTACATCTTACCTATAGCAACTGTTAATACAGCCTTGCAAAGTGAAAGCCAGTGAGATAAATTATCAGCAGCCAACATTTGTAACATACTTGTAATGGTGTCATGTATATCTTTAATCAATCTAGAATCAGTCTCACAATCTAACATGGCAAACAGCATACCTGGTAAACCAGTCTCAGTAATAACTAAACCTAAAAAAAAATCCATAAATTACAATATAAATAATCCAACTATGTGATGATGTCTATATAAATTCATTTCATTTTTTTTAGTAATTTCAAACAGTACTGAACAGACTGAAACGTTTATGGAAAGTTAAATCAAAAAAATAATAATTTTGTTCAAATATACATTACATAAATTTGAAAACGGTTGTAGATGACCTGTCAAGGAATATAAATTAATCCTGAACATGGCATAGCCATATTCAATATAACAAGTATCCTTTGACAGACTCCATCTTAGAAAAGTGATGAGTGAAGATACTACATGTTGCCTTCTTTACTGAGCTCAACAAACTATTTATCACAGGCATGCCAAGTCCACTGAAACAGAGTAATATTCCGCATATTAATGACACCTTTATTCTACCTAAGGAACTGACTGAATTGAGAACATAATTACTGTCAGAAAAAGCAGGTGATTAGTTTTACTGATATCTTTAGATTCTGCTCTATAAGACTGAGACAAATTAATATACCCCTTTCAAGAAGTAATGCATTATTTACATTGTCTCCTCTCAGTAGGGATCTATTATCTCATCAAGAACAGTAATTATTAGTCTGAAGATCAGTTTGGATCAACAATAATACTAACTGATGTGACAACATTAATTTCCATCAGTTGGCCTGCTCTGTAAAGCCAACCCAGTTGTAAGCATTTAATAATATATGATTATAAAAGTTAATTCACTGGCTTAAACTGTAGTCAAGAAAATTAAAGTTTTAAATACAGTAAACATTTTTGTTTTTATTGTAACATTATAAAAATAAAAATTCTGAAACAAAATAACTGTTCCACTACTAATGAGTCAAGAAATGATTTTTAAACATGATAGGGATCCTCATTTTTGGCGAGAAGTTCAGATTTGTTTGAAAACAGGATTTTCAAACAACTAGCCAAGTGAGGGAGATAATTAATTAGCCTCCTAGGTCATTTGGCCTAACACAAATGGACTATCTGTAAGGTAATGAAATTGTAAATAAATGAAGAAAAAGTAACCCGAAAAGAAAACTTAGTGGCATTAATTTTCAACGGAGTTGAAATTACAACTGCATTAAAAAAGAATAAATCGGGATTGACAATTCCTGATAATAATAAGAGACACCAAAGGAATTTTAAATCAAGCTGAATATTGTATAAACAGTGAAGGAGGATATTTTGAACAATTGCAATAGTAAATTTATTATGTGTTTCTATTTATTTTAAAAGTTGATTTTGGTTCTATAATACAAGGCGAGGTTCAAAAGTAAGGGCCAAACGATAACAAAATGTGAAAAATTTTCTTATTGGTTTCAAATACTTACATATTTACTTTATTTTTCTACATAACCACCATTTCTTCCAAACACTTTATATATTGTGAAACAAGCTTCTTCAAACCCGCTGCATAAAATTCCACCATCTGGAATTGTAGCCACTTTTACACTGACATTTTCAACTCTTCATTTTCTCAAATTGTTGAGAAGCAAGCCAGTTTTTGAGGTGTAGGAAGAGATGTAGTCATTGGGTGTGAGATTAGGGATTAGGGTGTAAGGGGATGATCAAAAATCTCCCATCTGAATTTTTGAATTGTTTCTGTTGTCTTGCAGTCATGTGTAGACATCCATTATAGTGAAGAAGAATTCTTGACCTCAGCATTCCCTGTTTTCGATTTTGAATGGCACGATGTAGTTTAGAAAGTGTCTGACAACAGACTTGTGATGTGATGGATGTTCCAGGTTCTATGAAAACAATCAAAAGCACAGCCTTTTGGTTCCAGAATACAATTGGGATGATTTTCCTCTGAGGCTGGACTTGTTTGAATTTTTTCGGTTTGGGTGAACCGGAATGATGCCCCTGCATGGATTGTTACTTCATCTCAGCACTGACATACGAAATCCACGTTTTGTCACAAGTGATGATATGAGGAAAAATTCCTCATAACCTTGTGGTTAAAGCTGTTGAGAAAAGCACAGACAGAAGTCATTCTGTGATCTTTGTGAGCACTTACCAACATTTTCAGCACTCATTGTACACACAGTTTACGATAGTCTAGATTGTCAAGTCATGATTCACCATATTGTCTTTGAAACTTCTGGAAATTCTAGAGAAATCGCTAATCATAAAGTGATGATTTTCACTTGCTTTTCATTCACACGTTCAATGAGATTGTCAGTCTGGACATTAGGACTGCCACTTCTGTCTGATGGATGGCCTTCCTTTAACTAACACCACCATTGCCTCAATTTTCCATTACTAACTGCGTAAAGGAACCCACATGTTTGGACACATGTGTACCCAACTGACAGGACCCACGTCCTTCACACAACTGACAGTGAATTTCAGCTGTACTGTCCTCTTGTGTCTGAAAATCTAATCACCGATTTGTTTTTACAGCAAATTTTAGCACACTGTCTTGCAATGGCAAACAACAATGAACTGTCAGCAATGGTCAAAAGATGCTCAATAGACCACTTAAAGCTACTGCGCATGCGTGAACCAATCAGTGTCACCAATCACTATTTATAACTCATCAGCCCTTACTTTTGAACCATGCATCGTTTATTTTCCAATACCAAAATGGTTCTTGTTTCAGTTTAATATAGCATTTTTCTGTCACATTTTATTTTTAATTGAAGTCAAACTTCTTAAATTCTGCTTCTTGTTTAGTGGATGTTACATAAATTTTTTCAGAATTAAATACTTCATAAATCTTATTTGTTAACTGAAAATTTAATGAAGTTATCATATATCAAACCTAAAAAATTGTGTTTGTGACAGCAATTTTTTGTGTTTTACAATAATCCTTTTTTTTTAATTTACTAAAGATAACATTTTGGTTCCTTTTTTGTCAAATTTCAAGGCAAAACTAAATGAAAACATCAAATCTATCCCCAGATTTAAAACCCAACAATTTCAGTGTGGCTTCATTTTATCCCTGCAGCAGAAATCTGGCAAAATGTTTTACAAGCTGTAACTTGAAAATGAATATCTTTGGACCAATGTTTATATGAATTTGCATAACGCATGTACTGAAATTCTTTTTGTTTCTTTGTGAGACACTCAGTGTGTATTTATATACATAAAATTATTCCTAATGTATACGTTGCATCTGTTCCACTAATGAACAATAAGCAAACCCCCCCGCCTATCCTAGAAATGGTATGCATGGTATAGTCTTGTACACAATCAGGCCAATCATTCCTGAGATGTGCAGTTAATTAAACCCTAACCATCAAAGTAAACCGGCATCCACTGTCTAGTATTCAAATCTATATAAAAGCAACCAACTTTTACTAGGATTTGAACCTGAGAATATTTGACTTTGAAAATCAGCATATATGAAATAAAAATAAATCAATAAAATATGTAGAAAAAAAAATACCATCAGAACTGTTTTCTCGATTTTCATTAGCAAGAGTCAAAGCATGTTCACAAACTTCTTTTGCTTCTCGTTGTGATAGCTGACGTAAACATGAAACTGCTGCCTTACGCAACATCAAATGACTACTGGACAAGGTTTTCTGAAATATTAAAAGCACCTATTTGATTATATATAATAATAGGAAAATAAATTTACAGTAAAGTTAAAAAAAATCTAATTCCACTCTTATGTCTTTTCTTAGAATACCACTGCTTCATATACATTCTTTCAGTAGCATAATTAAAACAACATCATAAAACACAAAAATTGCAGAAAGGAATATTAAATCTGTAGAATTATGTGTTAAACTTTCTTCGATTATGCATTTATAACATACTATGAATTAAGAACAATTTATAAAAACAGAAAAATTTACAAATTAGAAATCGTTCAGTTATTTACCCTTAAAACAAAAATATAAATAAAAGATTTATAATACATTAAACTTACACATAGTGTAGGAACGAGTGAACTAAGATTAACATGTCTTGGAGCAAACAAATGTAACTGTTGTAAACAAGCAGTAGCTTCTGCCTGTACAAGAGGATCCAAATGATCCTGCATAATGGCACATGCACATAAGAATGATGACCGTGCCATACAAACCGATGTAGTATTTCCTGAAATGTAAAGAAACAACATTAATATAATTTTTATATATATATATATTTTTCATTTCTTGAACTTCTTTAAAAAATGAAATAATTTAATAATCAAGTTGTGCTTGCAACATAACTCACTGTTCCAGTGTTTAGATAGCAGTGGTTTTTAATTTCCAATCCAGCTGACTGGGAAAAAATTTTTTTTTTTACATTCTTATATAAAAAAAAGAAAAACTTTTGTAACAAAAAAGGCAAAATCTTTTTCATTATGATTAAGTGAAGTATCACTTCCTATGATGTGCGTGTAATTTTTATTATATTTAATATTTATATATAGTAGGAGGGTTGTATGAAGAGTTTTGCGCCTAACACAGAAAGACATATTTTTTCTGTCAAATATAGTTTTTTTTTTCAACAAAGTCTCCTTTCAAGTCGATAGTCGATCACTTTTTCCAGCTATGCTCTAATCTCTTTAAGCCTTCCAAATAGTCGTTCTCCGCAAAATTGGCATTTACATATGTGATTACCTCCTTGTCTGATAAAAATCTCTTTCCTCCAAGCTAAACTTAAAGGTTAGGAAACAAGAAAAAGTTGCTTGGGGCCAGATGTGGTGAATATGGTGAGTAGTCAACCAATTCAAAGTGCAATTTGTGAATGAATTATAGCCATGGCAATTGTCGAAGTGTGAGTAGGCACATTGTCCTGATGGAAAAGCACTTTCTTCTTCTTCAAATGTGGTCATTTTTTGCAATTTTTGCCTTCAGCTTGTCAAATAATGATGCGTACTACTGCCCCATTATTGATTTACCTTTTTGAAGATAATTGATAAAAAAAATTCTGTTAATATCCCAAAAAACAGTTGACAGTTGCCAAGTGGTGGGTGCATGTATCATCTATAGTTATGAATCAGTGCAAAAAATCCAACTCATTTTGCTTAAAGCAAAACATTTTGCTCCAGCAGGGCCTTGGAAATGTTCATTCAAATTTGTTTCTGGTCCAAAGTGAGCAAACGCAGCACCCAACGTGCAGATAGCTCACGCATATCCAATTCTTCAGTTAATATATAACAAACACGTTCTTTCGATAAGCCTATAGCCCCTGCTGTCTCTCTAACCTTTTGTCAGTCGTCTAGTACCATCTGATGAATGTTTTTGATGAATTGGTGGTGGTGGTTGCAGTTTTAGGCCCATCTCGAATGTTCATTGTCAATCAAGCTGGTATGACCATGTTTAAATTCATTTGTCCATCTTTTCACGGCGGCAAATGATGGGACAGAGTCCCCACAAACAGTGTCAAACTTGGTTTTAATTTGCGTAGGGGTATTGCATTCCAAATCAAGTATTTAATCATGGCACGATATTAAATTCTTTCCATTCACAAAAACACTCGCAATGACTTACTCAAATGATTATCAACCAATAACTGAGCGTCCAAAAGAGCTGAAATTTTAGTGAGTACCTTTCAACGCATGCATGAATACATTCCCTAAATTTTGTTGATGAGTGCTGTCATCTTCATGTTGAGACTCGAAATTTTTCAGATAACCCTCGTATATCCAAGATCTACTACCATTGTTCAAATCTATTATTTTGCGTTTGTTCATTGCACACTGAACTATGAAATAATATTTTGTCGTCAGAATACTTCATCAGTAATTTTAGGCTGACTGTTAATATTAAAAACCCATTTATAAAAATTACTTATTTATTTACTTCATTTTAGCGACTACAGGCTAACATCCAATTGTGATGCTTATAGAAAATGAATTTTCTAATATATGAAAAATTCCAAATCTGACTGGCATTCAAACTTGTAGAACAGAAAGAATTTCATAATTTTGAGCCCAAAATTTTATTGCTGTCTACCAATTGTTATTATAAATTACGATGAAAGCAAAGTACATTAAAAAAAATTAAAATGTTACCTATTTGCTCACCTCCTAGTTAGTTAACTTAATTAATTACAAATTGGTGCATTAAAATCTAAAAAAAAAAACTAAACTGCATTTGTAAAAACAGATGTAATTATGTAACATTTTATTTATAACATTAAATTTCAAACATTTCATTAAAAAAATATTAAGAATTAAGGTATTTGCATATGTATTGTAAAGGACTACTTTATGTTTATTCTGTTACTGAATGCATGTAGACTTACCATTCAATGCTCTTTAAAAGCAGCAATTTGTTTTCATATAAGTATCTTGATTAATCATTGTGTTGTAGTTATTGCATTATTGAAACAATATAATTCTGACTTAATTAAATTAACCCATAACTAGACATGTTTAAAATTAGTGAGTGGGCCAGTATGAAAATGTGAAAAAGTGAGGTAGATGAGTGTAAATATTATTTAGCATCAGAGCTACGAACTGTATATATTTTTAATGAAATTAGTTAGTGAAGATGAATAATACCTGTTATTATTATTATTATTATTATTGATATTATTCAATTTTAGAATATCCTCTTTATCGGTTTAGTCAACTTATGAGAATATGTAGGGTAGAACAAATTACTAAATAGTGGGTCAGGGTGATTAATCAATTAAATTTAATTAATTGCTGGTATAATTTAAAGAAAATGTTATTGACAGAGTATGTATAAATCACGGTCAGTAGTATTACTTGAGAACAGATCGGTGCATCTACCATAATTGTACAGTTTTTCACTGAGATTGTTATATATGTATGATGATTAAAGATTTTACACAGCTGTATATTTGATACATAATTGTCAAAGGTCGCGGTCATGAAAGATACTTTGAGTTAATAATAGTTAAAATCATTGAAACAACACAGATGTAACTGTGTGGGCTTGTTATCAAGCAGTTCATATCAATTTTTTATCGAAAAATCCTAAGTAGCACATAGACTTATTTTGTGAAAAAGGATCATTATACAGAAAATAGTCAGTCACATACCTTTTTGAAGCGTTGAAGTATTATATATATATGTTTCAAGGGAAAGAAAAGCACTCAATAGTGTTGTAAAATACAACAAATAACAAAGTAAGAGACTGACTATATTTTTCTGTATCAATAATACTGCTCTAGTATTTCTCCAAAAAGAAAAAAAGTTGAACATTTTTAATAAAAAATATTAAATGCCTCTTCTTTATAGACTAAATTTATTATACGATAAATTTAACCAGAGGGAGTAATTATAAAAAAGAAATTCTAAAACAGCACAAAATTGAAAAAATAACAAAATACTACTGATAAAAAATTTCTTCTTAAAAGTACAAATATTACATTTTTCCATATGTAAAAATGTAACATGAGATTATTCCTTATAATCAAAGATTTATCTTTGATTATAAAAAAAGGAATGATAAAAATTAGCAAAATTATTATCACTTACCTTGTAATTCTGGCCCAACAGTTGTGATTAGTGCTGACAAAACTTTACCGATGCACTGATGTACATCGACATGAGACTGTGGAACATTTAGTAATAATTTAAGTGTAAGTGATAGTGTCGGTTCAACATAACCACGGAACATAGGACCACCAGAATCAGCTATAAGAGAAAGCGCGTGCAGTGACCAAACCTAATTAAACAGACCAACAAGGTTAACTTTTAAATCGCTTAATATTTTATATTCCACTGGTTATGCTTTCAAAAGTCTAAGTTTCAATGCAATCAGTAAGAAAGTAATGAAACTAATTTCTGGTTATCCTCTTATGTACTGATTATTCATATCCTATAAGACTACAATCCATATCATAAGAATTAGAATTTCATATATATATATATATATATATATATTATTTTGCTGAAAATAATCTTTTTTAAGATTTATATTATTATTCTTCTGTAGCGTTAAATTCTATTTAAATTCTATTAAATAAACCAACTAGTTTCTTTTTTATCTCAGTATTCTATAATAGTGGTGGATATATATATATATATATATATAATTCTCATAAAAGAGAAAAATAACTAATACAATATTACTTGCTGTTTAACTGCAGAATTGAACATGTTTCTTTGCCCACCTGAACGACAGGAGAAGTTGAATCTTGAGCAAGAGCCAGTAATATGCTAACACTTGTATTAAGATGTTGGCTAGACCCCATTCCACCAACATATCTATGAAGACAGCCTAGTGCTAATGAATGTCCAGTTCTACTGGCTACATCTCTTGCTGATTTTAAACGATCAAAACTAGTCTGTGCTAATTCAGCAGTAAATCTTGGATCACCAACAACCTGGGCAATACGACCGATACACTCACCGGCCGCACAACGTAACATTGGACTGCCACTAGTTAAAGCACTCTGAAAAAAAAATCACAATTAGTTCATTTTGTGACATTGAGAATAACTTAATTAATAATAGGACAAAATGTTAAATTACAACAAAACTAAAATGCAATTAAAGAGAAATCATGAAAATAAAAATGAAATGTATACAATAATATAAAAACAAAAACTACAGATTTTCAAGAAGCAGTTAAAAATAAGAAAACATGAGACGGAGGACAAATAGGTGGGAGTGTACAATTGAGAGGTAATCTAAGATACCAGAAGAAATTTTTACAAAAGTAAAAAAAAAGGAGTTATTTCATAAGTAAATGGATAAACTACATTGAGGAGAGTACAAACAGAATTGAAGTAATATAGTATTTCATATAAATATTTTGTGTTTGGCCTATTTTTCAGAAAGTATAATATTATTCAAAGATATTCCATATCTTTGTTAAGAGATAATGTTAAAAGTTACTATTTAAGTAAATTTAAGAAAAGTTTTATCTGTTAAAATATTTTTTTAATTTATTTTTGATGGTTGGCTTCAGTACGATAACCAGTTTTAAGTGATTACTATTTTTACTCTCAGTAAAGGTGTAAAATACTTTTCATTGAAAGGTGGGTTTTAAAAAAGATATTAATGCATATACATAGTTTCACAATTTAAATTCACAATGGGATGGAAAAAGAGTATAAAAAAATAAGAATTTTTGTTAAAACTGATAAGACTTTCAGCTGTTTATTAGAGAAAAATATATTAGCTTCACAACAAAGCAGCTGCACTGACAATACAAGATATATGCTATACGTACATGACGCAACTGTACGTACTCTTTTATATGATAGCAATATTAGCTAAAAAAAATTGTATAAAACAGAATTTACATTCTTTGATTACATTATGAATAACAAATTTGGCCGGTTCATCGCTTTAATAAAATGATTTTAAATGAGCATCCTGTACTTACAATGATAAGTGCAGTAGCAGCTCTTTTGACATCATCTTGTCCAATAGAAGCTTTGTTTTCAGTCAATCCCTTTAAACCAGCAAGAAGTGCAGCAAATACATTAAGTGTAACGGCATCAGCACGGCATGATTTTGCTGCTTTTATACATTCAGAGAAATGACCGAGCATTTGTACACGATGTTTATTGGAAACTCTTGGGAAGACACATCCGAATAATGTAACTGATGCATCGATTACACTGACACCCAGCGGAAGAGGTCCTGGAATAATTTCTCCCTGAAATAAAAAAGAGAATTAAACTGGTTAAAATAGTACCAGCATAACAATAAAATTTAGTTGGATTTCCTCAGGACCAAACTCTGGCATGTGGCATTTATTTTAGTTTTCTTTCAAAAAGTAGTTTATATATAAATGAGCAGGAGATTTTTAAAACTCTCCATTAGAAGGACGAATAAGTATATATATATATATATATATATATATATATATATATATATATCTGTTATTTGCAACTACATACATTATTTTTTATTTTTAATATTAAGTTTTACAGTTACATATGACAATAATATCAATAAAATAAAATAAAGTCCTTTACATGTAACATATTGGGAAAATCAAACTTCATTTGATTTACTTTGCAAAAGTAAGCAAAATCTGTAAAAGAATGATGGTTGAGATTTACTTAATAACAGCTTAATTTTCTCTAAATAAGATATAAAATAATAGAAATAAAAATTAGTAATTAACTTTTTTCCAACAAAACTGCAGTATATCTGTAGTTTATTTAAAAAGTTACAAAAATGAAGCAATGTAAAAGATATAAAACTTGTTGGATCCAGAGAGAATATATACATGATGGACGACTAATTAAATTAAGTAATTTAAACACAGATCCGCATAAAAGTGATTCAATTCAGATTTAAGAATCTGGTTTAGCTTCATAAAATAAACAGCAAACACTCAATAGTAGTGAACTGAAAAACTTTATGCTAGGTACAAGCAAAGTTTCACTGATTACTGCATTATAAAATGATCGATCAATTTACCTACCTGTTTCATATCTCCTCACAGGGTACAAGTTTTGGTTAAAAAAAAATAGAAACATAATGATTCTATACAGAATAAATAGATGGCAGTTTATTAGTCACTACATTGCTCACTATTAAATTTACTAATTTTTGAGTAGAAAATTGTTCAATGCTAAGAATAGAAGTCTTGATAGATCTAACTGTGCTGCATCGATTGCATTGTTACAATGACATCAGTAACTTGAAATGATTACTTAGCTATAACTTGTTGCATTTTAACAAACAATTTCCTAGCCTAGTAACCTGAGCTGATAAAAAAAAAATAATTATAATTATAATTAAATAATTATTATAATTTTAATTATATATTACAATCATTATTATACATAATATTGGAATTAATGGATTCCAGCTGCTAATAAGTTCTCAAAAAACTATTTTGCAACTAGACATCTATAGACTACCATAATAACAAATATAATAATTCAAATACAATTAAGTGAAGTGTATAAATATTTAAAAAAAATACAAACCTGAGGAACAGGCCTATAAAGACAACAAGGATCATGTTCAAGAGCACCTGATCCTGCAGCACTAGTCCCTTGTAACTGAAAAAATCAATAAGTAATTAAATTTAAGAAAATCACAATAATTAAAATGTTGGAAAAATTGACTCTTACAACATAACATAAAAAAATGGTGGTCAAGCATTGTTTTAGTAAGATTTAGATGTTAAGATGAGTAAGAAGCTTAACTTTTCTTTAAAGGCTGAGTTATTAGTTGGATTCTTTGTAAAACTTCTAAATTGGATATACCATCTAAAGACATGCTCAAAGGCAGTTGTCAATACTCCAATATGAAAGTGGCTGACTCACCAGCTATTTGAAATGGAAACAGTTAAGGTAGCTGACTGTAATGACCATACCGCCTCTCAGTAGGAATCAATATCAGAAAATGGAAGACTGGCAGGAGATGAGAATAAATTGTAAAGGTTTCTTAAGAGCGTTCTAATAAGTAGTAAGGCATTTATTTTTGTAGCAATATATGTTAGATCTAATTCTACGTTAATTGATTTTGGTTATTTATTTGACTGTGTGAGGAGGAAACAATTTTTATGATATATACATCACTCAACTCATCTGAATTACGTGATTTAATATTGGATGGTAAACATCATTTTCATTATCCAAGTTGGAAAAAAATTATTTCTAACAAAACTGTTTCAAACTTATTAAGTATTAAGCAACTAACTTTCAAAACACAGGAACTCTTTCTTTTAAAGATTTTTAGGAGCCAATTAGCAGAACCTGCTTCTGTGGCATTATTGTAGCATGCGAATAGTAATTACCACCATAAGGTCCTTTGGAAGAAAAGGTTACTGTGTTTTGAAAGGAAGTCATTATATAATTCTAAATATTTAAATCATTGATACAGTGTACAGAATGGAATGATGTAGCCTGTCACTGTTGCTTTTTAATTGTATATAACAGATACAATGGTTCACTGATTAACATTACTATTATATTGTTTTTAGCAGAATCAAAAAATGAGTTAGAAATTGTAGGAAAAGCAGAGAGGAAAAGAACAGTTACAGTTTTAACAAGAATAAATAAATATCTTCTATACAATGTAAAAAACAACTTTTACTTCTAAAACAAATTAAATTATGAGAAAAGTTTTTCATTTCATGAACTGGGAATAAAAGCTGTCATGGGTATTATATGGGATGAATTCTGAAAGTGGTTTTGTATTGCTGTTAACAATTTAAAAAGAAAATAGTTTCATCTGCTCTTATACGCAATGGAAGAAAATATGAATCTGTATAATTTGGAGACTTGATGAACATGCTGCAATTATTAGTAAAGTAAATAATGGTATGCCTGAGTTTGAGAATACCAAGACAAATACTCAATTCGAAAGGTAACAAATTGTAAAATGTTAGAATCTGAGGAGAGATGCCTGAGAGAAACAGGCATGCTGAAACCAAAAGTAGTAGATCATTATTGACAACGATTTGTAAGAAATGCAAGTATTGAAGAAGAAATACCGTATATAACTATTTCCTGCTAAAAGCATCAGCATAGTTGTCATGTCATTAAAATGTTTCACAATGGGGTATGTGGTGAATATTACAGTAATAATTGTACTCATTCAATTTAATGTATAAACAAGAAATATTACTCCTTAATTGAAACAAATGGATAAAACTATGTTGATAGTTAATTAAAAAATGTAAAATTTCTAACACTATTTATAAAATACCAATCTATCGTATGGGATAATGCAGGCATTCCTGTAACTGTTTTAAACAAGAACTACAACTCTGCTGCATCAGATAATCAATACCAAGTTCTATTGTAAAATTCTGAGGTTTTCTACAGGAGGCCATCTGGTATAAGGAATCTGAATTGTAGTGTAAGGGAAAACGGGTGCTACATATCAACACGGTTCATTCCACACCCTTCATATCAAGGATTTGGTTCTCAGTGACTTCTTTCTTAAATCCAAAGATGAAGAGTTGCCATTTTGATGGAAGTAAAGAAATCCAGTTAAGTTACAAAAGGTGCTCGATATGGTTAAAGAATAAATTCTTTTTCAAGCTTTCCTCAG
Source organism: Lycorma delicatula (assembly GCF_047948215.1). NCBI lineage: Eukaryota > Metazoa > Arthropoda > Insecta > Hemiptera > Fulgoridae > Lycorma > Lycorma delicatula. Next base: position 134,779,070 of record NC_134461.1, on the reverse strand, counting down.
TGTGAAATTTGTTGGAAGTAGTGTATCATTGCACAAGGGGCGTATTCAAAGGGAGTAACTGTCAAATTTAAATCAGTTACTTTTTTTGCAAGCCTACTATTAGAGTTACTTGATTACACTTCATACACATCACCATTGTGAAACAAGTCTATTTACATAATTATAACCCTCTCTCCATTAGCGATACAGCATGTCTGCTTGAGTTAGATTCTGTATATATCAGAGGGAACATAGCATATACACTGTGAACTGATCACTTGTTTATGAATTTTTTACTTTTTTATTCTCATAAAAAGAATTTTTAACTGCAAAAGATATAAAACGATTCATAAAAAAATAAAATTGATCGTGTTACAGAGGGTGAAATATTACACTTAAATTGTAGTTAAACAATATGTTTTATAAAATATATCAGTTGTTAGAAATTGAGTGGGATGATAGGCAATTTTTTATCATTATTTCATTAAATAATTATTAATTCTTATCTTAAGGTAATTCAGTCAGCATATGCGACTCCCCCTGGAGAAGGAGGCGCATTGCTTCCTCCAAAATAACTAGGGCCCTGACAGGCTTATTCCTGCTAGCCCGTAAAGTGCTAGTACCGAAAGGACTTTAGCGAATGGACTGAAGGAGAATCACACCAGAAGAACGAGGCTCAAAAGCCTAATCTCCAACGGTCAGACCCAGTAAATAATAATTTTCAGGCTGGTCCATACGGATAAGAACGCAAATCACCAAATCTGTCAGTAAATAAAACTTAAAATTAATTACCACCACTAAGTAACACCCACTAACTCGCCCAATAATAGAAAGATACAGCAGCAACGGATATTGTCCAGGCTCTGCGATCTGTAGGGAGAAATAATGAAACTCCCACCATTCTTGCATTCCATTCCATTACCTTAAGGTACGAGTAAATATTCCGACAAACTAGAAAGAATAAACTGTTTACTACACCAAAAATTATGAATCGGCACATACATTTAACTTTTTTTAAATTTGTGAATGTACGAGGTGCGACAATAAAGTAATGAGACTGATGTGAAAAAAAATGTTGCTTACCGTTTTAGTCATGTTTAGTGTTGTCTCCTTCAAAGTAGTTCCCCTCTGGTTGCACACACTTATTCCAGCGCTTCTGCCATTGATGGTAACATTTGTGGAATTCATCTTCTGTAATATCCTCCAAGACCCACATCACAGCTTTTTGGACATCTTGTGTTGTTTCAAAATGGTGTCCCTTGACCGCCATTTTGACTCTTAGAAATAGAAAAAAGTCGCACGGAGCGATATCTGGTGAATAAGATGGCTGTGGTAGTACTGAAATTTGTTTTGAGGTTAAAAATTGCTGTACTAACAGAGCAGTATGGGATGGCGCATTATCGTGATGCTGAATCAATTATCAGCAATGTTGGCACGGACACGAAGAACTCGTTTACGAAGTCTTTCTAAAATTTCTTTGTAGAAATATTGGTTAACTGTTTGTCCAGCAGGCACCCACTCTTTATGAACAATTCCCTAGGAATTGAAAAAGCATGCGAGCTTTATATGGTCTGGGTGATCCCTTTGAGCACCATTGCGAACTTTGGCGTTTTGTCTCTGGATCGTATTGAAAAAACCAACCTTCATCACCAGTGATAACACGGCTCAACAAATCTGGATTGATTTCCGTTTGCTCTAACAGATCGGCTGCCACATTTTTCCGTGTTTCTCGCTGTTGTTGTTGTGAGATTTTTGAGGACCATTTTTGCACAAATCTTTCTTGTACCAAGATCTTCAGTTAATATTAGACGAACCATTTCTCGATTAATGTTGAGTTCTTCTGCAATCATTTTCACGGATAATCTTCAATCAGATTGTACGATTTCACGCACCCTGGTCAAGTTGACATCTGTCTGTGAGGTTGATGGCCGTCCACTGCGGTCTTCATTTTCAACATTCGTTCTGCCTTCACTAAAAATTTTATGCCACCGAAAAACTTGAGCTCTTGACATAACCTCCTCTCCAAAAGCCTTCTGAAGCTTGCCATAAGTTGTGGTCGCGTTTTCACCAAATTTAACGCAAAATTGCGGTTTTATTTCTGTGACGAGAGACACAAACACAAGTTCACTTATTACAGCACAACTCATGACTGAGCAGTTGCATCAATGTACTGCTTGGACTAGAAGTAGCTTACAGACCAAGGACAAAGATGGTGTGCTTACGCAAGCTGCAGGGTTGCCGCATCTTACAAAGAAAAATCAGTCTCTCTTTACTTTATTGTCGCACCTCGTATATTTATAAACAAAAACATGTGTTTTTAAATATGCAATCGTTTTGTCATCTCTATTTTTGTTTAGTTACTTTAATACAGGGACGGTGATAATTAATTGTCAAAAAAACATTGATTAACGTAATATGACAGTCATATTCTTACTCGGCATGCAAAGAGTTATAACAAATCATTAAAATAGATGATCCGTGTAATTGAGTAATAAATTACCATGTTGTTATTAATTACACATTAAAAAACAATTTCATCATAACTGTGGATAAGCTTTTGTTAAATTTATTTTATCTCTTTGAGACATTATTTTCTAACTTAATGAACTATTTATATAAATATTTTATCAGACAAAAATATAAATAAATATAGAAGATATACTGTTAGTTATTATTAATCTGTCAAAGAAAAAAATTTAGATGTTAATCATTTATGTATAATGATTTTAACATTTTTATGACAATTTCAAATTAAACTTTTTATTAATTAACTGCTCGTATTAGTACAAAGCAATAATAGGTGTAAAATGTACACCTGAAAACCACAAAAAATAATATGAATAATATTAATACTCACATGTTCTCCATCCATTTTACGGTTTGGCTCCATCTAAAAGCGAGAATTGAAACAAAAGCTAACAGTTATTATCTAATGCCACCACCGAAACACAAGCACCAAAATTTACAATAAAAACAAATTTAATTTTATTATAAAAGTGTTTTAGCGATAGAATGAGTCTTGCATTATTCATTAAAAAGTACTTCAAAGATGAGTTTTTGTGCAACTTACACCACTAGGTAATGTAGTACAAATTCTGTAATATTGTAAATCAATATAAACAAGTAAGTCTATAAACAAGGAAGCTATTCTTGATCGATGAGAAAATTTAGAAAGTAACAGATTTCAATTTATTGTGAAATAAAACAATAATTGTATTTCCATAGTACATTTTCAATATAGTTTTTAAGTAATCATTAAGTAAGGTTTGATAAGTTTATACTATTTTTATTTAAAAATAAAAATGGTAAAGAATTAAAATAGACATTTACTTTTAGTATGACATATTTTTTATAACAAATAGAAAATTTCTAAAAAAGTAGTGGAAAAAATAAACTGCAGTACAGATCAGTTTGGTGCCTCTGAAAGTTCAGTTTACAGAAAACTAATTTTTAAAATTAGATTTTTAGCTAGATGTGTAAAACTCATGACAATGTGATTTATCTTGTACGATTCAGCCGCGATAACTAATTAAAGTTGCATCGCTCAGAACTTAAGAATGCTCATTCTTGATGATCTTATTCACCTTCATTCACACAGAGGAATCATGTCTTTTTCACAACCAAAAATAATATGAGGACTGTCTGAAAAGTTTTGAGCCTCAACATGAAGATGTCAGCACTCGTCAACAAAAGTTAGGGAATGTATTCGTGCATGTGTTGAAAGGTACTCACTAAAATTTCAGCCATTTTGGATGCTCAGTTGTTGTTTGATAATCATTTGAGTAAGTCATTGTGAGTGTTTTTGTGAAAATGGAAAAAATTGAATATTGTGAAGCGATTAAATTCTTGCATTTGAAAGGCAATACGCCTATCCAAATTAAAACAAAGTTGGATGCTGTTTACGGGGAATCTGTCACATCATTTGCCACCGTGAAAAGGTAGGCAGCTGAATTTAAACATGGTCGTACCAACTTGGTTGATGATGAGTGTTCAGGATGGCCAAAAACTGCAACCACCATCGATATCATCGAAAAAGTTCACCAAATGGTACTGAACGACTGACAAATTAAGGTTAGAGAGACAGCAGAGGGTATGGGCATATTGAAAGAACATGCTGTCATATATTAACTGAAAAATGGATATGTGTAAGCTATTTGCGCATTGGGTGCCGCGTTTGTTCACTTTGGACCAAAAATGCATTCAAATGAACGTTTCCAAGGCTCTGTTGGAGCAGTTTTAAGCAAAATGAGTCAGATTTTTTGCGTCAAATCATAACTGTAGATGGAACGTGGATTCACCACCACACTCCTGAAATGAAACAACAGTCAAAACAGTGGACTGCAAAGGGTGAACCTGCTCTGAAAAAGGCAAAGACGGTTTCATCGGCCAGGAAGGTGATGGCAACTGTTTTTGGGATAGTAACAGAATTTTGCTTATCGATTACTTCAAAAAGGTAAAAAAATAACGGGATAATAGTACGCATCATTACTTGAAGAGCTGAAGGCAGAAATTGCAAAAAAAGAACCACATTTGAAGAAGAAAGTGCTTTTCAATCAGGACAATGTGCCTGCCCACATCGCCATGGCTAAAATTCACGAACTGCACTTTGAATTGGCTGACCACTCATTGTATTCACCAGATCTGGTGCTAAGCGATGTTTTCTTGTTTCCTAACCTTAAAGTTTTGCTTGGAGGAAAGAGATTTTCATCGGATGAGGAGGTTATCGCATATGTAAAAGCCTATTTTGCAGAGAAAGATACCAGCTACTACTTGGAAGGGTTCGAGGTTAGAACATCGCTGGAAAAAGTGTATCGACTTGAAAGGAGATGTTGAAAAATAAAACTATATTTTATTTGACAGGAAAAATACGTCTTTTTATGTTAGGCTCAAAACATTTCAGACAACTTTCGTAAGATACAGGATTTCCTTGAACACCCTCTTCTATGTAGAGATCTGCCAGACTGAAATAATGAAGGTACTCTTCAGTGACAAGTTCGCTAACTCTAGCTCTTGCAGCAATAATTGCATTTTCCTGCTGAGTTCACCAAAAAATTGCAAATTTCTTTTGCTTTCTGTTATACATTAATCAATTTGCTGCTTGCTATACCATCTCTCCAGGCGTTCAACTGCTTACATCTGTATACTTATTCCTCTGTAACAGGTATGCATTTTCACATGATGTTTAAGCTGCAGTCTTTGCGACTCAGTCATCCCATTACACAATTATTTCCTCAAATCTACTGGATAGTGAGATCTTTTAAGTTTTATAAATTATGAATCGTATGCTGAACAAATTGGAAACGTTCAGTTTTTACATTAGATGAAGCAGTAGAAAGAGTACAGAATTCAACATTTTTCAGGAAACAGATGTCTGATCCTGAATGATGATCTGATTACTTAAATCAACTCAAATGAACAGTTTTTATAAATTAAGAAAGTTAATTTAACTGGATGTGAACTTACAAGGAATGTTGAATGATTAGACTACTTTATTATCTTTTATAAAAACGTACTTATCATTACTCAGAATCACTAATATAACTGAATACTGTACAAATATATATATATATATATATATATATATATACACCCAAACACACCAAATACTGCTTTTATACATTTATATTCCATACATTAGAAATTGTAAATAATATTTTCGCAAATGAGGTAATGTTTTTACGAAGTCATACTTGATTTTTTGAATATTGATTTTAAATTTATTAGTTTCTATCTGAATAAGATAAGTTTATTGGCAGTTTGAATAGTTTTGAGTAATTAACTAGAAAAGAATATCAAGTTTTTCGAACGTTGCACAGTTGGTAAAATAACTATAATACATAATTTTAAGAATAGCTTACCAAAATTCCATTTGACTTCCTCAAATGCTTCAGCTATTCTGCCATCTTCAGGGGGAATTTATAATTAAAATATATAAAAAATGTAAAATTCAAATAAAAAAATTAAATACATAACAATTGATCATCATTTTGTAATGTTAGTCATAAGTTAAAGTAACTATGTCTGTTTTATGAGTATCACAACTGGAAGTCTTATAAAATGGATGTAGTTACCTGTAACTTATGGCTTTAACATTACAAAATGATGATCAATTGATATGTATTTAATTCTATTATGTGAATTTTACATTTTTTAAATATTTTAATTATAAATTCCTGGCAGAAAAGCCGAAAGTGCTTGAGGAGAGAAGTCAAATGGAATTTTGGTAAGCTGTTCTTAAAATTACGTCTAAAAGAATATCACTCCAAATATGCAACTCAAACAGTACAACCTCTGAGGGGACTGTAGTTAAGTAATATGTTTCACTGACATTAGATGAAAAAAAAATCGTCAGATAATGGTTAAATCTAATAAAATAATGAGATTTATTTTATTTTATTTTCAAAACAGCCCGTTTAGTTAAAGAAAAGTTAAATATAACTTACCCTTGACAAGGATTTTTTTTATAGTAAATCATGTAATAAAAAATAAACCTTAGTCTGTGCACAGACAGAATTCAAAGATAATGTATCTCTACTCACAGATTATACTGTGAGTATAACCTGTGAGTAGAGATAAGTGAGTAGAGTTAATCTGTGAGTAGAGCTAAACCTCTGAGAATGGTAGACGGAGAGATTATTTAACGTATCACACATAGGTCAGATCTCTACAAGCTGGATCATTCTGAAGTAGACTACACATACCATTGAGAGAGGAGGAGTGGTTAATATAAAAACATGACTTCCTTATATGCCTATTAAATTACATACACATATTTTTTTTAAATGAAAAGTAAATACAATTTTATTTCATTAATAACTTCTGATATGTTTTTTTGTTATTGAATTATTATTCAACGTAAAAAGTTTTTTACAATGAGATGTTATAATTACACTGTGCAACAATGAAAATGTTTTAGACTCAAGAACAGCTTATTCTTATCACCATAAAAATGACTGATTACTCTTGCTTTGGAGATACAATGACATGACATCTTTTACCTCATCTACATTTTTAGTTTAGGGGTAATTTTGTTTTTGGAGTTGTCACACCTGTTAAATGACAAAAACACAACGTTCTCAAGCTGTTTGTAGGTTATAAACATTATTACTGTTGCTGTGACTGTGAGTTTCTTTGTGTTGTAATTAGTGCAGAATTTATGATTTTTGAGTGCTTTTGAAGTGAAAAATTTGTTAAATCAAAATGCCATGAAAATGTGTAATATTCAGTGAATAATTTTTGTTTTTATATTTGTGGTGAAATAACATTTTCGTCACAGAAACGCAATCTGACGCCTCTTGTGAAGACTGTCTATCAGCATTATTTTGCTGTTAAGGTAGAGGACCAGGATAAGTCACGGGCTCCACATATATGTTCCAACTCTTGTTCAGTTATACTACGAGAATGGCTGAAAATTAAAAGAAACCATCTATGGCTTTTACTGTGCCTATGGTTTTGGCGTGAGCCTACAAGCCATATAGATAACTTCTATTTCTGCTTGACTCCACCTATAAAGGCAGAATTGTCAATGAAGAAAAGAGGAACAGTTCAATACCCTAATCTTCCATCTGCTATTCGACCTATTTCACATTCAGATAGTTTACCGGTTCCTACTCCACCGTAAAATTATAAGCTTGAAGTAGAAAATGAAAACAAAATGGAAGAAGAAGAACCCAACAAGCTTTCCACATCCTACAACTCTGATTTTGACGAAAAAGATGATAAACCGCACAGAGTGAGTCAAGCGGAATTGAGTAATCTCATTTGAGTCCTTGATTTGTCAAAGAAGAAGGCAGAACTTCAGTGTCAGGACTACAGCAATAAAATCTTCTCCAACGTGATGTCAGGGTCTCACAGTACAGACGTCATTGTAGGGATCTGCTTTCTTTTTTTGAGAAGAAAAACAATCTTGTTTGCTGCAACGTTAATAGCCAGATGAAATGTTTGAATTTGAATCATGATCCAACTGATCGGAGGCTATTCATAGACTCCTTCAAGCTTAGTTTGAAAGCTGTATTACTTCACATCGGCAACCGTCTTCCTTCTATTCCTGCTGGTCATGCAGTTCACATGAAGGAGTTCAACAGCTGAGGTATCTGAGTAAAGGAGTTGGACTTGAGTTCACATGAAAGAGACTTATGCAAACATGGCAATCCTAGACTCAACCAAATATGCTGAATACAAGTGGAAAATCTGTGGCGATCTACAAGTCATCGCTGCACTCTTAGGAATTCAACTGGGATACACTAAATACTTCTGCTTTTTATGTATGTGGGACAGTAGGGATAGGAAATCACATTACATTCAAGCAGACTGGCCTGCAAGAAATCTTAACTCTAGCGAGAAAAATGTTACTGTCGAGCCTCTCATGGACCCAAAGATGTTCTTCTTTCACCTCTTCATATAAAGCTGGGTTTGATAACCAAAATTTTGTCAGAAGTATGAATCGAGATGGACAGGCCTTTAAGTACTTAAGAGACTAATTTTCTATATTAAGTGACGCAAAAGTTAAGGAAGATATTTTTTTTGGACACAAATTCAACAACTTGTAAAGGATCCTGTGTTTGACCGAATTGTGGAGGGGAAAGAAAAGAAAGCTTGGGAAGTCTTAAAGGGAGTCGATCATGGATTTTTAGACAACAAAAGAAATGAAAATTACGTTCAGTTATTGACAGTCCTTCTGCAAAAATACCATCAACTCAGATGCAACATGTCCCTTAAAATTCACTTTCTCCACTCACACCTGAACTTTTTCCCTCCTAGTTGTGGAGTTGTCAGTGATGAACACGGAGAAAGATTCCATCAGGATATTTCTGTAATGGAACAAAGATCACGGCTGTTGAAATGAAGCAAGGGCTTGTGGATTACTGCTGGTCTGCGTATAGGAATGCTTCGGAACTCACTTCAAGAGGAAAGACAAAAGACAATGATCTCATGATGCCATCCATATGATTCTCTTTAGACCCAACCAACTGCCAGGTATTCTTCCATGAATTAAGAACACTTAGAATGCAACTGTCATTAAAAAATGTCAAATGGACTTTCTATGTTGTTGGTATATGTAATTAAAGTATATCATTTTCTCTTAATCTGCTAAAATAAAATACTACCACCTATTGTATATCACAGAAACTAGAGCTAATAAAAATCTTTCTGTCATATTCGTTTTTCTCAACCCAAAACTAGTAAGATTTGACTTATGAAGTGAAGGAGACAGTCAAAATTTTTTTTTGTTAGGCAGTGTTATTAATAAAGCAATATATTTAAATTAAAAAAAAAGAAGGGCGATGAAGTCTGATTCAAATCAATGTGCCTTTCCCCTATTATATTTCACTAATTAAAATTTTATTTGGCTGTAACTCTGGAACCATTGAAAATAAGTACCATTTATGATATATCGTTGAAAAGCTCTCAATGAGGGCTTATTACTGCAGTTAAGAAAACATTCAAAATCCAAATTGTTTTGGATTTTGGGCTTTTTTGGACACTTTTGGTTCAGTCAATTGCAATAAAAAGGAGAGGTGCACAACTAGATCTTACAACAGTCCTAAATCCAAAATTTCAATATCCTGTGGCTGATCATTTTTGAATTATGCGAGATACATACACATGCCACGCTGAAATTAGTCAAAATGGATTCAGGGATGGTCAAAATGGATGTTTTCATTAAGATTTGAAAACCGAAATTTTTCGCGATCACAATACTTCCTTTACTTCGTACAAGGAAGTAGAAAGGAAAATATTTATTTTCTTGCTCAAACATCATGATGATGTTTGTTTTTAAGAAAATGAATAAGAAGCCATACAGATATATTTTGATTGGAAGTTGTGTTTTTTATCTTTAAAACAAATTTATACAAATAATTTAAATTATATAATTTACTAATAATATTAAATAATAATAATAATAATAATATGAAATAATTTCAAAAAAAATTTGTACACAATTTTTAAGTTTTGTTTATTTTTAATTTGTGACTTATCAGGAATGTACAATGATATCTTCTGTTTCCGATAACTATTACACAGTATTATGATTACAAAGAAATGAAGTTATTTATGAAAATAAATTCTTATGATCTTTCTTTTAGCTATATTTTATTTTGGATTGTATCCATAATGAAAAATTTAATGTTAGAGAGATAATGTAGGATCTGACAAAAGTTTTTAAGAATATATATATCTATTAGAACATACATGGAAGTAGGCACTGATTCTGATTGGCTGCAGTAGGAGCAATGTGATGGTTGGAAGGAGTATTTGACACTACAATTTCATTCTAGGATCTTTACAGAATTGTATAACTATATAATTAAATTTAAACATTTAGTGCCATCGACAAAGTAGTAAGACATAGTAAGTTTGGTTCTGTATACTGTCATAATAGTGTAGTTGATATCTGCAAAGCAATCCTCTCTGTTATCCCTCACTGTCGGCAGTGAAATTATATGTTTGTTTGGCTCTCCAGCACACTATAAACTCATTTTTTTACATTAATAATGTCAGTCTGAGTTAAAATGTCCATTCTGTTAATATAATAAGAGTACAACAAAGGTAGTTTTTAAAAGCAATTCTTTTTTCAACATTTTTCAGCTCATGATGATATGTAACATATATTCTTATTTTAATTTAATTTCCAAATTAATATTGTTAAATAAACTTCACTTATTCTAAATAATAAACAATAAACAAAGCAAGTCTGAAAAAATTCATTATCAGAAAAAAATGTGTCCTTAGAAAAACCTTCCCTATACATACAATAACATACAAATATTTATATTCATCTCTTAGGTGTAAGGAGATTTATGTAATATTTAATTTTATCTCTTTTTAATCTTTTTTTATTACATTTTGCTTTTTATAAAAAAATTATTTATCAGCTTATTTAAGAAAAAAATTGGTATAAAAATTCACTGCAGGACATATTAAATAATTTTGGAGAATATATAAAACACTCATTTTTTACAAACCTTTAAAATGTCATGATATACAGTGTATGAAACCAGAAAAACAAAATTATGTTAGAAATACAATTTTTTCAGGTGTAGTTGAAGGAAAAAGAAGTATACCAACTACCCCAAACCTATTGATCTAGGGTTTATTTTTTTAAAACGATGGGATTCTTAGTAGTAATTATTTCAGTATGTAACATATAATTTTAGTTTTTTTACTTTTAGATTATTAAAACTTTTTTTTTGTGATTTTATTAGAGTAATTATATTTCTAGTAAATATTTTTCAAAAAAATAAAAGTCTTATATATATATATATATATATATATTTCTTTGGTCCGTGTGTATGTGACTGAACTCCTCCTAAACGATTGGACTGATTTTGATGAAATTTTGTGTGTGTGAATTTAGAAATTCATTTTAATTCATTTGAAATTCGTTTTAGAAATTTTTTCATCAATCAGACCTGGTAGTTGGTGCTGCGATTGGATTCTAGGAAATTTTTTTATTTTGTTGCTTTTTCGAATATCAGTTACTTGCGTCGTATCTTAGTGTTGTTATTACATTAAAATTTGTATTTTTTAACAGACTGTGTTTACAGAGTAGTTTGAATTAAATCTGATAGGTAGTGCTGTTCTGACAATTGGATTTATTTAAATTCTGACTTTTATAAAGTGAAAGGTTAAATTTTATGAAGTTCCATAATGTTTTGTAAGTTTCTTAATGTTCCGTATTAATTGTAATAATTTTGCAGCCACAACCCTATTCATTAAAAAATTATTTTCCACCGAATACTGTGATCAGAGAGTGGTGTGAATTAAATTCGATAGGTAGTGCTGTTCTGACAACTGGATTTATTTAAATTCTGACTTTATAAAGTGAAAGGTTACATTTTGTGAAGTTCCTAGTTCAGTTTTTTAAGGTTTTATGAAACTTTCAATTGTGTTCATTTAATCTGTATGTATACTCAAATCTAGCAATAGCAAAGCATTGCTGAGTCTGCTAGAATTGTGCGCTTATAGGGAATATTATATTATTTACTGAAATAACCTTTTAAAGTGTAATTAAAAAATATACAATGTGCAAATTTGTAAGGTGCAGTATTGAAGTGAGTATTTTACATGATTTTTCATGAATTTTAATGATGTATACACGTGCATTCAATAACAATCAACTTAACCTACAAATTTAAATTGTCAGTTCTCATTTGATTCTATGCAACTTATGAAGTATTGAACGGATGTTGGAAAATAAAAATGCAAGTTACTTATAATAATTATAGTTTAAAGTATATTTAAAAAATTTAAGTTATAATTTTTGTAGCTGATTAATTTTATAAAATATTTTTAAAAATTGTTTTTAATTTCAATTACCTAAAATTTGGTAAAATAGATGTTAAAATAAAGAATGATAAAAATTTCTACGAAAATTTTAACTACGTTGCTTTTTTTTACAGTGCTTATTATTAAATAAAAAAAAATGTAGGAGGTACTTTTTTAGAATGATCTTAAGTGAAAATTAGCAGTAATGTGGATGAAAATTTATTAATTTTACGACGTTTCGATTTTTTAATTCAATTTTCATCAGACATCTCAATATTTAGTGAAAATAAATATTAACCATACTACACATAATTAATCAATAAACCCATTACAAAAATACAACAATCAAAAACTGATAATAGTCATACTGATAGTCATAGTAATAAAACTTTGTCCACTTTTCTGCTAATTTTAACTTAAATAAGTTAGTTATATTTATGTTGTGCATTTATTATAGAACAATGCCATGTCAGGATAATGTCTGTCGAGTCCACTAGTTTATATTTATATATTTTCTTTTTTCAGCATTTTTAAATTATAAATATTTTTATCTATGTTACTGCAGTTTTATATGATGAAATTGATTATTTTCAACTTTTCCTCTATTATTGTAGAATTTCAAGTACAAATAATAATATTGTTATAAACCTAATTTCAATCTCTATTCTGTTCTTATGATGCAATTCTGTTTTTGTAAAAATTATTTTATTATTAAATAATAATAGGAATTTCTAAATTATAAATAAAACTTAAGTTAACTTGTCAAATAAGATAATTGTTTAGAAATAACTACTGTAACTAAATAATAGCTATTATTTATTGTTAAACAAGTCATCAATTTGAAAGATTAATAAAGAAAAATGAATCAATAGATATAAATAAAAAACAAACAGATCAGTAAATTAAGAGCTGTAGCAGGTCTGATTGTGGGACACAGCAAAACCACTAAATTTGCAATTGCTGAATGCTACACCAATAAATTATTATAATATAAAAACTTCATAATGCAAAAAAATTCACTTTCATGAGGGGTGGGTAAGTTTTTTTTTGGACGTGCAACAAAAGTTTGTTATTAGCGTCTAAAAGCAATGATTTTAGAATATATAAACAAATTTTTAACACATGTGCTAAGTAAAACAATATATAAACAGAAAAAAAAATTAACAAACAAATCGCATACTAACACAAGAAAAATAGGAAAAGATAAATAACAATATAAAATATTACGAAAACATATTATAAAAAGTAATTATAAGTATTGGATAATCGAAGAATAGATGTCTGAACATCCTCATATTGTTTCTCAGAATATCTCATATGGTAGCTCTTAATTTAAATTTTCAATGCAATGCTGCATAACATACGCATCCACAAGAATGTGTTTTTGAAATGGTGATACAGTGTTAAACTGAAGAGCAGTAGGAAAATATATTTAATTATAAGAAAATAATCAAAAATAAAAAAGTAAAAGCAAAAGAAATCATGTCATATAAATGAAATAAAATACATTTTAATTTATACAATGTTAATGAAGTTAGAAAAAAGCAAAGAATAGTTAAGATTTCAGGAGGGAAACTCAAAATTAAATGGTATCTCTAAAATATATTCTACAGTTATGCGTCAAAAAATATACAAATAAAAAAAAAAGTAAAAGCAAAAAAATCATTATAATAAAAAACCGGCTACCGCACAAAAAGCAAATAATTAACCATAATTTACATGATAAAAAAAAGAATAAGGGTAACAAACCTGATCCTCAATAGTTCGGTGATCAGTTTCTTGGAGCCATGATCCTAAAATAACAGAATCATCTGCATGACAAGCTGCACGTAACTGTGAAGTGGTTGTATTAGCTGGATTCTCACTCAGAGTAAATTCTGATACAAGCAACCGCAGCAAATGAGTATATGAACCTGAGAGATTAAATAAAATCAAATGATTAAAATTCTTTTATTTTAAGAACTTGTATTTAAAAAAACAAACTATTTTTAAATATTCTTTGACACAAGCCACAAACACAATCATCACTCTGATTCTCCTATTTCCTAAAGTCTGAATAGCTATAAGTTTGATTTATTCCTTTAATTTCCGTTATATGGAAAATTTTACAAGTCATCCAGTACTTAAATATGGTAACATAACCTTGTTGATAACTACAGACTGATACTCAATTCAATTGTTGAAAACAGTTTAGTACATATCAATCTGGTAAAATAATTGAAACACAAAATTAACTTATCTCCTATAACACTGAAAAACAAAAAAATTTTTTTTAATGTTTCTCTAAGTGTGATACCATTTCATAAATAGATTTTTTGCATACATTACGTATCTGAAAATACAATTTTTCTATCACTCTTAGTTTTAAATAAATTATGCTTAAAAAAAATTAATGGAAAATATAGTTAAAACTGTAAAATTTATAATTTTGCATTGCCACACCTGTGTTAGAATGATTTCACTGATGCTTTTCTTTTATAAATAGCCTCAGGCACACCCTGAATTAATGTCCAACAGTAACGGGACTACCCTTCTTTATTGCTTTTACAACATTTTTCATTAGGCCTAGCTTGATATGGAGGGGGTAAAAATATTTTTTCGGGTTCAACTAAGGGCTCATGAATAATATTTTTCCCATTTGGAGTTAAGTTATCTCATTTCTTCCACTCTTTGGTAACATAATGTTAACCCCTAGCTTAGCTGTCCCATTTGCAAAGAAAAGACATGTATTTGCAAAGGCATGTAGTACAGCCTTACTGCATGCCTAACAAAATAACTATAACTTTCAAATCACCACATATGTTTCAGCTATGTTTTTTATAATTTATTTTTTCAAGAACATCTTTCATCACATTGTATGTCTCTTTCAAATTAATATTATAAGTGATTGGTATCAAAAAATATTTGTTACCATTGTGTAGTACAACCACTTTTAAAAAGGCACCAGTCCTCAGGTTTATGAACTTGTCCTAAGTGCAACATAACATGCAATAACCACTACATAACAATAATAACCATGCAACCCAGGTGGAAACTTTGCTTGAGATTTTTTCAGACAGATTGAACCTACCACCACGAAATAGATTATATCTCTGAAGAAAAAGTAGCCATGGCCATTAAGTCTGACCAAGTCAAGTGGTAAGAGTTTTAAATAGTATTCGACATTGCAAGATTGTCAGCTGGTTTTTTAATATGTCAAAGACATGACAATCATCTCATCTGTGCAGCGTGGTGAGAGAAAAAAAGAAGGGAACTTACTTATGAGATTTGTGCCATCATCTATATCACTATAATTCATCTAACATCTCCCTCTTTTTTTTTGTTTTCCATAGGGGGAGGAAAAAGCTCTGCCAGTTGCCACCAGGCCTGCTCTGACGGCAAGTGCAGAGCTCACACCCACTAAAAATCTCTACCTTATACAGCAGCCTGGATATCCGCCTTTTGGCATTACTCACGGGCTGCTATGTCCTTGCTGGCTTCTAGATGAATGAGTCGGAGTCAGGCACATTAACAGTGATGACCCCGGGGGTCCGCGACTGCCTCCATACCAAGGCTATCCCCTCCTCATCCATCTACGCAAACAGCTATTGCTGTCAGCCCTCTTCTGTCATCTTCCTTCTAAGTATTAAGTATGCTCTTGCACAATGTGTCTATGGCCTACTAGGAGGCTTCATTAGACAACAATTTGTCCATTGTGTTATTTGGGTTGAATTGTCCCACAACCACCACAGTTGGTACTAATTTTATTGTATTACTCTCATACTGTGGCTTCAGTACATTTACGGCTGCCAAAGCACTGGCCTTCCTTATCGCAATCGATACATTTGGACACCGCCTTGCAGCTCTCCTTAATGTAACCCTAACATCCACAATTAAAACAGAGCTTGGATCTATCGGGTCCCTTGCAGGCAGATGCCTTGTGTCCCTGCACCCAGCATTAAAAACATCTTCTTACTGGAGCGCAGGGAGATCTACAAGAAAGCCAGCCTACTTTAATGCTTCCTTCAAGCAGAGCTGCCAAACTCCCTGAAGGTACTGCAACTGCGGCCATCTTGGTGGTGGACCCAAAAACCGGCTTAGTTGAGACACCTTTGACTGAGCAACCTTCTTCCACGGTCATTGCCAGAGCCTCCTTGATCTTGGTGGTGGTGTTTAGCTCATCCAAATCATTAACCACAAGATGGACCGTCCTGCCAGACTTCCCTCCTACCGGCATGCTAGCTCCAGTTACAGTCTGGGTGATCTTGTGGAGTTTGTCAACAGCCTGCCCTCAGCCTTCATCCTGATTTTCACAGGTCCTCTCCTGTTCTTTTCCTCGTCGAGAGAATTCCAGTATTGGCTAGCATACTACTAACTTTACGTAGGAGATCAGCATAAGTCTGACCCTCTGCTTTAATCACCAAAGTGGCCATTAGAAGCACCTGTAGGCTTGGACTCTTTGCTTTTCATTCCCTTCATTTTCGTATCTGCCGGTTTCTCAAGGTTCATTAAGAGCTTAGTATTATACCTCTTACCATAATACTTTAGAATCCGCCTGAAGCTCTAGCTCATCTTATCCGCTGACCCACGAAAGACTGCTCTATGGTAGGCCTCCAACACTTTACTGATCGCCTGAATAAGATCTCTATTGATCTTTTTGTAGTCCTCAATGGTGTTAACCACGATAACATAATTTGTGTTACTTCTACAATCAATTGATTCTCCAGTCAGAACTCTCATGCTGGATTGTTTTACTAACACTTGTCCGGAGGTCAACTTCCCCTCCAATCTGCCTCAGCTGATAAATCCAGAACCCCATGCCACGCAAGAATTGTCAACACCTTCTGGATCCTTGATCAGTTCCAAATGTTGGAATGCCTCTCTTGGTTCTCTTCTGGTTACCAGCCTCTCCAGTACATCTTCCTCTAACCCCTCCTCGACCGCCTTTGTGATTTCCTGAACAGTGGGCTTTGTCTGCAGTGTTTGCGTGGCAGCCTCTCCAGTAGTTAGTGCCAATCAGTTTGGATTGCAGCAATTCATAGAGCTCTTTCATAACGACCTCTATGTTGCGTGCCTTGCTGCGTACTTTAAGGGCACACTCTTTTATCTCCTTTTTAGTTTTTGTGTTTTTTTGGCATAAATCAAAGAGCTTTTGGATTTCCTCCATAAGGTGAACTATGTCCATTCCCCCAGACACATCACCCTCACTCCTACTCTAAAACCTCCTTTTGAGCAACCTCTCCCACGTTTCATCCAGTCTGGTGGCCTTAACCGACAAGTCCGCCAAACTAATTGTGGGTGTTGGCCTCGGGGACTTCACCATTTTCTTGCTTCTCTGAAATGGAGCCTCCATCTCCATTTTTCCTGCCTCAGGCAGCTTCCGCTGCGAGGCCATTGTCTTTTGCTCCTCGGATCCTTGTTGAGCTCCTAATCCCTCTTCTGAGTACTCACACAACAATTTTGGAAGGATATTTGGGGGGGGGGGGGTTGTGGGGAATGTAAGAAGGGTGAGGTCAAAACAAGTGATAAATTTTTTTTTTTTGCTCAGTCATCAAGCACAAAAAACTATAGGGGTGTGTTTCCACCTAGAACCCAAAGAGTTCGGGGGCCCTGGCACAGAGATATGGGGAATAACCCTTTTCCCAATATATTCCTTATGTGGGACTTAAAAAATTTTTTCCAAGCCCTAGTATGTTCAAATGAACGATTCAAGAGAACCATGTATTTTGTACCAGCTGAACACCGCCAAATCTGGCTAACTTTCCTAACTATATTAACCTACTGTCTAAAATACACTTAAAAACTACCAAATATTATTATTAGCCTAAAATTTAGATAATGTACACAGTACCAATATATTTAACCACCCAGTTAAATTATTATACTGAATTACCTCTATAAGTATGATTAATAGTTTAAGAGCTCACTAACCTATAATCTTGCCGTGGTCTTCACTATATACATTAGTTTTGTAAAAAATATAATTTTTACGCAAGAACTTGTAACAAATTAACTTTAATTTACTAGTGATAACTATGGAAAAACTGCTAATATAACACATAGAAGCCAGAGCTAAAAATGGTGTGATTTCACCTACCGGGTCTCGTCTCACAACCAACATCTCCCTCTGGCAAGTAACATGTGAGCAGGTGTTATGATAATAAAATTTCCAACCAAGAAAATAAATTTTTAGGGACAGGGAAAAAGACTATCAGATAAGGTAACCCCCCTTCACCCTTTCTTTTTTTTCAGATCTGTTAGAGATACAATAGCAGACACTATAACAAGGGCACCTTTTTGACCTTTCAGGCCCCTCCAACACCTTCCAAGATACCTGCGTATCTAGTAGAAAAATTTGCTGATATTTTCTATGGAAATTCAACAATATGCGATTGCTGCCACCCCTTCATATGGAAACAAATTGATCCAATATTAATTGTAAATCCTCCCTGCACTCCTATATCCTAACAACAGAAAATAATGGAAATTCATGTGAAGTACTTTAACAGTTATCCAAGATTATCATGGAAGAAGATTCTGCCTACCTGCTGTCGAAATTTACTACTTTTCTTTAAATATTCAATATTGGATACTGAAAAAAAAAGCTATCTAAAATTAAAATAACAGCAGTTTAATTTATTTCTTAATGGAAGGTATTTTCAGGTGCCGGCCCTAATTTACCTTTAGGTTTTTCACAAACGAAGGAGCATTTTTAAATACTGAATTTTTAGCATTTGGTGGAATATCAAGCTAACATATTTTTACAAACAATATAATCTGCCTTACAAATAATCTCTCAGATTTCTATTTATGTCTCTCTTATTACTCCAGTTTTACATTTTATAAACCTCATTGTAATCCCTTAAATCATTTTTTCTCCACTAAAAAAATTATCATGATTATTTAATTTGCTAATGACGATTATACTTCAGTACTGATCTTCATATTTTCATCATAGATATTCTCAAATAATGAGTCAGAAATAAGCCTTATTTTGGTTACTGTTATTTATTTTCATTCTCATTTTTACTGTTATTATCATACATTCCGCTTTATTACAGTGCTTAATTTAATATTATTGGTGATGTAATCAAAAAAGATTTTTTTTGTTATTTTCTAATAAAATATTTTACTTGGTTTTTGTTGTGCTATTATGTCATTAATTTTAATTTGTAAAATATTAATTTCATTTTTTTTTACAGAGATAAGTTTGCAATACTTGATTTGCTTTCAAATAACATAGTAGTAAATAAATAAAGTTGAAATTTGGCAAAGGAATTTCCAAAGGGGAACTTGGTAACAAAAACTTAATTTCATTACAGAGATTAGTGAAATCTTAAAAAGCTTTAAAGCCTAAAGTATTTTAGCTTTAAGTTTAGTATTTGTCTATATATAAAAGGTTTTGAGACTAGGTTTGTGGGTTCTTATCAACACACCAACAGATGGCAGCAAATGGCCTCATACACAGTCACAGGAAGCACCAACCTTTACAAGTCAGTGTGCCATGAGACACTGTACTGTGTGCATCAGTTGCTGTGCAGCTCGTGCTATCGTAACCTTGTGCATTACCATTTTTGTGATTCTAACATAAACAGTAAGCTTGAACAAAAAAAAAACATGGAATTTTCTATGAAACCTGGCAAATCTGTCATAAAGACATTGTACATGATACCCCTTTGTATATTTACACACATGCATGAGCGCACACACACATACACAAGCAGGGAGAGACAAATAGAAATAGAGAGAGTGAATATTTCAAAAAGTTTCTGCTAACTTTATCGGTGTATTACCTATAAAAAATAAGAAAAGTTTATATAAACATAGGTCAGGGAATACTTTGTTTTCGAGTTATGGCTAACAAATAATTTCACTCAGATTTTTTGCAATTAAATAGTACTTAATTTACAAATTAAAAAAAATATAATTTATGTATACAATACATTATGGGGAAAGCAGGAATTTGTATATATTTGGAGTATTGACAAACATGCTATGAATTTAGGCCAAAGTTAATAATAAAAGCATAGCTGGTTCGAGAATACCATGATGAATATTCAGTTCCAAGGAGTAATAAACCGTGAAGAGACACCTAAGAATAACATGTAATCTGAAAGGTACTGTGACAGAGTTCATGAGAAACACAAATACTGAATAAGAAATAATCTATGCTATACAATTACCACTTACTGCAAACACCAGAAGGTTGCCATGTCATTTAAATGTTTTACAATGGGGCAAGTGGTGAACATTATAGTACCAATTGCACCCGTTCCATGTAATGCATAAACAAGGAATATTATTGCTACATCATAGTAAACGGTTACATTCTGTAACCGATTAATTACAAAATGTGCATGCAATCCAAATCTCCTGCAATCCATGATTAATAAATCATGCCTCACAAGAAATGAAACCGTTAATTTTTAAAATGTCCACATACAGGAAAAACCCAAATTTCATTAAAACATGACTTGTTTCTTTAAAACATAAGACTAACACAATGCACTTCCAACATACATTTTATCTATGTGTTTGGTGTGGTCTTCTTGGTGATTATCTCATTTTTTACTTTTTCTTGCCAGAAAGTTATCGAGGGATTATTACTTACATTACTAACAAATGGATCCAATTCAACACTTAAAATGTTGCAGATAAGACAAGTTTATGAATGACGGTCTATCAGCTCCCTTATCTCAGAATGTTAATATTATTTAATTATACATACTAATGGATTGAAAGAAATGGATCAATAATAATGTTAACACAATTTCCTGATCTCACGTCGGACTATTCCTTTACAGTTTGATGAAGTTTCCAAAATTGGTTTATTCTGCTTGTGTGCTATATTGGCATAGAAGAACAAAAAAAATTAGATGATATAAGTTGCTATAATTAAGAATAAGAAGCGTTGATTTGTCATGCTAAATGTTCCATTCAACAAAATGGCAGCCACAACTGGTTTGAATGTATGTTAATGCCTTCAGTCATAAATATTAAATAATTTTGTCCAATGTTATAAATGTAATTAATTTTTTTGACAATTTTTTTGAAAATGATAAGATATTGTTCTGTTTTAAATTGTAGCATTTTCTACCTCATTTTTGTGCGATTATTTTTAAAAAGTAAACGTCTATTTCTGAAACCTGTATTTGATTTCTACTGAATTTATTAATAAAAATTTTCTCAGAACTAAATTCTCTACACTATTATATTAGAGATTTTCATCTATTTATTTGAAATTTAACAAGGTTACGATATCGGAAATCTAAAAAAAACAGTTTTTTTTCTCTAATTTTTTGGTCTTTACAACAATTTTTTTTGGAAATACTAAGGATACAGCCTGGGACCTGTTTGCTTAAACTTTTCTACCTCAAAAACTTATAAAAACACCAAATTTTCCATATAACTTTGGTTCCAATAATTTCAGCATCTATAGAAGACAGGGAAAAATATTTCAGTATCATAAAACTTGAATCATAATGATTTTTGAACAGGAATGTTTTTAACATATCAAATCAGCTCTTTCAGTCTTATGATGCAATTCTGATTATCTCTTTATAAGAAATGGATAGAAATTTACTTTTATTCTGCATAATTTTTTATTACAATACATTAAAAACTGTTACTATTTTGAGTGAATAATACCAAAATTGTTAACAGATTTTTATTATTAAAAAAAGACAAATTACAAAATAAATAATATTTTAAACAACTACATTTTTTCTGACTAACTATAGTGATCACTTTTGGTTTAGTTAAATTATAATTATATTTAATAATATATTTTGAATACTGTGTTTATTGAAAACTTCTATTACGTTCCTTGATTTTCTCTTACTGTTTCAAGTCAGTTTGGGATAAACAACATAGTTATTTGTGAGCCCCTAATGTTCTAATCCATATTTGACAATCCTCTGTTCCTTGTTTCTAAATATTCTAGATCCTGACTGTGACCGCTCACTATAATGACCTTCTTTAATGTGATTGGTTGTGAAATAGGAAGGAATATTTTTTACTGTCAATATATCCTTACCATAGTATAGCACATTCTTTTTATTACTCTTGACTCAAAACCGAATAAGTTAATTGTTTAATGGCGCTTTGATTTCCAATAATAATTGTGCCGTATGTTTAACATGTATTGTACTGGGGATTTAAGATTTTAAAAACAGCTTTTTTCTTACACTGCCTGACTCAGCAATCCTTTCTCTACCTCAACAGTGATAAAAGATTATCATTTTATATTATAAAGAGTGCAGCTATTATACCCGCATTTATAAATTACTTCATTTGTCATAATTATAAACTTTCACTGAATACTTTTCTGGGAAAAAGAATAATTAAACATTTGCAGAAATGTAGATTTTTTTGTATTATAACGGGAGAAAAAAAATAATCTCTTTTAAACATCCATCAATTATTTTTACAAAAAAAGTACAAAATTTTGAAACTAAAAGATCTGAGTATGAAAGTGAATGATGTAGGTAAAAAATGTAACATAAAGTAATACTGTAAAAATTAACAAGTCCAATTAATTAAAAGAAGTAAAAAGGTACTATTATATATATTGATGCTCTTGGAGTAAAAATTCATGACGTCATGAAAAAGATGTAAAAATAAATTTTAATAAAACAATTAAATACCAAAGGAGTTATCAATACTTTGAACCTTACAGAAGAGCAGGGTGAAAATTTCATGCATGTTATAATCATCAAATTATATAACATGCAAATACTAGACAAAGATTTAGATCTTTTTTGGCAGCTGAAAATTTTTCCTAAAATAACATATAACAGAGGAAGACAAATACACAGTTTGTAACATTCAATGTTAATGAAACAAATTATCTATGTATCCACTGAAAAGCTATGCCTGGTTTGAATCTGCTCAATATTGTTTACTATTTAATTCATACACATCAATAGACCGCAATCTGATTTTTAAATTAAAATTTGCAGTTATCTAATCTGAAATTTGAAATAAAAATTGGGCCTTGCTGCTGACACCTTTTTTTTTTTTATTAAACCTTGAACACACTTTTACATGTGTTTAATGAGGAAGATTATATGGATGAAATATTATCTAGAAAAATACCGATTCAAAGGGCTCAGTTTATGGCTGTCTGATTTATAACAATCTAAAAGCGATTAGATCAATGTAATTTGAGAGGGGGGGTTAATAAGGAAAGTATAAACTCTTTGTTTATAATTTTTTTGTTAAAAATAAGTTTCATGTAAAGGCTGATGATCCCCATGACAAACAAACAATCAACTACAGAAAAAAATCAATGAATTGTAGAATGACATCATCAATTAAGCGCTAAAAAATTATAAAAGAAATGGAGATAACTGATCAATAAAGTTATAAAGTAAAGTATTATCCTATTAAGAAAGTATTAACTACAAAGTTAGTCTGAGAGCTGCTCTAGAAATACTCTTAACTAAAAAAATCTATCTACAGAACGGTTCAGATATTTTGAACGGGATCAAACAGGACCCACAATTTTTAATCAAATGAATATGTGAAATAAGACAATTATTTTCCAGTGTGGCTTGGAAAATGTATACCGACCGATGCAATGAAAAATTCTGTCTGTAATAGAGCTTAAAATGAGATACAATAATTAAAATCATTTAAATCCCTATATTCATAGAAATTTACAGAGCATTTCATAGATAAAAATTGCAAATCTACCAACACTTATAACAACTCATACATATAAAAACAAGAACCACATTTTACACACTAAATTCTGCATAATATGAAAAGACACAAGCTGTATACTAAATAAACAGATGCGATTCAAATCAAATACTTTTTTTTAACCACAATCTAGGTACACGCTTTCTAGTTCAAGAAAACTGTCTACAATACTATTAGGTAAGTAAAGATTGGAAAACAAACTGCTCAAGCGATTGAAAACTTTTAAAACATTACATTAAATAAATTTGTTTGCTATGTACAATTAAAAAACTATTAACTTTACATAATTTATAATACTGACTATTGTGGGCAAAATCATTACAATCTTTGTAAATGTGTTTCAGTAAAAATGTTTTTTACCATCAGTCCAATTATCTTTTTAGACAAACCTTGTATAATACAAAAAAATTAATACAGATTATATTTCAAATTCTCAAATAAACGTTATTAAAAAAAAAGTTTTAATTTTTTGTAATGATGCTAAGATAACCTAACCAGAAATCGTATCAATATAAGCTTATCCATGCTCATGATACAAGTAACCAATGAATATTACTATTGTACGTTCTTATTTGAGCAAAGTCAGTCAGCCTTTACTTAAATTTGGCTGTTTTGGCTTTTCATTATTATCAAAATGGTTTTTTATGATCAGCTTTTCTTCTAAACATTCCTTAAGTGGAAAAGTAATTGAAATTTTAAGAATTAAATCTGTAATTACAAATATTCAATTTTAAAATACCATAGAAATATATATACCTTCAAATGATTGTGAAGGAAGCAGGGACAATGTTTCATAAAGTCTAAGACGAACCATCGCTGCTGGAGCTTTCAAATGCTGACCGTATGTTTTTAACACTGATGATATACTGTAAAATATAATAAATTAACAATGTGTACTCGGCCAGAAAAGTATATTCTACAGAATTCTATTATTAAAAAAACAGTAACTTTTGAGAATTTCATTATAAAAGTTATAACTAATTTTCACACATTATAGGAATCACTACAGAAAATAATTAATAGATTATGTAGTTTAAGTGCCACAATGGTAATGGTTGTACACAACTCTGTACAAAATTCCATTCACTCCTCAAAATGGCACAGCTATTCCCACGAACAATAAATATCCCGTGGTAGACTAACCATTAAATGATTGAAGTAATTTCCTGTTCCCTTATTGTGAATATAATGCTGCATATCAGCACACCAAGTCCACCAAAATAAGATATAATATACAGTCTTACAAGGGACAAGTTTAACACAGGGACTGTTCACACATTTATAATGAATGCAATTATTCCCAAAGAAAACAACTTTGATGATTAGTGCTGCTTATTCCTCAAATGCTTTATATTCATGATTTATATTCATCAAGGTCTTAGAAGAGGTGGAATGGATCATGTAAAGAACAAGTTAATAGAATAACATATATTCTTTCAATCGCTTAATGTTAGTTTAACAAGCATTATAACTGATTTATGGGGAGCTTGGATGAAAGCTGAGCTGATCCCAACTGGACAAAGTCAAACTAAAAATTTACATTAATTATTAATTTAATAAATTTAAATTTAATTTAATAATTTTTAAGAATTCAGCTGATTTTCAAAGTCAATAGTTCTAAGGTTTGAGTCCTTGTAAAGGCAGTTGCTTTTATATGGATTTGAATTTTGATTGTGGATACCGGTGTTCTTTGATGATCAGCTTTCAATTAACCACACGTCTCAGGAGCAATCAAGTTCCAGACTACATATTTACAGTACACTTACACTTACATTGCAGCCTGGCCTGGCAAGGCAGTAGCAGTAATCACATTTGCCTATACACACATGCACCCAGACTTGGTAGTAGCTAGAACAATGGTTAGAGCAATTTTTAAGAAATATCCATGAATGTAAAAGCTGTACTTTTGATGATCAAAAATTCATTTTGTAGTATGTGAAAAATTCCAAGCAGAATCTTTAGGACGAAAGCAAACACTACTGTTTCCCGATGGAAATAAACATGAGCAAAGTAATATAGATGAAGAAAGGACAATTGTAGTCATAAAGTGAACCGAGGATCTTGATCATCTCTTAAATGTTTTCTTTTTCATACTTCATTAAATCTTTCGTGCAAAATATATTGTTTGTTGAAATTTTAATTTTATAATATAGATTTAGTTGATCAAATGAAAACAAAATTAATGGAATCATTTATCAATACTTAATGCAAGCTGTATTTTAAATAAATAGTTTTGAGATTAGAATTATAATTTGGAAAAAGTAAAAAATTATATGCCATAAGCAAGATAAAATTAGGATGAATGAAATATGACTGGGAGATTATAGTATCAGAATACAAAAATCTGATTAATGAAGAACGATTAATGTAAAATATATTACAAAAGGGATTACAATCGATTTACTTACTTTATTAGCATGGCTAGAGCAGATTCAATAGGTGTTAACAATCTTCTAATAATGTCCTCAGATAAAAGTTCAGGACAGTTCTGTAAAAAGCTATGCATTGCTGACAATGCCCCAGCTCTTCCTTCTAATGTTACCTAAAAAACATATTTTGAAAGGAGATATAAAATAATCAATAAAAATTTCCACCTATTCGTTGTAATAGCTTGTAATGTAAAGTTAAACATCTAACAAATAATCACAATAACATTAAATCAACAGAAATAGAATATCAAATTACCCATATACATTGAAACCTTTCTTTACCTTTATGGACTCTCATACATGAAAACAACTTTCTTCATTAAAGGACTCTTAATATTAAATCCCTCTATGAATCATGAGACCTTGTCTCAAATATTCTGGAAGTAAACTAGTCCCCTGTTCAGATCTCCGGGTGGGGACTACTAAGGAAGAAGTCACCAAAAAATAAAAAAATAACATTCTACGAGTTGGAGCGTGGAATGTTTAGAAGTCTAAAAAAGGTTGGTAGGTTAGAAAATTTAAAGAGGGAAATAGATAGGATAAATGTAGATGTAGTAGAAATTAGCGAGGTTTGGTGGGAAGAGGAAAACAACTTTTGGTCAGATGATTTTAGAATAATTAACTTAGCTACAAATAATGGGCAGGCAGGAGTAGGTTTCGTAATGAACAAGAGGAAAGGGAAGAGAGAAGAGTATTTCAAAATGCATAGCGATAGAATCATTGTTATAAGGATAAAATCAAAACCTAAACCGACAATGATTGTTAACATGTATATGCCTACAAGCGCCCATGATGATGATGAGGTAGAGTGTGTATATGAAGAAATTGATGAAGCAATTAAACACAAAAGGAGATAAAAATGTAATAATAGCTGGAGATTGGAATGCAAGCACTGGAAAAGGCA
Source organism: Lycorma delicatula (assembly GCF_047948215.1). Taxonomy (NCBI): domain Eukaryota; kingdom Metazoa; phylum Arthropoda; class Insecta; order Hemiptera; family Fulgoridae; genus Lycorma; species Lycorma delicatula. The sequence goes on along the minus strand of NC_134461.1, from coordinate 134,751,803 downwards.
AGGAAGGAAATATAATGGGTGAATACGGGCTGGGCAAAAGGAATGAAAGAGGGGACCGACTTATAGAGTTTTGCACGAAGTATAATTTAGCAATTGCCAACACCCATTTAAAAATCATATTAGAAGAATATACACATGGAGAAACCCAGGCAATACTGCACGATATCAAACAGATTATATCACGGTTAAGCAAAGATTTGGAAATCAACTCTTTGACTGCAAAACTTACCCTGGAACAGACATTGATAGCGACCATAATTTAGTGATGAAATCTAGATTGGGGTTTAAAAACCTGAAGAAAAGGTGTCAGATGAATCGATGGAATTTAAAGAAACTTGATGAAGAGGAAGTAAAGCAGAATTTTGAGGGGAACATTGCAAGAGGTCTGAATAAAAAATATAAAGTAAAAAATGTAGAAAAAAAATGGAGAATGTTAAAAAGGAAATTCTTAAATCAGCAGAAGCGAACTTAGGCGGAACAAAGAGAACTGGTAGAAAACCTTGGATTTCAGACGATATATTGCAGCTGATGGATGAACGTAGAAAATATAAGAATGCTAGTGATGAAGAAAGTAAAAGGAACTATCAACAATTAAGAAATACTATAAACAGGAAGTGCAAACTAGCGAAAGAAAAGTGGATGAAAGAAAATTGTTCAGAAGTGGAAAGAGAAATGAACATTGGTAAAATAGACGGAGCATACAGGAAAGTTAAGGAAAATTTTGGGGTACATAAATTAAAATGTAATAATGTGTTAAACAAAGATGGTACACCAATTTATAATACGAAAGGTGAAGTCGATAGGTGGGTGGAATATATTGAAGAGTTATACGGAGGAATTGAATTAGAAAATGGTGTTATAGAGGAAGAAGTGGAAGTCAAAGAGTGTGAAGGGTGAGAAACAATACTGAGATCTGAATTTAAGAGACCATTAAAAGATTTGAATGGCAGAAAGGCTCCTGGAATAGACGGAATACCTGTAGAATTACTGCGCAGTGCAAGCAAGGAAGCGATTGATAGATTATACAAACTGGTGTGTAATATTTATGAAAATAAATATTACACGGGAAATTCCGTCAGACTTCAAAAAGAGTGTTATAGTCATAATACCAAAGAAAGCAGGAGCAGATAAACGTGAAGAATACAGAACTAGCTTAACTAGTATTAACTGTATTAAGAATACAGAATTAGCTTAACTAGCCGTGCATCAAAAATCTTAACTAGAATTCTGTACAGAAGAATTGAGGGGAGAGTGGAAGAAGTGTTAGAAGAAGACTAATTGGGTTTCAGAAAACGTATAGGGACAAGGGAAGCAATTTTAGGCCTCTGATTTAATAGTAGAAGTAAGATTAAAGAAAAACAAACCAACATACTTGGCATTTATAGACCTAGGAAAGGCTTTCGATAACATAGGCTGGAATAAAATGTTCAGTATTTTAGAAAAATTAGGGTTCAAATACAGAGATAGAAGAACAATTGCTAATGTTTACAGGAACCAAACAGTAACAGTAATAATTGAAGAACATAAGAAAGAAGCCATAATAAGAAAGGGAGTCCGACAAGGATGTTCCCTAACTTTTTAATCTTTACATAGAACTAGCAGTTAATTATGTTAAAGAACAATTTAGATCCAGAGTAACAGTACAAGTTGAAAAGATGAAGATGCTATGATTTGCTGATGATATAGTAATTCCTGCTGAGAGTAAAAAGGTTTAGAAGAAACAATGAACATCATGGATGAAATCCTACACAAGAACTACTGCATGAAAATAAACAAGAACAAAAGAACAAGAAAATAACACAAAAGTAATAAAATGTAATAGAAATAATGAAGATGAACCACTGAATGTGAAAATAGGAAGAGAAATAGATTAAAAGATTAAGAGTAGAAGAATTTTGTTATTTGGGAAGTAGAATTACTAAAGATGGATGAAGCAGGAGCGATACAAAATCGATTCAAAATATAATTTGCTTACATCAAAACTTAATTTAAATGTCAGGAAAAGATTTTTGAAAGTATATGTTTGAAGTGTCGCTTTATACGGAAGTGAAACTTGGACGATCAGAGTATCTGAGAAGAAAAGATTAGAAGCTTTTGAAATGCGGTGCTATAGGAGAATGTTAAAAATCAGATGGTGGATAAAGTGAAAAATGAAGAGGTGTTGCGGAAATCGATGAAGAAAGAAGCATTTGGAAGAATATAGTTAAAAGAAGAGAGATAGCCCACATATTAAGGCATCCTGGAATAGTCGCTTTAATATTAGAGGCTCAGGTAGAAGGAAAAAATTGTGTAGGAAGACAACGTTTGGAATATGTAAAACAAATTGTTAGGGATGTAGGATGTAGGGGGTGTAGCGAAATGAAACGACTAGCACTAGATAGGAATCTTGGAGAGCTGCATCAAACCAGTGAAATGACTGAAGACAAAAATAAAATCAAAACGTTTATATACTTTACAATGTATTTTCATATTTTATATTTAGATAATCCCTTGGCTGAATGTGAACACTAAAATTTGAGCAATTTTGTAAAATTAATCTTTCCTTATGGACAATAAAATGTGGTTTATTTTACTTAAATGATGAGAATGAAATAATATAATTTGTATATAAATAACATTTACTCTGAAAAGAAAAAAAATATTAAATATAGGGTTGTACAGATACAAACCTCTAACAATACAGATATTAATATGTAGCTCCACTACTGATGTCATTGCTGCTTTTTTTTTGGACCAAAAAGGGAAGCTTATAAAACAAAAGAAATGATCTCAAAATTGTACACTCTCAGATGTTTCTATATCTTCTTATCAATTCAACCTAACAATTGGTTGGCAGCTGTCCATTTTAATCTATCATAAGCCAGCCATTCACTTCATTATCTCATAACTGTCAGCTACTTTGGCAACTTGTTTAAAAATTACAAACGAGGCTTTGAAGTTTATGTAAGAAGGAGGCTGATAAAAATTTTGCAATCGGATTTTATCCCTTAAAATGCATTCATTACATTTTTTGCTTACAACCCATCTGGGATCATCATTTACAATAGAATAGTCCACAGTAAACTTTCACATTACCTTTTGCTTCTTAAACCTGAAGTAGGTACTAACTGAACAAACAATATTGGATTTGGGTGATGGTTTGGAAGTGCTTTCTAAAAAAAAAAAAAAGAAAGAAAAAGGGTAGGTTGTAGCTATTTTTTATCAGCGTTAATTTATGGAACTTAAGCAAGGGCTTTTAGAGAAAGTTTTTTTGAAAATATAGAAATTTGTGATAAAACTTGGATTCATCATTTTGATTCAGAATGTTGGAGTATGGAATGGAAATATCCTAGTTAAGAAAAATTCAAAACCCAAGAGTCAGGCAGTAAATTGATGCTGACAGTGTTTTGGGACGATTTCTTGTGATTATTTGAAAGAAAAATGAACAATTAACAGCGAGTACTATCGTGACATGTTAGAAACTTAAGTGAAACCTGCTAAAAGAAGGAATGTCCTGGTTCTCTCTAAAAATGTGTAATTCTTCTGCACGATAACGCTCTCATGTCGTTCAAAAGTTGAGTCGTCACATCTCAAACTTGTACCATCAGATTCTTTTATTTCGTTTTCTCAAAGACCAGATGGTACCAGTTCGGCAACAATGAGCAGGTCAAGATGCAGTACAAGAACAAGAATGGCTCAGACATCAAGGTGAACAATTCTTTACTAATGGAATACAGAAATATCACAGAAAGACAGAACAAGAGGCTTATTGTAGCCAGAAATTATGTTGAAAAATAGCGTAAGTTTCATTGTCATTGAATAAATAATAACTTACAATCATTTGTCTCTTTAATTATTAACAACTCTCGTGTATTTATGTTATATGTTAAAGTTTTTGTTATTTATACAGTTATGACCAACAAAGTCTCAAAAGTACATTAAAGTCAATAGAGTAATAACAATTAACAACACATCTAATAACAATTTTTATTAATAGTTAATATGTTAATGACCCAGATGGTTTTAGAGAGTGTATTATCAAGGAATTTTCAAAGAATGACATCAAATTAAAATAATATTAAGGGCTTTCTCTAGAAATATTAATCAGTATTGTATTGCTTTTTGACTGGAAAAATTATGCTCTCGTTAACAGATACACCTCTAATACAGAAAAAAATTTCTAATGGCAAATTACATGAAGATAAACCTTACCTGCCAAGTGAAAGCATCTCCTCTGGCTTTTTCTGATTCTAGTTCTTTATTTGAACGAGGAAATGAATTTCTCCACAGAAGTAACATTCTAGGTAATAAACCCCGGACAACAGGAACACCTGTATAAGGTGTTAATTATGAATAATTACAATTAAAATGACATCATTACTACACAATAATGAATATATATTTTTTTAATTCATCACAGAATTTAATTATAATAATCGACCAGTATTGTGTTTTTGCACCTTTAAATTAACATAATTAAATAAATATTGATTTCTAAATACAAGACAGACGTAATACTTGGCTAGTTATGAAGGAATAATCATTTGACTTGTGAATCTAAATAATCTTTTCTAAGGTTGTTTAAGCTAAGATGAAGTAAGGTGAGGTTCAGAGATATTGTCAGAAGATAATTACATTTACAGATCATTCAAATTTTATTATATCTTGGATTTAACTAAGATTTGAGGAAAATCTAAAATTAGCCAGTCACTGGAATAATACAAAAGTATCAATACTTTTTGTTCTTCCGGTATTACTGTGATCATATTTTCATCACCTAATCAGTGATTCTCAACTTCTTTAGCTCCATGATCCCCAAAAAGTAAAAAAGAAATATATATATATATATAATGAATATTACGCACAAGCCAATGAAACCTAGTTTAAATTATTATCTATGTTGATAGCGCTGGGTATGAACATGCATATAATATGAACTGTACAAACATGAGCAATCTACAGATTCCAACTTGATGTGTATCTGCTCCTCATAATTTGGTCTGTTTGCATAATATTTGCTGTGAGAGCATCATGTTCCAACATGCATATGATATGTTTGAACATGTCGTCCTCTTGCAAAATAAAAGAGGTGTAAGGGATTGCAGAACGTCAGTTTAGAATCAAATGTGAAGCGTGCATCTGGTGCCTTTATTTAAGTATTTAAAAGTGTATAGTTTCATTGAAAATAATAATAACTGAGTTTTGATTTTTTAGTGTGCAGTCAAACAGTGTAACTGTTTTGTTTTTTTTTCAATTAGATTCTTAAGCAAAATGGATAAATTTGTGAAAAAACAAAGTGAGCCATCTACATCCACTGAATCAATTAGTAAAAACACAAGATTGTACCATGACTGTTATTTAAAGTATGGTTTTACCTGGTTTTCTTGGAAACTAAACACATGGATCATTAAAGCACACCCTTGGAATTTTTCAAAAGAAAATTACATACTTTGAGAAATCAACATGCTTCTATTTGTAAATCAAGCCATACTGATAAAAGTACACTTGAAGCATCTTACCTCATTGCATTAAAGAATAGCTAAGATGTTTAAATTCCACACAATTCCAGAAAACCTCATGTTGCCTGCTGCAATTGATAAGGTCAGTGTTTTAAAAGGCATGGAAAAAGCAAAATAATAGAAAAAAATTCCCCTTTCTAATGACACAGTATCAAAGCGAATCAATGACATGGCTGCTGAAATTCACGATCAGATAATTCAGCAAGTGAGTTCAAGTGAATTTTTTAGTACTCAATTTGAGGAATAAACAAATGCGGCAAAACATTTCTCAATTCTTATATATTGTGAGATATGAATACAATAGGAACAGATCAATCAAACAAAATACGTTGTTTTGCCAATCAATACCTGGTCATGCATCAGGACAATCTCTTCTTGATAATATTATGATGCTACTAAAGACTATAACATAGATTGGATGAACTATTTGCATATACTCTTCTCAAGAGTTATTCCTCCACGAGGGGCTTCATGGTGACACCGCGTTCTTAACTGTACGAAGCTTATTATTGATGACAGCATTCAATTCACTTAGTCACTCATCATGAACCACCCTCTTAGGAAAACAGACAGGATCATTTGAAACATTGCTATTCGCAAAAGGAAGCTGCAAAAAAGCCTCTTTTGCCACACGATCAGCGCACTCATTGCCTGAAATTCCAGTACGAGTAGGGATCCTGCAGAAGCTCACAGTTGTATTACGTAGAGTCATTTCAGAGGTGACAAATTGTATATCACAGACTACAGGGTGTCAGGAGTGCATGTCACCGATCGCCTGTAAGGCAATCATGGAATCTGGACAGACAGGTATGAGTGGGAATGTTGGACTAAGTATGTTTAAGGCCTTGCTAACAGCATACAGTTCTGCAATGAAAACACTGCAAAGCTGGGAAGGCCAAAGATATATGTTCTATTGGCAACTATAAAGGCACAATCAACAGAATTATCATGTCTGGAGTCGTCTTGATAAACTATAGCATCAGGATTCATAATATTTACAATATTAAAAAACTTTTCTTATACGACAACTGGATTTGTATCCTTTTTTTGATATCAACCAAAACTAAAGCAATAATTCATGAGGGAAAGCTGCCTAGGAGGGTAATAATGTTGAGTAACAGGAGGTTCTGGAGGCAATTGTATAATTAGAGATAAGAAAAGCCGATGAACTCTGATAGCCAGCAGAGCAGAAGATCTTTGCCATTCCTCATATCAATTACTTGCTGGTTGGAGAATACTGCATCAATTGTAGGATGATTTGGTGTGCTTTAATATGAGCATATCATTTGATTTCGTCTATTCCAAGGAGTTGGTTCACCACTGTCCACTAATAGACTTACCATGGGGCTTGAGCGAAACACACTTTTAGCAAGACAGATAAATGAACAATGGACTGCACTGAGCATCTTTAGAGTGGTAGGCTGTGTGAACGAATAAGATATGCGTTCATATTCTAAATGGGAATGGACCAGACTACATGAATGACAACAGACCAGACAACAGGAATGTATATGCAACATGCATATTCATCAGCTCCCTAATGAGTATTAGATAGAACTCTCAGCATGTCTAGCATTTTTAGACATTTTATCTTCTTCAGCTCCTTCAAATGTGTTACCCGTGTTAGTCAATGGTCAAACCGCAATCCCAAAAATCTAACCCGCATGTCTGCTTCAACTGGTTCACCGTGTACAAACAGTTGAGGGTCAAGATGTTCTCTCAAGCATGAAAAGCAAATGCATTCTGTTTTCTCTGGAGAAAGCACGGATTGAATTGTTTTATACCTCAACTCTAAACGGATTTTGTGTTTTGGAGCAGCCTCTTGCCTGTAGCTAAAGTTCTAGATGCAATGTTAATTGATAAATCATCTATAAATAACGAAACAAAATGGGTTTTCACACAATTTATAGTAGTATTTATTGCTCTGGCAAACAAGATAATAGTTAGGACACTTCCCTGAGGTATTCCATTTTCTACTGTAAAATTTTCAGATACTGTCATTCCAACTTGAACGTAAATTGACCGACAACAGAGGAAACCCCTGATAACTGCATGGAGATTTCCATACATACCCCTATTCGTGCAGTTTATTTAGGATTCCTCTCCGCCAAGCTGTATCATATACCTCAACCCTTTTGCAGATCTTAAAATACAGCAATGAGGTGTCGGCGAAATAGCAAGGCGTTTGTTTTGAATCACAGATTTAAGAGCAACTACATGATTATAGATACATATCAAAAAATACAGCAATGAGGTGTTGGTGAAGTAGGAAGGTGTTTTGAATGACAGATTCAAACGCAACTACATGATTGATAGACAATCTAGCTTGTGGAAACTGCATTGTTTGGGTGGTTCAATTAGGGCGTTTTTCTCAAGGTACCACACTAGACGATGTTTTACCATTTGTTCCACCATCTTGTACAGGGTACTGGTCAAGGAGATGGAACAATAACTTGAGGGACATGATTTATCTTTACCAGGTTTTAGTATGGAAATCACCTACGCTTCTCACCAAGAATGTGGAAAAACCTGATTGGAAAATATTCTATTATAGATACACAAAAGAAGTTGTAATGCAGTAACAGGAAGGTGTAATATCATACTGAGCCTGATATTATAATTTCCGGAGGAAGTGTCACAGGAATTGTTCAAAGCATACTACAGCTCATTAAAAGAAAAATGTGTATTTAATTTATTTTGTGAGTTTCCGATCACAAACTGGATATTTTCTACCTGCGACTTATAGCTCATATAAACTTAGAACACTATGATGATGTAAGTGAAACTGACCAAAATGAGTTTCCATGTTCACATCAATTAGTGTGGTGACAAGGAAGTGGTTTTGCTTTTCCTGCTCGATCAACTGTGATGACTGTCCTAATCCAAATATGGCCCAAACTTTTCTCCAAACCAATGATGGAGTTGGCCAAAAAATGGTATAGACATAATTCAGCCATGATTTCCATTTAGTACATCGAAACACTTGTAGGTATACAGATCTCACATTGTGGAAGGCGCAGAGCATTTCTGTCTGTAGGCCTTCAAATGAAATTATGCAGAACCCTGCGATGATCCCTTAGTGTACATCTGCAGTCATCATTCCATCAAGGAACAGCAGATCACCATGGCTTTCCAGATGTCAGATGTTACGGGCGACCCAAAAGGCAATAATTAACCTTCCAGCCCAAGAGGCCAAGAAACTGGCAAACAATGACTGGATAATTTTGGGATGGCATTCTTGCAGGATAGAACTCTGAATAGATGACATCAAGTGCTATAGATGTTGGGGGTTTGAGCATACATCGGCGAATTGCAAAGGGCCCAACTGGGCCAATTTCTGCTTCAATTGTGGAGGAGCAGGCCATAAGACTGGTGAATGTGTAGAACCTACAAAGTACCTAGACTGTGGCATAAGAGGACACCGGACCAGAGGCCAGGAGTGTGAACATCATCGAGTATGAACTACCTTCAGATTAATGTTGGCAGAAGGTCAGTCGCACGTGAATTAGTGTGGAATGTTGCGATGGAGAAGAGCATAGATTTTCTTTTGGCAGCGAAACCGAACCACAAGGTCTCTAGAGGCTGACTAGTTGATGAACAGTGTGACGTAGCAATATTGAATGTCAGCAATCACTTCGCTATATTGGATGTCACAACTGGCAAGGGAGTTGTGGCAGTGAAGTTAAATCCTTTCACCATAGTGAATGGCTACATTTCTCTAAACTGCAATGATGCAGAATCTGATGAGTTCTTATTGGACCTGGCAGCAATAATCAGAGAGGCAGGGAGGCCAGTGGTCCTCTCTGGTGATTATAACGCAGAATGAGTTGAGTTGGGGGGAACAGGTTGACCTGTTGAGGTTTTAAACTGGCTGCTCTTCTTGGAGTTTTAAATTTGTCATTTATAAATGACATGTGTATACACACAAGTCATGTATATACACATGCCAAGACATGAACTTTCATTGAATGTGGAGAAGGATCCACAGTAGACATTACTGTGGTAATGGAAGGGCTGCTCCTGAGAGTGATTTCATGGAACGTCTTGGATGAGGAACTGATGAGTGATCACTTGGCGATTAGATACTACATTGGACTGGAGAGTTTGGTAATTCAGGCTTGAATTACAAGGGTTAACAGGGTTAATTCAAAATGGTAAATGGAGACCGTTAATGTCACAAATCCAATCTTTTGCCAGTGCCATGATTGAGAGAATGGAAGGAATACAGAACTGGACTCCAGAGGTCTTCCTACAAATTTTTTGTGAAGAAAATGAAAAAAAAGCCAAGGAACAGTGGGCAGATGTAAAGTCCACTGGTGGGCAGATGAAATTGTGAAACTATAAGTTGTGACTCTTGCGGCGAGTAGAAAAATGCAAAGAGCAAGGCGGAACTGACCAGCGGAGATGGCAGAAGCTAAGCTCGCATACAAGACCACACACGTGGCACTAAGATTTCCATGCATATGAAAATCTTAATGCCACGATCAAACAAGCAAAAATAAGAGCCTTGGAAGAAGCAGTAGGGAACCTATATCCAGAGATCAAGCTCAAAAAGCGATTACAGAATTATTTCAAACTACGGAAGCACCCTATGTGATTGTCACAACACAGGAAGAGAGTAAGTTCACTGTAGAAGAAATACATGAAGCAGTTGGTAGAGTACATACAAAGAGCCTGGATCCAGACAGGGTCTTGGGCATCCTATTAAAGGCGTTAGAAAAGCCACACCCATGGATTCTATTGGAGGTAATCAACAAGGAGTTGATTACAGGGACTTTTCCTACAAAATGGAAAGTGGGTAAAGTGCTGTTAATCCTGAAACAGGTGAATGCAAGTCAGCAACAATCATATAGACTGAAATGTCTACTGCGACGATCGACAGGTTATATGAGAGGCTTTTGGCGGAACAAGTTCAGTCTGAGTTAGAGGCATTCGGAGGATTGATGCCACTGCAATTTGAGTTCACCAAGGGAAAACACAGTGGATGCCCTCAACAAGATAGTGAGATGGATGGAGACAAATAGAGTGGGCACCTGTAGAACCAGAAAGATACCATTGATGGTCCTCCTGGATGTCTGCTTTTGGTGAGACGAGTTCAGTCTGAGTGAGAGGCATTCAGAGGATTGGTGCCACTGCAATTTGGGTTCACCAAGGGAAAATCAACAGTGGATGTCCTCACCAAGATAGTGAGATGGATGGAGACAAGTATAGTGGGCACTTGTAGAACCAGAAAGATACCATTGATGGTCCTCCTGGATGTCTACAATGCTTTCAATACCATTTTGTGGAGACACGTCTTGGAAGAAATGCAGAGGAGAAATATAAGTTCATACCTAAGAGCCTCAATAAGTAATTACCTACAGGGTAGAGAGCTGCTGACACCAGTAGAAGGAGGAGAAATAAGTTTCTGGGGGAGGGCCCCAAGGATCTGTGCTAAGTCCCCTCTTATGGAACTGGTTTTTGATGGGGTCTTGAGGTTGGGGTTCCTGGAGGGGGTGACACTTGTTGCGTACACTGATGATTTGGCAATGCTTGTAGATAGCCCCACGCAAGATGAAGTGGAGGAAAAGGCGAATAGGGCAATAAGACAGATAAGCATGTGGTTGGCGACAAGGAGGCTATGTCCTGCTCCACAAAAAATGAAACTTGTAGTCGTGGCAGGCTGACTTAAGATTAGAAGAATTCATGTTATGGTCGATGGGGTTAGACTAGAAACAATGCCCTTTGTGAAATATTTTGGGGTGTCATTCGATCAGAATGGGCTATACAACTGACAATGAAGTATGCAGTAAAGTGAAGCAGATCGTCAAGAGTAGACTGATGGGTGCCAAGTGGGGACTAAGAGCAGCTAAAAGAAAACTATTGATGATAGCAGCGAATTCTATAGTATTGTATGCAATGCTTGCCTGGTTTTCAGCACTATACAGCAAGAGGAATATGAAGATGATGACATCACTGCAGAGGCGAATGAATTTAAGGATCGTGGCGGTGTACCGAACAGTATTGGCGGGAGTCCTGGTCGGGGTACCATTGATCCAGTTATGGGCTACCCAAATGAAACGGATCTATGAGGGCATGGACAGGGAGGATGCCACTAATCTTTTGCTACAAGAATGGCAAGAGGAGTGGAAAGCTGGTACATACTGGGGCGTGGACGAAGGAGATTATTCCTGAGATAGGACTTTGGCTGGGGACAAAACATGGCGATGTGGGTACTACCTGTCACAATTCCTCTCCACTCAGAGGATTTGGTGTATACTTACACAGGTTTAAAAGAAGGGAGTTCCCAAATTGTGTGCACTGTGGTCAAGAGGACACTCCCTGCCACATCTTTTTTGAATGTGCATGTTGGGAGGATCTAAAAGCAAGATATAACATAAGAGATTACAGTACAAACTACAACAAAGTATATACTAAGAGGTAAAGTAGAATGGCTGAAAATAAAGAGAGCTTTGTGGCTGAGTTTATACAAGCAAAGGAAGTGGATTACAAGAAGTAGGAGTTACTTTAAGAAAATAAAACAAAACAACAGAGACCTGGCTGCTGGGGCAGGGCCTGGGAATGGCATAGCCAAGATGAAAATAAGGAAAAGATCAGGAACCAGTGAGCCGACCTGCCATGCCGGACATACAGCTGGTAGGTGAGGAGGCTCATTAGTCACAAGGACACTCCGCTGGGCTGAGTAATACTTGATTGTTGAGCCGGCTCAGGGGAGCACGAGAACAAACACACAAAAACAAAGATGTTAGAGGGATATATTCACATGCACTATAGAGTGTTGGTAGACTGTGCTACCACTTTTGTCATATTGGTTAAAAAAATTTTTTTACCTGATCCAGTTTGATTTCTCAACCACCCATCTGTGTGGCTGACTCTGAGGTTAATCACTGTTACCAATTGAGATAACAACCAGTCTGTGATTGCTTCCCAAAATGCGTTTGGAAACATGACCGGTATGACATCGAAGTGGGGATGCTGAACACAATGACAGATTGATGCAAGATTATGTACCTGATGTAGATGATATAAATGTTACAACCTATCGTTCAACAAACAAAGATCCACGTTCTGCCTCAGTCGACAACTATAGTGGTGCCTTGGGAAGAACATGATGATGAGCCTCAGAAATAATGTTGGGCATTGAAATCGCTAATTATTAAGCACAGCAAAGGAATTTGTGAAAACACTGATCAGCGATCTGATCATCCCTACTGATACTGGGATTTGGAGGAAGGTATAAGTTGCAGATATTAATTTTAAATAGCATCAATATCTTCACTGAGTCTGCAGGGTTGTTTGTAGCTCAAAGCTCAAATAATAAGAAACAGAATTTGCAGAAATGCTCTTACAGGATCAAAAAATTACAGTACAATTAATTAATTGGATTATACACAAGCATTCAATAATGTAGTTTTACGGGTAATTATCTATTTTTACATTGGCCTGGCTGTATATGAAAATTATGAGCACATAGCAAACAATATAGCAATAGCTTTTCTTGATATGATTCTAAGATAGGCGACTCATTTGAGTTATAATACTTAGTTTGTCTGTGTTTATTTTTATAATAAATAAAATCACAATAGATTATAAACTCTGTTTATACATGTCGGACAATTTTAATATTAGTTCATTTATCATTTAACGTTTGTCTGCTGACATAATTGTATACTTGTTGAGAATAGGCTTAAATTAAATAATATTTAAAAATAAACCACAAGATTTCTTTTTATGGCAAAATACTTAATCACTTATAAAATAAAAACAGCAGAATTAGAAAATATTTAAAAGAAATCCATACTACCATCCAGGAAGCAATTTACATGAAAGCAATCTGCTTCTGCGTGTGAAAACTAAAATGAATGTTTTCAGTTTGAATAACAAGCACTGTACAAGCTGTCATAGTCCACCTTCAAGATAGATTCATAGTGGTACCTATACTATCAACACTTTGGATCTATCCATGAAAAACATTAAATGGCCATCTTTTTGGTTAGAGTTGACTTAATCAAACATTTTCACAAAAAAATGTTTAATTTTCAATGCCCTTTAAAATGATGTCGCACTCCTACCATTCTGTTTAAAATTTTTAGAGTTGTTCCCATGGGGATGCCACCTAGATACTTGATTGCGACAGCTTATTATGAAAGTATCTGGTAAATTTCATCTTCTATTTTTAATTGTTTAAAAATTATTTAAGACTTCCCATACTTTATTAACACTATAACCATCACTGTGATTCATAAATAATTTCATGATAAAATATACTATATGTACATGTTAAATACATGAAAAAGATTTTTTTTTTAAATATAATACTCCAAATTAATAACAGAAGATTCATAAATATACCTGATAATAAGAATACAATAAACAATCTTAAATCAATATCAGCAAGAACAATGTTATAAATTCATTTCATCTTAATTAACTTACCAAGTGTCATGATAGCACCAATTAATAACCAGCCGGCCTGGGTGCGATTAAGGGATAGACGACTATTTTGGCTAGCACTCCTTAAAAGTTCTTCAGCAGTGTTAAAAATTACCTGTAATGAAATTAAAAATCTCAATAAAAAATTTAAAAAATAGATCTTTATGTGGAATTTTTCCAGGATGAAAAATAAAATATAAATCTGAATACTTGTTATGGTCGTCTTTCACTTTTTATAATATGAGAGCAGCTATGTGGAGACCCTATCTATTTACAGTCTTCTTTTGAAAAACAATTTCCAGCCACACTTACATAATTATATTTACCTTAATAGGAATCATTCTGTACTTCATAACACATACTTACATATACCGGGTGATCATTTGAAAAGTTACCACATTTAAAATTCAACAGCTACCAATCCCATCGTATTTCTGTTTGCTGGCATGTATATACCATTCTTAGGAGGAACCTTTTTAAAATTATTTTTTTAAGGGTTGAGTGAACCCACCTCTCCGCTACACCTACCTCAACTCAAAAATCTTAAATGGCAATGGTAACATTTATTAATTTCATTAACTGACAACCCAAATTAAATAATGAAGTTTGGTGAAAAGATAATTAAAATCCCCCCACCCCTTCGCTCGGTAGGTGCAAAAAAAATCATTTGGGGTAGTTCTTGTTTTAAATTTCAGTCCGACAAAAATAACTATAAAATTACATGATATTACTTCTTAAACTATTTGAAATAATCATAACCTGTGGATGAAAACTGTGAAAATTATTTTTAAATTGCTAACATAAAATTTTGCCCTTAAATTTTTTCTATATTTTCAAGGGTTGAAAACTTATTTTTATTAATTGAGATGATGTAGCTTGTGACAACTCAATGTAAGGTCCTTTGAATGACAAGTAATTTGGTACATAAAAAATAAAAATTGGTTCACTGGTATTGAAATTATGATTAAAAGTGTGGTTTTTTTAGGTTATGTTGGGATATATGTTGGGGCTTTCCAATGAGACATCACAAGCTACATCAACTCATTCATAATGATGATTTTAGTTCACAATGAACAAACGATAAGAATTTTTTTGCAATTTATTAAAAATCAGGCATGTATGCCTCAGTGTTTACGTTGTTCTTGTGAGGGTCTATTTTTCAGTCACTCTGTTGTTACCTTTAATGTAGATAAAATTAAATAAAAGTACCAGAAAAATGAAATAAAATTAAACTAGAAAATCCAAAAATAATACAGATTATAAATTATAATTTTCAATTAATATTAAATAATCAGATGTTTCACCAAATCTGTTACATAAACACATATGTAATAATGCCTATTAAATTTTTAAAACACATTTTTAAAAGTATGTAAAATTTTATTTCACTAATAACTTTTGATTTTTTTCATATATTTTTTTTTATTATTGAATTATTATTTATTGTAATTTTTTTATTTTACAATCACGGGTTAATAATTATTAATAAATCAATATATTTAAATTTAAAAAAAAGTTATATAAAATAAATTTAAAAAAGTTAAAAAAGAGATGAAGTCTGATTCGAACTGATGTGCCTTCCCTTGTAAGATCCAAATATATTATTAAAATTTTATTTGGCTATAATTCTGGAACCAATGAAAATAAGTACCACTTATGATGTATCATTGAGAAGCTCTCAATGAGGGGTTATTACTACAATTAAGAAAAAGTCCAAAATTCAATTTTTTTTGGAATTTGGGCTTTTTTGAACACTTTTGGTTCAGTTAATTGCAATCAAAAGGGGAGGTGCACAACTAGATATTACAACAGTCAAAAACCTATGGCTAATCGTTTTTGAGTTATGAAATACATACGTACGTACAGATGTCACGCTAAAACTAGTCAAAATGGATTCAGGGATGGTTTATCTGGATATTTCCATTGAAATCTGAAAACCGAAATTTTTCACTACCGCAATACTGTACTGTCTGATATTCTATCAATCATTTCCATACAAAATTGCAGCCAAACAGCTTTGTTACTATCTGTAATGTGTTGAACCACGGTTAGTTTGTATAGCTTCAAATGCAATCGTTTACATAATACGTGCCAAGCAGTCAATTGTGAAATGCCAGTCTCATATGATACATGTTGAGTTGATTTTTTCAGACTATGTACAAAGCTTTCTCTGAGTTCTTCCACAGCAGCTTCATGGACATATGGGCGTTGCTGGTGATTTTGTTTATTTAATACAGCAACGTGTCTCAATGAAGGTTTGGTGTAAAGGGTAAATTGCATACCTACTAGGAGGCTCCCTACCATACTCTCTACAAAAATTACACTGAACTGCAGTTGCTGACTGCAAATCATGAAACCAAAACATACATAGAGCACATTCCACTCCAGTAAATGTATCCATTTTTAACAACACTGGTGGCCAAATTCTAACTAATAAACTAAGTGAATCAAAACTTGATGTGTTATACTATGAATTAAGATCTCAACCGAATCTACAAGTTAACTAAATAGATTTTTATGTGCTTTTAAAATTGTGAAGTTCTTTTTGAATCATTCGGTACTGTTGCATATCATTACCCCATATTTCCTCAAGTTCATGATAAATTCACCCCCACAATATCACCTTCATCTTTTTTGTACACAGAGACTGACTGAACATCCATCTACAACAAGATTAATTAGGAGAAAGTAACTCTTAATTGTGATCTGGGTATGCATCAGGATATTTTACATGCAAAGTAATGATTTTTTAGCAGCCAAAGTGGCAACACTGTAAAGTTACTAGTAAACATGGTTATATAAACAGCTGATTTATATTAGGTATTAATATTTTTTACTCTATTGTTGCCACGTGAGACATAAACAAACGTTTTCGTGAAAAAAGTTTTTGTTTGTGTTACAAAAATGAGTGATACTAATTACGAACAACGTTGTGCAATCAAATATTGTGTTAAACTCTGTGAGAGTGCTACTGAAACTTTTACAAAATTGAAAAGGGCATATGGAAATGACGCTCTGTCACAAGCCCAAGTTTTTAGGTGATTTAAAGCATTTTCAGATGGCGGGGGAATCAGTTGTGGACTATCCACGCTCTGGAACACCGTTAATGTCAAAAAGTTACAACAATGTTGAGCGAATCAAACTTGATATGGTACGACTGGCGATTAACTGTCAGAATGATTGCAGAACAATTGAATTTGAATCTTACCACACTCCTTCAAATTTTGACAAATGAATTGGATATGGAAAATGTTTGTGCAAAATTGGTCCCAAAAAACCTCACTGTTGAACAGAAAAACAACAGGGTGGAAGTGTGCCGTGATCTTCTAGGGCAAATTGTAACTAATCCTGATTTTCGAAAAAAATGTTGTTACTGTTGATGAATCTTGGATATTTGAGTACAACCAGAAACAAAATGCCAGAGCAAGGAGTGGCACATTTCAATCTCACCATGTCCCTAAAAAGCAAAAATGAGCATATCAAAACCATGCTAATTTCTTTCTTGGATAGATAGTAATGGCATTGTCGATAAGGAATTTTTGCCTACAGGACAGACTGTAAATCAATATGTTTACCGAGAAATTCTTGAAAGACTGTGGAAAAGAGTTGCCTGTGTGAGACCAGCCATCAAAGAAAACTGGATGCTGCATCATGACAATATACCTTGTCACACTGCACTCTCAATTAATGAGTTTTTGGCAAAGAAAAACATTCCTGTAGTTCCTCATCCTCCTTATTTGCCTGACTTGCGTTCCTGTGCCTTTTTCCTGTTCCTAACTATAAAAAAACACCTCAAAGGGCACTATTTTGGAACAGTAGAAAACATTAAAAAAAAGTAACCGACCATCTGAAGGATATTCCGGTTTCTGAGTTCCAAGACTGCTATGAAGAGTGGGAAAACCGTTTCAAGCATTGCATGGCTTCCCAAGGGAACTATCTTGAAGGTGATAAGAGTCCATGTATAATTGGATAATAAATAAAAAGTTTTTCTGAACCAGTCTCATTACTTTATTTACAGATTTCATCGGAAAGACAGGAACAGCTAGATGTAAAAAACCTCCCTTCTGTTGTGAAGTTATGCTTCATATTCACTGGCTGCGAGTAAAAAATTATTATAATAATATATATACAGTGTCCCGTAAATTTCCATACATAGGAAAAATAATTTTTTTTATAAAAACCATTTTTTATGTATTTATTATCACTACACATTATTACTGAATTTTTTGCATTCTATGTAAGGAAACTTATGGGACACTCTATGTATGTATGTATGTATGTATATATATCATGCCATCTGTTCAAAAGTAAAATATCAGATGGTGCTGCCTCCTTAGTTTGCTTCATGAAATGTAAAGCTACGTACAAAGAAAAAGGTTTTTGTTGAATTTATCATGTACTATACTGCAGTAGAATTAATTGAATAACATAAGAAAATAGATGTTATCTAGAGGATAAGTACTGTAAGTACCTCCAAAGCTTTGAATCTGTCTTCTGCTATCACAGCCTAATTCAGTGTCATGATCTTTCTGCTCTGGGTCATCTGTTTCATTCCCTGTTTCGCACTCTCAACAATTTCTTCATCCAATCAATTTCACTTCCATGTCGTCAGACAGTAGCCATTCATTAATTTCACTTTCTTCTATATCTTCACAGCAGAGTTATATTTTTAACCATGATTTCCATATTTTCATAATTTTTCTCTTCTCCTTCATATTCCAGCCTGTGATACAATCTGTTCCATGCTTTATTTGGCACAGTATCTGTAATTTTTTCCCAGCTCTGTATGCACCGGTAAATTACATGTTTCATACTGAATGATTTTAATGAATCTGTTACGCTTTTCTCGGATTTCTTACAATCTTCCAAAATGGATCTTAAGAGAAATCCATGATAGTGGCGCTTGAAAACTATCAATACACCCTGATCCGTAGGTTGAATCAAATTTGTTATATTTTCCATTAAAGTTTTCACAAAAATATCACCACTTTGTTGCTCACTTGGATGTGTTGGTGCACTGTCTATTCAAAATGGTTTTCTTAGCAGTTTTTTGGGCTGGAGGTATTTTTCTACACCTGGAACAAAGTTGTCATAGAACCAATCTTTAAAACGATCTGTATACATCCAAGCATTCTTTTGGTCACGATAAAGAACCGGAAGTGCATAAAAAAAATATTCTTGAGAGCTCTGGGAAATTTTGATTTTTCAATGCACATCAGAGGAAATCTGTGATTCCCAGATGCATTTGCACGTGCTAAAAATCATGAAGTGCTGTTTGTTCATTTTGGGCCCTGGTGCACATTTTTCTTGTACCGATGCCAACAACTTATTTGGCAACATTTTAAAGTTCAACTCTGATTCATCTGCATTAAAAATCTGATCTTTTTGAGTCCTGAAAAAATTAAGATCAGTTTTAAGTAAATTAACAGCATCAACATTCACAGATAACCTTTCACCAGTCAGATTTAGCTGTGATATGTTGTACCTGTTTTTAAACCAGTCTAGCCAGCTTGAACAGGTAGTAACAGTATTCTGTCCCCCTAACATCTTGGTTAACATTTAGCATTTTTTCTACAACAGTGGTATTCCTTTGTCTCTTTGCTATGTGAACCAAAGAAGTACAACTTCATTACCTTTCTTGTGACTTTCTGATTTCATTTTTTTTGGCTTGGCAGTTTTCTAGAATACTCAATAAGTTTCGATTTCAATTTTATCTAATTTGAACCACTGAAATCCCAACATCATAATTAGCAGCCACTTTTCATAGCAGCACACCAATTTCAACTTGTATTATTGCCTAAGTTTTTCTTTTATACCATTATTCTTTTACCACTGTATGTTTTCGTTTAGTCA
Organism: Lycorma delicatula; assembly: GCF_047948215.1. NCBI lineage: Eukaryota > Metazoa > Arthropoda > Insecta > Hemiptera > Fulgoridae > Lycorma > Lycorma delicatula. Next base: position 134,732,019 of record NC_134461.1, on the reverse strand, counting down.
GCATAGCAAAGATAAAAATTCAACTAACCAAACAACTATACCTTCAATACTGGACATGAACTGACATGACACAACCGTATGCACTGTACTGTACTTATTTGAGTAACAAGACTGCATTGTAATGAGTGTACACAAACACACAATGTTGTTCATACAATACACAACAAAGGAAGAGCACGGACAGGACGGGAGATGCATCTCCAGTGCTACTGAACTATGTAGTTAGTAGTTGTTTAAAGATAAAATGGAGTTGCTGACATGACTGACATCTTGAAGTTATAATACAAATTTTTTTTACAGTATATTTTCAATCATAAAGTATTTATTTGATCATAAAATATTTATTTGGTTATTGATTAATTTATTCTGAAACTGTGCTTATTTCTTACAATGATTTTTTTAGGCATTTCAGTTATTCCAAGTTCAGTTAAAAAAGGTTCTAGTTAGTTAGTGAGTGAGTGAGTGAGTGAGTGAGTGTGTGTGTATGTATGTATGTATGTATATATATATATATATATATATGTATGTGTGTGTGTGTGTGTGTGAGAGAGAGAGAGAGAGAGAGAGAGAGTGTGTATGTGTGTGTGTGTATATATATGTAAATATATTTTAATATATATTATATATGTATATACATTTATATGTTCAGTGTCACAACCATGACAGTTGAATGCAACCTGTTGTTTCACAAATGACAAGCCATTCTCAATAATAGAAAGAATCACACATGCCAGGCTTACTTGTTAAGTAAAAAGCAAACTGGTTCCCTGATGCCTTCTTCATTTAGTTAGCTGTACAATGTATATCACAACTAAGTCTATTTAAATGAGGCAATACATTTGGCTCCAAATGGATACCTTCATTCTGCTCACCGTAGAAATTTGCCATATAGACCTTGTATATATTTGCTATTCATTAAAATACTTCAGAATAAAGAACTCTGATTGATGCCTCAATAACTCAGGTGCTTTACACATCACAAGATAGACTGGGACAGATAACATAAAGCAACAATTAAAGTTCTCTCTTCTAATTGTTGCTATTAAGATAATAATTACTATTAACTTTACTGCTGAGATCATTATAGTTACTATGTTGAGTACTGCTTACCTTTCTTAGCTTTATTCTTTTATCACTTTTTTTTTGTTTAACTTCTGGGTCCACTATTAGGTATTGCTTCAGATGATGAGATGAATGATTTGTAGCGTGTGTGAAAATGCCACACCTTGTAACCATTCTAAATTTTGTTGGTTACGAACAATATATATTATGTCATAAAGAAAAGTTTCAATATTTTAAAAAGTAGTTAAATATTCATTTGGCTTAGCTGATATTAAAAAAAAAAAAACATAAAATAGGCAAGATAGTATTATATTATTTTAATAGTTAAATAAACGTAATTAGTTTGATAAGAGATTGTATTACATAACTTTGTTTTTTTATGTCTGACATGGTCTGGATAGCCAGACGGTGATGTCATCGTGGGCTGGTGAGAGCATATACATTCTCAGAAAAAAATGTGTACGTGCATAAATACAAACGGGCATCTGGTGGGGGAAGCCAGACTGACATTCTTTGTTTCGGGGCTAGTGTGAATTTAGCAGTCATGGAGTGGAGACGTGTTTGAGTTGGATCACACGGAAGTGGTGATGTGTTCTTTGTTCGATAAGACAGGACAGTGAGACTGGGTGAATAGGTGTATTCGATGCGAGGTCATCATTATTTTTATATGTGCAGGAAAGTATCCTTATGTATATGAAGAGAAAAATTAATGATAAGATAATTTTTTTTTTAAATATGACAGACGAGTAGTGTGGAAATGTGTTTTCTATGATTCCATATATATGATTCAAAATACATGATTCCATATAATTTTGATATGCTTAATATGTTCAATTAATGTTAAAAAAAATTATTTTTCGTATTGTTAATGTTAATTATTTTTTTATTTTTAATAATATACATGTGATAAGACTACATAGCCCTAGTACATTTTTTCGTTGTTCCCCCCTTAATTTGAATTGTTTTGTGATTGAGCTTTTCAAATTTAATTTTTTTTCTTTTTTCTTTGGTAGTAAGCTCGCAGCCTGACTGTGATTCAAACTTGGAACCTCCAGATGAAGGGCCAGAGGCCATGTTTCAGAATCACTCCATTCTCAAAACTTATTGTACTGCTTGACAACTTGAGTAAAATAAGTTTTGACAATGGTGTGGTTCTGAAATGCTTCAACAAGTGATAAAAGAATAAAGCTAAGAAAGGTAAGTGTACTCAACGTAGAAAATAATTTCTATTACTTTGAGAAAATGCATTATATACAGAGCTTGAACTCAATAGTAATTGTATATATTTTATTGTACATTTATTATTAATTGTATTGTATATTTTTTGAAGTATATAATTTTAAAAAATTATGGTATTTTAGAGATAATCCTGCATATCTCAATTATTGAATGGTAAAGGTGGGAGGAGTAGCAGTAAACTTGTGTAGAAAAACCAGAAATACTTTCAAACGAATTACATACTAATCAACAACTGGTTTTTAAAGTTTATACAAAAGTTTAAATATGAATCCATGAATGCACATTGACAAATTTTAGCTAACATTACTTAAGGTTTGAAATGCATGTTATCAGGGTTAAAATAAAAGGATTTATATTTTGTATCTCAATAACGGGTATTTGGGGACTTCTAATATCAAAATCAATTTGTCATCTAAAACAAATAGAATTTGATTCTAATAATCTTTTTTTTGGGGGGGGGGGGAAGAAAAACAGGTAAATGTTATCATGGCCCTCAATAAACTACATAAGCATATATAAAATAAAAAATAAATAAACAATACATTGAGATATTAAAACTAAATAAAGCTACAATGAAAACAATACCACAAGTAAAATCTTGAAACAAAATAACAGAACAAGAAATAGATTAGATAAGAGTGCAAGTAAAAGGTACAGCGCAAACATTTTTGATAAAACTATATAAACAAAAACATCACAATAAAAAAATGAATTAAACAATAAAATTTAGAAGCAAGAAAGGTTACAACAAATTAAAAAGTAACTAGGAATTTATTAAAGGTTACTTCTTAATTGCTTCAAAATGAGCCAATTATCTGGACGCCATAAAAAACTCATCAAGTTATCAAGGATATCTGCTGTCTATTAACATTCCACAAATCAAATCAGATAGCTTGAACTCATGTTGCAAGGTCACATAACAAAACAATCAACAAGGATGTGTTTAACTGGGAGGGGGAAATTCCATTTTCTACAAATCAGGGTGTCAATAGATTCCATCGGGTACAAATTGGCCCTATGAGTGACTGCTATATGTCCAATTCATAAAAGACAAATGACAACTTCCTTTTAGCAATTGATCTGACTAGAGGAACTTCAAGGCAGTAGTACAGTATCCTTGATACAACTGAGCTTATTATCAACAATAACATCTACTCACTGTGCTGAAGATTCTTAATAAAAAGTCTAAAATTCAAAGCTAATTCACAATTTGTAAAAACCAGCTGAGCGCAGGTTTCTTTAGCTACAGTATCTGCATGTTATTGTCGAGTATCTCGACATGGCTAAGAATTAAAAAATAATCACACATGTATTATGGTGGATCAGTAAAGAGGCGAATGAATTTCTAGATGACAGAATGTCTAGAATATGTCTCTTATTGCTTGCTGTGCATTCATTGAGCATGAATAAACAGAATGTGGTAACTTAATGGAATAATAATGTTAAAAGTCTTGCACTCTAGTTATAAGTGGCAATCCAACACACACACACACACACACACACACACACACACACACACACACACACACACACACACACACACACACACACACACACACACACACACACACACACACACACACACACACACACACACACACACACACACACACACACACACACACACACACACACACACACACACACACACACACACACACACACACACACACACTTCTTTTTATTGATAATTCAAATAATTCATCAACATAATGACCACTGTGCTAATTATCTTTTATTTTTGTTTTATTTATTCATTTTTCAATTAATACTTTATATAAATATACACATGAGGTCTATTCAGAAAAAACAGAACATTTTTAATTACACATCAACAGAGATATTTAGTGATGTATGGTTGGCAGCATTGTGTTATGCAAAACCTCCTCTGTAACCGCATGTTCTTGGATTGTTGATATTTTGTTTAGTTTTCGTGTTATTGTTATTTGAGTGCAGCACGTTTAAGTGTAATTTTCAGGAGCAACGATACAATGTAAAATTTTTCATGAAACTGGAGAAAACTTTCACAGAAACTTTTTAACTTTTGATGGAGATGATGCTCTTGGTCGTAAACAATGTTAAAAATGGTTTTCATGATTTAAAAGTGGTTGTCAATCAATTGAAGATGATCCTTGACAAGGAAGGCCTTTGACTTCAACTGATTACATCCATGTTCAGAAAATCAACTATCTAGTGTGTGTAAATTACTAATTGACTGTCAGAGAACTTGCAGAAGAGGTTAGCATCCAATTGGATTATGCCATGACATTTTGGCTGAAAAACTGAACATGCATTGAGTTGCAGCAAAGTTTGTTCCTTGTTTGATGACTGAACAGGAGAAAGAACATCGAGTACACGTTTGTCGGCAACTTCTTGAACAAGCCAATGTCGACGAAACATTCATGCAAAGGATCGTAACGGTAGACGTTTATGGCTATGACACCGAGACAAAATTTCAATCATCACAATGGACTGGCAAAGGATCTCCACGCCCCAAGAAAGTACGTCTCTCAATCCAGTGATGCTCTCTGTTTTTTTCAATTTTAATGGAAATGTACATTTTGAATTCTTGCCTCAAGGTGAAACAGTGAACCATGCATACCATCAAGGTGTTTTACAATGGTTATGTGAAAACATCTGCAAAAAGAGACCAGTTTTGTGGCAAGACAACTCATCGTTCCTTCACCATGGCAATGCACCCGCACACTAAGGATTGTCAATTCATCAGTTTGTGCCAAAAATCAGACAGTCATCTGATTTTTAGCAGACCAGTCATACTTGTCAGACCTGGCTCCTTGCAAATTTTTCTTATTTCCAAAATTAAAATCAGTGATGAAAGGACACTGTTTTGATATTATTGATGACATTAAAGCAAAATAGTCTTGGACCTTAAAGACCATTTCAAATGAAGCTATCCAGGACTGCTTTGTGAAATGGAAACACCCCTGGGAAAAGTGTGTGAATAGGGGAGGGGAGTACTTTGACGGGGATAAGGACCAATAATCTGTAAAATTATTAATAAAGTTTAAAAAATAAAGTTTGGTTATTTTCTGAACAGACCTCATATATAAGTATATACAGCCTACCATCACCAAAAAAGCACAACTGCAGAATTATTATGTTTAAACCTGTTAGTATATTTAACTATATCTGAGTTTAGATCACTAACGATACTAAACAACTCTTGTGTAAAACAAACAGGTTTGTGCATTTTTTATTACATTTACTTAAGGCAACATTTATATTTAAGGGGACCAAATCTCCCAAGGGGATGATGAAAATTGACTGGATAGAAAAAACTGTTGGCAAGTTTAAGTTTGCAATAGATGGCAAAGCCTAATATGCACTAGGGGTGTACATTGAGTATGTTTCACACATCGATGAAAATAAGCATTCAAGAATAGAATAGTGTAATTTGGATGTTCTGGCTGAGCTTTTCAAGCAGTGTAGGATATTAATAACTACTGTCTCCTGTAGCAAAGAGATGGCACACTGCAATCAACCAATAAGCTTATCATAGGCTTTACAAAAAAGACCCCTGTAGCAAGATAAAGGAAAGAAGTATATAAATCAAGCATCTTTAATGCAGTATTTCACACCGAGAGGTATACTGCACAATGATAATCTAAGCAGGAGCAGATTGGACTTCGATAAAAACCTAACATATATCAGGTTATGGCCTCAATAGGTATTGGATAAGACTTTAAGCATATTTAAAAGTTTTCATAGTTCAATTTGTTAAAACTATTTAATTCATGATAATCACTGCGTAAAGAATCAACTCTAAGAACTTTATAGTAGAGCAATATTAGATTGGCTTGCTGTTCATACTTAGTCGAGGCGTATATTGTTCTCTAAGAAAATGAGACATACTTTGTTTTCTCTGGGGAGAAGGTAAAACCTGAAAATGTTAATCAAACTTCTATTTGGAGAAATTGAATTTTGTGTAAAATGTAACATAACCTCTTGCAAAATATATAACATAATCTCAAAATGCAATGGCAATGGCTAAGGAAATAGAGACCGTAAACTGAAAAATCATCAACATATGAATGTAAAACAGGTTTCTGGGCACATTTTACTATATCATTTATCGGCAATACCAATAAACACTCAATACACTACTCTGAACCCCATTTTCTAACATAGATTTATTAGAAAGCGTCATCCCTATATGAACATGAAAACCTTGTTGCTTAGAAACCCTTTAATAAAGGTCAGCATGTTTCTGTCAATTCCACACTCCTTGAGAATATCTGTACTACACCTTTAAATCAAAGAAGATGAGACACAGACATCAAAGAAAATCATTTTTTACAGCCAATTCAAGGCCAACAAGGTGATTGACAGAAGATCAACCTTGCCTGAAGTCATACTGCTCGAGGCAAATGAGTGTTTCTCCAGAAAAAAGTTAACAATTCTTTCAATCGCTTTGTAAAGGTTTTCAATCGCTTCTCAATGAGATGGGTTGAAGGAACGTTATAGACGGGTTGCTGTTACAGATGGAAAAAGTTTCTTTAGAGCTACATTTGGAAGATAAGAAATCTTACTAAATTTAGTATTATCATTACCTGGAGAAGCGTCATAAGAATATCTTAATAATAACTTCATTTCATGAAATTTTATATATTTGTTCTTCATTCATTCCCTTTTGTGAAGGCAGAAATGATAGTTATTGTTCCGTTACAAATTTTAATTACTGCCTTCTCTTCTTTAAAGGAAGGGAGTAATAATCTTGTAAATGAGCTGAAACTTTTAATAGCAGTTTGCACACTTTTCCTCCGCTTTGCAGTTGGTTATCATCATGCCTGAATGTTGCAACATGCACAAATTGCCAATTTGTAACAGCTGTTGTACATGCCCACAACCTTGACGCTTAAACCTCTCCTTGGTTTCGGAATGAAAGGTTGTACCAAAACTGGGATACCCTACTTTATTTTCTGAGGCAGAAGAGATAAGTGTTAGAGCAAGGGAAGAAATGCATTCCTCCATTACTCCATAAATCTGTCTCGTATATACTAACCCTTGTTGGCCAAGCTCAAGGCAACCTCTAAGTCAGCAGCAGAAAATTATACCCTTGCGGGCCATTAGCATCTTATGGCTAACTGCATGTTAACTGCACTGCTGAGGTAGGTAACAAAAAAGAGAATTTTATTTTGGTTATCTGAAAATGTTTCCAGTAAATCGTTCCATCCCTCAATTTGTGCACAGGCACTCTACCTAAGCCATTGAATACTTTATTTATCAGAAAAGATAAATAAATGAGATCCATCCTTCTGGGAATTTTAAATCGCAATAAAACTGATATTCTTCTTATATGATTACTATCATCCTTTATATGATTCATATGATTATTAGCATTACCCTTTTCAGATGAAGTTAAGAAGGATCTTTTTAACATTTCCTTTATTAGTGGTTTTTTTTTAGAGTGGATCACCGCCCGCCCAGAATTTTCAAGAACATACAGTTTCAACAAGGACTGAAGATATAAAAGATCACTCCAACAGCATGCACACTACTGAAACTAAGATTAAATACAATTGGACTTACCCTGGTGATCAAGGGACATTGTTACGACCAACTCACTACATAAAGCCGTTCATTCTTTCCATGATTCTTAAAACAAGTGAACAAATTACATGCAACACGCTGTGCAATGGCCACTAGAGTGATGGTATGAGAGAAAATAGTGTAAGTATTATTGTCTGTAGCAATGGTTATGTTTTGTTACTAGTTTTACAATTGTTACTCATTACACAATACACATGAGATTGGTTCAGATACGCTATATAATTTCTCCTAAAAATCTTAGTAATAAGCATCAGGTTGATAATTTGTATTTACCTTTCCTTTTGTATGCGGTACACCTAGAGGAGACAAACGAACACCACCCAATACTGCAGCAAGAGCTCCACTATAACCAGCAATTGCCTCTGGTGTTGTTCGCATATTTTCTATACCTTCCACACATCTTTTAGAAACACCGAAACAATAAAATATAATGGTTAAAAAGTGATAATAAACATAATAAGAAAGTAAAAATATAAGAATTAAAAGCTTTACAGTATAATAATTATCGGGTTTAAAATCACCTATCAATCAATGGAGTTATCTGACTCGGCACAGCAACACATATACAACGTAAACACCATGCAGCAGCTAATCTTGCGGCTTGACAAGGATGGACAAGTACAGCCATAGTAGCTTCAATCAAATCTTAAACAAATAAAAACAAATTTATTCCTATTAGCAAAGGAAAAATAAATGAAAAATTGCAATTTTATGCAAGTAGATTAGGTTAGATTTGATGAGGAATAGGAGGTTTGTCTTTACTCAGTAGATACTTTGGACACTAGTTAGGGCTTTTACGTGTCACCCCTGGATAGGAGACAAAATCATTCAATGTTGTACAGGTCAACCAACCCAATTCCCATGGTATCCAAGAATGGAGTAAAGGATAAGGAAATAGGAAAGAAGAGGAACGAGATTATCAAGCTTTAGAGTCTGCCTCTGGCCTTGCCCAAGATAAAAGTAAAATATTTAAATTCTATTAAATAAACCTCCTAGTACAGAATACTGAGATGACATATCTTACCTTAATTTTTCATGAAAGAACTTTTGCAGGATCCCGTATCCTCAGCCAAGATTGAAATAATTCCGTCTTGCATAATAAAAATATGAATACTAAAATTATGATAATCGCTTATTAATTACACGAGTGTAGCTATCTGTTCAGTTTTTATAAGAATGTTTCTCAAACACTGTCTGATGGTTTATCAAATTGAAATTTTATTAATATTTATATATGTAATATTTATCTAAGATATTTTATTTTGTCATCTTTATAAATTTCTAATATTTCTAAAATTGTGTTAATATCAGAAATAAAATATTTATTGTTTATTAAATTTTCTGCCGTATTAGATAAACCTAATTCATTATTTTTGTAATTTCTATATCGTTAAAGAAATCTAGTTTTAAAGGATCTGTTTATATTTCCTACATAAATAGCATCACAATCATTACATTAAATGTTATAAATTCCACACAGATTGTTTATTTTTATTTTTTATATATTAAATTATAATATATTCTATTACAATATAATAAAATATTTATATTATATTATTTAAATACTGTAAGTTTTAATAATGTTTTCAATGATATTATTATTATTATATAAATACTTTAGCTAATCAAATAATTTTTTTTCAGCCACTCCACAAAATACAGAATTAAAGAACATTCTTACCTTTACTTTTTTTTTTGCTCGTTATAGCGCTTCCAGGATTAAGCCCATCTTCAGTAATGTTTTCTTTAAAATTTTTCTTCTTTCTTTGCAGTTACACATTAAAATAAAATCTAATACATTAAAATCTATAGAACAAATATTTGTTCAGTCAATAACATTTTTATTTAAAAAATTTAAAACTTTATTAATATTTAAAATTTTTCTTATAACATGTTATTTGTATGTTATGTATATACAATAATGTACTGATTATTTGATTTATTAAAATTCTTATCAACATATTACCAACTTAAATAATATTTATAAGAATGTCCTGATCAGATTCTGTCTGCAGATTCACGAGGATGAATTTACGTTTGTATATATAAAATTTCTAATTTTTATTATTTTTTACGTGTTCAATATTTACTTTTTGAATTAATTCTAAATTATTTTCTAAACTAATTATATTATGCTTGTTAAATAGATGGTCTGCTACATTCGAGAAACCTATTGTTTTATTTTTAAATCATCTGAAATGTTCATTAAAATCTCTTTAGTGGCTGACCACCGTGTGGAATAACAAAAGTAAGTTGTTTACTAACCGACGATGCAATCTGGTAATAATATCTTAGTTCTTCAGGTTTAAAATTTCTAAAGTTTTATTTTACGACTAACAATAGTCATTGAAATGATTTGAGTTTGAGTTAATGTTCACAGGACTGGAATATCCAACTGTCAAGCAGAGAGAGAATCTTTAAATTTGATTTGAAGACTTTTCACTAAAAATATTTTAAGGTGAAATATCAATATTTTTTTACAGTTATGGTGCAGATTTTTTTTGCCTAGATTTTAATGAAATTTGTATTTTTATGGTTTTTCACAGTTACTAATTTTAATTCTTTTCTCTAAAAAATGTTGAATATTTAAACTGAAAATGGTGTGTTGAACTTGTTCAAGGTAAACTGGCTTTAAGTGCATTTCTGATGATTCTTTAAAAAAGGTTAATAAGTTGTTTCTTCACTGGTAGAGCCTAAAAATTTGTCTTCATTTGCTCTAGAACTAGTGTAAAACCAACTGATCTTCTTTCTTTGTCTTCAGGCTTCAAAAAATTTGAGTCGAATTTTGTTACAAATGATTGTGGGCATAGATCCAATAATCATTGGATCTATGTCCAGTCTTTGAATTAGATCCAAAATGCACAAAGTAGACAATCTCAGAATAATAAAACAGATTACAATTTAAATGTTTAAAAGAAAAAGTGATAAACAAATGGCATTTTGTGCAGTCTTAAATTTTTTATGTAGCAACAAACTAAACTTTATTTATTGGGGTTTATTCATCAGGATTATATCAAAATTAATTAAAGCTGACACGGCAATTGCCAAACTATAATAATACTTATAACCTTAACTAATCCAATCTTATTAAAAAAAAAAAAAAAAATGTATAAAAGTTCATAATTTAGTTACAAATTTAACCCCTTTATTATGTTGGCTGGATTGTTACTGTTCTGTATTACTTTTTTTGTAGTTACAACATCAGTATGTTCCATATTTATGCAATCATATTTCAATTTCTAACCCATTGTCATGTACATCCAAATTAAATTTCTCTTTGTTTTGTAGGTAATCTGTGTTTATTATGAATTTTTGTTTATTACAATATGGTGTTTAACTTTTCACATAAAATAGTATTTTAATGTTATCATTTGCATAATTTTTGCAGTAATATATAGTAGATACTAATATAATAACATACACTTGAAAAATAAAATGGAAACATCTTACGTTAAAACAAACATTTTAAAGAAAAGTAAACTGTTAAGGATATAACATAAACATTATACAATACTGTGCAACTAAACGTTATGCTTATTTTGAAAAGTGAATAACTTTGAAAACAATAGTGTATAGCCAGTCAAAACATTCCGTACTTTATTCATTATACAGCTGTACAAATAACAATTTGTAGAAATTAAAGTTACCAGGATGCTAATAATACAAAATGTGCACTAATGCCACAGCAAAATTTATTAACTATAAAAGCATCTTTAGCTTTTTTATTTTTATTATAAAAGATATTATTGCACTACAACTTTGGCACTGCAAAAGAGGTCATGCATTGGATTCAAATAATGTAGTAGTTCTATGAATTCTCATTGATATGAACATTCCATTTTTTGTGTTATGATTTTGAATGTCTATAATTTAATAAACGAGTATTGAAGAAACTGTCATTAATAACGTACATTTTTAAAATTCTGCCCACAGGTTTCATGCTTATTCTTACCATACACCTAAAGGCTACCTTTAGTAGGCTAAAAATTACTCTTTCTAAATTTAGTTTAATAGATTATCTCCAGATCACTATTGAGTTTTATTTGTGCAAGTACAAAGGGTTATCACAAAGGTCCTTCCAGGACTTTCATAACCTATCTCACTAATAAAAATAATGAAAAAGATTCATATAAACGTATTTTCTAAAATGCTTCATTTGTGAGTTACGGCTAGTGAAAAATTTCACTTGAATTTCAGCTACCCTGGGAAAAAGAGGTTGTACTGAGGTAGGAAGTTAATTACGGGGTAGAATTAGTGATTTATTATGGTTTTTGATCTGAAAAATCAAATAAAATAGGTCCCAAAACTGTAACTGCAGTAATTTTTGAGAAATCTGGGGTGAAAACTAAGTTAGTGTGCACTTTCGACTAATTTAAGTCATCATTTCCCTGAGAAATAGATCAGTCATGGAGGTCCACATTCCTGGCCAAGACTGCCTGATCTAATTCCTTTAGATTTTTGCGTCTGGAGATGGATGAAAAATATTGTATAAAAAGCAAAAATACATTCTCATGAGGAATTAATTATCTTCATTATGAATGCAGCTGAGCAACTTAAGGACAACCCTGAAGAACTAAAGGAGCAACAAAAGCAGTACAGAAATGAGCCAAGAAATGTGTTGAAAATGGTGGCTCATTTTGAACATAAACTGGTACGTATAATGCACTTTGGTAGAGAGTACTTTTTCTAAACAAAATTCAAATTTTTCTTACTTGTCTTTGTGTTTTCATTCAACTTATCTTACATGATTTTGTTCAGGATTAAATCCTCTGAAAGTTTTATGTGTTAATTACCCATTTAACAATATTATTGTATGTCAAACATAAAAACACAGGGTTGTTTTTTACTCCAATTTATTGGTTTTCGGATTTCTCAAAAACTACTGCAGATACAGTTCTGGCACCTATTTTATTCAATTTTCAGGTCAAAAATCATAATAAAAACACTAATTTTGCTGCTTAATTAACATCCTAAATTTTTCAGTATGACCTCATTTCACCGGGGTAGCTGAAATCCAAGCGAAATTTTTCACTAACCTTACTTAACTCACAAACAAAGCATTTTAGGGCATATGTTATTTGAACTTTTTCAATTATTTTCATGAGCAGAATAGTTTATGAAAGTCCCAAGAGAACTTTGTGATACACCTATATATACATTTGGATGTATAAGTAATTTTCATTTTTATTTAAAGCAGTACAAAAATTTAAAAAAAGTTCTATTTTCCACGAAAGCTGATTTTCTCATCTTAGCTGATGTAGTTTTCTTTTCCATTTACACCTAATAGAAATAAACAAAAATGCATTATACTGGTTCAATAATTGTTTGATATTTTGGGTGAATAAACTGAATTCTAAATTTACTTTGAAAGTATTATTTTAGAAAATTATTCACTTAATTTTTTTACTGCTTGTTTCTGATATACGGCATAGAAAACAATTTGTCAGCATCACACATTGCTTTTTCATTAGGATGTTATGGTTGATAATGAACATATAATTTAAAAATTAATAGATTTATACTGACTGCAAGACTGATCACTGAGCAGATTATTAGCTGTTGTTCCTAGGCTTAATATCAGACTACCCATCTCTTGAAGAGCACAAACTAAAAGATGCTGACCAAAAAGTGTCTCTTGATTGCAGTCTTTTGCATTTTCTGGATTAAAATCTGAAAATACAAAATATCATTAACAGATAAGGATTCTGTATTGCTACAGAATATATAACAGACTACAATAATTTTAAATATAAAACTAATCAAATATTAATTCAGTGACTGTTACGAATGGATGGATGGATGAATGGACACATACGATAAAATAAATAAATAAAAACATCTAATAAAATTACCCGTGAAACTGAATATTGAAGTAGTGAATACTTTTATTAATAATGTAGTCTTTTACTTCTCAGAAGTGTCATTAAAAACATAAAGACTGCAAACCCTAAATGAAACATTTTAAGGTAAAGATATACATTACAGGTATATAAAAGTAAAGATATATTTTTATATATTTTTTCGTTCAAAAAAATTGTAATGAAATAATGATACTGGTTAAAAGCATCCAGTTTTCATATTTATGTTTATTATATTATTAAGGTTTTCATCACAAGGATGAAAACCTTAATTCTTAAATGATGAAAACCTTTTCTGTTAAAAAGGAAATTCTTAAATCAGCAGAAGCAAACTTAGGCGGAATAAAGAGAACTGGTAGAAAACCTTGGGTTTCAGACGATATATTGCAGCTGATGGATGAACGTAGAAAATATAAGAATGCTAGTGATGAAGAAAGTAAAAGGAACTATCGGCAATTAAGAAATGCTATAAACAGGAAGTGCAAACTGGCGAAAGAAGAGTGCATTAAAGAAAAGTGTTAAGAAGTGGAAAGAGAAATGAACATTGGTAAAATAGACGGAGCATACAGGAAAGTTAAGGAAAATTTTGGGGTACATAAATTAAAATCTAATAATGTGTTAAACAAAGATGGTACACCAATATATAATACGAAAGGTAAAGTCGATAGATAGGTGGAATATATTGAAGAGTTATACGGAGGAAATTAATTAGAAAATGGTGTTATAGAGGAAGAAGTAGATCTTCGTTTATTCTTAACAACCAGTTCAACATTTACACCCAACAGACGATCTGCTTTGCTTGGAATCTGCAACTGGTGCAGAGTTCAACAACTCTACATGTTTTGTTTCCTGATGAGAAAATTTCACTCAAGTGGGATTAACAAATTATGCAATGAGCAAACATGGACAGAAGTAAATCCTCATGAAACGGTGGAAAGCAATATTCAAACTGATATAGAGTCAATGTATAGTGTGGCCTTTTTCACAATCAGCTGTTTGAAGATGCATGCTTGAAGATGTTCTTTAGTGCTGAGACGCAAAGCATATTTCCAGCACAATGGTGCGCCTCCCCACTTCTTCTGTTTCTATTCACTTAAATCACCATTTCCCTGAGAAATGGATCGATTGTGGAGGTCTAAATTTCTGGCCACCAAGATTACCTATATAAAAAAGTTAAGACTTTTGCATCTGGGGATGGATGAAAAATATTGTATACAAAACAAAAACACATTCTCATGAGGAATTAATTGTCGCATTATGGATGCGGCTGAGTAACTTAAGGATAAGCCCTGAAGAACTAAAAACAGCAATAAAAGCAGTACAGAAGCATGCCAAGAAATATGTTAGAAATGGTGGGCTCATTTTTGAACATTTACTATAAACTCATACATATAATGCACTTTGTCTACTGTAATGTTTTTAAATAAAATTTGAATTTTTTCAACTTTTCTTTGTTTCAACCAATTTATCTCAAACTATTTTGTTCAAAATTAAATTCTCTACAAGTTTTATGTGTTTATTACCCACTTAACAAAATTACTGTACATAAACATAAAAAAAGTTTTTTTACCCCAATCTATTGGTTTACACCCCAGATTTCTCAAAAACTACTGCAGATACAGTTCTGGTGCCAAGTTTATTCAATATTTAGATCAAGAACCATAAGAAATCATTAACTTTTACTCCTTAATTAAAATCCTAAAAATGTCAGTACATTTCACCATGGTAGTTGAAATCTGAGCAAAATCTTTCACTAGTCCTAACTTGCAAATGAAGCATTTTATTAGGTTATATGTTTGTATGCACTTTTTCCATAATTCTCACAAGTAGAATAAGTTATAAAAGCCCTATGAGAACTTTGTGATACAGCTTTTATCCACTTCATCCCATCTCTTTTTGCATATGTCCCTTGTCTTTTTAGTTTTTCACCCGACTAAGAAGAGTAAACTAAACACAAAAAAAGACCTTGGATATTGTACCCTCTACAGTGAGCAACTATTATAATTTATAACAATAATTAATAAAAATTAATTTTATAATATTATCAAACAAACTTTTATCTGACTAATGGAATAAAACCGTTTCAGAAAGACATTAAAACTGCATCCGCCTGAAATCCGATAGTTTTTATAGCAACTGAAACATCTCGGGGAGTAGCAGCCTGAAAATACTGAAGCTGTGATGTAGATCAAAATAGCTGGATGGGTGTCATGAAGTCGGGGTTGATGCCAATAAGACATTGACATTAAATATCAAGTAAAGCACACATGATAAAGAAGTCAAAACTAGCAAATCTTGTTTTAAAAACCAGTCCATAATGGTTAGGTAGAGGAAATCCAACCTTATACTAAGTCCTTCCCATGTTCATTTTTTTGTAACAAAGTCTGTTGACGTATGTTATACAACAATCCGACAATGTTACAGATGTTGCTGATAGTACGGCTACGATGTTTCACATTCATCTTCTTCTCGTGTAATGCTAGTAGGCGTTCATTCCAAATGACATCATCATCATCAAGAGATGTTAGGCAATCTTTAACATATTTAAATCAGTGATAAGTTTGTGTCTGCCCTAAATCATTATTACTATATATATGGTTTCATTAAATATCAGTTGTATCATACTTAAAAAAAAAAAATTGTTATTACAAGTTCAATAATAAAACATAGTAATTTTTGTAAAGAAATCAGCTTATATTTTAAAAGATTCAGTTTTATTAAACAAATAAACTCACCGATAGAATTCATCTGCTTAGCTACAATAAGAGCCATTTCTTTAACAGCAGATGCTTGTGCTTTCTCACCGAGCATGTGTCCAAGAACACTACGTAAAATAAAATTGATGCATTTACGAGAGTAAACAGCATCAACATGAGAGGACGCAGCTTTTGGATTAGCCACCAGATCAAGAACATGATTTAATAATGGATTAAGATTTCTTTCTAACCACGAACCACCCAGTAGCTGAACAAAGACTACATAAGCCTGTAAAAATCAGACAAAAATACATTAAATCATAAACACAACATCTTTTTTTTTAATTAGAAAAATACAACATGAAAGTGAAGGAGGAACCCCAAAAATTTAATATAAAAAACAATACTGATTTATTGACATACTGACAAACATTCAATATTTGTGAAAGTTGAAAAAAATACACACACAGATCAAGTAGTGATGAAAAGAAAAAAAAGGACAGCTCTGTTTCACAAAACAAGTGAGACAGAAGGGCATGTCCAATGCTTTTTATTTTTTTCCTTCTTTTTCTTAATAGAAGTATTATGTGAAATGATGGCCATGTTTTCGAATACCACACCAATGTTGGTCTTCGGTGACCAACATTGCTGTTCTAAGCCTGCTGTTATCTGATGTTAATACTGCAGTTTCTTTCTTTCAACTAGGTAGACGTGCATTTAGAATGTGGTTGAAAAAGGTGTTGGATCTGAATTGTCTGTTCATACAGTTTATAATGTTTAAAATGTGACCCTTTTTTATTTCTGCACAGAATTTCAAGGTTGTTGCTGATTTGTAAAATGTGTGTATCAAATGATTCATAAATGCTGACTATGTTGCTGTTAAAGGTGTTTTAAATGTATACAGCACCACTTTTCAACATTAAATCTAATTTGACAGACTCAATTAGCCACAGTGACATCTGTTCACTGGAAAAGTTCAGTTTTTTATTTTAGGGCTATGGTATTTATTTAGTCATATGTTCTATTTGTAGTGATTTGAACTTTGTCTTTTTCTGAAGGCTAAATTGTATGCAGATTTGTAAAATTTCTAAGCTGCTTTCTCTAAGTCTTTATTTAAATATCTTAATATAATGTACTTCTTGTTACATTTTTCTTTGTGTTTTCTACTTTTTGTTGCTGTTTACACCAATGCGTAAAGTAGCTTTAATTCAACTTATAAGAAAGTGCGTTCTATTCAACATATATAAATATATGCTCAGCTGATTTTTATCTGTGCCTTCTGTATTGTGATTTATTTTCTGATTATTTTTTAAGATTTAGTACTTTCATGTAACCTTAAATTATTTCATGTGTTTACATCTTAAATAAAAATAAGAACTTTTAATTGTTAAAAAAAAAACAAACATTTGATTTCATTTTTACAAGTTAAGCATTCATTGTGTAAACATTGTTTTGTGGGAATTAACAGTGAGTGATGTGAACATTTCGTTTTGTTTCGAACATCTGAATGGATTTATATGTATGTTTTTAAATTAAAAGCGAATATTTTTTGTTACGTTTAATACTTATGAATCTTTGTTGTATGGTAAAAAATCTTTTAAATATTATGTTTGTGATTTTTCTTCTTTATAATTTAGTATGCTTCATTAAAATCAAAGGAATTTATGTAGACATATATAAAATTCACGATTGTGAGATTACATTTTGCCTAAGTGAATAGCAAGATATTAATGTTTTTCATTGCACTGTAATCGTCTGTTAAATAATAAGGTAACTTAATGATATACTTTGTGTATGTAAAAGAAATATTAAAGGTAACAAATTTACCTGTTGTTATAGATAAATATCGTACATGGAGATTTTGTGCAGTTTTAACAAAGCATCAGAATGTGATAATGTATTTATGCAGTTATTATGAATATGGTTATATAATTATGATTTTATTCTGTTAAAAAATAAAGTCCAATTTTTTTTTGCAAAAACGAGCTGTGTCATTTTATTTTGCAATATTTCTCAACAGTTGTTTTATATAGAATTGTGTCAACAATGTGTAGTTATATCTGTTTTTAGATAGAGAAAATATGTCAAAATTATACACCAATAGCAACAAGTTTAAATTCGTTATGAATGAAGATATATACACAATATAACTGAATAAAAGTAAAATTTGAACAAAGTGACTTAGGGAAATTAAGAATTTAATTTAACTTACTTGTATTAAACAAATTATATTTATAATATGTTAAAATTAAGTACTTAAACAGGAGTTTCATTATCTACCAAATTGTAGTAACAGCAGAATTATTAGATTTATTTCAATAACTGAGACAATAAACACTTATTATCTCTGCAGTTTCTGATCATTTATTCTTTCTGAAGAAGCCAACATCTTTTTTAAAGCGCTTAATGGGATAAAAAATAAGCAGTAATTGAAAAACAATTAATTTTAAAAATATATTAATATATTACACATATTAACAAGCAGAGATTCTAATAAGATGAATTAGATGACTTACATGAGTTACACCGACCCGTACTTCTCGATTAAGACTTGAACTTCCTTTAATTATTTCTCCAGTGCCCTTTAAAAATCCAGTACCTCCTCTAAGGAAACCACTCATAAGCACACCCAATGCTTCATCAAGTGAAAGAGCTTTTATTCCTTTATTTTGTGCAACACCTAAAATACGTTCAATAAACTTCATTAGAAACAGTTTTAAAACACTCAGTAATATAATAAAACATCTGATATCTGGCACATCTGGAGAAAGCTAGGGCCAACACACTAAATACGTTCATCTTTAAAATTTCATACTTCATACTTCAGTACGCATGAATAAAATGAGAAAAATATGCAACATTTCATCGCATTTTTCGATTAACAAATAACATTATTTAATAGAAGCGTGGATTATTTGCTCAAGAAATAACTTTTTACAAGCTGTTCATCTAGTTTCTGACTTGTCAGATTTTTGTTATAATCTATCGCAATGATGTTACTACCATGGACTATTGTAAAATAATTCAGCAGCATAATAAATCTGATTAGGCGTTAATTTATTCCGATCAGCTAATTTTTTAACCGTATCACGATATGTCCCCTTACATTTTGAATGTGTCTACATTTGAGTCATCCTTATCAAAAATAACTTGAGAAAATAAAATTTTATTGGATTCAAAGAAGGAACAAGCAATACTGTTAACAAGTACTTTGATTTCTGAACGATTCACCTCTCTGTTTTATAAATAAGGTAACAAAAAATACAAATAATTAAATACAAACAGCAAATCATATACATTTATTTATTACATTTTATCGAGATCATTTCAAAGAAGTCATAAATAAGTTACAGTTGATAGTCAGTTAAACAGCATTTTAGTTAATATGATGCTATATAATGAAGCTTATAATTGGTTTAAAAACCAACATTACCTACTTATATACTGGGTGAACAAAAAAGAATATAACATCTCTTGGATTAGGAGTGCAGTGTTGATTAAGGCTAGAATCAAAGAACAAAAAAGATAGTTTTAGTTGCGTGCATAGCCATAGATTCAATCCCTACTTTTTCGCTTAACAGCAGCAGTAGCAAAGAAGGTGAATCCTTAACAGAAAGCCTATTGTGTTTTGTAGTTTGCTAAATGTGAATCTGTAGTTACAGTTCAACGTGCGTTCAGTAAAAAGTTTATGATCCTCCAATTGACAATAACATTCATCGATGGCATATTCAGTTTGTTAAAAGGCCAGTTGAGAACTAGTAATACCGACAAAGACAGTGTGGAATGTGTTAAGGAATCGTTTACACATGCATCCATACCATTTACGGCTGTTACAGGCTTTAAAACCTACTGACTGCTGTGCAAGCTGTCTTCACAACCAAATGTTACAGCATGAAATGACTTTCTTGATCATAGTATGTTTAGTCAATATTTCATCATGATGACAAAGTTAACGTACATTACAATGGCTGTATCCTAGATATAGACATTATGGGATACAGACATTGTAAGAATTCATAGGGATTCCTAGAAAATCCCTTGAATTCTTACAATGTGAAAGGCACTCTCCAAAATTAAACGTCTTCTGTGCAATATCCCAAAGGAAGTTTATGGCCTGTTCTTTTTTGCTGAAGCAAGCATAACAGGAGTGCTTCTTTGGATGCACTGCATACATGATGGGGCTTTTCTCAACTTTAAAATGAACCAGATCATTTTATTTGGCAACAAGATGGTACGTCTCCTCACTGGCATAACTCTGAATGAGATTGTTTGAATGACATTTTCTCTGACCGCTCGATCGCTTGGCAAGGACCTGATAACACAGCTTGTCTGCAGCGGTCTCCAAGGTCACCTGATATAACCCTATGTAATTTTTACTTCCTTGTATGAAGTAAAGGAAGTATTGTAATTGTGAAAATTTTCACTTTTGTGAATGGAAATATCCATTTTGACCACCCCTGAATTCATTTTGACTGGTTTTGGCATGATGTCTGTACATAAGTATGTATCTCGCATAACTCAAAAACTATTAGCCGTAGAATGTTGAAATTTTGGATGTAAGACTGTTGTAACATCTACTTGTGCACCTATCTTTTTGATTCCAATTGACTAAACCAAAAGTGTACAAACAAGTCCAAAATCCTCAAAAATTTGGATTTTGGACTTTTTCTTAACTGCAGTAATAAGGCCTCATCGGGAGCTTTTCAACGAGATATAAGTGGTATTTATTTTCATTGCTTCCAGAGTTATAGCCAAATGAAATTTTAATTAATGAAATATTTGGATCTTAGAAGGGGAAGGCTTATCGGTTCGAATCAGATTTCATCTCCTTTTTTTTAACTTTTTTTTTTTTTTTTAAATTAAATATATTGATTTATTAATAATTATTGACCTCTGATTGTAAAAAAAGTTTTATGATAAATAATAATTCCATAATAAGTAAAAAAAATATGAAAAAATATCAGAATTTATTAATGAAATAACATTTTATGTACTTTTCATTTTAAAAATATGTGTAAATATAATTTAATAGGCGTATAAGGAAGTCATGTGGTGCTCATATTAGATTTTTTCTTTTTGGGTTTTATAAAGAGTCTTGTGTACGTGCCTCTACTACCTTATGATCTACCTGATTTGAAGCATAGGTCTGAAGTAGCTGACATTTACATTACTCCAAACATGGTGGTTAAAGTATGGGACGACTCTCCTATTGGTTGGATATGTGCCATGTAACAATATGTGCTGATATTGAACTCTTGTAAGGAAAAAAACTGTAAGAATTAATATCATTTTATTTGCAATTTATAACTGTAAGACAAAGTTAAGAGATATTAAATAGCTTTAAAACCCCGATATTCTTTTTTGTACGCTCTGTAGAATAGAGGCAAAAATGAAAATCAGTTCACATACATGTAAAACAAACTTGGTGTTTGTGACTAAAATTTATTTCGAGGGAAAATTAAACTCAAAACTTTAAAGTAAACAAACACACACAACAGTAACAAATCTGAATGACTGATTTATTTATATTTAGCCATAATAAACAACTTAACTGTTATGAAAAAACACCTCAAAAAAATACAGGTAAGGTGTAGAAAATTATTTCTTGTAAAGTTGGCAACAAGAAGAGCTGATTTAAATTTTTAACAATCTGTCTGTTTTTAATTCAATAAATGAAACAATGGAATGGAATATTCTACTTTTTAATTTATTGTGTTATTGTTTTAGTTTACTGTAGATGGGGGGATAATGTTGACATCACTTAGTGTCTGTGATGGAGGGCTGATTTCAATTTCAGTTTGTAATATGATGTGAAGAGAACTCAGCTGCTGAAAATTATTTGTACTCCCAAGAAAATGGTATGAATAAAAAATATACTCTCTGTTAAGTCAAATTTGCTTGGCAAGCACATAGTCACACACTGTAAGTTAAGTCATGTGTAAAGTCAAAAATGTATAAAGTAAGTTAAGTCAATGTATTAAAGTAAAATGAAGTATAATGCTTCATTCAGAACTTTATTACACTTCTACAAAATCCCGATCATGTGATATTGAATGTTTATAATCGAGTCATTTACATCTTTTCCAGTAAATGCAAAAGAGGTAATTAAATAAATTTATTGCTACTAGTTGGTGCCATGACTTAAGCTACAAGCCAAAGAATTGTAAATAGTAATTATGAATATCACTTGATCTCTTGGTTCAGTGATTTTTAGTAATCCCCGACTCGTTAAGACACTGACTTCATCTAGTGAAGATATCATATATAGAAAAGATGTATTCTCAGTGCTTCAGTGCTGATGGTTAGAATTAGAAACAGAAACAGAGGTGTATCACACAACAAATGCTACAAAATGTAAAGAACGTTTTCTGATTATACAAAATTAAAATTATGATTTTTATTTTTAATGATTTTGTGATTATTTAGGAACTTGAATATCCATTTCAAATATAAAGGTTTTTCACATATGGTTTATAAATAAATATTTACAGTTAAAAAAAAAGGTTATTTTATTTGTAAAATAAGTTGTTTCCTGTGCTTCTTGTAGCGCTATGGTCTCTATGACTGCATATAATAATGGAAGTAAAATATGAATTAAGAAACTTTTCATTTTTATCAGTAAAATGAAATAAAAAAGAATTTTGTGCAGTTCTGGGCAATAAGACTGATTATTCATTATCTTATTTTGTATTTTTTTCGCAAGAAATATATATATCATAAATTAAATGAGAAAACTTTTTTTTTTGTCTTCAGTCATTTGACTGGTTTGATGCAGTTCTCCAAGATTCCCTATCTAGTGCTAGTCGTTTCATTTCAGTATACCCCCTATATCCTACATCCCTAACAATTTGTTTTATATATTCCAAACGTGGCCTGCCTACACAATTTTTTCCTTCTACCTGTCCTTCTAATATTAAAGCGACTATTCCAGGATGCCTTATTATGTGGCCTATAAGTCTGTCTCTTCTTTTAACTATATTTTTCCAAATGCTTCTTTCTTCATCTATTTGCCGCAATACCTCTTCATTTGTCACTTATCCACCCATCTGATTTTTAACATTCTCCTATAGCACCACATTTCAAAAGCTTCTAATCTTTTCTTCTCAGATACTCCCATCGTCCAAGTTTCACTTCCATATAAAGCGACACTCCAAACATATACTATCAAAAATTTTTTCCTGACATTTAAATTAATTTTTGATGTTAACAAATTATATTTCTTACTGAAGGCTCGTTTCACTTGTGCTATTCGGCATTTTATATCACTCCTGCTTCGTCCATCTTTAGTAATTCTACTTCCCAAATAACAAAATTCTTCTACCTCCATAATCTTTTCTCCTCCTATTTTAACATTCACTGGTCCATTTTTGTTATTTCTAATACATTTCATTACTTTTGTTTTGTATTTGTTATTTTCATGCGATAGTTCTTGCGTAAGACTTCATCTATGCCATTCATTGTTTCTTCTAAATCCTTTTTACTCTCGGCTAGAATTACTATATTATCAGCAAATCGTAGCATCTTTATCTTTTCACCTTGTACTGTTACTCCGAATCTAAATTGTTCTTTAACATCATTAACTGCTAGTTCCATGTAAAGATTAAAAAGTAACGGGGATAGGGAACATCCTTGTCGGACTCCATTTCTTATTACTACGGCTTCTTTCTTATGTTCTTCGATTATTACTGTTGCTGTTTGGTTCCTGTACATGTTAGCAATTGTTCTTCTATCTCTGTATTTGAACCCTAATTTTTTAATATGCTGAACATTTTATTCCAGTCTACGTTATCGAATGCCTTTTCTAGGTCTATAAACGCCAAATATGTTGGTTTGTTTTTCTTTAATCTTTCTTCTACTATTAATCTGAGGCCTAGAATTGCTTCCCTTGTCCCTATACTTTACCTGAAACCAAATTGGTCTTCTCCTAACACTTCTTCCACTCTCTTCTCAATTCTTCTGTATAGAATTCTAGTTAAGATTTTTGATGCATGACTAGTTAAACTAATTGTTCTGTATTCTTCACATTTATCTGCCCCTGCTTTCTTTGGTATCATGACTATAACACTTTTTTTTAAGTCTGACGGAACTTCCCCTTTTTCATAAATATTACATACCAGCTTGTATAATCTATCAATCGCTTCCTCACCTGCACTGCGCAGTAATTCTACAGGTATTCCGTCTATTCCAGGAGTCTTTCTGCCATTTAAATCTTATAATGCTCTCTTAAATTCAGATCTCAGTATTGTTTCTCCCATTTCATCCTCCTCAACTTCCTCTTCTTCCTCTATAACACCATTTTCTAATTCATTTCCTCCGTATAACTCTTCAATATATTCCACCCATCTATCGACTTTACCTTTAGTATTACATATTGGTGTACCATCTTTGTTTAACACATTATTAGATTTTAATTTATGTACCTCAAAATTTTCCTTAACTTTCCTGTATGCTCCGTCTATTTTACCAACGTTCATTTCTCTTTCCACTTCTGAACACTTTTCTTTAATCCACTCTTCTTTCGCTAGTTTGCACTTCCTGTTTATAGCATTTCTTAATTGTCGGTAGTTCCTTTTACTTTCTTCATCACTAGCATTCTTATATTTTCTACGTTCATCCATCAGCTGCAATATATCGTCTAAAACCCAAGGTTTTCTACCAGTTCTCTTTGTTCCGCCTAAGTTCACTTCTGCTGATTTAAGAATTTCCTTTTTAACATTCTCCCATTCTTCTTCTACATTTTCTACCTTATCTTTTTTACTCAGACCTCTTGCAATGTCCTCCTCAAAAATCTTTACCTCCTCTTCCTCAAGCTTCTCTAAATTCCACCGATCATCTGACACCTTTTCTTCAGGTTTTTAAATCCCAATTTGCATTTCATTATCACCAAATTATGGTCGCTATTAATGTCTGCTCCAGGGTAAGCTTTGCAGTTGCGAATTGATTCCTAACTCTTTGCTTAACCATGATATAATCTATCTGATACCTTGCAGTATCGCCTGGCTTTTTCCAAGTGTATATTGTTCTATTATGATTTTTAAATTGGATGTTGGCAATTACTAAATTATACTTTGTCCAAAACTCTATAAGTCTGTCCCCTCTTTCATTCCTTTTGCCCAGCCCGTATTCACCTACTATATCTCCTTCCTTGCATTCCAATCTCCAACTATTATTAAATTTTCATCTCCTTTTACGTGTTTAATTGCTTCATCAATCTCTTCGTATACACACTCTACCTCATCATCATCATGGGCGCTTGTAGGCATATAGACGTTAACAATCGTTGTAGATTTAGGTTTTGATTTTATCCTTATTACAATGATTCTATTGCTATGCATTTTGAAATATTCTACTCTCTTCCCTATCTTCTTGTTCATTATGAAACCTACTCCTGCCTGCCCATTATTTGAAGCTGAGTTAATTATTCTAAAATCACCTGACCAAAAGTCGCCTTCCTCTTCCCACCGAACCTCACTAATTCCTACTACATCCACATTTATCCTAACCATTTCTCTTTTTAAATTTTCCAGCCTACCAACCTTTTTTAAACTTCTAACATTCCACGCTCCGACTCGTAGAATGTTATTTTTTTTAATTTTCTGGTGACCCCCTCCTTAGTAGTCCCCACCCGGAGATCTGAACGGGGGACTAGTTTACCTCCGGAATATTTTACCAAGGAAGGCGCCTCCATCATTGCTATATGAAAATGCAGAGAGCCACATTTTCTTGGAAAAAAAGCGGCTATAGTTTTCCATTGGTTTCAGCTGCGCAGTACTCAGAGGACTGAGTGATGTTGATATGGCCGTTTAAGTCGTCCTGACTCACGCCCCTAACAACTACTGAAAGAGCTGCTGCCCTCTTTCAGGAATCATTCCTTAGTCTGGCTCTCAACAGATACCTCTCCGATATGGTTGCACCTTTGGTCCAGCTACTCTGTATCATTGAGTACTCAAGCCCCCCTCTCCGGCAAGGTCTAATGATTCATAGAGGAATGAGAAAACTAAAAAAGGTTGAATTTTTTTTATTATAATGGTAATTTGATAATATAATTAAAAATAAAGGGTAGATCGTACACATAAGCATCAAGTTTAAACTTACTTACCCTTGTGTCTTACTGCATAGGTGTATATGAAAATATACAATACAAAGTCATAAAAGAACGACCTCAAATTGAGGTTTTGTAATCTTTTGTCGATCTTAAATGAGTGTAACTGAAGAACAACTCAAGTAATATTCATCAAATTTTCACATACACAACTTCAGATAATCTGCTTCAGTGTTACCAAATTTTAATGAAATTGATCACATAGATTTGGAAATTTTCAAGCCACATATTTTTAACATACGCTCTTTCTCTCTCTCTGAGAGAGGTTTTTTAATTTTCTTTCTAAACTCCACAGTAAACAAAATTTGAAAACAACTGTTACAAAACATTATCACAGAAACTAATTCTATTAGCTTCTTCAATGAAAAAATTTTAAAAAAATTTTCTGAACTCAAGCTATTTATTAAATACAGGGTGTCCCATATAAAACGCAACCCAACCTTATATTGGTAGGTATTGAAATAATAAAAAGGCATGTGTAAATGTAAATGTAATTTTTATTATTACCATCCATTACCTTACATTTAGAGTAAATGTTGGAAGTGGCCGCCATCTTCTTGAATACAAACAAGCTTCAATTCTTTTTACAGCGTTTCTTGCAACTTTTTTTAAAGTTTGTGGCTGGATATTTAATACAGCTTGTTCAATATTGACTTTCAATTGTTCAAGTGTTCGTGGTTTGTAGCTGTAGGCTTTTTCTTTGAGGTAACCCCATAGAAAAAAATCCACCGCAGTCAAATCTGGAGATCTTGGTGGCCACAAGCCTCGACCGATAACACAATTATCAAAGAATTCCTCAACGAAAGAAGTTGAACCTGCGGTGTGCGATGTCGCACCGTCATGTTGTAGCCAGCAGTCTTCCTCTTCCAAGAGTGCAATGAACTGAAATAAAATATCCTGATATCGTTCTGCATTAATGGTGTACTCAAAAAAAATAGGACCGTTTATTTTCTTCCGCGATATCGCACACCATACGCCCAACTTCTGTGGGTGTAATTGTTTTTCATGATAAACGTGGGGATTTTCAACACTCCAAATTCTACTGTTTTGGCTGTTTACATAGCCATCCAAATGAAACCGTGCTTCATCTGTGAAAAATAACGAATCCATAACATTAATTCCCTCACGCAGAAATCACCGAAACCGTTGACAATATTGTAGTCGTTTTTCTTTGTCGGGGTCAAGAAGTTGATGAACCGTTTGAATGCGATAAGGTCGTAATTGTAATTGTTTGGTCGCCCGATGAACAGTTGATTTAGACAAATTAATTTCAGCAGGCAAACGTCTGATCGATTTATTTGGCGAGGCGAGTAATCGGTCTTTGATTTCAGCGACTGTATCTGTATTCAACACCGACGCAGATCTTTTGTGTTCCTTGTTATTAACAGAACCGGTCTCTCTAAATTTTGCAACTAACCTTAATACTGATGTTTTGTTAGGAGCTGGTTTATCTGGGTACTTATGGTGAAACAAATCTTGCACTGCAACCACTGATTTTGTACTGAAGTACGACTCGACAATGAAAACACGTTCATCTAGCGAAAACACCATCTTGTCTCTAGCAATACATTGAACGTTATGATTGCATTGTTATTACTATCAGTAGTATTCTACTGCGTCGCCGCATTGTTCAGATGTTGGACGAGTCCATTTCAGTAACGAGTAGGGGAGTAACCTCGACTTTTGAAATTTCATGGATGAGTGATTGATGGGTTGCGTTTTATATGGGACACCTGTAAATATATATATTAAATAAATATATATATAAGGAAATTATATTTTAAGCAAATGGTATTTCTGTATTCCTCACTTTTTAAATCATTCAATCACAACCCCAATCCCACTGTGTGACTGAAAGTAATACTAGTCTTTTCTTCAAAAACTCTAAAAAAGAATGAAGAAAATGGCTGCTTTCTGCTAAAATGATATATTAAGGGTTTACTATAACAACTAAAATTTATTTATACTACAATACAATTTTTAAAAAATGTTATGTAAAGTTAGAAAAATCAGTAAATATAATAATAATTGGAAAAATAATATAATTAATCATCAAATGAAGATAAACTTACTAGCAGCTGGATTTGTTTTGGCCTGCTGTTGAGTAGTAGCGATTAATGCACCCAAAAGTTTAGCAACACAGCAACGTACTTCATAATTTGAACCATCAAATGCTCTAAAGCATAACGTAGCTAAACTTTCTAATTCGGTAGTATACAAGAATGGAGCATGTTTTAACATTTCCAATAGACACTGGAAAATATTTTACAACAACTATTAAAAAAGCATTATCACCCAAAACTACATTTTTAAGACTATCAGTAGTTACAGCTAAATAAAGGTTTTTTAATTTTCTTTTTAAACTCCACAGTAGACAAAATTTGACAACCGTTAAAAAAGATTTTCACAGTAACTAGTTCTATTCAATGATTACAAAAATATTTTCTGAACTCAAGCTAATCATTAAAAATCTATATTTCCACTTCTTTCAACCTCTATAAAAATCTCCATACAGTTTTGTTCTAAACTTTTTAGTTTCTTAATATAGTAAATATTTATGAACTCATTAACTACTGCTTTATTATCTTTTTTTTTATTTATAATGCACATCTTTACGTTTCAGGCTGTAGCTCTATTGCTGTTGTAGTGACAAAGCTACAATGGGAAAGTTTACTGAACAAACAAGATTTCTAGAAGATGAAAGTATACGTGTTGGCCTGTGTTTTTATCAGTATCTCTGGACAGACTCAAGAAATTTCAGTATTAGATATTAGGCATAAAATTCCTATGTTAGGTTTATCAAATTTCTATGGGCACTGATGACAAAAGTTTTGACAAAATTAAAAGAAGGAAGATGTAGTTTTTGCCATTTTTAATTTTTTGTAAACTGGTCATAGAAAGTTGAGGGTTAGTATGATAAAAGTGCTTGTTAAAGTTATTTAAAATTAAGTTTTAAGTCGATGGATTTTGGGATGGGCGATATTCAACATTATTTCTGAACAGCTTTTGCCTTGTATCTCAAAAATGTTTAAGACAAAGTTGAAATCTGGCAACACAAACACACACACACACACACACATACATGTGCATGCATACACACACACACACATACATGTGCATGCATACACACACACACACACATATATATATATATATATACACAGTCAAGAAAATATTATTTATTGGATGTATTCCACAGAATAGAATCTACATACATATATTTATGGAAGAACTACTTCAAGTATCAGTCCAATGTTAATTGTCTTTTAGTCCTTTTCTTTTATTCATAAATTAAAGTATAGCATGCAATATTATTATTATTATTATTCACTGCTCTTGCAACTTTCGCAGATTGTTCAGGATCAGGATCTTAAGCTTCAAGACCAGCTAATCCATCCCGGATCATATTTAAATATTCACCCATCTTCGCAGTTTCAAATTGCTTGGGTTGTTCAATTAATTCCTCTTTTTCTGAAAAAAAATCTTTTCGCTCATCCTCAAGTTCCACCAATACATCACTGCTCATTTCCGCTGAATGATTTTTAAAATAACAAAATCATCTTCCCCTAGATTTAAATTTAGTTCTTGGTCTCTTCAACAAGTTCTTAAATTATGTCAACTTCTTCAGCTGGTGTACTACTCTCCTCAATCAATCAGAGGATGAGCTTATTCCATACGTTACTCATGATAGACGCTGTAACTTCATTCCAGGCATCACCAATATTTTAAACAGCTTTATAAACGTTGTACTCTTTCCAAAATTGAGTTAACAATTTTCCCTTCTGTCCATCAACAGCTCTAACTGCTTGCCTAAATGTACCTAAAATACTTTTTAAATGTGTGTAATACTCCTTGATCCATTGGTTGAAAAATAGAGGTCGTATTCGAAAGAAGAAGTATTATTTTTATATTTTCATTATCACAAGGCAGATGTCCCGGTGCATTGTCAAGTAACAGCAAAATCTTAAATGGTAGATTATTTTCAAAGCAATATTTTTTAACCTCTTGAAAAAATGATGAGTAAACCAGTCAAAAAATTTCTCGAGTCAACCATGCTCTTTGATTAGATTTCCAAATGACAGGTAATGATGTTTTCGGAACATTCTTTAGCGCTCTTGGGGTTTTGCTGTAGTATATTAGAAGTGGTTTGATTTTGCAATCTCCAGAACCAATGTCACCAAGCAAAAGTGTTAACCTCTCTTTAGAGACTTTTATTTTTTTAGGGAATTACCGTTCAGGTATGATATTTCAGAGGATGAAATGTATGACTGTAAATGAAGAATGTCTTGTGCAGTTTCAGTTTGACCATTTCTGAGATGTGTGGTTAATTGAAACCCAACCACCAAAGAACACCATAATCTAGTATTCAAATCCATGTAAAAATAACTGACTGTACCAGGACTTGAACGCTGGAACTCTCGACTTCCAAATCGGCTGATTTAAGAAGACGCGTTCACCACTAGACCAACCCGGTTGGTTCTCTTTAGAGACCTTAAACCCCAGCAAAGATTTTTCTTGTTGGGATATATATATGACTAATCCATTCTGGATCATATTTAAATATTCATCCATGTTTGCAGTTTCAAATCGCTTGGTTTGTTCAATTAATTCATCTTTTGCTGAAAAAAAAATCTTCTTTTTGACCATCCTCAAGTTCTATCAATACATTGTTTCTCATTTCCGCTAAATGACTGTTTCTCAAACTAACAAAATCCTCTTCCTCTACATTTAAATTTAGTTCTTTAGTCATTTCAACAAGTTCTTGAATAAGTACGTCAACTTCTTCAGTTGGTGTACTACTCTCCTCAACCAATTGGGGGATGAGCTTATCCCATATGTTACTCATGGTAGATATTACAACTTCACTCCAGGCATCACCAATATTTCGAACAGCTTTATAAATGTTGTACTCTTTCCAAAATTGGGTTAACGATTTTCCCTTCTGTCCATCAACAGCTCTGACTGCTTGCCTAAATCTAATTTGTAGGTAATACTTTTTAAATGTATGTATTACGCCTTGATCTATCAGTTGAATAATAGAAGTTGTATTCGGAGGAAGAAATATTATTTTTATATTTTCATTATCACAAGGCAGATGTTCCAGTGCATCGTCAACTAACAGCAAAATGTTAAACTTTTCAAAGCAATATTTTTTACCTCTTAAAAAAATGATGAAAAAACCAGTCCTCAAAAATTTCTTGTCAACCACGCTCTTCGGTTAGATTTCCAAATGACAGGTAATGATGTTTTAGGAACATCCTTTAGGGCAATTGGGGTTTTGCTGTGGTAAATTAGAAGCGGTTTGATTTTGCAATCTCCAGAAGCATTTCCACCAAGTAAAGGTGTTAATTCTCTTTACCAGGGCCTTAAACCCCGGCAAAGATTTTTCTTGTTGGGATATGTATGACTGGTCTGGTTTTTTTTTCCAATATAGGCCTGTTTCACCCACATTAAAAATTTGCTGTGGTAGGTAATCCTCACCCTTTATTATTTCTGTTATTCTTGATAATTTTTTTAGCTCCCTCCGTGTCTGCACTGGCAGCTTCATCCACTATCTTGATGTTGTAGTTTAGAACTACCTTTAAATTTTTCAAACCATCTGTGACTTCCAGTAAATATATAGTTATCAGCACTAGTACCATTTTTACACTTAAGATCCTGAAAAAGACTTAAGGCTTTCTCCTGCATGAGCGTAATACTTATTGGAATTTATTGCTGCATATCTTCTACTCATGTAATCAGAATTTTTTCTACTTTTTCTATTAATGTTCCTCTTTTCTTTGTAATTACTATAGACTGCATCGCTACTGAGTTTTTTACGAGATTCATTATTCTAATTCTGTCGATTATAATTGTTCTAACGGTACAATCATCCATTTTAAAAAATCGAGCAATGTTTGACACCTTATCACCTTTTTCAAATTGTTTTATAATTTCAACTTTGGTCTCCATACAAATGGCAAGTCTTTTTTTATCATTAATTCGTGAATCTCATTTACTTTTCTTCGATATTACTTGGGATTTTATTTTTGTAATAAACACAATAGTTAATACACAGCGCGACTACCAATAAAGAAATTTATTTTCATACTAATAAAGAAAAAGGAGTTGGGGCATCCACAAGTGGACAACCACCACCACCAGTGTATTGTTAGGGGTAACTCAATTGTCCAGTTGTGCGTGCCCCACCATGGGCACACATAGTAGTGTACCTCGCCTCACTTGTGTAAACTAAACAACTAAAATTTAATTTTCTTTTTTTTTAAATCGAGTAAGTCCGAAACTGTGTAAGTCGAGGACTGACTGTATATATCTCAGATTTGGCCAAATTTTTTACCAATATATCAGAATCATATGTGGGGACATCTCAATAACAATATTATATTTAGCATACTATAATTTTATTTAGCCTTGTTAAATATCATCGAACCAAATCTGGGCGACTGAGTTAAGTAAATAATTATTCTAGTAAATATACTTTAAGCACTAAAAGGGCCTACAAAGGGCTGAAATAAGACTCAAACTTGAAATATCAATTCTTTTAAACTTTAATTTTTAAGATTTAAAATTAACTACATTTAGTAATAATATAGATGACAAGGAAACTTTTTAAAAAAGGGGGAACAATGGGATCTGACTTAGGAATTTAACATTCTCTTTTAAGTTACTTTCTGTTTTTCAAGTTGCGGTCATTATTAGAAATACCTTATGAAGTAGCTACTGAGCAAGAGGATCACAAATGGAACCCAATTTTTTTTAATAATTCTACTCTAAATAGAGTAATTTTGGTGATAAAATACATAAGCCTGCAAAAGTTTGGGTTGTGGAATGTTTTTTTAACTTTTGATATTCGATTCCTCCTATCTATTTTTTAGTGCTGAATCCGAAAATAACCTTCATTTTTTCTAACAAGTCAGAATTTTTCTCAAATTGCAAATTTCAAAATTTGTGAACAGTCGAAAAATTGTGAAAATTTGATACTATAAAATAGGCATAAAACTTTTTTTTTATAATAAATTAATAAAGATTTCACTTATTTGGCTTATAATATGCATTCATATAGTTAAACAGTTGAGTGGTCTGTGGAGGATGGTGGAGCAGATTGGATTGAAGATGATGGTGGAAGACCTTGGCTGACAGGTTGTGACAAGACTTAACAAGATGTAACATGTTTATTGGCAGTTAGCGGCACCACTTGTGCATTGTGCAACTACTATCAATGCTGTTTAAACCATCAATGTGCTTAAGAGTTCTTTTCTGTCCTCCATGATCAAATGTGTTTTTGTCGGTGGAAAATATATTTTCAGGCCATGAAGCAAACTTTATGTTTTCAAAATGGCTTCAACAGACTGCAAAAAATCTGCAGATTCTTTTTTGTTACATTTGTGATGAGTTAATGATGAAAAGGCAAAAACTAAATATAACAAGTTTTGTTCGACAAGTGTACCTAACGTATTTCCAAGTGAAAATAGGAGATCAAGACAAAACTTGGACACCCTTCTACATTTGCTACACATGTGTTGGAAGGACTTTGACGGTGGTCAAAGGGTGAACAAGA
Source organism: Lycorma delicatula (assembly GCF_047948215.1). Lineage (NCBI taxonomy): Eukaryota > Metazoa > Arthropoda > Insecta > Hemiptera > Fulgoridae > Lycorma > Lycorma delicatula. Next base: position 134,697,933 of record NC_134461.1, on the reverse strand, counting down.
AGCATTCAGATTTAAAGTTCCAATAGTGTGGTGAGAGCCATGAAATTACATCAATGATTGTTACTTTTGTTCGATTGGTGTTCATGGTTACCTGAAGAATAAAAAAAGTCATCTATTCAAATAAGCCATCTGCTTTACGCTCAGTTCCTTATAAATCCAGATGTACCAGTGCCAATTCCACCAGAAAATTTACCTGAAATAGATGATTCCATAAGCGATTAAAATTAAGATAACATCAAGGAGTACACCAGAGATAGCTCTGCACCAGAGCTTTATTCACAGTCTGACTAAACAATTTGGTTTGAAACTTACATCTGACCAAAGAAAATTCAGAATTGCTTGGTTTGAAGCTTAAAAGAGAAGAACCTGCTAGCAGCTGGCACCTCATTTTCTTGGTTCAGGAACAGAGAAAAATATTTTCTTCCATATTTTTCAGAAGAAGGAGAATTAGTCTTCTGGACTGATGCATGTGGACTTTAGATTCAATGTTACATTCAATATGAAAATACTGATTGGAGACTGTTCATAGACTTGTCCATAAGAAGCCTCAAAGTAGTCCCTCTTCACAATGGGAATACATATCTATCAATACCCATCAGACATTCTATCCATTTAAAAGAGGGTTACAATAATTTGGAATTCATTCTCCATAAAATTAAATATGACAATCATAAGTGGATTATGTGTGGCGATCTCAAAATAATATTGATGCTTCGAGGACAGCAAGGATATACAGTTTCCTTGTTTTTTTGTGCAATTAGGACAATAGAAACAGAGAAAAATCATTGGATAAGGAGATTGGCCAAAAAGAGCTTCATTAGAACATGGAACAAAAAAAAAATGCTTCGCAAAGCTCTCATAGATCCAAATAAAGTTCTCCTTCCACCTCTGCATATCAAGTTAGGCTTGATGTAGCAATATGTCAGTCTTACCAAAAGAAGGTAATAATTTAATTTAATTCAATTTAATATAGCAGTGACAAATTTACAGTCTTATAAACTGCCAAACTAAAAGGGAGTGTGTTTTTACTGGTCCTGACAAGTTAGCAAACTTCTCAAAGATGGTAATTTTGAGGGAAAAAAACGTTGCAGAAAAAGAAGCCTTTAAGATGTAGTAACCAAGTTTCTGGACAATAAGAAGGATCCAACTTCAAATCAATCTTTGAGAACAAATTGGAGAACAAAAATTTAGGCAGTCTCATGAGTCTGAAGGTTCACTTCCCAAATTCACATGTGCACTTTTTTCCTGAAAATCTGGGTGCCGTTAGCAAAGAGAAGGGTAAGAGATTTTATCAGGACATGAAAGAAATGCAAAGGAGTATCAAGGATAATGGACTACTACAATGATGGCTGACTATTGCTGGATGTTACACCAAGAAGAACCCTACAGAGAACATAGAAGGAAAAGTGTGAAGCAGAGTATAAGCCATCCAAAGAAACTTCGACACATTGAAAAAATTGTAACTATTTTACACACTTTGTTATTAAAGGTTGGTGAAAAGGGAAAGTGGTTTCCAAAGGCATGAGGTACCCCATAAAAATTAATTAAGTAAATAAAAATAAATTAATTTAAAAATGCACTATAATAGAAATTAGGCTTATTTTGTGGCAATTTTCATTAGAAATTAATGGGCAATGATCCTCCTCTTCAGACTACTAAACTGGTTTATAAGAATGCATAGTATAAGGCTAAAAAGCGAATATATTATATTAATTTATTACAAAAAGAAAAGGTTTTTATATCTATTTTATTGTATCACATTATTGCAGTTTTTCAACTTTTTACAAATTTTTAAATTTACGAATGGCAAAAATTCCTGACATGATGGAAAAAAATGAAGGTTATTTTCAGATACAGCATTAAAGAATACATAAGAATCAATTATAAAAAACTGAAACACACAACCATCGCAGACTTGTGATATCATTTGGTCAAGGAGGTCAAACTGGGATTCAAACATTTTTTACTAAGAGTTTTGATTTTTTCTCAATATACTTTTAACACTGCATAATTTTGAATGTAAAACATCATTTAATCAATGGGAACAAATCGCACTCAAAATTTCTATTAAACATTTTGATGACCCTTTATCAGGAAGGCCTTCGACTTCAACTCATGACACTCTTGTTCAGAAAATCAACAGTCTGGTGTGTGCAAATCGCCAATTGACTGTCAGAGAAGTTGCAGAAATAGGATCATTCCATGACATTCTGACTGAAAAATTGAACATGCATTGAGTTGCAGCAAAATTTGTTCCTCATTTGATGACTTAACAGAAGAAAGAATATCGAGTGGATGTTGTTGGCAACTTCTTGAACAAGCCGATGACAATGAAACATTCACGCAAAGGATAATAACAGGAGATGAAAGCTGGGTTTATGGCTATGACATTGAGACAAAAGTTCAAACATCACAATGAACTGCAAAGGATCTCCATGCCCTAAGAAAGCACATCAGTCTTGATCCAATGTCAAAGTGATGCTACCTGTTTTTTCGATTTTAATGGAATTGTGCATTGTGAATTCTTGCCTCACGGTGAAACAGTGAACCGAGCATAATATCAATGCATTTTACAACAGTTATGTGAAAAAATCCCCAAAAAGAGACCAAAGTTGTGGCGAGACAACTCATGGTTCCTTCACCACGACAATGGAGCTGCACATTCAATTCATCAGCTTACAATTCACCTGCTTTGTCAATTCATCAGTTTAGTAGCAAAAATCAGATTACTGTCCTCCCTCAACCTCCCTACTCGCCAGACCTGGCTCCTTGTGATTTTTTTCTTATTTCCGAAATTAAAAATCAGTGATGAAAGGACGCTGTTTTGAGACTATTGAAGAAATTAAAGCAAATTCATCACGAACCTTAAAGATCATTTCAAATGAAGCTATCCAGGATTGCTTTGTGAAGTAGAAACACCGCTGGGAAAAGTGTGTGAACAAGGAAGGGGGGTACTTTGAAGGAGACAAGGACCAATAATCTGTAAAATTAATAACAAAAATTAAAAAAATAAAGTTTGGGTATTTTCTGAATAGACCTTGTACAACTCAATATATGACTTACTCATATTACAATATAATTTTAAATAAAATAAACTAATATTCTTACATTAAATACTAATGACTAATAAAATTGAAAAATATTCATAGGTAATATGTTAAATAAAAAACAAAAAATTAATCATTAACCTACCTTTGAAGCAGCACAACGTACAGCCATCACTCTATCAGTAAGACAATGTCGAGCTGCTTTATAAATTTCCTTATGCATGTTTGATATTGCATTACCCATACCACAACAAACCTGTACAATGTATTAAAAGAAAAGATAAACTAAAAAATACTTTTTTTAAATTTCGCTTACATAAATTATTTTTCAAATTTTTTTAAAGGATTACAGACATAAATAAATAAGGTTATAAATAAATATTACTTAAGGCTGGCAAAAGTTTTAAGTTTATTATATATATATATATATATGGATTCTACTACGATTCACTTATAGTTGACTTATATTAAACTAGTAGACTCCCTTATTTGTTAATAATTATAAATTAAAATAAATTTATAAATTTTAGAATCAGTTCCAAGAAATTGAAAACTAATAGACAATAATAAGCATTATAAAAATTATCAGCATAAATTGAGAAGAAAGTCAATATTATAAACAATTTATGGTACTTATAAAATATTGGGCGAATGCCGAACAAAGTTTTTGAATACAAATTTTATGTGGTGGCTGCTGGTTTCAAACACTAAATCAATTCAAGTGGATTAAATTGTAACAGAACTATGATGTGATTTGTATCAATGTATCAGTTTAGTTTCATGAACAAAACCGATTAAATTACACTTTTAATTATTTAGACTTTAGTTTTCAGTTACCATTACTCATTAATAAAGATTATGATTTATAATAACAATTTACAATTAAGTCAATATTGTTTAGTAGAATATGATACATTGTCTATCATTATAGCATCATATAATTAGTGCTGATTACCTGTCTTCAATAAACATTTTCTAAAATTAAAATTTGATATTTAAAATTCACCGAGGAAGCAGTTGCATTCTGAGGAAACGTTTACTTCTTCTTTGCAAATATTAATATAAAAATGAGCAACAAAGATTCACATCAATAAAAGAACACAGATCTAACCTATGGTTTGGAAATACAAAAGTAACTGTGCGATGAGATAATTTGAAACATCCATATCGATAGCCCTCCCAAAAAAACTGGCAGTGATGATTTCATAGTAGAAATCCATGAAAGTAAGTTTTTGAAATAGAAGTAGAATGTTGTTTCTTAATTTCAGACAAACACCAAATATTTGGCAGTATTTAGAGACAAATAAGAATACTTTTTTCTTTCTGAAAACAAACGCACGTATACAAAAAAATTGAAATGTTTTGAGGAAGTGCAAAATAACAATGAGGTACTGGAAGGTACCACTTGGATTTGTATTCAGCAGAATCCTAATGGAGGCAGCATATCACAGGTGACCACCTAGCTTCTCTGCTGTTTTAGATTTTTGTGCGATCCATGGGTTAATCGACCAATAGTAAATATGAGGATATAATTAAATTACACATGCAACCAATAGAAGTAATCATGCGTTACATTTTTGGGGGAAAATGGATGGCTTTCCCATTAATGCACACATACTTAATTTATATAGTGTATTCGGAAAGTTTCTGTACAATGGGATTATGGAAGTGTAATGATGAAATTTTTTTAATTATTTGTTTCTATTTTTATTTCAGTATTTTATAGAAACAGATATTACAATAACTGGAACAGTTTATAAAAAGTATTGAAATAACCTCCAACATCAATAAAACACTGCACATGTTTTAATTTGTTTTCAAACACTTTAACCAGCTAATGTACTGGAATGTCTTGTAAATAGGCAGTTATTGCGGATTTTAGTTTGTCAATCATATGTGAACTGATGCGAATGCATTGCTTGTTTCGCTGCCCCAGTTTCTACTTACATTGACCCAGACTCCAATTTTCGCTTTGTGTAAAGAATGCACCTGTAATCCATGGGGGTTAATTGTCGACCACAGTCATGTATTTTGTGAATTATTATGTCACCGATACCTACAGAATTTTGGTCAATAAAACGTTTAACCCCTTACGACTCTCTTGTAGGCTGACAGCCGACACAGCCATTGACTCATTCCAGTCGCATATCTGCTGTAGCAGACATCAAACTTCAGTTCAGATAAAGCACATTTTCGACATATTTTACAATTGACATTGTAAAATGTTGATAGTGGGCTTTCCTAAACATTTATTTAATACATGGAATCGATCTCAATAATCTTTAAATAAATGATTCTACATATATTAGAGCTGTAACTCAGCTGATTTTAGTGAGGTTATTGTGTACAATGTTTATTTCGCGTTTGAGTATCAACATTCTGTCATGCTTTATTTAAAATTATTAAATTTTTTTACATCTGGTAAAAAATAACTTGGAAGATGATATAGATTAAATGATATTTCAGATATTGAATCTATATTTATTGATGAAAATTACCATAATTTGAGTAATGAATTGGAAGAAATTTGTGTGTGTGAAGAGAATGAAATTGATATGATAGTGATGAAGGAAAGGTAATTTTAGTCAATAGTGATGTAAATGTAACAGTAAATAGTGTGAATAATTCTGTAAGTATTGTAAATTTATTAAGCACAAGTAAGTTTACAGGTACAGATATTTCCTTATCTGCTTGACCTAACCTATTTTCAACTACTAATGACTCTGATGTTCAAAATAATATAAATGTAGCTAAAAGGTGAAGTCAGCAAAATAACATAAATACAGTTGAAAGGCATAGAGTTACCAGTAATGTTAATAATAACCCCCATTCAATGTAATTACATTACTGGAAACATAAAGGAAGAAGTACCACAGATTATAAACCTTTTATGTTTACTGAACAATCAGGTTTTATTGCTCCTACAGTAGGTCCTAAACCTGTTAGTGAGCTAGATTTTTTTCAGTTGTTCATGTCTGATGGATTATTATTTGAAATCACCAATGAAACTAATAGATATGTAGCTGAAAAAATACAAAAGAATATACCACTTCGACAATGATCAATCTGGCATAACTGGTCTCCTGTAACATTAGATGAAATAAAAGCTTTTTTAGAAGTACTACTAAATATAAGTTTGCATGAAAAAAGTTCACGTCAGAACTACAATTCTGAAGAGTGAACTGAGAAGCAGCCATTTTTTAAGAAAGATTTGTTTTCTAGAAATAGATTTTTTGGTGTTTCCATTTTTGTCCTTTGAATCCTAACTCATATGACCATTGAGGGGATAAATTAAAAAAATGTTGTGAAATACTTAGTAAGTACATGGAACATTTCATACAATTATATTTTATTTCGGTTGAAAAAAGCACGGTTGGTTTCAAAGGTAGAGTATTAAATAAATGTTAAAATAAGGATACACCAAGATAATGGGAACTAAAAGTTTATGTTCTTGCCAATTCTAAAAGCAGATATATATGGAGTTTTGAGCCATACTATGAAAAGGCAACTACTACAGATAGTTTAGTAAGACTTGATTTGCTTGCCACATCAAGAATTGTAACGGACTTAGCACATAAGCTGGTGGAAAAAATTCCAGATTGTGGGTTTTCCTTGTATATCGATTGGTTCTACACAAGCCTAGAGCTAGCACTTGAATTAAAAAAATTGAACATCCATTTGAGTGGAACCATAATGGGAAATAGGAGTGGCTTACCTGAAGAAGTTAAGAACAAGGCTGTACTAAGACAGCTGAAACTGAAAAAAACAAGAATCTGTTTCCTTCTGTCATATAAATGATGATCATTGTTTAGAACACCATTGTATAAATGGATCACTGTATAAATGCTACATACTTATGCTTAGTACTTGTTACGGTAACAGCACAGAACTAATTGAAAGGAGAGCTAAAGGTGTTATTTATGAAAGTGTTGTAAAACCAACTGTTATCTGCCAGTACAATAAGAATATAGAGGGTGTGGGTCATGCTGATTGTTGGGTAAAGTTAACAAAAAATAAAAGAACACACAGCTCGTATTTGCCAAAAGAAATTGGACTTTAATTGGAAAGAAAATAAATGAACTTAAGTTAAATCATAACCTTAAAAAATAAAAATAAATTACGAAATTAACATAACTTAATGATACTTAATAAATATCAGCTGAATCAACATATAACAATGATATTAAATGAGAAAATACATGAATAAACATTTTTCAAATACACAATTTGAAATCTACAATTTAACAAAGCCTGAAAACAAGAGAATATAGAACACCTTATTTACAATTAGATACTTATAAACAAAACATCAATAAAAATAGTGTAACTGGAAAGCTGTTGCATTACTGACATATTCGGTAATAATGAAAATTAGCAATGAACAGATGTCATTAACTTAGAAAAATAAATTACAATAATTCCAGTATAAAAAAGAGTTAATTACAATATAACCACATTAAAATAAGTAATAATATATAAATAGAGTTCATTTTGGTAAATAAGTATTCTTGAAAATATGAAATTACAAAGTCCAAAAACATAACTGCACATCAGGAGTAATTTGCTTTAGGTTAATTTAAGAGCAGTATTATGAATAAAGTTCATGAGTAGAAAAGGATTAATCTCGGCGATTAACAAGTTACAAGATTAAATGATAGAGTTAATTACAATAACAACAAATTGTAATAATTAAGCACATAAAATATGTTGCACCTGAACAATGACATAACCTTATTTAAGCCACCTCTCGTGACTGCACTTAAGTGAATAAACACTTTTTAAACTAAACTTGAAATTGAAATGCATAACGCACGATTATGTTTCACAAATTTTACTTATAAAATAACTGTTTAAGGTAATAAATAATGAAAATTGAACTTGCCTGTAGCACACATAAATATAAGCAAGAGATGAACTTGTGAAATTAAAATGCAAATATGCATACAGTTTATCCTTGGCGTAGTATACAATGGCATATGAAGAATACAGAGGGGAAACATGGTTCAGAAGTTGAACAAGACGTGGTGTCTCAGATTTGTAGCAATGAGTTTGGAGAGAATACTGCATTGATGAAAATGTAATCAGCGGTTGGAGAAGATACGGCGTCGATAAAATTGGCAGTTTGTAGTGATTGGCACACATTTCACAGGGACGTAATATACAGAATTTGAAGATTATCTTAACAAAGAAACGAGGCAAAACAAAACATAGAGATCGGTGAAGTCACGAAACACTGACGAGTAGAACTAGAGAATATTTCGACGGAGAAATACCACAACGTTTATGAGAGTATGAATGCAATGAAAATATTTAAAACATTATACAAGAGAGGCAATTGCAAGCTGATCCATCCAAGGCTGGAGGATCAGCGTTGCGGAACCGCACAACGTGAAAGTCAGGACTCGAAAGCCAAAAATGGTGGCATGGTGAGAAGTAGGGGGAAGCAAACCTAGGCAGTGGACAGGAGAGTGTGTGTGTAAAAGACAAGAGTTGTGTGCATGTATTAGTATGGGAACGAATGAAAAAGGGTGTGTATGAGGCAGCAATAAATAATGCTAGAAAAGAACACATGGTCACTAAAGATGACAGAAACAGACAGTCTGAGCGGCGCCAGAAGTGTCGAATGCGAAAACAAAAACCGAAACAAGCCTATTATAGAAATACACAAATGACAAGCCCATACAAAAGAGAGCAATAAATTACCAAGCCTGAAGCAAACAACAATACCCAACCCTAACTTTGAATTCATTGGAAATAAAGCAACTTTACGATATGGCGTAAACACTGATCATTACTTATCAAGCTATAACTTAGGATGCAAGTCTATAAAATGGTGGCGAAAATTATTCTTCTGGCTTCTGGTAGTTTCAGTTGTTAATTCATATTTGCTGTTCTCTAACTCAAATTCATTTTGACCACAAGAAAAACAGAAAAAACCTCATTAATCAACTTGTCAATGCAAGAAACCCTGAAAGAAATAAGAAACAAGGATGACCTTCCTCAGTGATACAGAAGAAAGACTTAACAACCATCGTCACTTTTATTTATTTATAAGAGAAAAGTACCTCCAAACAGAAAAGTACCAGGTAGAAGGAAGGAGACAAAGTTTTACTGCAAAACATGTACATGAAAAACCTGGTCTTCACCTGCTTTGAAAGGTACCATACCCTCAAGGACTACTAACTGTAAGTAAAATCTATTGACCTTTTTATCATTTTATTAAAGTTATTCAATAACATAATACAAAAGAAAACATTATCATCCAGTATTTCAATATGCAGTTAAAAAATCATGTTTTAGCTAAATTAAAAAATGATGTGATCTGATGGAGTGGCCAGGGCCAGCATATTGATAATTGTAAGGGTTAAACTATCAACAATAATTTAGTCTTTTGGCATGATTTGTAGGTTTCAATTCTTAAACACATATTACTTTGTAGGGAAAAAATGTCAGTCCTTTGTTTATAGCTTTGTGTGCAGTAGCAAGTTTGATATCTTGCTGCTGAGCTAACTTATGCATTGACTGTGATACTTTCAGCTGCATCCAAAATATCAAGCAAATACTATTGGTTTAGTCTAGATGATTGTTCACTTCAATCAGCATCTTCAACAAAACCTGTTGCCTGAAATTTTTTGATAAGAATTCGAACTGCATTGCAATGAGGAATAGGAGTATTTGGAAACTTTTCAGAAAACTTGTGCTTCACTAAATCAGTATACTTGTCATCTTCACAAAAGATGTCTTCAACGTGAAACATACATTCCTCTACCGAAAGAACCATTATGTTTTTGCAACTATTGAATCTGATAAACAAAGCAATATGAAATGAAACACGTTCAATCACAACTCAACAACTGACATCTTGGTTTATTACTGAGCAACGTCCAACAAACCCAAAGGGCAACCAACCTAATGCTGAAAGAACATAACGCACCACATAATTCTAAAACATACTGCACGCACAGCGACTTTCCGAACATATTGTATAATAAACGTAATACAACATAAATATAAAACAGTATAACATATTCATATTTCTTCCAGAAAAAAAATTTAGTATTATAAAAACAAGCAGAATAAATTTAAACAGTTAACACAAAACCACTGATGAGCAACACACCGTTCCTATCATGGAAAAAATAATAGCCTTTCCAGTCGCTTACAGGTCAAGTGGGAGCCTACTGTTTAAAAGAGGGATCGAATTTCAAAGAATTGTTTGTGTTTAATTACTTCTTTGGTACATCCTATTTTTCACTATATCTTCCTACATTCTTTCTTTACCATTTTTTATTCTGTGGATGTACATCTGACACTTCTAGATATATGTAGAATATATCAGATACTGTAACTGTTGAGCTAGCCCATCCCTGATGTTGCAGCTTATTATATATAATATAATAAGCCAACTATGGAATCGAGGATTGGAGTGATGAAGTGGACAGTTTTATCAATATTCTTTTTCAATGATCCTTTCGTAATTGTTCATTATATTTTAATAAACTAATATTGTTCTATAATTTGAAAACGCATGTGTTTATTTAGAGACATAACAAGTGGCAACAAGGAGAAAAAGAAACATTTTTGTTTACATAGCGAGTATTGGCGTCCTGCAGGTTTGTTTGCATGTTCAAATTTTTCAATAAATTTACTTAAACCAATCAAATTCAAACTGTTTAATTCATAATATTCGTTCATAATTGTAATACTGTTTTGTTTTTTTTTGTGTATAAATGTTTTGAAAGATAACTGTATCAATATCAACAAACCTTAATCTCAAAATGAACGCTGAACAGTTCACCCAGTTTTTGCAAATGCAACAACAATAATTTCAAACAACGTTACAATTCAAAACTAATCAAAATCCTCAACCAACAATTCAACTTAATGTAAGTAATTCTGAACAATTTGACAAAGTTAAAGAAAATTTTCAACAATAAAAGAAAGATTCGATAACTTTCTTATTATGAAAGGATCAGCAGCAGAGATGAACATATTGAAAACAGTCCTTTTTAAACAGTACAGGCCCTGAATACTTTGAGCTACTAAAGTTATCAGTGGCAGTCAAAGAACTACATACCCTAACTTATGACAAAATAGTACATACTTTGAATGATCAATTAACTGAGAAAAAGAACGTTTTAATTGAAATACAAATTCCTCTAGCTAATTGGCTGATTAGACAATCAGCCAATTCAAGATTTTGTAACATAATTATAAATTTATATCAAAATGTGAATTCCAATACAAATGTAAAAAATCTGTAGCAGGTCTTTTTCTGCATTTCCAATTTATCAACGGGCTTTCTAACTGAAACACGTCATCAATTGTTGCTAGATAATTCAAAAACTTTTTAAGATGTAGTTTCAAAAGCTCAAACCTTAGAAGCATCATTGCTGGCTAATCAGCAATTCGATATTCCAATAGAAAATTCCTCAACAGACGTACTTAGAGATTCTGGATCACGAAGTAGAAATACAAACAATTTTACCTCAAAACATAGAGATAAAACAAATTCAAGATATTATTAGGTGTTCTTTAGAACACCTAAGTCCTCCACCAAGACCTCGACTTAATTTAAAATATTTAGGAATTGAAGGACTCTGCTTAAGATGTGCCAGGAATAATCATACTTTGTCCCAATGTAGAGCTGACCCGTCTAAATAAAAATGCGAGTACTGTAGCTGCGAGGCAATCACATTGATAAGTGTGCCTAAAAAAACTGATATCCGAAAAGAAGGGTGTAAAGACAGTAAATGCAGAAGATTCCTTCCTCGAACATAAATTCACAATATACGAAATTAACAGTTAAGATCAAGACACAGAAAAATACTTCATTCAAGTAAAAATAAACAACAAAATCCAGCAATTTGAAGTGGATTCTGAGGTTGGGAAAACACTGTTAAACAAATCAAATTTTGACAAACTAAACCTGTATACTGAACTTCAGAATACCAACATACAATTTCACTCGTACACCGCTGGCATATTTGCACCATTGGGAGTAGCTGAAGTAGAAGTCCAATATAAGGATAGAAAATAAACTGAAAGACTTTACATGATTCCAGACAATTTTTCTCCACTCTTGTGCTGTTCCTGTATAAGGCACCTGGACATTCACCTACAAGATATTAACACCAAAAGTAGTAATACCAATTCAATAGATTCAGTATTACCGACCAACATAGAACATGAAATCTTCAATAAATATGTCAACCTGTTCGAAAAATGAATTGGCAGATGCAATAACGTTAAAATTTCTCTCAAACTAAGGAAAAACGCAAATTCCAGTAGCTTTTAAAGCTAGAGAAGTTCCTCATGCTCCCAAAATAAAGGTGAAAACCAAGGCATTATCTCAAAAGTCCAAGAAAGTGACTGGGAATTTCCACTAGTCGTGATCCCCAAGCACAATGGTTACCGTATGTCTATGTGTTAATTACAAAATAGGGGTGAATCCCCAACTGCAAAAGATGCGCACTACCCTATATAAAAAATCGATGACCTTCTTACAACAATCAACGATTCTTTATATTATTGCTCCCTAGATCTAATTAAAGCATATCTTCACACACCAGTCGATGAGGAGAGTGCAAAAACTGAAATGATTTTTACTCATAAAGGAAGTTATGCCTCTCATTTGGAATCAAAACTGTACTAAATGACTTTTATCTCGTCATGGACAAAGTCTTGAGGGGACTCAGAGGGGTTACAGCATACTTTGAAAATAGATCATGCAAAAACATGAGAAGAATGCTACAAAAACCTGACGGCTTGCCTCGATAGATTACATGAGTTTGATTTATACCTCAACAAAAAAAAGTGCGAAATTTTCAAAACTAAAGTCTAATACCTAGGCTATGTAATTGAACAAGGAAAAATGTTCAAAGACCCGACCTTAGGTCACAGCCAAACACCTAGACCAGCAAATCAAGAAGATGTCAAGAGATTCTTAGGAATGGTTACCTGTTATACAAAATTTATACCAAATAACTCAACACTTACTTATCCACTGAGATTACTTCTTCAGAAAAATCGCAAATTCCACTGGTCCTCAAAATGTGAAGCAGCAACTGAAAAACGAAATTGCAAACGATCATGTACTAACTCTATTTAATCCAGGCCTTCCACTGACAGTGAACTGTGATGCTTTTACGACAGGGATATCGGGAATACTTTCACATACAATAAATGGAGTAGACAGGCCTATTGTTTTACTTCTTGTTTACTAACCAAAACTGAGATAAATTATAGCCAACTTGACAGAGAGGCACTAGCAATTGTGTTTACCCTAAAAAAATTCTGTTATTATATAAATGGCAAAAAATTCATATTGTATACCGATAACAATCCATTCTCATGAAAATTCTACAGACTCACATTCTGCATGAAAATTCAAAACTTCCAGCTATGACATTCACAAGACTTCTACACTATGCAACTTGGCTCACAAACTTTGACTATCAAATCCGACAAACAGGCAGAAGAAAATGCCCATACTGATTTTCTATCTCGACCTCCTATTCAAGAAAATATCTCTCAAGTTAAACAGTATGTGGAAGAAGTATTTCTAATTTGTAATGAAGTTATCAATGAAATATTAGATTGCAAAACTCTTGCTGAAGAAACTTCACGTGATGTATAGTTATCAAAACTGAAATCAGACCTTCTGAATGGTGAAAATTATGGTTCTGATTATTATCTTCAAAATGACATAATCTTTAAAGGGCAATGAGTAGTCCTACCGACTTCAATGCATCAGTTAGTTCTCACAGAACTGCAACACACTCATGTGGGAATTGTAAAGATGAAATACTTGGCCAGAGAATACGTTTACTGGCAAGAACTAGATAGACAGAATATCTTGTCAGAACTTGTCAAGACTGTGGACGAATAAAGAAAAACCCTTCAAACACACCCATCAGAATTATACCTAAAATGAAAATTAAATATTAAATTAGACCTTCTGAAACCACCACCATGTACACCATCACCTTCCTACAGCACCCCAGAGCACATCAACTAAGCGTGGGAGATCGAGTACAAACAAGGTTGTACTCCACCACTGGCAAACCAATGTGGAGACTTGGAACTGTGGTCCAGAAGCTTCAAAATTATTAAATATTCACTACATGGTTAAGCTTGATGGCAATGGATATTCCCTGAGAGACATAATGATCAATTACTATTCGTCTCTATCGATTCAAAAGCAAAGAAAACAGTGACATTTGCTCCATCACTAAGCATGTATGATGAACCAAGAAGAGATCCTCCCAGAGGAGCTGGTGCCTCCCAAGGTCATTCGGAAACCTCAAGAACAACCGGAAGTGCAGCAACAACCTATTTTGAGATGATCAGAAAAGGAACGTAGAATGCCAACAAGACTCCAAGACTACAACGTATCCTTTTTAAACTTGACTGGTTTTTAATTCATAACTTTTATACTTTACAATTTAAATAGTTTTCAATAAGTTCAAAGTTTAAAATCAGTTTTCAATAAGTTCAGTTTTAATTATTTTTCAATAAGTGTGAAAGACTGCTGTATCCTAACGTTCGAGATATCGATGTAAGCCGACTATCAAATTGAGGACTGGAGTGATAATGTGGACAGTTTTATCAATATTCTTTTCCAATGTTCCTTTCATAACTGTTCATTGTATTTTAAGAAATAAATATCGTTCTGTAATTTGAAAATGAGTTTGTTTATTTAAATAGACATAATACCTGGCATGAGCTAATAGGTGACGGGTAATAATGTGGCCAACAATATTTGTTTTTAAAATCAATACGGGTTATTAATTAAATAATATTAAAATTACTGGAAAGTAACACTTCAACATAAGGAAATTAAGAAACTATGTTAAAGGTGAATAACAGATTCAGACTGCATTAATAACAAAACTAAATAATTCAATAATTATTATATATTGAAAAATTGACACATTACCTTTTCTAGTGTTAACATTATTTCAATTCGGGTTTGTGATTCAGCACTACGTAATGATTTTATTAATATAGAAACAGTGTCTTCATAACTGCGGCCCATCATTCTACCAAGCTTTTCATACATACAGCCGACACAACATATAGCAGCACTGAAAATAAATAAATAAGGATCAGAGAAATTACAATATATATGGATAAAAAAATAAAAATAAATTTGTATAGATTAATTATAACAAAACCAAAAATTCTTCCATTCAACTTTCATTTACTCAATGATACTTTTGTCACTGTGATTGAAGGGTCACTGTGTAACCCTTCAATCCAACTGAAGGGTTAACTCTTTAAACTAACCCATTGTGAAGAAGTCAGTATGGTGTTAACTTGACAAAGATATACTGATATGAAAAAAATGAGCCTGAATGGTTGGAATCAAGACTCATGTCAAACAGAAAGAAGCATTAGGGTTCTGGCTGACACAATAATATACTAAAATCTTAGAAAAAACTCTGTAACACTGATCTAAATCTCTAGCTGAAACTTTTTAAGCTAGATAAAAAATACCAAAATACATAACCTCATTCATTATTAACTTTTTAACAGATGATAATACTGTATATCTATGTCAGAAGATAACTGTTTAACAGTATTACAAAATTCTGTTAAACAATTTTATCAGCAGTTCAAATAATTATTAGATAGATTGTAATGATCTAATTTTAAATATGGATATAGGTAATCCAATCTGGTCTCAGGTAGACACATTACTGTACTTCATACATATCTTCCTCTGAAGTAATACCTTATGGTGGTTCCAGAGGCTAAACAGAAAAAGAAAGAGGGAGACATATTACGGTTAATTTTCTGGTAAGAATTTATATTATTTATTTACAAGTATAATAACAGTAGTATGAATATTATCATAGTATAGGACATTGGGATCTTGTTAATGATAAACTTTTTGTGGGATTATCTAACTAATTACATTAATGATCATACAATTTTTTCTTTTATTTGCTTTCGATTCTCTTTAATTAATTGTTGTACCTGGGGTGGCATCGTTAAATTGTTCTCAAGTCTACACATACTCCTCTATAATGTAGTTTGGCAACTTGGAGATACTAAAAAGAAAATTGGAACATGTTACAGAAAGGAAACAAAAATGGAGTGTCAGCTCTTTGTTTGGTATAACAGTAAATATGATCATGGAGACCAAATTTTAATGATTTAGTTCTATCTATGGAAATGTAACATTATAAAATTTATTACATAATATATTTCTCCCCCCCCCCCCTCTCTCTCTCTCTCTCTCTCTCTCTCTCTCTCTCTCTCTCTCTCTCTCTCTCTCTCTCTCTCTCTCTCTCTCTCTCTCTCTCTCTCTCTCTCTCTCTCTCTCTCTCTCTCTCTCTCTCTCTCTCTCTCTCTCTCTCTCTCTCTCTCTCTCTCTCTCTCTCTCTCTCTCTCTCTCTCTCTCTCTCTCTCTCTCTCTCTCTCTCTCTCTCTCTCTCTCTCTCTCTCTCTCTCTCTCTCTCTCTCTCTCTCTCTCTCTCTCTCTCTCTCTCTCTCTCTCTCTCTCTCTCTCTCTCTCTCTCTCTCTCTCTCTCTCTCTCTCTCTCTCTCTCTCTCTCTCTCTCTCTCTCTCTCTCTCTCTCTCTCTCTCTCTCTCTCTCTCTCTCTCTCTCTCTCTCTCTCTCTCTCTCTCTCTCTCTCTCTCTCTCTCTCTCTCTCTCTCTCTCTCTCTCTCTCTCTCTCTCTCTCTCTCTCTCTCTCTCTCTCTCTCTCTGTCTGTGTGTGTGTGTGTGTGTGTGTGTGTGTGTGTGTGTGTGTGTGTGTGTGTGTGTGTGTGCACGCTCTCTCTCTCTTCATTTATTCTCCCAATTTCCAAGTTCTCAAAATGATTGTATATAGTTTACCTCTTTTTACCCTAAATGCCTGCTTTTTGTCTGCAATTCTGATCCAGCACTAATACTTTTGTCTTTTCTTTTAACAGTATGGATTTTACACTAGAAAGAGATCAGTCCACTGAACCCTAGCTTCTAACCCTTTTATTTCAAAGGACTGAAATTTGTCACTATGGGTACTTCAAATAAATGAAGTATCAGTACAGTATTCTGTTATATGCGATCATATCTACTTGTCTGTTGCGCTATAGTCATGTATTATCATGATAAACTATATCGTCATATATTAAGAAATACTTTTCTATCCTATCTTCCAATCAGTGAGCTTCAGTTTTTATCTTTAATAAATAATTTAAACTAAAAGATCCTCACACAAATTTATTTTAAATTAAATCATTTCCCTTTATAAAAAAAATATTACTCTGTAGTTGAGTTTGAAATAATATTAATTTGGTTATTACCTGAATTTTCTACATACACATCAATAATAACTAAACACTTACTGAAATGTCATCGGTTAATGTCTTCTGAATTGTTTTTATTTTTGAACAGATTCAATTTATTTAACATCTTTACATAGTTGCATTAATATGTTCTGGCAATAACTGATTATATTTTTTATTCATTAATTTTGTAGGTTATAACCCTCAACTCTGGAAATTTTTCCATAGTTTCCCTCAACTCTTTCACGGAATACCACATTAACATTCCTAATGTGAATTCATAAAATGTATAGTTATTATCTGATCTAAATGAAACATTTAGTTTATGATTTTTCATTCACAAATACCATATTTTTATTCATTAAACAGTAAAAAAAAAGAAGCTTACAGTTTTGTTGGAAGAAAGCTGGGAGAATCGTCCTTATTTTTAAGTATATCATTGCATTTGTTGACAGTATCAAACAAAAGAAAAGTATCTCCAACACTGAACAGCGTCGCCAGACAACGAGCAAGTAGTCGTCTGGTCGGTGGTCCTGGGCATTCTTGTAAATGCTGTGTTAATTGTTCAACTAACTTCTTTTGGCATCCTTTGATATCAGACTGTAACACAAAAGAATAAAAATGAATAAATCGGCTATATACATATTTTGTGTAATCACAATATCAACACTGCAGCACAGTAAATAATATTTCAACATATTTACGACTAGGTATGAAAAATTCACAAACCAATCAAATCAGTTCCAATTACAATAGAATAATTTACTGTATGAATAAAAAGGCTGTTTTAAATTGGATAAACTACATTAGATTACTAATTAGAAACTACATTAAATGAGAATCAAAAACTACATTAAATGATTATTACTATGAATCACACAAGTTTGCTTTTATCCTTTTGTAAATAATTAATTCAATTTAACCACAATTAATACAATTTATAAAAAATATCAAGCATCATCAATTATAAATAAAAACTCTGGAATGAATTAAATGTTTTCAAATTTAGCATTTAAAAGTAGAGTAATTAAATTACAGATAAACTTAACAACAGTTTCAATTTTTAAAAATTTCCTAAATGGATAAATATTATTCACACCAACCCAAATGACGTTTACAACTAAGGAATACTATCTTTGTCCTACTCTGAAAAAAGTAACACACAAGCGTGCAAACATACACACAACGCACTCACTCACTCACACAAACAAAGGGTAAATGGTAGAAATAAAACAATTCCAAACTACATTTTCTTTCTTTCATTGCAATTCTGTCTCCCACAGGATATATTGTACACCAATTTCACAGCGAATAATTTTGCTGTTTTTTGTCCTTTTGTACATTACTGGATCACATAAAATATATTATTTAACATGTTGGATTTGTGGTGTAAAAAAATACATGTGGATGCAATATGTATCACAATACTTCTATTCTATCGTACATTTCAGTACTGATTTTTTTACAAAAAGGATGCTTTTTTTACCTTCACAAAATAAAATAATTAATATGTAGATAAATGATAACAAATGCACATTAATTCATTTAATTCACAGTTATTATGTTTGAAATTTCCCAGTAATTATTTGAATTATTTCTCTAGTCCTGAAATTATCATAAAAAAGTATTTTAACACTTTTTAAAAATTTAGTGCATTATGGTATCTGCAACCTACGATTACAATGTTTATTCTTGCAGCGTATTAGTTGAAAACTACGAAAAGGTGTATTAATTTATTGTTTTACAATATTAGTCCTCTTTCTTGTGGCTGTAATGCCATTATGGATGTCATCTCAGGTATAAGTAGCACTGACAGTTACTCTCTATGAGAGTAATGATGTGTACAGTATATAAAGGTGATGGTGGAGGTGGAGGTGACGATGACAATGATAAGAACAATAATAATAATGGTGCTGGGCAATATGGTAAACTACATTCAATTACCCTGATAGATAGATCATCCTTTTTTTACAACTCGCTTCACCTCTTTTTCTTATTCTTAATCCTTTTTTTTAACAGTATTGTAGATTCGCAGAACACTGCTAGGTTCTCCTTGCAAAGGATGCCAGAACCAGTCTATCCCAAATATGTGTATGAGGCTGCTCTTAATTGACCAATAGCTGTTAAGGCAGTTCTCCCTGTTTATATACAATAGGCTCGGTAGTAGTACCTCATTTTCAAGAGGCAGTACCTCATTTTCCCTAGTAAATCTGTAATGACGTGCCTCTTATTTTTTTTGGGAATAGCTATGATATAATCACGACATAAATTTACATAAAAATATGTTAATACTGCAAATTTATCATAATGATCGTAAATGTGAAATTACAAGATATAAGAAATAGAAATTGATCCCAAGCATGATGTTTTACTTCATTTCGGCCTGTATTCAAAATGATGATTCGACTAATAATAGCAAACTTTTAAAAAAATAATAAATTAGGTTTTAATATAAAAACCCAAGTAAGATGCTTAAACTATGTAACCTTTAAAAAGAAAAACCGACATTACTTTAAAAAATTTATTAATCAAATGAGTATAAATTATAATACTGAAAAATTTAATACTACAGAAAACCAAGAAGCAAAGCGTACTTTTAAGTAATGATAAACAATTTGCTGTCTGAAAGACTTTATAACAAGGTATCAAGGTTATGGCACTTTAAAGTAGTAGGCGAGGTTTGTGTGTCATTATTTAATGAAAATATTATATACCAGCCACCTTTACAATTTAGTATTCCCCTCTTGCACAGTACCTTTATTCTCTAATACACCATTTTATTCTTCCCAGTTTATTAGTTAAAAAAAAGCACTCAGGTGTTTGGCTATAACAGATGCATCCATTAGACTATTAATTACTTTCATAATAACTTAATTGTGTGTATGTGTATATACATAAATTTATATTTAATAGATCAACCCTAAGTACAGAACAATTGAAATAGGATGACTTTCCTTATTTCATTAAATAACAGAAGTGCCTTTACAAATTTGATTCACATCAGCTGCATACATTATTTATATACATATAATACAAAACCATCAAAAACTTGTAATCCATGACAACATACCGCATTCAATTATAATTTTATGTTAAAAATATTTAAAAAAGTTTTTTAATTAAATTTAACTTATTTAAATTAATAATTATAATCACAATAAGAGATGATATAAAAAATCATGAACTCACTTAATTTAACGATCTGAAATTTAATATATAAATAAATTAACCCAATTAATATAGTCCACCTTACCAGCACGTTGATATGTACTTTAGATCTTTCAGCTTACTTGGAAGCTGTCATCAGGAGTTAAAATTAATACATTTAAAGTCAAAAATCTAAAAAATCATAGTTAAATTAAAAAATTTAAACAGTCATGACTGTCCTGGTCCTACTAGTAAACACATTTTAAAATTTTTAACTATGATTTTTTAAACTTTTGACTTTAAATGTATAATTTTACCCCCTGATGGAGGTAAAATTATTTCGGCTTCCAAGTAAGCCGAAAGATCTAGAGTACATATCAACGTGCTGGTAAGGTGAATTATATTAACTGTTAATTTATTCATTTAATATATCAGCGGTACCATGTTTGAGAAATTAATTTAATATATGTAGTTATCTGATTATAATAAAAAAATAAACAATATAGATACAATACATTAATTTCACCACACACTTGACGAGTTTTATGTCTGCCATAAGACAAATGCCATCAATAAAAAACAACTATAATGCCACAGAAGAACAAACAAAAAAGTTAAAAAGTTATAGTAGTTTTGGATGCATGTGTGCATATACGTTAAGTGCCATAATATATGGTTACAAGTGGATTGAAAGAAGAAGTTGTTACTGAAAATGACAATCTGTTTAAAAAAAATAAAAATATAGCTTTTCAAGGGAAAGTGCAGACGCCAAGCCTATCTACATACAGGTGACATCCAAATGGATGGAAGATGGAGTAATCTGTCGATTCAAATAGGTGTGTATTTTTCAAAACTTCAACTTCGAGTGTAGTTACTACAATTTGTACTTGCTTGAATCTCATTATGCAAAGAGAGTCAAAAATATGGAAACCCCCTCAACAATTTTAAAATTGTTCCAGATAGAATATTGCAACTTTCTTGGTAAGGTATTGGTTAACCACTTTATCTTTTGACAAGAAATAAAATTTCAAGCCCTTCTTGGGGAGTGGCTCAGGAGTTGTAACTGAAATATTTTAAATGGTAACACTCTTTGTGTGGTACATCATTTTAAAGGTCTCTTTAAGGCAAGAAAAATGGTATAAATAAAAAGTTGGTAAGATATCTGTACTCATGGTGGCAGGATTATGAAAAAAATTACATTGATAATTTAAGGAATTGTTATCGCAAATAAATTTAAAACAATTTGTTCAAATGGATATTACTAAATAAATTTATTTAAAAAAAGTATTATTTAATACGCATAATACTTAATTATTTACTTGCGTTTCATTTTAATGAATAAAATGTTCTGTTTGACAGGGGGCAGTCGGTTAGGTTAGTTATAGTAACGATGTACTACATTGTTCAAGGATTCCCTGGTGATATTTTGTGCAGATTTTTTAATTCTATTTTGTAAATCATCAATATCTTGGGGCTTATTATGATAAACAATACTTTTTAAGTGGCCCCAGAGAAAGTAATCCAATGACGACAAGTCAGGTGATCTCGCTGGCTACCTATTTGACCCCTTTGGCCAATCCATCTTCTATTTAAAATTTCACATACCTGAAGTTCAAAATGAGATAGGGTACCATCTTGTTGAAACAAAGTGTTTTGAAAGTTAGGGCCAACAATGTACTGTACTGAATGTTTGGAATACGAGTATATTTCGAGAAGCAAAGCCTCATATTTCACAGCATTTAATTTCCATCAATATATATGAACCCATCAATTGTCCACTAACAGTAGCTGCCCATACATTTACTTTGACTGGATACTGTGTATGTGCCTGATGATACCAGTGTGGATTAATATCAGTTCAGTATTGACAATTATAACCCACCAGGGCTGGTCTATTGGTGAACAGGTGTTTGCAAATTAGCTGATTTCGAAGTTGAGAGTTCTACGGTTTAAATCCTAGTAAAGGCAGTTACTTTTATACGTATTTGAATACTAGATTGTGGATACCGGTGTTCTTTGGTGGTTGAATTTCAATTAACCACATATCTTAGAAATGTTCAACCTGAGAATGTACAAGACTACACTTCATTTACACTCATACATATATCATCCTCATACATCCTTTAAAGTAATCCTGATGGTGGTTCTGGAGGCTAAACAGAAAAACAAAAAAAAAGTATTGAGAATTATGGCGATTTACACTGCCATTTAAAAAAAATGTGGCCTCATTATTAAAAAACTATATTGTTTAATAAATTAGGATCTATACAAATACTGCTCATCATAATTTTTCAGAACTAAGTTCATGCACCAGACGAATTTTGAAGGATTCAAAATTTTCACTTTTAATGTTTGAATCACTGAAATTTGGCTAATGTTATATTCTTGTGCGTTTGTTCGAGTCAAGGAATGAGGATTCTCAATAAATTCTTGCATAATCTTTAATGATTTATTATTTTTTGTAGCAGATTTAAGCCTCCCTGGTTTTCTCCTATTGATGCTCCTGTTTCTTCAAATTGTTTGATGGGCACTGTCCTTTTGAAATAGGGTTACGATTATTAAATGTTTCACTAAACAATTCACAAACTTCATTATACAACCTAACTCCTATCACCAAAACCCCTCACCATTAAAAGGGTGATACTCACCTGTTCACTAAGTGATATGTTGATAGCAATGTTATCTGGTAGCACAGAAAAAATTAATATGTAAAAAGTGGCTTACAAATGTGGTAAAGAGAGACAAAATCAATTAGCCAACTGATAACAATAAATTCTCATAAGAAACTAACAGTGTAGTAAGGAAACACTCTAAATGGAACATTACATGCAATGAAGTAAGCTTCATTTCTGTAACATTGGTAAGAGACCATCAATGATCAACATGAAAGGTGACAATATTTTTATTTATTTACTCACTAAATTGGAAAAAAACAATTTTTTATGTAAAAAATAAAAAATTTTAATTTAAAAAAAATTTAAATTAAATTTTTATTTAATTCAGTTTAATTTCTTTTTATTTAATTTTATTATTGGAACTAACTAAATTTAGTAATTTTAAAAATACAAACTTTATCCCAGCATTATTTTGGGTACAGACATCATACAAACTTTTTATTTATACCAATTGTATTGTCAGACTTTTAAAATGACATATCATACAAAGGTTGTTACGATTTAAATATTTGAGTTATAACCTTAGGCCAACCTTCAAGAAGTTGAAATTTTACTTCTCTTCAAAAGGAAAAGTAGTTGATTGATACCTTATCCCGAAAGTAAAATTATTACCTCCTAAGTATTCTATCTGAAATGGTTTTAAACTGTTGAGGGGTTTCCATACTTTTGACTCTCATGTTACTTTCATCATGTAATGAGATGATGAGAATCTGCTTTCTCCTTAATTTCTTTAATAAGTCTAGTGTGGAATAAATGTTATTCTCAGTAATGACTTTGCCATATACAGAGGTAACTGGGATCTCATATCTAGTCATCTACAACTTTTAAAGTTATGATGACTAACATCTAAACATTTTTTCAAAATGATGCACGCTTAGAACAAACTAGCCAAGTCCAATTATAATAGTTCAGCAGTTAATCATCCTTATTCCTGGTCTGAGTTCTTTGGGATAACCATTAATTAAAGCGTAAAAACCGAAGTAGATTAATAACATGAGGGCCCAAATCTTTATTTAAAGTAATGCAATAATATCTTTAACCAGGTTTGAACCCTGCTTAGAGCAGCATTATCAAAGAACTGCAATTACAAATGATAAAGTCATGAAAGACGGTTAATGACATTTAATCATCCAATGAGTCATTTAGATTAGAATAAGAAAGCCAAGAGTGGCCCAGGCTAAAACAACTTGCTTAAAGGACAGAAGGCGACTCCAGAGGGTGAACCACCGAGAGAACGATGAGGCCCAGAAAAGGCTGAAAAACTGATTAAATCAGGTCAGGAAGCATTACAGGAGGGTGATTTGGGAGGCTAAGAGACAGCAATGGAAGTGTAGGTGTGCGTTTTGCTGGAGGATGATATCTGCGGCAATGCCTATTGTATTTTCACAAGAAATCTTGAACGAAAACTTTTCGTACTATCAGCTAAGCTGCTTACCCTTTTCACCTCCCTGCTGTTCACAGACGGAGGACAGTGCAAGAGGGAAGAGAATGTCCTCTCCCACCAAACGTCAGACCGAGAATATCCCTCTCTTCACCCTGAAGAGTTGTGCGGAGCACAAGTGCAGCCTGAAGTGTAGCAAAAGCCCTGGACCTGACGGGATACCGGCCGAGGTGGTCGAGGCCGAGCACTGGGGAGTGCTGGACATTTTCAACATCATGCTGCAACATGACCATATCCCCAGGAGCTCTGACTAGTTATGATTGAAAAATTTGGGCGCCAGAACCGTTTCAGCAAGCTGTTAGAAAAATTCCTGATAGCTAAGGGAGAGTTGGTCAACCAAGGAGAATTTAGTGAGTAACGGTAAGGCTTCAGGAACAGGCGCTCCACAGTGCACCCAATGCCTGAAATCATACGTATTGCTGACAAAGCTGCTGGTGGTTAAAGGACAAGAAGCATCCGCATGGTGGTGCTCCTGGACATCAGGAATGCTTTTAACGGCCTTTCATGGGAGGTCATCTTCCATGTCCAGTCCTGTGGTATCAGTCCCTATCTCCGAGAAACCATACAGACCTACATTAACAATAGATGGGCCGAGAAACCATACAGACCTACATTAACAATAGATGGGCCGTTGGGGGGGGGGGGGGGGTCACAGCTGATGGTGAAGTCACGATCCTCATGAGCTGCGAAGTATCACAAAGCTCCATCATGAGGGATATCCTCTGGAATTTGGCCTACATCAGCTTAGTAAGGTCTGAATTTCTCGTGCGGGAACGGTCGTTTGCCTATGCGGATGACCTGGCCTTGACCTAAGTCGGGAGAAGTGAGAAGACAACGCCGCAATGTTCCCGAAGCCCTACAGGCCGTGGAAAGAACAGAGCCCTACAGCTCTGTTCAAAGACGCGCGCCTAGTTGTGGAAAAATCCGTAACCATGGGAAGCCCGCAGGGTTTCATTCTCGGTCCACTACTGTGGACCTGGTTTTCGACGGAATTCTGGGATTGACATTTCCAGAAGCGGTCACGGCCCAAGCTTTCGCCGATGACTGTCTCCTTTCAGTTGGTTCACGACCACAATTGGAAAAAGAGCGCAGGCGGCCTTGTCAGCTGCAGAGGGCTGGATGGACAATCAAAATTTAAAGATTTCTGTGCCCTAGACGAAGTGCATGCTTCTGAAGAGCGCAAACAAATTATCGTACAGTCGAAACCCCCCACATATTAAATATAAAGGCGATGTAATCAGCCGAATTAGGGTTCAAAGTACCTAGGTGTTTTGTTTGATGAAAAGTTGCTGTTTAGCAACCATATTAGACGAGTAGCGAGGGGCGCCTTCTCTGTGATGCACAAGCTTGGAAGGATTGCTTCAAAGAACTTTGGGCTACCGGGTCATTTATATATGGTGTATCGAGGTGTCTTCGAGAGTATGACTACTTACGTGGCGCCCGTTTGGGCGCATAAGTTGGATAGGAATAGAGTACTTATTCTAAATTTAAAGAGTGCCCAGCGCAGAGCCTTGATATGCATTGGTTTATAAAACAACTTCCTATGAGGCTTCCACTGTATTGGACAAGGCTCTCCCAATCGATTTAGTGGTGAAAGTTCGAGCGGCCATGTGCAAATTGTGAAGAGGTAGGAAGGCCAAAGTACTTGGGATGCGGTTTTGAGCCCGGCCTGTACCGGAGCGGAACGGGCATCACAATACACCGGAGCTAAATTTCGAACATTTTCCATCTCCCTCCTGCGGAGGAGGCTTCAGAGCGTCGCGATGGAAGCGTAGAAGGACACACCACGACCAAGCGAAGGTCCTTATATAAATTTATACAGGAGTTGGTAGGAATGGTACGCCTCCAGTTCATTTTTAAGGGCAGCGGGAGCCCAGGTACTCACCAACCATGTGAATTTAAAACAATATCTACACAGGTTCCGCCCAGAAACTGATGAGCTGTGTATCTGCCTGGAGGTCTAGTCGAACGAGCATGTGATGCTCGACTGATCCGCTTTTATGGGGGGGGGCAAACTCAGACCTCCCTAGAACTTGGTGGTCAAGAGGAAAATTGGGCCACTCACAAACGGCAAGTCAATGAGGTGTGAGCCGCATTGTTGGACCGTGTGGGAATTCAGTGGCGGAGTTGCGTTGTTCAACCGGTACCACTAGTTTGTTAAGGGGAAAGACTTACCGCACAGCAGAAGGAGGCTGTCTTCGAGAAATGGCTGGCCATTAGCCACTAGCTCCAAGCGCTGTATTTGTTGGACAGATACTTTGGCATTTAGCGACCTAGGTGTGACAGCGAATTCCCGTCTTTGACGAAGTAAATTATATTTATGACAATCATATATTATAATATAGGCGGGGTGCGCCTACCCAATTTAGTTTAATATATAACAGGTGAACGGCTGGACACAAAAACGAGTGGTGTATTGTACCACCCTTATATCGTTCACGCTATTAGGTTAGCTCTAGGAGCTAATTAGGAGTCTGGTCGCATAAACTGTTCGACCCTTCGTGTGACACACACGAAGGGGACAGACACGAAGCAGCCCTTCGTAATACAGTCATTCGGTTTTACGCTTTAGGGCGACCGAATGGAGTGGTGACGGGAGTAATGCTAGTAAATCAATGGCTTGTAAGAAATGGGCTTAAACTAGCGGCCGCAAAGACTTAGATAATTGTTCTCACTGGAAGGAGACTCGCCAATCCAGGTACGTGTGGGTAACCCGTGTGTCCACACGTCTCAGGAGGTCAATACCTGGGTATTTGGTTTGATAGTCGCCGTAGTTTCCAGTGTCATACCAGGAAAGCGACTGAACGCGCTGGTAGGACGGTTGTAGCCTTACGCCGTGCAATGGCAAACGTAGGTGGTCCACATGCATTCAAGAGGAGAGTGGTAGCGAGTGTGGCGTGAGCCACACTGTTACACAGAGTCCCAGCTCGGGAGAGGGCATTCAAGCCCTTCAAGTGAAGGGAAGGGAACGCATCGCCAGATGACGCTGAGGATCGCCTCCTTCTATAGGACAGTCTCTGCAGAAGTTGCATGTTTGGTGGTTGACATCCCTACGATTGAACTGATGGCGAATAGGTTGCGTAAGCGCTGGAGAGACCACCTTAGCGGCGATCCGGATGAACAGCTGATGCTCAGATGGCAAGAACGACGGAACAGCGCAGCAACAGGCAGGTGGTTCAGCAGGTTGATACGACATGCAGGGCCCTGGGTTAAGAGAGCGGGGAGGAGTTGAATTTTGAAACCGCCCAGTTTTTAACGGGTCGCGGATCGTTAATCTCCGACCTGTACGTTGAGGAAGGCGCTCATCCTCCGACGCGTGCATTTATTGCGGGCAGTGTCATATACCAGAAACTATATACAGAACTTTCAGCAGACATGATTTTCGTGATCGAGGTGACCTCGATCACGAAGATGAAGTCGAAAGAGAAGGTACCGGCATAGGACAGCTTGCGGGGCTAATAGGTACGTGCCCCTACTTACGGGCGTAGCTGTCTAAGATGAAGGCCGCAGGACTCCTTCGGCAGGTGCCTCCTGCCGAAAAGACTCCTTTGAGGTGTATCGGGTCCCGTTGGGATCCCTTTGTGATACTGTGTAATACGAGATACGGTGGGTCCGGCATCGTGAGAATGAGGGGGAGGGGTTTTAATCGCTGACAGCTCGACACTATCGTACGTACGGGCAAATACGGTGGCTAGTACAGGTTTCCCGTACTTCGACGCAAAAAAAAAAAATATTACATTCAGATAAGGAAATCCTGCAGATCTTAAACCCTGTTCGAATGCTCCAATTAAAAGATAGCAAACGGTTCCAGAATAGATCATGCAGGATGCACAATAGTTCACTCGAGATGCACGCATTCCATCAGCTACTGTATCTTCAGCTTTATACATGGAACTAAAATTAAGGCCGACCTAATGATATAAGGACGGTTCAAGGATCGATCCGAAGAAGAAAAAAAAAAGGGATAATTTGTCACCATTTACTTATAAAATACAATCTTAGGATCAAAGATAAGTCGGCTTTTCACTCGGCAGGAGCAAGTTAGGTAAATAAAATTTTTTTTAACCGATGTTAAATACGTTTATAAAAAAACAAAATAATTTAGATACTGTTTAAGTGTTTCAGATTATATCGTGGAAAATACTCAATTTGTTACAGCTTAATACATTTAATACGACTGAGAATTAAAAGATCTGAGGAAAACTGAAAAAAATCATATTAACAGAATAAAGACAAAAGACTATCACACGATGTCATCGACTTAAACCTGGAAGCAAAAGAAGTTTTAAGACGGTCTAGGAAACGGCGATGAGATCAACTTATTAACATTTTTTTTTATTATGGAATACATATGTTCGCACAATCGTTACAATAGGTGGCTGCCTAAAACAAAAGGTTGTGTTTGTTACGTATAAAACATACGTCATAACAGGAATATTAATCTAAAACACAGTCAGGTGATATATGTAGAGTAATAAGCCGCCATATCGAATTCAAATAAAGATAATTTAAGTCGATATTATTAAACTATTAATACGTTAATTTCTAAATTTAAAGTTATATATTAATCGGCGAAAAATATTTAAAACCCGATTACGCAAACAAATGAATTAAATATTTATTTATTTTTTTCTTTTTATTTAAGTTGTGAAGTAAGAAAAACAATAATATTTTAGTACAGCGGTTTAAAAAATATAATATAAATAGAATTATCTAATGTATTTTCAACGACGGTCTCTTAGTCAAGAGAAATAAATTCTATTTGCAGTTCAGCTTTTACGAAAAGTATTGTATACGGTAATACTTAAGACCGCAAATAAAATCCTAAGTACTCTTAATCGCACTCGAATAACCGTTTTAGTCGGGAGTTTAAATTAATTGTCCGACTATATCCGCTTTATAAAATCTATTAACAAACAACTAAATTATGGTTATTCACGATTTAAAAAATTTACTAAACTAAAAAAAAAGAAAAAAATTATAAAATTATTAATAACAACATTACTAATAAATTGGAAACCGCACGCTGCGAGACCTTACTTAAATATATGAATTACTTATATTTAATTCACTTAAATCTTTAGTTTATGCCGCGCGCATGCGCACTCACACTCACAAGTATACAATTTTCAGTAATTAACCGGTTTTCAACTATAAAACAGAGCTAATTCAATTAAATAAATATTCACATCTACGAACGGTAAAATTATTCGACCGCTTATTGAAAGAGAAACGAATTGCTATTCGATTACAATTTTTCCGTTTTGTTTGGATCTAGAGAAAATAATTTAAAGAAAAGACTTGGAATTTTCAGTAAACCACCGGAAAAAACCGGGTCGGTTTTATTTTTTTATTTGTGTTTTTTTAAGGCGAAGACTTTTCAGCTATTACTGAAAGTACATATTTGTTTCCATTAAAGAATGTTATTAAAAAATAAGTTGTTTTTAAAATTACTTTTACTGAAACTTCTGAGCGATTTTTCTGATATGTTAAAATAATTAAAAGAACCGCAAAAAGAAAGTAAAAAATATATTAGATGATTAGGCACATCGATTTCTTTTCCACGATTTCTTTTTCGTCATCCGTGTACGGTATTAAATTCTCCAACAAGTTAAAATGTACATTAGAAGTTAAATCGTATGCGTTTCAACTCTACTAGGTTACAATTTGTCTGAATCTGCAGATCGATTTAGTAAAATATATAAAAGGTTTTTCATATGAAAAAGATAGCGATGGATAATATAAAAGCAGTGCAGCATATGGATATCGCGTCTAACAGCAAGACGTAGTAAATAAAATTACCGTATAAAACTCTATCCGAACAAGAACACAAACGTATTCAAATTTTACAAGTACTTATGCCTACATCATGTAAAGGAGACCCAACTCCTTACGTACATTTATGACGTTAAATAAAATAGCTAAGCATCTAAAAATTGTGAAATGCGTCCGGTAGGTTTACGTAATTATTTTGCTAGTCGGCTTTAATCGACACATTTTATTACAAGAAAAGATTATAAATTATTATACTTGACTTTTTTACATAGATTTGTAAAAACGTATAAAATTTTCAAAACTTTGAATAATTTAAATCATATTTTTTTTAAAAATTAATGAAATGACGCTCGATACAAAATATAGAATTGAACAAACGAAATTTATGAACAGTAAAAACGGTCGTTCGATTACCGCCATTGAAGGTTTTGGTAAATGCGTTTACCACAAAGATTTAGTAAACTTACAGAATCAGATTTGGAAGAAATTAACCTAAAGACGTTAGGAGCTAAAAAAATTAATAACGGTCACAGTTTTCACGATCGTTGTTAAAAAAATAATTTATTTCAAATGTAATATTTAGTTGTAGCATAAGACATGTACTGCTTTTGTAACAAACGTCAATGTAAAACGTTATTTCGTTATCGTGTCACGACTGAAAAATGACATCTCATTTAACGAGATCTATTCGAAAAATTTGTAACGAATCTAAACATATATTAAAAAAATTAAATACAGAAATTGAAAATTAAAATAAAATGATTGTCGATTAATATTTTTCATATAATTTCTTCAATTCTAATGGAACATTGTGATGTCCCCAACTAGTGTATTGATATTATCAATAGCTATTATTCAATAATGCCAATTTATTTGTAACTATAGTGTTTTTCGTGTATGTGTACATTCGATCTAAACAATGTCATAATCTTGTAAAGTTTCAAATCCGATTCGTTAAGACGAGCTTTATAATCATTAATAGTAATATTTTTTACACATTTTGTTTTTTTAGTAATTTTATCGTTTGTCGTTTTAAAAGCGTACATTTTCGAATCGGTTTGATAAATTTGATTATCCGATTGCCATTTATTTCGTCTTTAAATTTGCCGGATACTTTTTTATTTTTTGTAGAATAATTCGGGTAATCTTCCGGATAAATTGACGTATCAAAGTTTTGAAATAAATCTTTACATATCATATCGGCATACAAATCATCAGTTTCAATCTCGTAGATAAATCTATCCCTATCCGCGTAACACAAATTGATTTTATTTCGATATTTAGACTTCACAACGTTGTAATGAAAATCGTATATTACAGTTTTCCTATGATCCAATATAGTTAATCCTATATAAATCGGTTTATTTAAACGCACTGAATCTTTAGCCGATTAAACGCCGACTAAATACTCTTTAAATATTATTCTAGCTATAAAATTAGATTTTGCGGATAAATTTTTCAGTTTGATTTACCGCACTGGCTGAAATGCCGAAATAAGCACAAGAGGAAAGTATGCAAGTAGAGCAGAAATGTGGAAGTAAGCACAAGTCTTTAGCAAGCAGCATTTCCAATATTTTTTGCAACATTTTCAGGATAAGTATTCTTTTTTGTATTTTTTAATAATGCGATCGTCAAGCATCAATCGCGTGATCATATATTTTAGCGAGTGCATTATTCGTATGACAATTCACTTTTTTCTTTATAGTTATTGTGAATTGCAAACGCGTATTTTTAAAAAAAGATTATGAAAACGATAAAAACGAGCCAGATTAGCTATCTGCGACTCAAATTCATACACGACTTTGGAAAATACCTTTAAAATAATTTAATTACTTATTATTATAAAAAAGTAAATAAAAAATAAATATATTTATTTATTTTTAAACGACATAAAAAACTGAATTTTCTATAGTTTAAAAATCACACGTTACAACAGATACTGTAAAATCTTGCTCCTTGTGCTTATTTCGGCAGCTCCTCAACTTATATCGTTTGCACGTAATCTGTAGCACAATAACAAGATTCTTCTTTTACATATTCGATGCGGTTCTTTATTCCTGTTAGTTCGCTTCAAACTCTCGTTTTAAAGCGCCTCCCGAATCCTAACTTTTCAATCGCCTAGTTCATATGTTTTAATCTGCGTTTTCATTTAAAACTACCGTAGTAAAAATTAAACATCCGTTATTGTTGCGAATACAAATTTCTGGACCGAAATCTTCTTAATCTGTTCGATTTATAATTTACAACCGATTACTTTATTATTAAAATTAATTTAATGCATAATAATTTTTTAAAACCGGATACTCTAGCGATATTTTCAATTAATTACAAAACATCCTAAAATTAAAAAAAAGTTATAATTTTTCAAACCGACTTGTCTAAATAATGAAAATATCTACATAAGTGCGGTAATTAAAAAAAAAGTTAATTTTACGTACCTCGTTAGATAAGTTGCTAAAACCTACGAAAATAAAATGTTAGTATTGATATTTTTTCTTTTTTTTGAATAAGTTACGTTTAAAGCTCGATTCCGAAATGGCTTTTTAAAAATAAATTATAATATTGACGGATAAATAAATACTTTCAATTTTTTCCCGATAATTAGCAGATTCCAGAAGAAGCTTATGAACTCAATAATCATGACAGAGAAGATTTTTTCAGAAAAAAAAAATCTTTATTCAGAATAATCAAGATAATTTTTTAACGTAATCAGCATTAAATGACGACTGCTGATAAACACAGTCGCCGCATAATATCGTCCTAATAACGTAAATAAATTTATTATTTCTTTACGGTCGCGCAAATAATGTTCATAATGTATATAAAATTACGTAGGCGCATAAATGCAGCGTAGTAGTATTTCGGTTATTAATGCAACTATATGTGTGCTGTTTTAGTAATTGACAAGTGGAATTAAGATTTACTACTAATCGCAAACAGTAAAGAACACAATATTAAAATTATTTTTTTAAAAATAATTCTCACATTTCATCCAGAATTTTCTGGATTTAAATCCTAATCGCGTTCGGCATTTTTTCACGATACAAAAAAGTTTTTTCTTATCTAATATAAAAAAAAAGCCAACATTAATTTGATTTGATAGGTACTAAATAGAAAAAAAGTTTAGTCCGTCGATCTGTAAGTTAGCGTTACCATTTATTCGGTAAACAAATACAACAGAAACAAATATAATTTACGAGTAATATGTGAACTCGCTCCAAATCGTTCGACCTAAGTCGATTATGCAGCAATATCGTATAATATAGACACTTTTTCCATAAATCATTTTTTATCCTCGATTCCTTCTTCTTCTTTCTGATCCTACCCGGTTCTCTGTGCCGGACATTCTGGGACACGAATGACCAGCTACGGTAAAGAACAGCTGTCCGGCCTGCGAACCGTCTCAGAGATTCTGTTTCCTATTCGATAGCCGGAAGCTTGGCTTCTCCTATCGGGTAATCTGCCCGCCAGTCTAACTTAACCTATTTTTGGTATACAGAGGCGGTAGCGATTCACAAGTCGGTCTCAATATGCAGTAATATGCAGTAGAGAGTAACAGTAAACCCCAATCGGATCTAACTTTACTACAAAAAATACATAAATGTTATAATCAGCCTTGTTCTTTCCACTACCGACGTAATGAAAGAAAAAAATTGTAATCGCGCTTTAAACTGTTTTTATTTGATACATCGTAGTTTCAATAAAAAAAAGTCTAACGTTCAGGTTAGACTGCGTTATCCTAAAAATCTACGAGCGAATACAGTCATATCGTATAAAAAGAATTTCAATTTCTTTAAGTCAAATCGTTACGTTACGATATAACGCATTCACCGATTCGATAAGTAAAAATCTGCAGAGTATACTTACACCATTGCCGTCAATAATAACAATAGAAAATCGAACGTAGAATGTAATGATTTTTTATTACCGTCTGTGTACATTAAAATGTACGATGGATTATCGCAACCCCTGATACTTGTACGTAACAACATAATAACACAAACTAATCCCTGAGGAAAATAACGTAAGAGAAGAGAATACGGCGGATGAGAAAATGTATATTTCTTTTTCTCTACCTCCCTTTTTAAACGGACAGAGATAAATTGAAATCCCTCACAAATTTTGACGCAAAGATATTTTTTATCGTTTACTTCAACAGCGACCGAGGGGTGGTGGCGTTCAGTCAAGCGGACCGGTAAAAAAAAATGTAAGGATAAAGGGAACGAATGGCTAAGGCAGGGAGAACCGAGGTATAAGTTTGTATCGAGCTATAAAAGATAGCGGTTACAACCACCTGCGCTACTTCTTCTAAGTCGACCTCCCGCGAGGATCTGGCGGATAGATCTGCGTAGGAACGTGCGGGTTACGTTGCTCCCGTCACGATCCAGAAGGAACAACAAATAGGATTGAATTCTTTGACGTCGTAAAAATTATTTATATAATTTAATAATCGGATTTATCGAGTAATCTTAAAAGAATAACGCCGATCTTATTTAAAGTTTTTGCGTACAAAATAATACGATATACATCTGTGTATTAACGAAAATTTGACCCCAAGGTTCACCGACTTTGACGTTCAAACCGTTTAGACCGGCTGAAAAAGTCGTTATAAAAACAAACAGCATATATTACGCCGTAATAAAAATTTAAAGAAAAAATATTGCAGTCTCTTGTAGTAATTAGAAATACCTAATTTGCAAAAAAAATTATAATAAATAAATAAAAGGTCGAAGAGGCACGTTCAGAGCGTGACAAGCGGTGAAATTATGTTGACGCTCTTCCCATACTATCAGTAAAAGGGGAGCCTAAAAAAAGAGCGGATTTTAAGAGTATGGAATCTTGAATGAAACACCAATTACATAGTTAGAATTTTTTTTTGTAGTTCGGTATTCTTTTCATTTCGATAAAGTAAGAGTATATAAACTAAACATTTTTCCTTCGCGGTAAAATAATCTGAAAGTCAAGTTCAATATCAGGTGGTTCTAAATTCACGCGAAAAACAATTTCAAAATGTACCGCGCGGCAGCATGAATATCTTAAAAAAAGTTATAATTATTATTACTATTATTATGACGAGCATGAATTCTTTTGTTAACAATTTTTTTTTGTGAATTACTGGTCAAGAAGCGATGTAAAATTAATTTTTCAACACAGCAACGAGTTTTTATTTATAATACAGTAAAATCTCCTTATTAGCGGGGGTTAGACGCCGTAAAAATGCCGCGAATATAGAACAGGACTAATATTCATTTAAGGAAGAATAGTTAGGTTCTATATAAAATGAAAAAAAATCATGCGTACTTACGGCGACGTTATTGATGAAATACAGACGGCAAAATTAATTATAAGCACCGGTTTAGAACAGTACATAGGTACGCTATACAAAAAATATTTAACAGTATAAATAAATTCCTAATTTACTCGTAAGCACTGACCAAACTGTTTGATTTAAAAACTCGCTACAGTATGTACTGTATTCGAGTATTAGAAAACGTGTTCAAATTGTACTCGGTAAATGTCTTAAAAAGTCAGGAAAACAGCACTGTATACGTACACTAAAACTAAAATTACCGTAAAGGAAATTTACAAAACTAGCCTACCGTATTTTGGATTGCATTTTTAAAAAAAATTGTAATTTTTCCTTGTCTCGCTCTCGTTTTTAAATCCGTGTGAAGTTGTATGTATTCTTGCATGGATCTTCAATTTTACGCCTGCAGATTAATAAGCTCTATTCAAAAATGGATCAGCATCTATAAAAAAACCGGGTAAGATCGCGGGATAGTTTAACGCCTTCGGTAAGCGTTTTGAGATTTTACTGTTTTACTGGGATCATATCTTCTACCTGCGCCATTAAATCTTTCATATTCTTATTTTCTAATGCCGCTAAATAGTTTAATGTAAGCGAATACGGAAAATTTTAACTGTGAATATAGAAAATATATCGCAAAATATTGCACCGCGAGTACGGGAAGCGCGAATAAGGAAATTTCACTGTACTATTTAGAACGAATTCTTACAGCAATAATAACTTCAGAATGCTGGGCTCCTTTTACACATCACCCGACTCGATCGGGCTCACCGTCCGACAAAATTATATCGCATGCTGGTCTATCATACGACCGAATCGGTTGTTCCTACGTCAGATGGAGGTTGTGCTCGGGGAGTCTACTCCCCGAGCACGATTTACTAACTTTAGCACGGCGATTTTTCGAATTGGAGTGCACGCTTATTAAGGGGGTAATAAGTAGATGTCGGTTGCGATCAACCTAGTGCTATCCCGAGCGGTCCTCAAAAGTGGAGCTGTACTGGAAGACTAAAGGTTATACTCAGCTCCCGACGGACCAGAACCGAGTACTTAGTTTATGCCGGCTGTACTCCAATCGCTTAAATTTAAATTTACGATATTCGTTGCGGGTGACTGAATGTTGCAGATTGATATGCTGTCGTGGCATACTTGATGCGTCTACGCACTAGGGTATAGTTTAGGGCTTAAAGGTGACAGGCGCGGGGTCTTCGATCTTCCGCGAGTAGGCTTTTAGCTTAGTTCCTGAGGGCAACGTGGTAGCGTTAGGTGTCAGCTGTCTTCTTCGAAAGGCAGAACTCATTACTATCTCTCGGAGTGAATTTACTGATGTAGGTGTCCCTCAGAGCATCTGCATCGGTGGCATCTCACGTGGCCGGGCTGAACACTGTATAATGTGATCAGTTTGAGGGCAAGAAGATGTCCTCCGTTAAAGCCATTGTTGGCAAGGAACGGAGGGGTGATGTAGCGACCTGACACGCTACGAGGCGGGATCTTCTCCCCTTGGGGGGGGGGGGGGGACGTCAGGCACGATGTCCGGACGAGGCCTGCAGCGAAGGCAAAACCGAGTTTAAAATCACCGATATAAATGTCTACCGAGGCATTTACATCGGTGACATCCCAACCGAGTCCTGGCTTATTGGTTGATGTAATCGGTTGATGGTCTAAAAGACGACTCCCGTTAAAGCCCATCAGGACAAAGAACGGGGTGGGGGTGTGGGGACCGGAATCGTCATAAGGTGGGTGTCTTCCCCTACGGGGGTTGGTATGTTCCTACGTCAGGATGGACGGCCATCCGATTAGGTATGTTACCGTTCAGAGATATCTGGGTGCCAATCCTTGATGAGAGACTTCAATTCAAGCAGCAACTTCATTTTGTTGCTAGGAAGGCAATTGATACCTTCTTTGGTGTTCGTAGAACATCATCGGGATCCATCCCGATTGCGGGATCAATTACAAAGATATTTGTGAGGCCATAATGTTGTACGCTGCGGCGGTCTGGGCTCATCGTTTGCAATTCCAATGCTATAGGGACATATTATTGCGAGCCCACCGTCTTCTGCTGCTAGCTGTTGTCGGAGGTTACTGAACTGTCTCAAAAGAGGCAGTCTCGGGCATAAAACCGATCGATACTCTAGCTACTGAACGTAGCGAGCGGTATATTTCCAAGAAGGCAGGCCTTCTCACTTCTGGAAGTTTGCGAGATATAGAAGACCAAGGATTTGACTCTTGGCAGGTTAGGTGGAACGATTCTTCTACTGGTCGATACACGCATGGTATATTTCCAAATATCAGGGAGTTGCGAGCAATTAGCTGGGTTTCTCCCGATCGGTACTAGACACAATTCATCTCAGGACACGGTGCGTTTAGAGATAGTTTGGCTACATTTGGTTTGGTTGTGTCGGGCTTGTGCCCTGACTGTAGAGTAGAAGACGCTGTGGACCATATCCTCTATGTCTGACCCCGGTACGAAGCTGAACCCACCAGAGTTGTGAGGGAACTGGAGAGAGTAAATTCCTTTCTTGATCTGCGAGTCAATCGGAAGACTCGCAGAGAATGGACTATTGTGGGTGGCTTCGTCCGTTTCCTCGCGCTCAGCAGGACTACTGAGGGAGTATAAGTAGAATAGAACCCCGGGTGATTAGGGACCGCCTGGACAGTTGATTGGCCGGAGGTAAACGTATTGGTATCGAGCCGCGGTTAGATAGAATTTGTGGTGATTAAGTTTGACTGTATAGCTGTCGGCGGAACGGCGTCTGCACTGCCGAGGGCATGGGTTGCCCTCAAACCGATCGATTCCACAGTCATCAGTCGGGCCTCAAGAGACATCCACATCGGTAAATTCCGCCCTAGTCAAGTTTGCTTTCACAGAAGACATCAGTCGCCTAACTCTACCGCGTAGTCCTCAGGAACTAAGCTAAAAGCCTACACGCGGAAGATCAGAGACTCCGGGCCTAACTCTACAAACTCTATCACCACCTAAACCGAATGTACCCGCTTTACAAACGATCGCTAATAATATTTATGCCTCGACAGCAGATCGATTCGGCTAAAATTCATATCTAAATTTCAATGTAACCGATGAAGTAGTTTGAAGAGTTTTGAGCCTCAAAATTTTATACATAGGCGTGTATTTATGTTTATAAAACACATCCCCTCAAGTACTTTTCAGAATTTAATATTTACATTGAACCGTTCACGCGTTCAACCGCGCTTTTCCAAAACAGAAATTTTCTCCAAATTTATTTTCAAAATTAGTAATCATTTTTTTTTACAAAAAAAGATATTTAGGAGCAAGTACGACTTTATCTACTTCGCTATGGACAATTCCATCTTCCACCCTATGCAAAAAATGAATTTTTTTTCTATATACAACTCTACCCGTAAACATATTTATGCTGGGCTAATGTTTTTTTGCAAACCGTTTATATACTAGATCCCAACGAAATAAATGCGATGAAAAAAATGTATTATAACTTATTTTTAAACGGTATTCTTAATAGCGTTTCGTATCTTATTGGATTCATCCTGTACAATTTGTTGCAGGATAAAAAAAATATGTCTCGTATTAAGATGGAATCGACCAAGTAACCCGCATCGTTACTCGAATTATTTTCAATCGAAAAAACACAGAATCTTCACCGTACTCTCTTCGGATCTACTTTTACGTTCAATAGCTTAACCGCAGTGGAATCCTAATCGCCTGAACGGTCTTTTCATCATTCGCTACTACAACTAATCCCTTATTGGTCTCTTTGATGCCCTTCCGGTCACCCGGAAGGGCAACCTGGAGGTCTTTCTTCAGCCGATTGCTGGACACAGTCGAGCCCTCCGCTCTGTTGACAAACGCAACTTCAGCTTTTCTAGAGGACTGGCTGGTTTCACGTCTGCCCCTAACCACTTCAGCATAACTACGCGGCTGCGTCGGGGCCGGGGCCGGTTTCTGAACTGCAATTACTTTCTTAAGCTTTGAGGCAAGATTTTCAAAACCCTCCACGAGAGCTGTAAAAGCCGCTCGGAAAAATTCTAGACGAGGCAATAATCTCGCCTTGAAAGCTGAACCGGTATCCTGGGGTTTGCTAAGTAGGAAAACAAGCCATCTAGTTCCGCCAAAACATCATGGACCTGCCAGGCCTGCTCCCGGCTTGTGAAAACTCTTCAACGATTGGGTTCATACCCTCCCGGGTGGTCACCCCTACATCCAATTCCCACATGTCATTGTCTGAACCGTTTATAAAACCCTAAACATTCTAAACTAAAATCTACCACGACTAGAAAAAAAACGGTCGATCTTTTTCTGGGTTTTAAATTTAACAACTCCTCAGTTAAAGCGGAACATTCAATGGATCGACACAATATCTGCTGCATCTTCGTTAAATATCTAAAATCGAATAAGTAAATTGTGATGATCGATCACAAACTGACATCGTTGTATTACGGTCACAGTGACTTCTCATTTATTATATAGGACTCGACTGCCTAGCACGGTCGTAGCGCTAAACATTTATATCATCTCCTCATCATCATCATGACGAATATTAATGAATTACCGAGCTACAGAATGGGAAATATCATAAAATAAAGTACTTTACTGATGTCTAAAATAAATTTAAAAAAAAATCGATATTTATTTACAAATCCTTAGTTTATTATTTTAGAAATTCTTAGTTTATATTCCTAGTTTACACATTTCGATAACGGAATAGACGTTTCCAATTTTACCCGATAGGCACTTCAACTATTTATTTAGCCTTTTGTGCAACCCTAAATAAGAAACAGAATCGGTAGATAGTACACCACAGGTAATTTATAGATAATCCTAGATAGTCCCATCATTCTGCCTCTAATAAAGAACTACGTCCCTTCATTGCTTCACCGTGGACGGTGAATACATGAAGCAATGAGGAATACAGAATCGATCGAGAGGGAAGGAAGGGCCAACTTACGATGAGGCTGACGCTCGTATTAGTGATCGTAGTGGTGCTTGCTTTTCTGTATGAAAAACAAACGGTTCAAGAACCTTATTAAATAGTCTCCCGGTTACCAATCCGTTACGCGTTTCTAATTAACACAATCTGTCTTAGTGATATACGGATGTAACAAGATACAGATACAAGAAACAAAAATGTATTTTCTTTTTTTTTTACAGCTATTAACGAGATAAAGACAGACAAAATGTTTTAACGTATTCTAAGCGGACCTGCGTCTTGGAAATCGCCAAATAACATCACTATACTAAATAATATGCTTATTAAGACAAAATTTTCACATTTATTTGTTTCGTTAAAATTTTTATTTAAATCGAAATTATCGTAATTAAAAAAAAAATCATTATATGTTGAAATCTATATTTTGAAATCAAAATAAAAATTTCTAGGTCGAGCAGTTCAACAACAAATCTGTTGACAGACACATAAATAACATCGTAAGGGTTTCAATGAAACCCTAAAGATGTTAACTGCTTGTTATGACACAAATCCGTAAATAAATTCTTAGAAAGTGAAGAATTTAATGAAACTATTAACAAATAATAAACCGATATATAATTTCTCGGCTTCACGCTCTGAACGCAGACATTTTAACAAAATAGTAAATTACACCTAAATAAAAGCTCCTTTAACCACCTCAGATTTCAAATAGGTTACCGTTCCTTCATTGCGGCAAAAACTGAGATTTTGTTATGAAGTTAAATACAATCCTCTTGCAAGATGATAAACTTTAAAAATGAAAACCCCGATGGCTTCACCGCGATCAAAAAAGAAGAGAAAGTAGGACTCGTGTACACAAGGACAATCAGAGACAAAATTCTGACAGCGGTCGCTTTAAAACACTAAGTTTAACGATTGAGATCGGCGCATTATTGGCATATGACGGCTATTTTTGCAGCATTAAAACGTGTACTACGTATAGATGGAATGTTTAAAAAAAAATAAAATTATTTAAAAATTTTTCCAATTATTCTTTCAATTTTATTTTTTTGAAGTCGGCATCATCAAATTAAAAATATTTACCGACAAGTTCCTCATTTTCAATTTGGAGTCGACTTCAAAAAGCATAAACTTAAAAAAGCGGAAACAATTCAAAAAATCAAACTTCTCTTAAACTTTTGTATAATTTAATACATCTTAGTACAGTCTTTTTTTTTCTTAATTAAAGAAGATTTCAGTCACTTTTATTCTTTTCCTAAGTATTATTTCTGTTTGTATATTTCAGTTTTAATTTTATTACTTTTTTTAACGAACTGCGCAAAAACTCTGCCCGTATGAAAAAAAAACCATTCACAAGAAACGCAAAGGGGGTGAAATCCAGATAAAAATTCCGAATAGGAATGCAAGGAAAACAACATACAAAGATCGCTATGAAATATGAGAAAAAGTATCAAATTTTTTTGAACCGAACTCTTCTCCTGATTTTCTTGAATTTTTACAAGTAATTAATTATGAAATCAGGCTACATATTATCAACCGTAACAATAATTAGATATTAAGCGATAATGATACCGTTTTATTTTTACCTTAACAAATCTTTACTAAGTCGTTAGCAAAAAAACAGAATGGGACCACCGGTCGACAACCTCTATAAAAAAAAATCCCTTTCGGCACGCCGGAAGACGGAGGTAAATTTCACTCGGGCTAAGCAGGGGATAA
This sequence comes from Lycorma delicatula, assembly GCF_047948215.1. Taxonomy (NCBI): domain Eukaryota; kingdom Metazoa; phylum Arthropoda; class Insecta; order Hemiptera; family Fulgoridae; genus Lycorma; species Lycorma delicatula. The sequence continues at coordinate 134,655,618 of NC_134461.1, read as the reverse complement.
AAAGATTTCCACCTTAAAGTTAAAAAAAATTTCAAATTTACTCAATACGACAACGGTTGTGTGTGAAAAAAAGTTTCACACGTTTAGCGTACGACATGCCCCGTATTCTAACAATTCTAGCAACATTTTGGTCATCCCTTGCCGTAAGGGTAGGTCATATCAATTATTTTTTAGACAAAAGTTTTAGGTAACGTTAAGAGGACTAATGACCGGTTTAATCCGATTCGATACTGTTCATATTAAGGAGGTACGATGTTTTTTGTCTTCAAAAACCCATCTTTTCAACCCCCAGGGCCAACGGTTGGTGATTACTTACGTAAGTTTTAGGCCCTTACAGGAACTTTAAACGAATTCGATATTTTTCTTAATAATAAAGTTGTAGATATTTTGTTTTTACAAAAAAGCCCCCCCACCCATGGTCCGATTTTGCCCGTTAACGAACTCGACCGAGATTTTGGGTCGTTGTATTTTATGTATCAATTTGAAAGTGACAGGCGCAAAACTACGGCAGTTATCGTGTTCACAAGAAAGTGATATATATATATATATTATACATTAAATATATAATATAATATATATTTATATATAAACTTTTGAGATGATGGTGGTTTTGAAGTCGAATCATGGTACCCGTTACAATAGGTAACTTTTCTTATGAAATCTACCTAACACTGATCAATTCGACGATGAAGGGTAAGATTTAAAAAAGTATTTAAAAGAGATTATATACGAGTTTAATTGAGAAATGCTTCTTTTTTTTTACATCGACCGATAAACGGAACAGAGAATTTCTCTATAATTAATATTTCTTCAACGCTCTACCGTTTAAAATATTATTAAACCTTTAATATTACATAATAAGATTATCGCGTAATCCTTGTTTAGCAGCATTAATCTCACCTAAATTTTAAATTATCAGATATACCGTTGAATCCGCGTATAATATCGGAGTTAAGTAAATAAATAACGGCTATTCTATATTCCTAGAGATATTCGGTTTACAGACTCTTTATTCTTCGTCTAATATCGTGAAATCGGTTGAAAGATGCTGAATACAACAGTCCATTTCAACAAGTTAATCTCCTTAAGCGGCGGTAGTAGGTTTGAAACCCGTTAAAAGCAGATCGAAGCGTAGAGGTATTCGTATATACATGCAGAGTGAGCGGAGAGGAGAAAGCATCACTGACCGTTGGTTTACTTACGTTTAACTTAAAATTTAACGTTTCCTTTTTTAACTTTCATTTTGTTAACTTAAAATAAGCGCTTTAGTGGAAGTAAAGAAACATATCCGTCGTTCAAAAATAACTTTTCCTTTAATATCGGTTAATATAAATATTACTTTCAAATAAATATTTTACATTTCACTTCCGAAATAAATTATTTTAATATATGTGCCCGTACATCGATCGAGTGAATGATGAAAAAAAAGTATATATTTTATCGTAATGGAAAAATAATTTTACAAACTTGCAATTCTCTAATACAATACAATATATATTTTTAATGCGATATCAAACCGAGAATCTAAATTTTCACCAACAAATTAGAAATTTAGAACGGAAAGTCACAAGATCGATCTTTACAAAATTACATTAACAAGTCTGTAATATATACGCTATTTTAGTAAAAAAAAGAATTAACTTCTTTTTCCTATTCTGTTCTATTAAATCGGATAACAGAACTACTTTCATGCAAGAGATATAAAAATATTTTGCCCGATTTATTTAACACTAAATTATAAATCCCTCTTTTTTCAGAAACAATATTGCTCTGCAATATTTACTTCTTTAATATGTACTTAAAAAAAGCTGACAATACAGTTGTAGGACTTTCCCATCAGGTGGTTTCTTCTGTTGCACGGCCTACACACACGCAACTTAATTTAAAATAGTTATCATTTTATTTAAATATAATATTTTTTGTTTATTTAATTCAACGATTGTAACTAAAGCGCGCCCGATTATACCTCATTCGCGCGGGTGTGGCGGTACTAGCGGCCACTTTAAATAAATTTTTACGCTTTAAATATTATTCATTTATTTAATTTTACCGTTCACCTGTGACGTCGCAACACAGAAGACGACTACAGCAGTCGTCCGGCCGCTAAGTGGGATATAGGATGTGCCGTGGCGAAGGAGGTGCGGGGGGGTTAAGACCTCGCTTTGATGGTGAACAAATTTGTGAACCCAATAAGATGCTAACAGAAACATCGCACCGAAAAAGACCCGCTGTACTATTTTCTACAACGTTTCAAATTTATTACAATTTTTTTTGGAGTGGAGGTGCAATTTGGCAAAAAATGTTTTTACACAAAAGATGTTTTTTTTTTACCGTTCACAAAAACAAAAATGCAACGAAGATCACACCCATTTTTCTGCCTTCTACAACTCTTCAAAATTAAAACCATTTGTAGGGGTGGGGTGTAGAAAAAAATATATAAATAAAAATAACCTTAATTATGCAATATCTGGAGACAACTTCGTTTATCCTCCTACATCACCGCCCACTGACCTTTTGAATTGAAATCTAATAGCATCAATGTCCCTACTATAGAAATATTATAGCCAAGTTTGGTGAAAATCGGTCAAGTAGTTCTGGAAATATAAGGCGATTTACACGCCAACATACTTACATCCATACTTACATTTTGTCGCGTTAATTTCGGTGCCATTTTTCGGTTTTCTGGGGTCCTTATGGGTTAATTCGTCAAGATTCGGTGAAAACCGAATATGACCAATTTCGACCGATCACCATACTTTCCCTTCTATATATCTGTAGCTGCTATGTAGACGGGAAAATAAAAAATTGTTCGATGCCGGCAAATTTGTGATTACATTTTGTATCCGGATTCCTTATTTATTATCTTAATATAGTATACAACCGATTCTGCGTGCTAGTTTGAGTTTTCAATGCAAGTCAAAAAGATTAAATGCACCGCTACGTAACAATTATCAGAGAAGGAGCATCACAAGCCGACGTAAGGAATTCGTTGTTAATTTGTACGACCCGAACATAAAAAATACAAAGAATTACTTCCTTACGAACTTTTATTAATTAATATAATGCGACTCATTTGTCCTACCGAAACGCCTTCACGTTACATTTCACAAAACTTGATGAAAATGAATAACATACTTCATAAAAGTCAGCCGAATGCAAGATTCTTTAACGATATTCCATTTGCTGAAAGCGCTAAGCGTCTATAAACCGATACTTATATTACGGTTGCCGAGAAGAGATAATCGCGTGAACGTCTCGTTAATGTTAACGGAAGTTTAGCGATTAGTAATAAAGAGCACTAACCGAATCGCGGGACGTGCCAGTATGAGGTAGAATCCATCTGCAGTATGACAAAGAGGCGCGAGTAGTATGCTACGCATTAAAATGGAATATACTCGCTGTAAGGCATCCGGTGCTTTAAGCATAATGTTTTTAATACCATCATCAACCGACATAGTTATCAAAATAGTCGTACCTGGCGAAACTATTAATAAGCGTGGCAAACTAATGTCTCGCAAATAAAAATTAATTTAAGGAAAAATAAATAATGAATAACATATTACACAAATGAAATCTACGGTCGATAAGCGACATTATCCTTTTAATTTAACAAAAACGTCGATGGGTAATGAAAAAAGATGAAGACGTTAAGAGAATTTTTTTATGACAAATAATATAAAAAGGAATCGCAAAAAACACACATTTTGTTTGTACAAGTGATCGATTTTTGGTAATTATTTTTTTAACGGTTTAGAAATTTATTAGCTACAATTTGAAAACAATATAATGGTACTTTAACCGTTTCTCCCCCCCCCCCAACGCCGTTTGCAAATTTTTCACCTGGAAATAACTCAAAACAGCAGGAAATATATACAAAGGCTTAAACGACGACGTACGTCGTTAAAGACCGACAGTGAAACTGACCATCAGTAGTTAGACGATTCTTATTTTATTTCTGTTTTTTGTTTGGATGGAGAAAGCGTGTACCATCCTTCTTCCGACTCGGACGAAGGTACTACCGGCAAGATGAGTGAAAAAATTAATTTAATTATGAAAAAAGAGTTGGTTTTTATGACGGAATAGACTCAAACAGTCCGTTAGCTAAAAATCCAGATGTTGAATTCGTTCACGACCGCAATGAAGAAAATACGATTTAACTGCTTGCAATGTCCTTGCTGTTGAAGACGGTATTTATCAGAATGTACAAAATCAATCGACGAATACGAACAATCGCCTTAACATTCACGATTTTGTCGGCCAAAAACAAATTCAAATTGATTCTTCAAACCCGATAGAAATATTTTGCGATATTTTTGAACGTAACCTTACGAACAAAATTTATTTTTGGATAAATAAATGCGCCCAAGTCGTTAGAGGAACCACTTTACCAAGATATTCGAATATGAACAAGCGATTTACAATTCCCATCTATTCAACATTTCTGATCTACATCGCCTTTACGTGAGCATCCGATATTTATAAAAAAATACGCAGGAATTGCCTTCAAATTATTTTGCATCGTCTTAGTTTTTATGTTGCAGACAGATTCAACCGCACATATATTTCACAAATCAGCTAATGCGCCGAGTCATCTCTTGAATAATCTTATCGAACTTTTGGTACTATTAAAGATCTATCTCTTGACAAGGCCACGATTCTAAGACGGAGGAAGACTGTCTTTTAGACGATATAAAACAAATAAAAAGCATAAATGCGGGTTAAAATTGTACGAACTTTGTACACCTGATGGCCTTATTTTAAACATACTAGTAAATGCAGCCAAAGACACATTTGTAAACCCGGAAAGAGCCCGTACCTATACAGTTATGACGCTTATGGAACAACGCATTGGAAAAGGACATACTCTAGTTCTAGATAATTTCTACATCAGTGTTATTCTTGCTGAACACTTGAAGGACACAGACTAGTACGTATGGGACTCTTCAACAAAAGAGAGAAGGTAAACCTGCGGTATATATAACCAAAATTTAAATTAAGGCGAGAACATTAGTCGGCAAAATGCGGGCAAGAGGAATGTTCTGACTACATCGACAACTCGTGCGCCCGAAATGGAAGATGTGAGAAACAAGGGAATTATTATATCCAAGCCTAGCACGGTCGTTGCTTATAAAAAGTCAATGAGCGGTATTGAAAAGCGACCAGACGATTAGTTATCGAAATCTCTGTATCAGTACGTAAAAGTATTTTTTCAATCGACGAATTCGTCTGCGGAATAGTATATTCATCTATTCGAAGCTATGCCAAGACTCCAGATGACTTAGCTGAAATTTAGAGACATAGTAGAAACTTTATACAGGTGCAGCCTACTCCTCGTGCTAAGTGCTCCAGACAACCCTCGGTGCTCCAGCACCTATGCAGCTGGAGAAGAGGATAAGGTGCCACAATTGCTGACAAACAAACATGAAGAGGTAACTACTTTTTATGCGTGCGGTGTTTGTATAGACGATAAAGACAAAAGCTTTGGAATTGTGCGCCAGAGTGTTTCAGAGCACGGCGCCACGCTCTGAAACAAGTGATAAAATAGGAAGATTTTCAGTGTCATAATAAACACTTACGTTTACAAGAGATTTTCAATCGCTTTATTTTAGAGTTTGATAACTTTTATTTATTCTAGAGTTTGAATAAAACGTAATTGAATTTGATAATGTGTAATATGCGGCACATATATATGCCAGCTGGTCTACAGTAATAATAAATAAAACTTTCATCGCTATAAATCACGAGGCACATATACACGCAGAAGATAAAAAATCCTCTAAAAATTAAAATAACGATGGATATATGAATCTTATGTAGAGTACTGATTATTTGTGATAAAATACACACGTTTAAAACAAATTTCAGTTTTGGTCTATGGAGAGTCATGTATGTGATGGCTGGTACTCCGATGAGGTCTTACTTGTTTAGCGTCAGTGTGAATTTATAAACTACCTGGAACATGTATGTGGAGTGAAAATTTTAAACTGTAGAAACTAAATTAATAACTATAGAAACTGCAGCGGTAAATTACAACGAGTAAAATTTAACGCGATACATAAAATATTCTACACGCAGTAAATTACAATGAATAAAATTTAATGCGATAGAAAAATATTCTACACAAAAATTAAAAACAAACTGAACGATGTACTTTTATAAGGTGGAAATGGGTAGAGAGAAGAATGATTTTTAATTAATTTGTTTTTCAACATCTCCACAACAACGACATTAGAATTTACTGAATAAAAGTACACAAACGGGGAGAACAATAATAATAAAAGTAATATTTGCATAACTCATTGGACTAAATGGGAAAATAAATGTATGCGAGAAGAAATTAGGAAAAAAACATCTAAGAAAAAGACTACACGTACAGGTCAATTGGCTGGACCGAATAATAATGAAGTTATATTTTGTATTTCTTACAAAAATAAACATAAAAAAACAGGTCAAGAGAAAATAAACACTTTAAAAGTATAATGGTGAATCTAAAAATCTTAAGGCCAGTTTAAATTTTATTTGTTTATAACCAGTGGCCATACAAAGCTAATTCTGGAGAAGGTGTATAGCCCAAGACGTATAAGCCGGCACCAGCCGGTCACTTTCACTTTCATAAACACACATGATAATAATAATAATAATAATAATAACTGAAAACACAACTTAAAAGTCTGCAATACCAAAGTTACTAGATGCTTAAAATTAAGTAAACACATATCTCAGGACCAGTCGCTCTGATACAATCCTGTAAAATCAAACAAAATCTAATCAGGCTTGTGATCTTGTGTAAACAATCTATACTGCAAAATAAATATTCCTCTGCACTTTATAAATTAACAATTACAATCGGTCACAATTACGAGTAAAAGTAATAAACAAAAAATATGTAAGTGTTCAAAAGAAACATACATTTCAAGTACTACTATTTACTGGGTGGAGCTCAATATACGCGTTTGAATTTTGGACTGCATATTTATTTTTAAATTTAACATAATTACAACTTTACATACCGAATACAATGTTTCAGGAAAATTCTTTTACCGCACGGCATGTTCAATATGGCTGCCGTTATGCCTAACAACCTCAAAGCGAGTGTGCCCATTTTTGATGACTCTGCGACACAAGTCCTCTTGAATATCTTCACACAACTGAACTGTCTGCACATGCATATCGAAAAGATTTGCAGATCTTAACGGGAAAAGTTTCTCTTTTAAATATCCCCATTAAAAAAAAGTCACAAGGATTTAAATCCCGGGTGGGTCAAAGATGGCCAAAAGAAACATCCATTGTGACGGCCTAGATAGCGATTTGAAATTACACGATTACCAAAAACTAAATTTAAAAAGTTCAACACAACATTAGCGATGCGAGGGGTTACACCATCTTGCATAAATCATCGAGTCATCGAGTATAGGCATCCTGACCTCCGTAGTAGAAAAATCTCCCGCCACCCCCTCCACTCATAGCCCTTAACTCGGTCACAAGCAGTTTGGGTGGAAGATCATTCCTTAACATATCCAGATAGCACTGAGAATTAACTATAGTCGAAAAACACTGGCCCTATCAATCTGTAACTGGATAAAGCTGCTCAAGCTGGTTACTTTGAGCACATTTTTTTTCGTGCACGATTTTGGTGCTGCTGTTGTTCAAAAGTGGAAAAGTCCGCATTTATCATCCCCGCACCTATAAATATGAAAGTAGGCTTCGTTTGAAAACCAACCTTTGAACAGACCATCATCTTTCTCTTCCTACCGCTATGCAAACTCGATCGTTTTTTTCTTATTAGGTTGCATTAAATTATGCAGTACATTCAAATATATTACTCTATTGCTGTTAGCAACATTTAATTTAGATTAACAGTATAAAAAAAAGTTGCTTCATCATTAAGTTATTGGAATCTAAATTTAACAAATCTCTTTAACAGTTCTAATTCAGATTTCTTGTACGACCGATGTATTTACACAAAGGCTAAAACTAATAAAAACAATTTATCCATTTATAATGAAACTACAACTGAATTTCTACAACAAGAGAACATAAAACAAAACAGATTCATCTGCAAAAACAGGCATGAAAAGAGCTTTATTGCAGGTACTGCAATAGGCAAATTCCATAATTCCTTTTGTTATGGCCATACACTTCTTCTTTACGTGATCTAATGAACACACAACAGGATATCTGTGAAAAGGTAAGCGCATAACTTGAAACAGTAATTGAAACTGTAGTCGACTAAAATAATTATAAATATAAGGTGCATAATTATTATTATGCACCTTATAACCTAAATATAAGTAAATTCTTACATAACACATTCTTAAATGATTTATTCCCTTTTACTGCAATACGTTTTTGCACGTAATTTTTTATCTGTACTCATACATATTTTTGTAATATAATGCACTATACTTTTAATCTGTCAACACTAGCATTACAGTTTTAATCTGTTCACTCTTAACAAATCATTTCTAATTAGCTGTGAATAACATTACCGATTTAGAGACTGTTTCAGTTCTATATTACTTATTCCATTGACTTCTTTTAATAGTTTGTTTCTTTTTATTTACTGTTTTTAAAATTAGGTTTAAATAAATTTGTCTTATCAAATTACTAATTTTTCTTTTTGTAATAAAAAAAACCCGCACAGGAAGAAAGTAAGCAATCAATCAAAATCAACAAAGATCACGGCAAGTTAAATTCCTAACTTTGAGAAAACACAAAAAACTACAGATGAAGGTAATCTGCAACGCTAATAAGCTGAGATCTAATTGTGACAGTTTACAATAAGTGACATACAGGACTTTCAAGAACATTTTCAAGTAGGAAATTCATATGAAAGGGAAAATTATAAGCGACTGAAGATCTATAATTTTCTTTAAGTTTTCAAGACTGAATTTAGAGCTTGTCAGCTTTATTTCAATTTTCATTGATAATGTAGTAGTTATAAATTGTACTAATACTATTTGAACAGTTATAACAGGTAAAATAAAGCTAATTATAAAAATGTATATTAGAATCCATTAGTTTTCTATTTTTCAAGGTAAAAAATTTATATGAAATTTAAAAACAGTAAAAAGGAAATAGTTAATGTTCATTAACGGCTTACCATTAATGAACATTGTTACGGTTCAGTCTAAACTGAACCATAACAGATAGAACAACAGGAAATAGGATCCTGTAAAACTGAATGTGGGCTATGAAAATATACTTAATGTCAGGTATTGACCCCAGAAAATAAACTATTTGAACAGCTCAGAAAAAAACCTTCTCCAACAATGTAGGCAGTGCAGTGGATTTTCCGCACTGGGAAATGGCAACCCAGTACAGAACAGCCAGAAGTAGCTGCTCCTCTGATGCGATAACGTATTGTGGACCAATACCTTAATGATAAAGGTTTTTCAAACGTTCATCGTTAAAAGTAGACAAAGAATAAGGGACGGGTATTGAGACTTAAGAAATGGAAATCTTAAAATAATTCGAGAGGTTACTGAACTACTAAATACAGAATTTGTTATGCAAGGGGACTGACTGGGAAAGAGATGAAGCTAGCGTGTAGAGATGAGGAACAGATAGGATTAGAAGAGATTTCAGCTATTGAAAAAGAAAATCAACAAAGATAAACAGTAGCATGATCTGATGGGGTGTAGATGTTCATGGACAAAAGAGGTTTCACTAGGGCAGACTCCAAAATAGGCACAGAAAAAAAACAATGGTGTTTATCTTGTAAAACTACTATCGTATGAGAGAAAGTTACAAATACCAATAACATAAGGATAAAGAAAAGTGATATTTAAGTTAAACATTACCATTATTATAGTACTGGAAACCATCAATGTTTTCAGAAAAAGAAAATAAGAAAAGTCTAGAAGCCATGAGAATTGCAGTCTAAAATACAAAATGGTAATAAAGACTATAACACTACATTATTATCTGCTACGGTGCTCAGTAGAGGATATATTTACTATTTACACGAAATAAAGACCTATAAATATGTAAAATATTTTAAAGTTTTGTAAAAAAAACTGTTCTACCACAAACCCCCAACAAATGGTTATTCTCAATTTTGTATATAACACTGTTAACTGATAAACGGTAGATCAGTCTGTTTGTTGCTCTTAAAAGTTTTTCATTTTTTCTGTGATAGATTTAATGTTTTCTAAATGAATTTTATATCATAATATTAGGTTTGCAAAATATATATTTTTTTTTTGTATTGTTTTCATATAAGTTATATATTTATTTTTTACAACATTAACTATAATAGACTGTGCACTACACAGGACCATGTGCTCTACATCATATTAAATTAAGTATTTGGATAATGCTGCTGGTGTCAAAAACTTTTTATTTTAATATACTGTTTAAATTTAAAATATATATTTTTATTAACTAGTAATCGGTTTAAAATTTTGTATAACGGTAGCGTTAATTTTCTTATTATTCATTAGGGCATTGTTATTGTCTATGACCGCTTGGCTTTCGCCATCAGCTGATTATTCTTTTCTCATTATTGTAGTATGCAATTATTTCATTCTTTGTTACTAACTCATAAGGTGAATATCTTTCACATCTTAAAGCAATCGCATCATAAGAATTATTCATAGGTAATTTAACGCATAAACTCTATCATCGTGCAGTAATATGTATTATAATTAAAGTTAATTGAAATGGACGCAGTCTACTTTATAAATCAACAATTCTTTTATTCATTCAAATACAATTCTAGCACTTAACGACTGCAATCCTAGTATATCTCTAGGCAGACTGTTAAACAAGGATGTTACAAGAAAGTTTCGTGTAAAATATAAATTGAATAATTGAATATAATGTAAAAGAGTAAGATTGAGTGTGAAACTGAGCTTAGGGATATTTTGATGTTTGTATGCTTTTGTATTGTGCAGTTAGATAAGAAATCTACCTACAATAGTATACAAAGAAGAAGATGGTTTTTCTTTGTTCGGGATAAACAAAAAAAAACTACCCGATCAATCAAAACCAAATTTTTACCCGTGTTTCTTGGCATTACTGAGAAGGTTTTTAGATATATTTTATCTCAAACATATACACATGTAGTAGTAGAGATTTGCCAGCTGCAGCACTTTAATGAATTGTGAAGTGTGAGTACCTATCACTGTGTGAATTTAAGTTTTAACTGAATGATTATGAATATTTATAAAACAATTTCTAGATTTTTTGAAATTCTGAGTTTCAAGGGTTAAAAAGATTTTTGCATTTTTTCTGAAACCCTGTTAATTTTTTAATTTCTCAATCACAAATAAAATCAACCTGATTTTTGAAGTGTAATCTTCATATCAATAAACTAATTTCTAGATTTTTAAGATTTGACATTGAATAGTGATGAAGAAAAGTAAAAAAATTGTTGAACGATGACTGTAAATTTTCCCAATACCGACTATAGTAAACGAGATAATCAGTAGATTTGGACTTGCAAATACTCTTCAAATAAATATTTAAAAACCATTTTTGGTTTTTTTTAATTTCGATATTTTAACGGGTGTGAAGAGATATGGCACTGTGCTCAACCAACACAGCCACTGCCACCATCATTGTATGCGACTGGCTGCACCTGCCTCTCTGGTCACTTGACTTAAAAACATAAAATAAAAAGACTGACTGCTACGGGAAATGCAAGAAACCATATAGCACAGGCGAAGCTGTGATGAGGAGCTAAATATAATAGAAGAAAAACCTAAATTATTTAAAAATTGATTTTATTGATATTAGGCAGATCGGCTGAAGATAAGTGATTTATAACATATATCATTGTTATAGTTGCAATAGAGAAAAGGAAATTATTACTTTTGATTATTAATGTATTTAAATAATATTAGTCTGAAAATGAAATAAAATAAATTTGTAAACTTTTTCTTAATGAAGTAAATATATGTCAATACTTATAATTGTTGATGCTCTTTCATAACTCAAAATAAACCGAAAAGGATATAGACTAAATTTATGACTTAGGTTTTATAAAATTCCTAAGGAATTTAAACTATATGTGGTACAACTCTGGAAATTTAAATATATTTCTTTCCTAAATTGTCTTTTATTATTTTAACTTGTGTTTTCAGGTCTTTAGTTTGCTGCCTAGTCGTGACCAGCTCTCTCGATGCATTCTGAATGTCTTTTTTTTGTATCCTTCAAGGACTATCTCAATTTTTGATAAATGAGGCCTTGGGTTTATTGATTTTTTAAGTACTATTCCATGAAACTGAATTTTTCAGAAGTGACATCACCAACAGTTCTATTATTGATGACCGATTTAAAATAGAAATGAAATGAACTATTTAAATTAATAATAAACAAAACTGAAATATTTTAAATCTTATTATTGTGTTGAAGTATCTAAAAACTGAAAAAAAATTAATTAGAAGAAGAAATTTACAAGTTAAGAATGATCAGCAAAAAAAAAATTTAGCAGTCGGGGTCATTCATGATTTTATGTCTGGTATTGTTCTGGTTCAGCAGTGTAACAGTTGAATGGAGAATTGCAGAATCGCTGATGATGCGACAGGTCAGAAGAATCTTAGTGATCATTTGCCACCTTCTGCTGGAAATTATCTTTGTGATCTTTCCGGGGAATAATTCTTGATGTCTTCATCGAAAAAGGATATAACTGTACCTGAGGATGATTTCAAGAAAAAGAATGATTCTTATGTTGGTGGTTAGTCACAGGAGAACCTTAAGAAGAAATTATCTGATTTATTGAATGAGAACTTCTTTGATATTATAGCTTTTTCATAAAGCCAAGAGCAAAACTTCTGGATATGTTAATGTTAAATAGTTTGGAATCTTTAGCGAGGGAAATGAATCAAAGTGATTTAATTGCAACAATAGGGGGTAATAATGATATAGGAAAACAGTTGCCATACTGGTTGTTCTTTGTTAAGGCTGCTGAAAGTTTAAGTCATTTTTAAACGTTATGGCAGTAATCTAGTAGAGGAATTATTAGTAGCTAATTCTGTTTTTAAGTAAAATTTCAAGAAAAATTCTGATTTGAAACAAAATAATTTCTTTTTTATATTTGAATAATAAGCTAAACAGAAGAAATTTTAATAATCACACTCTGTACCTGTCAAGAGTGACGTAACAAAACTAGCAGCAGAACTGTTATTTTAATAAAACTTATGATTTATTCTTGTGGTTTATTAAACCACAAGAATGGAATTGCTTATATAAAAAATTGTTCCCTTCCTACCATACAATGGTGATTCTCAACCTTTTTAGCTCCACGATCTCCAAAAAGTAAATAAAATATCATTAATATTTTGCAATCCCAACCAAATGAAAAAGTTTAAACTATTTAGCTGCATTGATAGCAACAGGTATGAAAATGCATGTATGAAATGTACAAACATGAGCAATTTACAGGTATCAACTTGACATGTACAGTTTTCTTGTAATTTGGTCTGCTTGAATAATACTTGCTGTGAGAGCATCATGTTCAAACATGCATATGGCACGTTTGAACACATCCTGCTTTCAGCAGTATAAAAGAAGCGTAAGGAATTGCAGAATGTAAGTGTAGTTTCAAATGTGAAGAATGTTTTTGGTGCCTTTATTTAAGTTTTTAAAAGCGTAGTTTCATTGAAAATAATAATAATAATAATTGAGGTTTCAGTTTTTTAGTGTACAATCAAATGTGTAACTTTTTTTAAAATTAGATTCTTAGGTAAGAAATTAATAAATTTTCCTAGTGTAAAATGGATAAATGTGAGAAAAAATTGTTAGTCATCGACATCCAGTGAATTGACCAGTAAAAAGGCAATATTGTTCAACGGTAATTACTTAAATTATGGTTTTATCTATTGGATGGAAAGCCACAGTGTGTTGTTTGCTTTCAAGTCCTCTTCGATGAAAGCATGAAGCAATCAAAATTAATTTGGAAACTAAACATCCAGATCATAAAAGCTAACCCTTTGAATTTTTTGAAAGAAAGTTACATACTTTGAGAAATCAACAAGCTTCTATTTATAAATCAAGCCATACTGATAAAAGTACACTTGAAGCATCTTATCTCATAGGATTAGGAGTAGCTAAGATGTCCAAACACCATACAATCCCAGAAAACCTCATACTGCCTGTTGCAATTGAAATGGTCAGTGTTTTAATAGGCATGGAAGAAGCATAATATTGAAAAAAAAAGCCTGCTTTCTAATGACACAGTATCAAGGTGAATTGATGATTTGACTGCCGATGTTTGTGATTAGATAATTCAGCAAGTGAGTTAAGTGAATTTTTTTGTTTTCAATCTGGTTAATCAACAGATCTGACAAATATTTCTCAGTTCTTATGTTCTGTGACATATGAATGTGATACAGACAACCAATCAAAGAAAATAAGTTGTTTTACAAATCAATACCTGGTCAACAGGACAATGTCTTTCTGATGGTTTTTATGAATCTACTAAAAACTATAAAATAGGTTGGACAAAATGCATTTTTAGGCAATACAGCAAAGAATAGTGGATTTCTGAAAAAATTAAAAGATGGTTTTGTACTAAGGGCAGAATGGATGCACGCACTGCTTCCTTCACAAAATGATATTGCCACAAAAAATATGCATCACAAACAAATTCTTTGTAAAGCTGTAAAAATTCTTAATTTTATTAAAAGTTGACCATTGCAGAATAGGCTGCTTGCTAAACAGCGATGAAATAGGCGAACAGAAAAAAATCTCTTCTTTTCTATACAGAAGTCAGATGATTATCAGTTATTGTAGGTAAAATGTTAACCCAGTTATTAAAATTGCAAGACGAATTAATAATATTTTTCTAGAATAAATAATTTCTAGAAGCCATTATCAATGTTTTTACAAAATAATGAATATGTGTTACTGCTGGCTTAGTTAGCTGATGTATTTTTGTATTTAAATGACTTGAATGTGAATTTACAAGGACATGATAAAAACATTTTATTAATGATAAACAAAGTTCATGCTATCATTAAGAAGCTTGATATCTGGATTATTCGCCTTCAAAGAAAAATTTTGATATATTCCCACCCACTTCCTATTATATCGAAAAGAATTTGGATGAAGAAGACACTATTATTCACCATAGTTTGAATGGCATGAAGATGCATTTGCATGAACTAAAAATTCAGTTGGAGTAGTATTTACCAGAAGATAAAAATGATTTCTCGAAGAGACGGGTACTGAATCAATTTACTGCAAATATTGTTGCAGCTGCTAAGTTACTAGTTGAGATTCATGACCAGCTCAATGAAATGTCTGCCGATAAAACTTTGCAGCAGAAATTTACATATTCATATGTTTTGCCTCATGATGTCTTTTAATGTTATGTTCCTTCAACACAGCGATTGTCTCTCTACAAATTAATCACATTAATTTTGAGTTCTGTATTGTGAAAAGATAATCTTTTTCCCAACGATCATTAAATTTCCTGTCTTCATCAACAACTTTTCTTTTCTTTGAATTCACACAGAAATGTTTAAAAAAAATTGCAAATAAATGTTAGTTGAGGAATATTGATATATTACACAGAACAACAAAATTTACTTTTTTAAGTAAATTTAGTATTCTTGTTTTCTAATTATGTAAGAATACCAGTATTTAATGACTTTTTTAAAATTAATGCAAACTGTGATCACTTGACGCTTGAAAATGTATAACAATAACTTTTATCAATTAACATTTTATTAAATTCTTACTAATTTTTAATTTTACTTGCATTAATTTTTACAATATACTCACTTGAATAAATTTCAGTATTTCTTTGGAAAAAATCTGATGTTTTAAAATGTCACTTTTATTCACAAGCAAACAATGATTCTGTAAACGCCAATTACCGTAACATAATGTATATATTATTTATTATTAGAATTAAAATTACAGTTAAAATGAATTGTGCAGGTAATGCACATGCTCTCCGTTTGCGTTCCTGTGGTACTCCTCTTTCGTTTGGCTCCCAAACAGCACATCGGTTCCTCATGGACAATCTGCTGCCCATCACTCGACGTCATCATTCCACTTTCCTACTTAACTAAGAGCAAAAATGTGTAGATTGGTTCTTTACTGCATAACTGCAGTATTCAAATTATAGATGAACGTAAGTTACTGATGATTGCCTTACGAACCGATTCTTTCAGAAACATTTGTCTTTTATGGATATCATATATAGAACTGGAGTTCTTAGTCACACATGACACATGCAAATTTTCATTTATTTTATATTTTTTATATACATACAATGAGTAACAAAAGTTTCAATAGAAATATAAATTGATCGGTGGGTCACATGTTGGCCAGGCTTGACTTATAATAACAGTTCGGATGGTGTGTTATATAGCAGAGTAGTGATTTTTTATTTAAGAAGTGTGATTTCAGCCATTCTCAGGCTGACTGTGATTTAACTTAACGAATGACCCTCTGCCCTGTCGCAGTTTCTATAGATGTTTATCTTTATTCATTAGGATAGATCTTTCTTACAATCACTGAGTAAATAAATACTTCTTTCGGATTACATAATTATACAGTATTTAAATTGTGTCAGGATTAAGAGGTGAGCTTTACTGCGTATAGAAAACTGGAATTGCTCCAGCATTTGCTTTCAAGGATAAAGGTAAACTTGGGAAAAGCCTGGATCAAAGCAGCACATTATGTACAAAAAAATGATTAAAAAAAGAGACAGTTGAGATTTCTTTTTGTGTGTGATCAGTTAGTTTCGACTTTGATGCCTTTCCATTCCTTTCTATTTTTCTGTTTCATACAATTCCAATTTTGACTTCCTCTAAGTTTTATCTTCTCTCAGGCCCTCCAACACCCAATTAGACCTCGGTATCTTAATGCATCGCCTATGACCTAGATTGTCTGTTGACAGAATTCTTCTTCTATCCTTGTCTTAAGTTTCTTCATTTTGAATTTTATTATGTAATCTACATTTTCATATCGCACTGCATTTCCAAGGCCTTTCTTTTCTGTTTATCTTATCATCTGATATTTCTCTTCTGTAAAATGCTCTACACTCCACATAAATATTTTAAAGATTTTCTAATTCTTAAATTTATACGTGATCCTAGTAAATTTCTTCTCTCCACAAAAGCTTTTTTTAGTTTAGCCACATTCTTGTCCGACCCTTGGCGATTGCAATTCCTTGGAATTTTCCTGGCGGTTTTTACAGTTGATTTTCCATCGCCTTCCCAATGGTTAAACAAAACCCAACCACCAACAAACACTGGTATCCACAGTGTGTAGTATTCAAATCCATATAAAAGCACACTGTAACTAACTCTTCTCTCCTTGTATTTAGCTCTAATGTTTCTTAAAATTTTGAACATTTTATTTCATTCCGCATCGTAAAATACTTTCTCTCCAAATCTGTAAATTCCATGTCGGTGCTGTATAAATTATAGTCAACTAATGGTTATGTTAGTTAATGGTGATACAAATATGTAAATATAATAAATAAATAAAATCAGTATAGAATAAAATAACAATTCTGAGGGTGTTAATTGATAAGTGTTTGAATGCATATTTAAATATTAAACACAGATGCATAAAACCTAGTTTTACCCAAATAATAGTGTTTAAAAACTTATTGACAAATCAATTTTTTTTACAGAAAATATTGTAATTGAATCGGTGAAAAGATATTTTAGATGAGTAACATAATTAGAAACTGTCATACAGGAAAGTCCTTTCTTATTGATTGAAGTATTATGCTGCAGAATACAAAAGTACTTTGTCTATTCTGAAGTTATTACACATTTGTCTCAGGTGCCGTTTCCAATGAATACGATCAGTTAAATCCATTTCTTAGGGATAAATTTGTAATTTGATCTGATCTGAGAAAGTTTTAAGGTGGTTTTCATACTTTCTGTTTGTTTTTATTTTGTTTATTTTTAAAGTAAAAATTGTTCATAATTACGCATGTATAACATATCGCCTACAAAGGAGATTTCAGTAGAGAAGTAAAACATTTTAAGTTAACTGCGCTTAAATCGTATCTGAAAGCTCAACAAACGATGTTTGGTTCATCGTTACAACAACCGCCTACCATTGTCAAAGCAAGTTATTCTGTTGCCATGTTGATTGCAAAGAAAATGAAACCATTTTTAGTGGTGAAGGGCTGTTTAGAAGCAGTTATAAAAGATGTTTTGCTCGATAAAAGCAAATTATTTTCAAGTATCAGTCTTTCATGCCAAATTGCGAGTATAGGTCGTCGCATCGATGAAATTTCAGCTGAAATAGTAGTAACTTTGTGAGATAAAATTAACCAATTCAAAGGATATACTTTGCCATCTGATGAAAGTACAGATATATCACACACATCTCAACTTGTGATATTTATTCGCGATGTGAATGATTCATTCCAAGTAATGGAAGAAATGTAAAATCTTTTAAATTTAAAAGCCACAAATAGAAGAGAAGATGCTTTCCAGGCGATTGAAAAATGTTTAGCCGAAAATAGCTTAAATTTTAAGCTCTTTCTGGTTTAACAACAGATGGAGCAGCTGCTTTGGTAGCTAAAAATAAGGGAGCTGCAAAATTACTTATGGATAAGCTACATTGCAGATCCATTAAAACCAATGATATTTTTATTACTCACAGTTTGATACAACAACAAAATTTATGGGCTCGAGTATTATCCATCAATCACGTTATGAACGTAGTTACGAGGCTTGGCTGATAAATTTTGCACATACATGCGTAGTACGGGAATGAGAAGAGATATTGGAGTGAAATAAAAAATGAATAAAAGTACCTTAGCTACAAAATGTAGTATTTATTTTTCGATATAATCCCCGTTTGCACTGATACACTTCTCCCAACACGAGACAAGTTTTTGCAATCAGGCAGTGAAAAATTCTGGCTCTTTCTCGGATCCAAGTGGCCACAGCTTCCTTCACCTCATTGTCGGTGGTGTAATAATTACCTTTGAGATCTTGAGATGAGGGAAGAAGTGGAGCCTAATCCGGCAAGTATGACGGATGCGGAATAGGCTCAAACTTCAGCTTGCGGAGAGCCTCGGTAGTGGCGTGGGATGTGTGAGGACGTGCACAGTCATGTTGCAAGATTATGGGCATAGAGGTCTTTCGAAAGCGATATACTCTTCTGAGGTGTATCGTACATACACCTCAGAAGCGTACCGTACGGAGGCGTACGTTCGGAGTTCACAGTCGTCTCATGTTCCAGATATTCAGTCACATAAACGTATTTGGCGTCCCAAAACACAATCAAAAGGAGTTTCTTCACCGAGGCTTGAGTTTTGAATTTTTTGAGATTTGATGATTCGTAATGTCTGTATTCCATGCTTTGCCTTTTTTTCTTCGGGTCGTAATGGTGTACCCAACTCTCATTCCCGGTCACAATACTGAAAAGGAAATGATTTCCTTCGGCACGGTAGCGCTGTAAAAGTTCTTCGCAACATTCGATAAGACGCTGCTTGCCTTCGTCCGTCAGTTTGCGCGGCACCCATCGTGCACAGATTTTACGGGAACCTAACTGACTGATAATATGGCCTAACTACACAGCGATGCGTTGTGGGTGATTCGCCGGTCACTTTGAAGCAAATCGTCCACCTGCTTTCGATGTTTCTCATCAGTCACAGAAACTGGTCGTCCGCTGCGAGGTGCGTCCTCAATTCTCGCTTTACCAACTCCACATTCGCGAAATTTCAACGCCCACCTATTCACAGTACTCCTGTCAACAGACTCACTACCGTAAACCGGTTTTAAACGATGAAAAATATTCGTAGGATTCACATTTTCTGTCGTTAAAACTTCGATCACTGCGCGCTTTTTTAACCGCGTTGACATATTGGCCGTACTCGACTCCATTTTAACTGCTACTGAAAACAAACCGGTAAACGGATTTCAACGTTCTCCCAGGTTTGTAGAGGGGGATTTAACTCGATAGTACCTTTTACCTCCGTGTAGCACGCCAGTGTGCAAAATTTATCAATCGAGCCTCGTATAAAGATAGCAAATTACATTCGTTCACATGCTCTTCAGCATCGACAATTCAAAGAATTCCTTAGTGAATTATCTTCTGAATACGGTGATATCGTATAGTTTACCAATGTAAGATGGCTAAGACGTAGAAAATGTTAAAAAGAATTTTTTGATTTACGGGAGGAAACAGATACGTCTATGAATGAGAAACAAGGATCTGTTCCTTAATTAGGTGATGATGATTGGTTGTTAGACCTATTTTTTAGCGAATGTAACAGAAAAACTGAATCGGCTAAATAAGGACTTACAAGGGCAAGATAATTTAATAATCGATGCTTGTAATTTGATCAAAGTTTTTGATAATAATATTGGTATTTGAGTGCCAACTTAGAAATAATAATGCTCAACATTTTCCGCTGTTAAATAACTTGCCAAAAAGCTAACCTAAGAATATCTCGAAATACGCTAATAAAATAAACAAACTTATAACTACCTTTGATAGTCGTTTCTCAGAATTAGCAAAATACGACAAAACGTTTGAAATATTTTCACGCTCATTTCACGTTGATGTGAAGCATTCCTGAAAATCTGCAAATTAAGTTAATCGATTTAATGCAACGATGAAATGAAACAAATTTGTGCGTCCAAATCAAGAATTAATATTTACAATACCTGGTATTACATCCGAAAGATATTCCGACTTAAAATATTTTGCGCGAGTTGTAAGTGCTTTGGGATCCGCGTATTTTTGTGAAACGTTTTTCCGAAGATGAAATTTAGAAAGAGTTCTTCATCACGCGCTACATTAACTGACGCCAATTTAGAAAACCAGCTAAGATGTGCAACGTCGAACATAAATACAGATTTACAAAAATTAAGCGAAAGAAAGGATAAACAAAAATCTCATTAATTAAGACTCGAGAGTTAATTATATCGAATCGTAGTATAACAATGAAGTTTTATCTATTTTGCATTTGTATTACATTTTTAAAAGCACGTTTACCTAAACATGCTTTCCGCTGTAACATAAGCGTCATCGAAGTGGTCCGTTAAACCATTTGGGTTGGCCAGGCCTGTTATAAATAGTAAAACCATTAATAAAATCTTAACAAAAATTCCTTAGGTTACACATTTACCTTTTGCGCAGCAATTAGTACTTTGTCGAGGAAACGCAACCACTCAAAAATAAATACCGGTCGTTTGGCTTCTGGAATTTGTTTTAAAGCTTCTTCATTTAACGTTAGACTGTGGCTCAACTCCATCATTGTAGTTCTAAGCCTGCAAAACAATAATAAAAAAAATTAACTTATCACAAATAAATACTGTTTTAGGGCAAATCTCCTCAAGAAACAGGTATTTCAGAATTACACAGATAATATTATTTACTGTCATATTTTTTTAACGGTAAAATAAATAACTTCCACAAAAAAAATCGATAAATTGCAACTGTAGAGTACACATTTTAAAGTTCTGATAATTAAGGACAAAATGACATTTTAAGTGAAAATCTTTCATTTTACTTCCTTTATAAGTATTTTAATCGTGAAAAATTTCGATTTTCAGATTTCAACGGAAATATCCATTTTGACCATCCCTAAATCCATTTTGACTAGTTTCGGCGTGACGTCTATACGTACGTACGTATCTCGCATAACTCAAAAGCGGTAAGCCGTAGATTTTGTGTATTTATAGAAGAATAAATACAGAGTTATAGAAAAATAAATTTTTAAGCGATGAAATATTAGCATCTTACAAGGGGAAGGTACATCGGTTCGAATTCGACTTCATTTCCTTTTTTTTTTAATTTTAATATATTGATATATTAATAATTATTAAGCTCCGATTATAAAAAAAAATTACAATAAATAATAATTCAATAATTACAACAAAAAAAAAAAGTACTTTAATAGGGGTACAAGGAAGTCATGTAATGTCCACATCACATGTTTTTGTTAAATAAACATCTTATAATGCTATGACATCATCGTATACAGATTCTAATCAGTATATTATTATTATAACCGACTGGTTTTTGATAATTTAAAAAATAATTAATTCCTTTCATGTAGACGGCATAAAAAAAAGATGTTAATTCGTTAACAGATTTATTTTCATCGATTAACAGAAACACAGCTAGCAATCTAAATTTGATTTAAAATTTGTAAGATAAAAAAATTTACATATAATTCACTCGTCTATAAAAAGTTAATCGAATTTAAAGCGATGCTTATTATTAAGATGTTGTTAAGCGTTTTATATTATTAAAATAGTAACGGTAATCAAATAATTAAAAACGTATAATGAATTATAAAAGAAATTGAACTTAGAATTTTAGCAAGATTCAGAATAATGAACTATTAGTAAAAAATTAATACACCCTAGTCCTACTCGAGTTCGTTTTAAAACGAGGGCAGTAATACGTCGTTGTACTATTATAACCGATCCAGAAGCGGCTAAGAGATACGAAGAGTGACAGCGGAATATAGAAGGTCCGTGGCTCGCTGTGGACAACAGTTGCATTTGTGGGCTTGCCCAAACTTATTTAGTAGGAGGAAGACAGCGAGTATGTCTAAAATCTGTCGGTGGTGAGGCTAGGGTAGCTCTGGCGATGTTAGAGGACCGGCTTTCGGTTAGGCCTGGGCGGAAGAGAAGAGCGGAAATTTCCCCGTTTTCCTCAAGTTCAGAGAGCGAAGGCTCTGATATGAATGTAGGGACTTCCACCCGGGAAGTTAGAGGCGACCCGTCGGTCGAAGAATTCAAGGCGGCACAAGGCAGACCTGGCAGTTCTGTAGCGATGTTGGCTGCGGTGCAGCAAAGCATCGATAATCTTCTGGATTTCGTTGTGAGTCCCCGCAGCGCCAGTTCAGGGGCGAGAAGCATTTTTAGAATTTTAGAATTTTTTAGAAGGATTTTGGAATTTTTAACTGCAGTAATAAGCCCTCATCGAGAGCTTTTCAACAATATATCATAAGCGGTACTGATTTTCATCGGTTTCAGAGTTATAGCCAAATAAAATTTTAATCGATGAAATATTTGGATCTAAGGGGAAGGCACATCGGTTCGGATCACACTTCACCTCCTTTTTTTTTAAATTTAAATATATTGATTTATTAATAATATTAACCTCGAATTGTAAAAAAATCTTTGCGGTAAATAAAAATTCAATAATAACAATAAAAATCAAATGTTATTAATGAAATAAAATTTTATATACTTTTCTATTTAAAAAATGTGTATATGTAATTTAATAGGCGTACAAGGAAGTCATTTGCCGTTCACGTAAGATTTTTTTCAAGAAATTTTCTTGGAAGTAATTTTTTTTTAAATAATTCTGTTGAAAACAAAACTATTTTTTAATGTTTTTAAGAATTGTTCGTTTTTGTTAATTTTTTAAAAGATAAGTACGCTTTTAATTTTTTGTGCTAAAGATAATAAATTAATTTCTTCTTTTTTTCAAAACAACTTATTTTATTTATAATTTACCTTATTGATTTAATAAACTTGTAATACTTAATATCATTAACAGAACAATTTCTTCCTTTTTTTTTCTTCCTTTTTTTTTTAATCAAAAGTTTATCTCGAATCCCACCATACATCAATGCAATTTGGACGTGAAATCTAATTATAATAATATCTAAAAAAATATTTCGCTCTATTACAATATACACGTATACGAATATAATACTTGTATGTGTGTGTTAGCACGCGCGCACGTGTACTTAAATACCAATCTACTTTAACTATTTGTTTAATTATTGTACGCTTAAAGAAGAAACTACCCTTAACACTTTTAATATATATTCTAAAAATAAAAAAAAACACGCACAAATACAGTTAAAAAAATTAATTCAACTTTAAGATTAGATGTTTACGCTTAAATACCTTATTATATTAAATATTTATGATGCAGATCATTGTTTGGTCTGTTAACAGGTATGAATCCTGTTGATCGAGATTGGAAATATTAAAAAAAAGTTAA
This sequence comes from Lycorma delicatula, assembly GCF_047948215.1. Taxonomy (NCBI): domain Eukaryota; kingdom Metazoa; phylum Arthropoda; class Insecta; order Hemiptera; family Fulgoridae; genus Lycorma; species Lycorma delicatula. The sequence goes on along the minus strand of NC_134461.1, from coordinate 134,631,708 downwards.
CTTATCCTTGTGATTTATATTTATAAATGCGTAATCTTTTCAAAAGAGAATAGTCACTTGTTCGTGAAAAATAACAATATATACCCCTATCGAACTATACAGCAGAACTGTTTGCGTATAACGCGATACTTCGGTTTACGAGAAAAGACATTATTAACGATTCCGTTACCGTGTTTAATAAATAACGGAATCATTTATTAGGAAATGTTTCCGACCATCTATTAAAAATACAACCAAAAAATTTCAACGAATTTTTAAATTAAATAAGTAAATCAATAAAAAACAGAATAATGTATATGCACAGTGTATCACTAAATTCTCCCGGGACTTTCACGGCATATTCTAGTCGAGTAAATAATAGAAAAAATTCATATAAACATATGTCCTAAAATTCTTCGTGAAAAATTTCATTCCGATTCCAGCTACCCCGGTGAAATGAGATCGTACTGAAATTTTTAGGATGTGAGTTAAGGGGCAGAATTAGTTTTTTTTTTTTTTAAATAAATAGTAAAAAAAACTGTCTTAAAAACTAAAAAATTAAACAAAAACCTACACCTAATATCACAGCTAAAAATTTGTTTTTAAAGAACACTTAAAATTAATACCGCAGCCGTAAAAATAAAATTAAAAATAAGCTTAAAACTAAAAACGTAAAATTTAACTAATAAAAAGTTTAAAAAATTCCAAGAGGGTTGCAAAGGGCTCCAACTCAAGAAGACTTAAAAAATTAACATAAAAAACTTAACCTTGGTTAAAAACTAAAATATTTGAAAACCTAAAACTTACAACTAACAGATAAAATATCACGAAAAAACGTATAACTATACAATAATTTTTCAGCGCTACAATAAAAAAAATACATACCACGATTTTAAATTTTGCGCAAAATATTAACGCTGTAAAAATAGCAACAACCGGTCTAAAATTTCCTTATTATTGCCCAAAATTTGTCGAATGTTTTTACGTAATTTATATAACAACGCAAAGCCGTATAACATATGCGATCCACAACTATGTGGCGCACAATCATGCGGCAGTTGCATCGTGCACATAAGGTGCGTGTCCTGCTGACATGAGGTACTAGTGTGCGACTCCTGTATGTCCTTATCGCAATCGACAGAAGACCAGTTCCTCACGACGAATTTTTCTGCACGACGAGTTCCATGGCGACACAGAATATTTAATCTGCCGGAGTTTGTTATCGACGGCAGCCGTCGAGTCACCTTGCTACGTTGCACGAAGAGACTGTTTTATACAATTAATAAAGTCAGAAGTAGCAACACGAGTGCTGAAAGGAAGTCGATTAAATGCGTCTTTGACAGCGGAATCTGCACGTTCATTACCTCGAATTCCCACGCGGCTAGGAATCTAACTGAAATTCACCGTGTGCGATGGTTCAACTCAACGATCGCATTATAGATTTCATTCACCAAAGGATGCCCACAGTAAAAATCGTCTAAACCTCGGAGTGCACTACACGAGTCGCTACAAATAAGGATATGACGGTATTTTGGGTTAACGATACTCAATGCCTTAATGACAACGTACAGTTTAGCAGTAAATATACCTGTAATAGTAGGCAGACCAAACATATAGATTCTGCTATTAAGGATGCGCATCCAACGGTATCATTCTGTTTTCATCCATCTGTGTATACTATCGCGTCTGGGTTTATTTTGGAAAGAATATGGTGAAATTGTTTTTGAAAAACGAGTGGTGCTGATTGTTTCTTGTATATGGTAAGATCAAAAATAATTTGTTTTACAGTCGATTCAAAACGGAGGATATGAACAGCGATATGTTGGAAAAATAGAAGGTATTTCACGTTTAAAAGCTGCAGTAACCGCCGGATACGTACGTGCAGTATAACGCGGATGGTCTTCATATCTTTGTAGATTAGGATTTACAAGACTTTAAATGCGGTTAAAGTCGGGTGATTCGGTTGTCCTTCAAGACGGGCAAAGTAAGATGCTATCCCAAAATCACGTCGATTATGTCTATCCCAAAATGATAGTTCACCGCACTCAAGTACGATAGCGACAGGGCATGATCTAAAAGCATCTGTACCAAGACGGAGAAAAGCATTATGTGCAGCATCTAACATTTTCGGCGCAGTATTAAGCGCTGAAGAGTAACTTTTAATGTTTGTATCGCCATATAACCATAATCTAAGCGGGAACGAACTAAGGAATAATAAAATCGCAACATACATGACCGATCGGCTTCCCAATTGGTGTTGCTAAGGATTCGCAGCATATCTAAAAGTTTGGAACATTTTGTTTTTAATTCTTTGGTGTGTTTGACCTACGTGAGGGGCTATCAAAACATAAACCTAATAACGGGAGAAATAGTAATTAGCTCTCCGTTGAGAAAAACTTGTACGGATCTTTTCCCACACAGTAGACGTGGGAGTAGTACGTGAGATGGTGTCCACGAAATTCCTCCGTGACTTCCTCCTAGCGCCTAAGAATACCCGACGAAGTACCGCTCTAGCCTTACGGTACAAATCTATGTGTTCATTTGTAGGTCTTTTCGTCGACTGGTAGTAGCGTTTTGGCAATCGGCATTCTACCAAGGAACAGAAGGACGTCTCGGGGTTCCCGATGTTTGTGGGATATACCTATTAGCATTGTCAAGTATCAGAGACGTAAAAGAGGTCAAGATTTGTCAAGGGCATCTTCACCATCGTCATACTGTGATGGGAAGACTTTACGATAACTGTTCCAATTTGCCTTTTCAACATTCAATTTCCATGGTCTTTTATTCACCTTGCCGTCGACACCAAAAGTTATGGTAATCTGTCTACGGTCACTGCCGTGAAGGTTGTCACAAGCAGACAATTAAGACGAAGTAAATTTGGTGAGCAAAGGAGTGGTCGATATTTGACAGTGTACCAAAAGATGAGGTCACAAATGTGTAGGACCCGTCATTCAGTAGACAAAGGTCAAAGTCTTGTCTCACTCTGTTTATCATATTTTCTCGAGAAGAGCAGAAAGATGAGCTCCAGGAAATATGGTGGGCATTGAAGTCTCCTACGATTAACGACGGCGATGGGATTTGCGTGAGGAGATTTGATATTTCTAGAGCGTTGAACTCAGAGTTGGCGAGAGATATAAATTGCAGATATGTAATTTAAAGGGGACTAAGATTTTTATAGCCGCAGTAGGAATGAAGGTAGACAGTTGTAGCCTTATAGCCGACACCTCATTCCACATGAAGATAACAACGCCACCACTCTCACTACTATCTACAAGACAGCCGTATCTCTCACAGGTAAAGCCTCTGAGTGTTGCTGCATCTTGTACTAAATGCGTTTCTTGAAAGGAGATTTTTAATGGTTAATGTGCGCACATCGACACCCTAACATCTTCAATTCGGGACTGACGATCTCTAACGTTCTACTGAATAATGATCATAAATATAAAAGGTAATTATATGCAGAAATATAGATAAACATATGACAAAATTAGTTATAGGTGATCCGGTTTTTATTTTTATAATTTTTCGTTTTAAGAAAATCCGATGCCCTGGGATCGGGCGAACCTTTTCCACATCCTCCAGTATGCGTGGTGTTTTGAAACACCACGCATACTGGAGGCGATTTTGAAACATGGGATGTTATAGACGACATCCCACAGGAGGTGATTGTGTGAGCTCCGTTAACAAGGAGTTTATTTGGTGGCTTACCACCAGTTGTATTTACACCTGTCCGCAAAGATAAAACTTTAGAGACAGGAACTTTGAGGATCCCACTAGCGTTAGGTTCACTACTTGTAACTACTATGACTTCTTATTCATCTTTTAAGGCAGAAATAGTTGCAGTAAGTAAAGTAACCTGATCAGATAACACCCGAACAAGCTTCTTCAGCTCACTGGAGGATTTGCACTGTTTGTTGTATGTATGTATAATAGCTTTGCTTGACGTCGCGGCAGTGACAACCGGTTTCACCAGGTTTCGAGAGCTAAGCGGTTTTTTTTAATATTTTCTTCGGGCGGCTGGGAAAGAAAGCTTTTGCTCAGTACAGTTTTGGGATTGCTTTCTCTACTTTGAAACTTGGGCAATCTCGAGATCGAGCTGAATGTGTTCCTCCACAGTTTGCATATCTTTCTTCCTCCTGACAGTCAGCGTCCTTGCGGCCTTCTTTTGCACATCTAGCACATATTGGAGTTTTCGGACAAGAAGTTGTGGTATGACCGTACCATTAAGAATGGAAACACCGTCGTGGGTTAGGGACGAATGGTCGTACTCTAACCGATAAGTATCCGACGTTAATTTTCTCCGGTGGTGTGGGAAGGTTGAAGGTTAAAATAAAGGGAAGGTGTAGGCTCTTCCATGCCACTCTGACGTCTCATTATTCTATTCACCTACATAACACCTTAGGGACGAAGCTCTTCGGCAATTTCACTGTCGTCCATCTCAAGAATATCCCGGCATAAAATTACTCATCGGCTAGTATTCAAGGTTTTATGACATAGCGCACTTATACCGTCCACATTTGTTAGACGTAAGAGCGATCGACTTGGTTCATCACTGAAAGTCTCTGTTAGAATTGATCCATCTCTCAGTTTTCTTATGTTCTTGGGGGAACCGCTTGAGCCAGTTACTACGTTATTGATCAGGAACTGTGAGGCCTTATGAAGGGTGCCACCTTCCTGATTACTGCGTAAAACTACAAATCTGACATTTGCGTATTGTAAAAGTGAATTGTCACCGCTTAGATTATTTACCTCGGGACAGTTGTTGTCAACGGACAAGGTCGATCAAGGTCTTTTCGCAAGGCATATGGTGGTGGTTTCTTCTGATGGACCACCAACATCATAGGCGCACCCCGTCAACTACAAAAAATATATACGACACCCATAAATAAAATTTATTTCGTTTAGGCAGCAATTCGCTGCCACGCCTAGGTAGCTGTGTGCCAGTAAGTACCTGTCCACCATTTTATGGCGATTGGAGCCATAATAATTGGCTGGTGATCAGCCATACTCAGGGTTTACTTCCCACGGCAATGCGGTAAGAGTCTTTGCCTTAAGCAAACTACAGATGCCGGCTGAACAAAGCAACCGCCTCTCGGAACTCCCTCACGTTCGACAATGCGGCTTTCGCCACATTGACTCGCCGCTTGTTAGTGCCCAATTTTCCCCTTGATCTCTAGGTTCCAGCGTGGCCCGGTCTCTGAACCCCCAAGAACAGGGCAGTCAAACATCAGGTGTTCATTTGACTGGACCTCCTACTACTAAAATCAGATAAATTTTACATACTTTCTGATAATCACATACTATCGTACAGGTACTTTTGTTTGATCTACCGGGTTAGTCAGGTGGTGAACTCGTCATCGCAAATCAGCTGATTTCGAAGTCGAGAGTTCTAAGCTTCATATCCTAGTAAAGGTAGTTATTTTTATACGGATTTGAATACTACATGGATACCGGTGTTCTTTGGTGGTTGGATTTCAATTAACCACACATCTCAGAAATTGTCAATCTTCTTTTTTTTCTGTTTAGCCTTTGGAACCACCATAAGGTATTACTTCAGAGGATGAATGAGGATGATATGTATGAATGTAAATGAAGTGTAGTCTTGTACAATCTCAGTTCGACCGTTTCTGAAAGGTGTAGTTAATTGAAACCCGACCACCAAATAACACCGGTATTCACGATCTAGTATTCAAATCCGTATAAAAATAACTGCCTTTACTAGGATTTGAAACTTAGAACTCTTCTCATTTGCGATGAAGAGTTAATCACTAGTGGTTAACTTGTCAACTTGGTGGAATGGTCGACCTGAGACTGTACAAGACTACACTTCATTACCGTTCATAAATACCATCCTCATTCATCCTATGAAGTAATACCTTACGGTGGTTTCAGAAGTTAAACAGAAAAAGAAAGGTACTTTTGTACAATGAAAACTAAAGAGTTTATTTTTCCTGAAAGTTTCCTGAAATTAATGTTAAGTAGTTTTTTTTAAATCAGTTAAGTAAGCAAAGACAAGTTTTTGCAGTATTTCTTATACGACTTCCAATATAAATTAACACCTAAATTTATAATAAAATAGATATAATTATTATTACTTGTGTGAGATACCTGCTTTTGTTATTCTTAATAAATACTCGTAATGTACCAATTATAGAGCAGTCAAAAAATTGCACTCATCTTCTTATAAATTACTCGTACATGCAACACACCCACATCCACACATCTATCATATTGCATATATATATATATGTGTGTGTGTGTGTGTGTGTACAAATAACTATGATTTTTCACGATAATAGAACAATAAAATACGTTAAGTCCTATATTTCACACTGATAAAATGGAAGTAGTATTATAGATAAAAAAAAAGCTAATGGGTAAAACAAAAATTAAACGATAAAAGGAAGTATTCCACGGTGAAACGTCAACCGTGATTAACGAACAATCAAGAAGATGAATGAATGTTTTTACAACGTTCGGTGTCTAAATTTTGTTGCCCGACTTACTTTTTATTTCTTTCGCTTTATCAACGTTCTCAATCAATTTCTCTCTTGTTCAGATATCAGAATGCGTGCGCACAGCGGGAAAGGGATGAACTAGAAAGATAGTTACTCACAGTAAAAAACAAACAAAAATTAACGAAGAAAGATTGAAGAATACAATGTGCGGAGCCATTTTGTCAATTAAAAAAAAAAAGAAGAAATATATATAGAGCTATGTATGTACAGTGAATTCCAGTTATTACGATCACCGGTAAAAATGTTTGTAAAAACAGAAAAATGATATAAATCGTGTAAAAGTTTGCCGGTTTAACGGCCCAAAATACCGCTTATACGGCCGTCAGTTCGTATTTTTTTTAATTTTTATTTTACTCGTAAGATAAAAAATGTTATTAGTAAATATTGTACTAATAGTCTGCAAAGTACGTAATTCTTTCGAGTTGTGTGGAAGTAATGACGAAATAATAAAAAATATTACTCAAAAACCGGACGAAGTTGAAGATGATGAAGACGAACACAAAGAGAAACGCTTATCTACATACGATGCAAGATCATTAACGAACTTCAGCAGAATTTTACGCAAGAAGTTAGCGAAAAAAGCCTGTTAGAAAATTAGAGAGTCTGTTCCAAATTTGTAGAACGCCAGTTAATGAAGCGGAGACAATAGAGCAAAAAATAAGGATTTTTTTCAAGGTTTAACCAAACAACAGACATTAATGTACACATTTTTGTATTTTACTAACCAAAAAAGGCAGCCGTTATTTTGACTGGAACCTCTACCTGTTTATCAAGCTTTCTTTTTTTATTAATGATATTAAGATTACTAAAACGATTTAATCGTTTTGTAATTTAGTAATGTTGTTCATGCAACTCAAAAATAAAATACCGAAAAAATAAGACGTTAAATCGTGTTAATAAACAATTAATTTGTACTGTATTTGTGTATATCTTCTCATTTTTCGTTAATGTAGCTTATTAACCGTTTATTAGGGCAATATGGACCCGGTCCCAAAATGGCCCGATTCTCCGGAATACAATAAATATATATATATATATATATATATATATATATATATATATGTGTGTGTGTGTGTGTGTGTGTGTGTGCGTGTGCGCGCGCGCGCACGTAAAATTAGTAGGAAAAAATAAATTTATATTAATAAATTTGCAGATACAAATTCGATCGAGTAAATTTATCGAGTCAGACCATGTGGCACCCAAACATCGAGCTTCTTTTCGTAGCCGGCTTTCTCCAAAAGGTTTGGTGGTGGATGTTTAGCTCATTGGCGATATCATGACTGCTTATACGCCGGTCTTCGTCGACTTTTACCAGAATATCATTCATTTTTTCTGCGATTGGTCGTCCGATGGGAAGAGCATTTTGAAACGTCGAAATTTTCAGAACCAAAGCGACCGTATCGTCTTTTGGCTGTTGCTTTTGATAAGTATCTTGCCCGTAAATAGCACAAGTTTCATCACGGGCCTGCACAACATTTGCGCCTTTATCAAAGAAAATTGTAAAAAAAACTAACGCGTTTTCCGGAAAGTTCACTCACCTTCACGGCGCGATACCTTAAGTCTAATAATTCCAACATTTTACATATCTACTAGCTTCAAGCGCCAGACCTGACCGACTGCGACTCATATAACCTGAGATTCAGGATGCTATCTCGTGCGCAAAAGTCTCACTGCTTTTTAGAATACGATTATTTTTAATATTTGTTTCTACCTACGTTAATTTCCTGATTTTTTTTCAATATTTTGATGTAACATCCCGATAGAATAATAAATTCATAATTTATAATAATACTTCGATATTATAATAGAAAACACGGGATGGCATGATTCCGCAATAAAATAAATCCAACCGCTTTTTATCCAAATAAACAGCAATAATGTGAAGACTTATAACCTTAAGGATTTAAACGAGCCTCCGCGTGGACCATCCGGATAACCTACTAGAAACGGAGAATTGTAATAGGTGAATTAAATCGGAATCAAACTCTCAAATTTATCGATCGTTAAATCGTACCTCACAATCGCCTCTCTAGATAACATCTAGAGTTGTATATCGAAATTTATCCCGACCAAGGCTGGCGACCTTTAACAATCAAATACGGAAGATCTTTTAAAGAATGTTCCACCTCTTGGCAATGACCAAGAAAGACTGTACTCGGATTCGGTGGGCAGTCTCTTAAAAGACAACGGCTGTATCCGAGTAGTTGGAAAAACCCTCGACCAAACAGGAACTTAAATTTAATTTTAGTACAAAGTTAAGTACCTGGCTACATACCGTATAAAATCACTGATGCAAGGAAGACTGAAAATCTTTACAGACATTTTCGATAAACAAAAAAACTTAATCGCAGGAATCCAAGAAAGAGAAACTCTGATCGGTATCCAAAGGAGTCCCGAGGATACAGAATACACAAAGGAATTGCAGGAACGAAACTACTGAAACATTGCCTCCGATTTGGCACAGGATCTATAGTAAATTTTAAAATAATAGATTCGGTAACAGATTTCCAAACAATATCTGCAAGACTAGTAACTCTAACGATTAAAGCTTCAAACAGAATTTACGCGATAATTATCGGGCATGTCCCGACAAACGATAAAAATATAATACTAAAAATCAAAAAATGGTGTTGAGGAATTTTGGGATTTTTTAGATCAAACAGCCTCAAACGTAAACAAAAATCACACAAAAATTTTAATAGGAGACTTCAACGCTCAATTAAGCAAAGAAAGAAGATTCAGAGTTATAACAGGAAAACACACGCAACCGATACAATAGGAAAACAACAAAATAAAGAACGAAAAGAGATCGATTGAATTTTGCAGAAATCATAATACGATATTAAAATCTTATGAGAAAGTCCAATAGACTTAAAACGTGGAAACACCGCGATCGGAAAAAAGAAGAATGGCAACTAAATCATGTCTACGGATAAAATTACCATATAGAAATCCAAAACGTCAAAGTACTAAAAGGGAAAAAACGGATGAGATCAAATGGTAAAGATTAAAATAAATTCTTTCCTACCAAAAAGATGAAATCAATCACAAATCAAAAAAAAGTACGACCCATACAAATTAATAAATAATAAGAGAATATGATAAATTAACTAAAAATATTTTTAAAAAACAAATAACCTAGACGAATTAATACGTAAACTAAAAGAGAAAGCTAAAAATGTGGCATCTTTAAGCCCTCCGAAGAAACATCAATGGTAAAGTGAATGATTAGGGCATCAAAGTCAGACAACAGAAAAATTACAAGGAGAATTTACCAAAGAAAAATATACAAAAAAAAAATGCCAAGAGACAACTTCAAAGATTGAACAAATTGAAATAGATAACAAAAGAGTTAATTCAAGAAATTATTATAAAATATTCGGAAAACAATTACAAAAATAGGAACCGCCAACCCTAAACCAACCCTTAAAGATAAAGATGGAAAAATCGCTCATAACAACAAAGAAATCCAGAAATTGTTTCAGGAGCATCCAACAAACACTTGAATTGCGATGAGCCTGAGGAACTGTTACACGCAGATACAGATACTGCAATCAAAATCAAAAAGAATCGATAGAACCACCGACTCTGAAGGAGTTAACTCAAGCTATCAAAGAAATGAAAATTGTAAAGCTTGTGGGAAAGAACAAACTTTGTGGAAATTTGAAAGAACGCATCAGAGTCTATAAAAGAATCTTTACACCAATATTTAATAAAAATACGGGAGGAAGATAGAATGCTAGAATATTGGACCGCAACAATAATATATCTTCTACACAAAAATAACGATTAAACCGATTCAAATAACTACAAGAGAATTTCATTATTAGATTACACATACAAAATATTATCGAGAATAAAGCAAAACAAATGTAAAGACCGATCAGAAAACGAGCTTCGTAGATTATCAAGGAGGATGTAGACCTTGGAGAAATTATGACCTTGTCCAGACGAAATTATCAACCTTGAAATTAATAACGGATGTCTCTAAAACTAGACAAAAGCAGATGACAATCACTTTTTTAGACTTCAAAAAGGCCTACGACTACATCCAGACTACGATGCTAAAAATTCTAAAAAATTTAGGGTTACACCCAAAACGATAGGTCTAACACTCACTAACCCTATATCAAAAGTAAAATTTAGAGGAGAAATTTCAAAACCACTCCTAAGACAGGGAATGGATTATCCACGCCTATTATTTAACTGTGCATTTGAATATCTAATGAATGAATCCTAAAAATATTAAATAGGTAAAGAAAAAGAGAATATTAAATTAAATTGCTTAAGTTTTGTAGATAACTTAGCTATCTTAGCAAATAACATTAAATAATCTAGAGAACAAATTACAAATTTCGAAAACATAGTTGGAAAAATCGCCTTAAAAATCTCGTACAGAAATATACACTTTTCAAAAATGTCGCATAAATATGCTAGTTTTACAAAAAAGCTTCATTCATAAAATTTTCGGCATACTTGTATCCCTCGTCTTTAAAAAAAAATTCTTGTCTCAGTTCAAATGTACGAGACAATTCATTACCACGAGAAAGCATTACATTATCGTGAAGTGTTGTAGTACACCAAAGGCGACTTCGGATCCCATATGCTCATATAGTTTTTTTTAAATCTTGCCTTTAAAGGCCGAAATTTTTTAAAGTTTACTACGTATTCTAAGTCCTGGTTCAATATAGGACTCGGATATTTTGACGCTAGTGAGTCCCCGTGAATAACGCAGCGGGTCCGCAGCGCTTCAGGGGCTTTGCTTCGAATAAAAGCCCGCAACCCCCGTAAAAGTCGAACAAAGAAAGAGCACCAACAGTAACAACTGTTACTTTTGCAACTTAGCTCGCTCCAAACCGTTTCACTCCAAACTTAAACCGATATGTAAAACTATCAAGGATCTCGAACGCATCTTTAACCTTCGCACTAGCAGCGATACTTTTATAGAAGAGAAGGTTTTTCTACAATACTGCTGCCATCTATAAACCGTACATAGCAAATCAAGTGAGCATCATTATTATTAACCTGTGGCCCCCGTTCGACAGAAAACCTAACTTCTTTCCTATTAATTTTTCAGTTAATAATCGAGGTCCTCTGCTAAGAGGACCTCGATTATTTGCAATTATCGTGCGATTGAAGATATTGTTGGACAAAGTAACTTTTCAAAGTAGCTTCCCGACAGACTCGCCGATCATAATGTTCACCGTATCCACAGCAGTCGGTAGAATGAGTTCTGCGATTACACGGGGCTTCTTACATTTTGCGGTTCTATTTTCTACTTTCTAAGATGCTAGCGCAAAGTATTGCTTGGTACCGATGCCTATTTAAAAAAACCACCATGTTATTAATTAACTATTGTTAGCTTCCTACTAAAGCAGTAAATATGCCGGGAGAAAGTTTCTAAATGGTGTTTCAACTTGCTTGGTAAGATGCAATCTCGAGCCAAAACTTTCATTCACAGAAAACACTGTGGCGCTCTTCGCCGTTGACTTCTGTCAACGTAAAACCAAAGTCCAAACAGCTGTCAATATATTTTTAATTTTTATACTTTTTTTCATACTTTTGTCGCTGGTTCACGCTTCCATCTTAAACGCTCTCCATCTTTACTCTCACTATACTTATTATTGTTTAGTAAAAACCGATCCGTTTTTAAAAATTCATCCGATAAAAAATACGAATCACAACAACATTCGGTCGATACAATCTCCAAAAACTAATTCAACAGTACAACTGTACGAAACGGTCATTTATTTACATACGAGCACAAAGTAAAAGAAAGTTCGAGAAACTACTAAAACAATCGAGAGACTAGTTTCGCATTATCTAGAAAATTTATAGAAGCTTCTGCAAATACCTTGTAAGAATATCTTCTTACCTTGTAAGTGAATAAGTAGTATATCTTATCGGTGGTTTGCAGCAGCACCAGCTCCGTTAGATATCTCTTCATGACGCCGAACTAAAAATTAATTTGATTTATTTTCCTAACGTATACCGTTGCAATCTGTTAAACTAGTGAAAAATAGGCACCCCCCCCCCCACATACCCAACGATCCAAAGAGACAAGGGTGATGTGTATTGACATAAATTTGTTTTGTTCTACAAAATAAGAGTTTTTAAAACGTCACCTTCAAAATAGCGGCCATCTTAATCTTTTATCTTCAATATCTTTGTAATTATTTGTTTGACTAAATTTTTACTTTTACAAAATTTATTAGGCATTTAATTTTGAAAAAAATGATACCAAATTTGTAAAAATCCGTTGAAAAACAATCGAGTTCTTGCAGACAATTTAACCTGGCACCGTAATGCAAGCGGATAATTTTTTGCTGTTTTTATTTCCTCCACTAAATGTAATAAAAATTATTATAATATATTATAACAAATTTAATAATATTATAAAATCAAAAATTTGATCAAACTAATAATTACAAGATACTGAAGATTAAAAAACTAAGATGGTCACCATTTTGACATTTTTGAAGATGACGTTTTAAAAATGTTTTATTTTGTAGAACAAGACATTAGTCTAAGATCTGCCAATTTTAATTAAAGTAGGTTTACCCGAGTCACAAAATGGGTCCAGAAGGAAAACAAAGCAGTAGTTACAGATTGTAGGTTGTAGCACAGCAGCCAATCAGAGAGCAGCATTCTGATCGCGTGACTTAAGCCACGCCATCTTTATTCTACAGAGAAACTTACACATTATGCAGCCTTTTACAGGCAAAATTCCCATATTTCGCACTCTTTCGCGAGCGTAATTAATGATTCTTTATTGTATATACCTTCAGCTTTGTGAGATGTACATTAAATTTATAGTTCAAACAGCTGGCTTGATGATAAATTTATCTATATGTAGGTCATTCATACGAATTAAATATCATAATATTAATATATCTTATTATAACATACTAGATCGTGTGCATGACATCACGGGATTCCCCCAGCTGTAGACCGTTGTTCGCATATGCGCAATAACATTTTTCATAACGAATAAATTATATAATACTTTTCTCATTTACTATATAGACGTCGTGGATTGTAAACGTGTGTTTAAAAAATTATTGCGCAACCGCTAAAAAACGATGTAGATTAGCTGTCTGTGACGCGAATTCTTTTATAATTTTAGAAAAGGCGTTTAAAAAAAATTAATAGCATATTATTACAAAAATGAAGACGAAACAAATAAAGATATGTATTTATATTTAAACAGTATAAGAAATTGCGTTTTCAACATTTTAAAATCGCATGTAATAACGGACGCTGTAAAATTTAATCTATTATTGGAATATACAAATGAAAAATTTCAGGGCGACCAAATCGATTGTAGACATTGCTTTTAAAATTGAAAATACACCCATATATAACAGTAATGATTTAGATTAACTTATAGACGAAGCGTTTGAAAAACTATTAGCCGAAGAATCCGAATTTCAAGGTAAAGACAGCGGTTGGTCTTTAATCAGTATCGGCGGTTTAATGTTGCGTATAAATAAATTTAAACCGTTACGTGGTTCTTCATGTATAGATTTACCCGATAAAATAAAACAAAAAAAGGCCGTGATTACTATTAACAATGATGATGTTTACTGCTTTAAATGAGCTATTTTATCGAAACGTGTAACCAGTCGTGACCCCACAACGCTTAGATAAACGTTATACTGTTGATTTAAAAAGTACATATGGCTTTAGCATGTTAAAGTGTCCAGTCGAGATAAAAGATGTTAAAAAATTTGAATCCACCAACAATGTTTCAATAAATGTATATACGCTGACAGATGATGATGAAGTCTATTATAAAGATGGAAATAGTGAAGATAGAATGAAAGTCCATTTAAAACGGTGTATTCACAATGAACCGGCACATATAAAAACACCAAAACCAGGTGAAAATACAATGAAATTTAAAAGGTACGAAAATCAGTTTCCAATACCTGTTGTAGCATACGTCGATTTTGAATGTATTTTAAATCCGACGCCGTATCATCCAACGTATACAAAATCATATAGTTATACCACCCATGTGCACGAACCGATGGGTTACCGTTTGTATTTTGTTTGTCACGAATCGGTTTTCGATAAAATAAAACAAGTCCTCCCACAAGAACCTGTGCTTTATAGAGGCGAAAAAGCAGCTGAAAATTTCATAAATGTTAAATCCTATCTTGCGAATCAAGTTGCGGATGAAATGATACACGTTGCAATGACACCTCTTTCCGTCGATGAACAAAGAAAATTCGACAACGCTAAGCGATGTGAAATGTGTAATGCAGGATTCGGTTTAGATTGCAAAAACATTCGCGATCATTGTGACTTAACCGGTCGTTATCGAGCCGCGTAATGCAATAGCTGCAATTTACGCTGACAAGCACAAAATACGATACCGATATTCATTCACAATTTAACCGGTTACGACTCGCATTTCATTATAAGACAGCTGGATTACGATAGAGAGGATAAAAACATCATACCTAAAACCACCGAAAAATATACAATATGTTTACGAAACGGATGCCTGACGTTGTAAGCGTAAAATTCGTAGACACTTCAGTTTATGGCCTCGAGTTTGGAAAAATTAGCGTCCAATTTACCAAAACAATCATTTAACCACTTTGCAGCTGACGATTTACCAATGGTCACGAAAAAGGGCGTGTACGCTTACGAATATACCGATTCGTGATCGAAATTGGATGAAACACAGCTGCCGTCGAAAGAAAAATTTTACAGCTCCCTTACCGATTCGCATATTACCGACGATGAATATGAACACGCGAAAATAGTGTGGGACCATTTTAAATGTAAGACATAGGGCGAATACAGCGATGTATATTTAAAATGCGATGTGCTATTGTTGGCTGATGTTTTTGAGAATTTTAGGTCATTAGGTCTACGAGAATACCGCCTTGATGCCGCGCACTATATTTCACCACCCGGTTTAGCTTTCGACGCCATGCTATATGAAACCAGCGTTGAATTGCAACTGTTCACAGACGTCGACATGTACATGTTTATCGAATCGGTCATCAGAGGCGGCACTTCAACGTGTGTGCAAAAACACGCTGTGGAAAATAATAAATATCTCGAAAACTCCAACCCCGACGTCCCCAGTAAATATATAGCTTACGTTGACGCCAATAACTTATACGGGTTCAGTATGAGTCAGCCTTTACCATACGGCAACTTTAAATGGGTGAATAAAGAGCATTTATTAAGCATGGCTCAAGAGATTTCAAGATTTGAATACTGAAAACCGAAAAAGAGCCGCAAACGATTTCGAAAAGGCTTTTTAAAACTTATGAACAATTCCGTGTTCGGTAAAAGTATGGAAAACGTGAGAAACTACACGAATTTTAAACTGTTGATCGATGAAAACAAACTGAGAAATTAAATCGGGAAATCCACCTTTATAAACAGGATAATATTCAAAGAATCTATAGTCGGCGTACAAATGGCCAAAGATACGGTGCAATTAAATAAACCGATTTATGTGGGCTTTACGATATTGGATCACAGTAAAACCGTAATGTACGATTTTCATTACAACGTTATGAAGCCAAAATACGGATCGAAAATCTCTCTGCTGTTCATGGATACGGATAGTTTCATCTACGACATTGAAACCGATGATTTTTACGCCGACATGCGAAGTGATGATCTGTTTCAATATTTCGATACGTCAGATTATCCGAAAGACCATCCGAATTATTCTGTGAAAAAGAAGAAAGTACTGTGCTAATTAAAAGACAAAGTAAACGGTAATCAAATCGTTGAATTTATCGGATTGAGATCGAAAATGTACACATTTGAAACGGTAAACCATAAAATTCCGAAAAAAGCAAAAGGTGTAAAAAAAATATAGTCCAAAAAAGTATTACGTTTGACGATTATAAAGCATGTCTTGACGATTCAGATTTGGAAACTTACAAGACGATGACGCTCTTCACAACGAGTAAACACACTGTAAACACTGTAGTTATGAATAAATTAGCGCTGTTGAACTACTATGACAAACGGGTGGCCACAGATAACATCAATACGCTGGCTTGGGGTCATTACAATATGCCGTTAGAATTGAAGCGTTTCTATGAAAAAATAAAAACTAGTCTACGTCCATATTATTAGTGCAATCGATTTTGTTAATTAGTTAGTTTTTTAATATACGTTAATTTAGTTTCCTTACAAATACTGCAACTTGATCGTATTTTATTTTTTTTCAACAACGACGTAATTACGCGATAGAGTTCTAAATCTACATTTCATACAAAACCAATACATTACATCTCCTCTAAAATATGTACAACTTAATATGGAATGTCAATACCGCATGTAAATTCTATGTCATGATAACTGTGTCCATTATTCATTTTCTTTAATCCGTTATATACTATATAAAGTTCTTTATTTTCATTGATTTCGTCCAAATCCGATTCTGTAAGATTATTAAATCTGTGGTAAAAATATTCTTCCAAAACGTTCAATAATCGCAATAATCGATTTACCGTTTCTAGTATTCATAAACTTTATTTATTCAATTCTCTATTCCTTGTTACAGGTCAATTAACCGATATTTTTAAAAGTATTGTTATAATTTAAGCTATTCAATTTATCGAAGATATTAGACATTTTTATGAATCTATATATAAAAGTAATGAAACTTAAAATTAATATTTTATTGATGTTAAAAAATATTTGTTTAAATATGAAATGAGGTTGTTACGAACGGATAAAAGACAACTTCATATGGTATCTTTGGTGATTATCAATACAAATACCATTTTTTTTTTTTTGCTTTAATACATTATTATTTATGTTTTTTTTATTCTCAAGTACGGGTATGCACATTAAAGCTAATTTAGCGGAGAAAAAACTCCACAAGCCTGCCATACGCAATTATCCAACTAGAAAAACAGAATAAAAGTCTAAATGACTTAGTTCAAGCAGACATAGTCGAAATGATACCTTATTCACGACAAAACAACGGCTACAAGTACTTTTTGACGGTTATCGATTGTTTTAGTAAGTTTGCATACGCTATACCGTTAAAGAAGAAGATGGGTGTAGAAGTCGCAGTCGCTTTGCATCCAATATTCGAAAATCACAAGATGAAACATTTTCAAACAGATCAGGGGAAAGAGTTTTATAATCCGCAAGTTAAAGCCCTATTGAAACAGTACAACATAAATCACTATTCTACATATTCAGATAAAAAAGCCGCCATAGTTGAACGTTTTAATAGGACGCTAAAGACGAAAATGTTTACCAAATTTACAGAACACGGGAACTATAAATGGATTGATATGTTACAAAATCTCGTCGATGAATACAATAATACGGTGCATTCGGCTACAAAATTTAAACCGAAAGATGTAAATCAAAAAAATGAACAGCAAGTTCTCGCAAACTTAAATAAAAAATACAACAGGAAAGATTAAATTTCAAGTCGAAGATCCCGTTCGTTTAAGCAAACATAAAAAGATATTCGACAAGGGTTATTTGCCCAATTGAACGAATGAAATATTCAAAATACACACTGTTCACTCGGAATTTCGACCCGTAACCTATGAGTTGATCGATTCCAGAAATGAAATTCTAAAAGGTCGTTTTTATCAACACGAATTGCAAAAAACAAAACACAAAGACAAATATCAAATTGAGAAAATTCTCAAACGAAAAGGCAACAAAGCCTACGTAAAATGGTCACCTTAATAGAGGTAGAATCTAGAATTAAATCCGCACTTCATTCGTTGTATTATATTATTAAAGATTTAGATAATAATTGCGAAGCAATATATTTGAAGATAGATTATCACAGTCATCATAAAAGCATCACTGTTTTAGATAAATTTTATTTATATGATGTAAGTGTATAGAGACATTTAGAAAAGAATTTCACGATGATTTATCAAAAATTAATCGTGAATTTTATATAATCACTAAAATTGATATAAGTTTAACAAACTAATAGTTTAATAATTTAAATGTTTTTTAAGTACAAGAGAGATATGAAGGAAGTGCAACAGAAAACAAAATTTCCCATCATGAACGTAATGAAGGGATATGGAATCAAAAAACGAAGTAATCACGGTTCCCTGTTGCCAAACACTATCAGATGTATTGTATGCGGCCCATCGAATTGCGGTAAAATAAATGTTGTTTTCAATCTTTTAGTTCAAGAAAACGGAGTACGCTTTCAGAACGTGTACATTTTCTCTAAATCCCTCCACCAGCCGCAATACAGAATGTTATCAAACCTAATGATGTTGAATCCAGAATTGGGTTACTATGAATACAGTGAAAACAATCAGGTTCCACAACCGGAAGCGATTCAACCCCATTCGATAATGGTATTCGATGATGTGATCAAACAAAAGCAAAACAATATCGATGATTATTTTTCGAGAGGTCGTCACAATAAAACTGATTGCTTCTATCTGGCGCAAACGTATTCGAAAATACCAAAACAACTCGTGCGGAACAATTGCAATTTTCTAATTCTGTTCAGACAAGACGGTTTAAATTTACAACACATTTACGATGAACACGTAAACGTCGACATGTCCGACTTTACGACTTACACGACTTTAAATCGGTGTGCGAACATGTTTGGAACGTGAATCGGTATGGTTTTCTAGTTATCGATAAAGAAAGCGATAAAAATAAGGGTCGCTATCGGAACGGTATGAATAAATTTATCATCATCGATTGAACGCAGCGATGCTATATTGAACGCACCGTCGAACGCAGCGTTGAACGCGAATCGATTATTCGTACCAATTTTTTATTTTTTTATATATAGAATAATGTATAAGAAGGAGAAACAAATGGTGGAAATTGATAGATTGAATAAAGAATTTAAACGTAAACACGGGGTTTTCGTGTTGGGTTTAGCCGAAGATGAAGCTTTATTTGCTAAACGTTTCAAACCGATCCAAGAAATTAGAGAAAAAATAGATAAACCAAAACCGCCTCCTCCACCTCCAACCGAAGGAAAAATTGATACAGAGTAGGACGCGAATTGGGCGATAGACTAATGAGTAATTTAGAGAGACATCAAGAGAGGTGTGAAGAGAGTTTGTTGGAACTAGATTTAGAACTTTCAGATGACGAAGATGTAGCAGCTTCTTCTACCATGTTATCTCAACAAACAACTCTCTACCATGCGAAAAAACTCAAACTGCGTATGAATGTGGCGAAGAGCCTGTTAAATTTATAGATATTTTGCCACACTTTATCTACACAAATTTCTGAGACCCAAGAAACAATTACAAGTGAAGATTATTCAGAAGGTGTAAAACCGTACATACAAATGTTGAAGACTAGTCCAAAAGTATCTCTAGATCATGTATACGGTGTGAAATATGATAAAAATACAAATACGGCTACATTGGGCGGTATTAAAATTGAATTTGTCGGTGATAAGATGCATTTGGGAGAGATGATATATTCGGCCAAACCGGGCATCCTCGAGCTGTTGTCGTTCAAAAATCCAGATCTGACAAAAGTTCATACGGCAGATATGCAAACTTATGGTGAAATGTTGAAGCGTACCGATACTCACTTGACGGATGCCGGCACAGTAAAAACGAATAAATCTTTCAAATACAACGAAGTCATCAGAAAGCTGTTACCTTCAAAAAGACCCGTAAGATTAATTTCCCCATATAAAACACCATCGACATCGTTCAGCGGCACCGGGTTGTTGCACGCGCAACTCAATTATAATCCGGTCTATTTATATTGGCACAATCCAAACGATCAGGTAGCTAGATTGCATACTCTTGTAGGCGAATAAGACGCTGGAAACAAGGGCGTTTCTAACGAAATCCATAATTAAAGAACTGAAACAAGTTGAATTTGAAAAATAGATTATTTGTTTTTAATTTTTATTTTGCAAATATAGAAATGTCACGATTAAGATTAGGTCGTAATGGACATCGAACAGCGAGAAAACGAGGGCCTACCAGGGAAGGTTTTTCGTTGACTGGTGATGGAAATTATGATATAAATCACCATAGATTGTGCAACGTGTCTGATCCTATTGGTGATTCGGATGCGGTGAATTTGAAACATGCCAAACAAATGTCGTCGGGTTTCCCATCACAACCGATGGAAATTACGATTTATAAAATCATAGGTTGTGTAACGTGTCCGATCCCCTATCGATGATGCGGACGCGTTGAATCTGCGTCGAACCAAAAGTATGTTTGATGAATACACAATCAATCTCTATGAATGGTTTATAGGTTTGAAAAGATTAAACGCATACGATGCGGTTATTAGAAAATACATAGAAGATAAAGTGGAAACGCTTGTTAAGGAAATATACAATTTATAAATGATGAAAACATCAACCTTGAAACAAAAGTTGATAGATATATAGATGGTGCGATAGAGACGTCCATTAAGGAAATTTCGGGAGCGATTTATAAAAACAATAATGACGGCATAAAGATAAATTTGGTTCGTCATGATGAATAATGTATTTGAATGAAAAAATATTTTTTTATATATAGAAATATGAAGGTGAAGAAGAAAAATATTTCCAAGAAAAAAGGGAGGCGCAGTATAATCGGGTCAGTAATCAATAAGGCTGTAGATTTATTAGAGTTTGAAGCTCTTATTCCGGGTTACAATTATTGCGGTCCGGGCACCAACTTGGATAAGATGTTGAAGCGTGGTGATAGAGGCATAAATAAATTAGATGAGGTGTGTAAACTGCACGATACAGCTTATTCGAAATATTCAGATAATAAAACAAGATCTCAAGCCGACAAAGCGCTTTCCGAACGGCGTGGGAACGTGTGCTCGCGCCGGATAGCAGTTTGACTGAAAGAGAGGCCGCCTACGCAGTAACTAATGCGATGAAACTTCAATCCAAATTTGGCGGTAGACTGAGGCTTAAGAAAAGTGGTGGTCGATTGAGGCTTACGAAAGGCGGCGGTATGGCTAAGAAAAAAAAATAATCGATTCAATACCAGATCGCGCTTTGTACGATCACGAAATGATTGAATAGGCGAAACAATTGAAAATTCCACACTTCCGCGGTGTTTTTCTGTTGGACGCTTTACCGAAAAAGATTTGGAAAAATGATTACTCGATAGTGAATTTAGACACTTCAAACGGCCGCGGTAAGCATTGGGTTTGTTTCCGGAAAATCGACAAAAACGTAGATTACTTTGATAGCATAGGCGATGCGCATCCGCCTCCAGAACTGATGAATTATTTCAGAAACTCCATCGTAACGTACAATTATGACAGATATCAAACCGACGACGATGTGATTTGCGGTCGATTATGTTAAGAATTTTTATCCGAATAAATTATACGTTTTTTGTTTTTTATTTTCTCTAAATAAATATGTCGTGTCTATTATCGATTGATGGCAACAGTTCGATGATTAAAAAATCATTTTTTCCTCCAATCGACCTTTCAAAAGACCAATACGAATTGGGTCTCAAATGGTTGATGACCGCCCACACTATCCCGAACGTCGAGGAAAACAAAAATAATAAATTTTGTTTCACTTTGGAAAAGGATGTCAAAAAAGATGAAAATAATAATTATGTGTTGATAAAAAAACAATACATAACATACCAACAGGTAGTTATGAAATTGAAAATATCAGTAACTATATACAGAATAAAATGAATCAAACCATCACATTGCAAGCAAACCCAAATACGTTACAGTGTGAAATTAAAAGCACTGTATGGATAGACTTTTCGGATACAGATTGCAGTATCGGCAGCCTGTTGGGTTATGGAGCGAGATATGCTAGATAGATAGATTAATGTAGATAGAATTAAATACAAATTCCAGAATAATTACAGTTTAATAAAATCCAAAAATAATACTATTCTAAATTACAATTTTCAATTAATATTAAATATTTATGTTTCACCAAATCTGTTACATATTCAGATATATAATAATGCCTATTAAATTACATACATACATTTTCAAAAGTACATAAAATTTTATTCCACTAATAACTACTGTTTTTTTTTTATTGTTAATATTGAATTATTATTTATCGTAAAAGTTTTTCGGGTTAATATTTATTAATAAATCAATAAATTTAAATTAAAAAAAAAAGATGAAGTCTGATTCGAAACGATATGCCTTCCCTTGTAAGATCCAAATACTTCATTAATTAAAATTCTATTTGGCTATAACTCTGGAACCGATGAAAATAAGTACCACTTATCTTATATCGTTGAAAAACTCTCGATGAGGTCTTGTTATTCAGTTAAGAAAAAGTCTAAAATCCAAATTTTGGGGGATTTTGGGCTTTTTTGGACACTTTTGGTTCGGTCAATTGCAATCAAAAGGGGAGGTGCACAACTAGATGTTACAACAGTCCTACATCCAAAATTTAAACATCCGACGGCTAATCGTTTTTTTAATTACGCGAGATACGTACATACGTACGAACAGACGTCACGCCGAAACTAGTCAAAGTGGATTCAGGGATGGTCAAAATGGATATTTCCGTTGAAATCTGTAAACCGAAATTTTTCGTGATCATAATACTTCCTTTACTTCATACAAGGAAGTAAAAATGGAACACAGTTTCCTTGTTATTCTTCTTATTATCCTTCTGTTATTAATTTCTGAAAAACCTGTCCTCGCGTTCGAGTCATTATATGATAAAATAACTGCAAGACATTTATCTCTCCGAAAAACTTTATTTTTATACTCTTTATATTAGGAATCTCAGATACGCAGTTTTGGTATAAAAATGTTTAATCGCGTTATTTTTAAATTAAACTGTTTTATATAGAATTTCCTTACTTTCAATAGCCGTCGTATTGCATAACGCTTAATGTTACGTACTTAGGTTTTTAATACAAATAAAGATATAATTTAAAATTTACATATGGTATACTACACCTAGGTAATGCACACATAATACCTTAGATATTCGTTAAAATTCAAACGAACAGCATTTTCACATAATTGTATAACAGTAAATGTTACTAAGCGGATGTCAGAATTTTACATCTATTTTTATTAATACATAATTACTCGTTACTTGTATGTTGAGGCCACAGTACTATATGATCCTTGGCCTCAACTATTTGCCGCGTAATCATCTCGGGCGTTGAAATCTTGCTCCGTAACACCGAAAACTAACATAATCAATCATCCACCTATTACCGTTTGGGTATTCCCCTCTTCGTACAATTTCAGGTGCCAAAACCATAATCGATGTAGGCGATTTGTTAGGAAACAAATGAAACAAGAGTTATTGTTATATCATCGGTAGGCGTAACAATTCTAAAGAATAAAAATCCGATGAGGGCACCATACGACTTCCTTTTACGCCTATTAAATTACATATATACATTTTTTTTTAATGAAGAGTACATCAAATTTTATTTTACTAATAATTTCTGATTTTTTTTCGTATTCTTTTTTCTTACGGTTATTATTGAATTATTATTTATTGTAGACTTTTTTTTACAATCAGAGGTTAATAATTATTAATAAATCAATAAATTTAAATTTAAAAAAAAGTTAAAAAGATGATTTTCGCGATCGCAATACTTCCTTTACTTCGTACAAGTAAGTAAAATACACCCTTACTAAGGGAACCGAATAATGAAATTGTTTTACAGTCATTCTTCAGTAAAAGCACCGTTTTTAGTGGCCTCTTCGCTTCATAGATATACTGTTATGTTTGCAGTCAAAGTTCAACAAAATATCGGTGACACATTAACTGTATTCAAAATAGAACCGGCTGTCCCTAGTAAAGCATCTCTATACTAATCCGCTATTACATCAATCACTTTACAAGCGTCACAGCCGCAAGAAAGACTAGCGAAGATAATGTAAACCAAAAAACTAATGATTTATGTATATAGACCGAAAAACTAATGTAAACCGAATAACTTCCTTTTCAAACGATTTGTAATACTTTACCGATGTCTATGTATTTTATAGATGGTGTTATGTTTTCTTTTTAACTAAGTTTAAAAAAACAAAGGCAAACTTTACACGAAAATAAATATTCAGTCCGATTAAGCTATTAGGACATTAAACAACGGATCAGTAGATTGTATTCCTAGGTAGCTATTTTGTCACGAATTAAAATTTATTGACATACATTAATAAATTATAAATAGAGTTCTGAATTAATTCCGTTAAATAAAATACATGTTCTTCGATGCATAACCCATAAAAATGCATTATTACGAAAAATGTGTGTATAAAGTACATAAAAATGTATATAAATACAAAGAAACGTCCAATATTTTAAAAATGATAACTTTAACAATTATACGGATCTAAAAAAATTACATAGAATAAATCACACGAAATAATTTTAATAAGCGATTAACATTTAAAATAAATAAAATTCTTAAATTTTACAGCATTTAAGTCAAATAATAGCTGCAATTAAAATTACTACTTCCTACTTCAAAGGAAAATAATAAAAACAGAGAATTTATTTCGTAATGATATCTGACAAAAAGTATTTATATGCTAATATGTAAAGATACGAGTATAATATATAAAAAGCGCAAAATATATAATGTTTTTAAAAGCAGTGAACCGGAATTCAATTATTAACATCTGTTGACGTTACATCAGAAATTTAGAACAACGCGAATAGAATATTTTAACAGAACTAGCAAATCTCTCTCTCAATAGCTCTTCCTGCAGTCTCTCGACGCGAGGCGTTTTCCAGAGGGGGGAAAAAGGAACGAGAAAATATTACTACAGACACTTCTGCTGTTCCTGTCAAACTTGCAACATCAAAGAAAAAGTTTCACTTTTTTTTTCTACAGTTAACGAATAAGTTCTTTGTATACAGAAATCGATAAAATAAAATAAGACGATTTGAAACTTTTGATATACACTAACACTATACAAGGTTCATTATTAAAAGTTACGGTTAACAATAAATAGCAGTAGATAAAATAGAACAGCCCAAATAGCCAAAATGTTTAATCGACAACATATTACAGTGTCTGTATTTCTAGTAGTGGCAATACGTAATCGCAAAGAAATAATCAGGATAACATTCATTCTATAGAAAATGCTATCTGCTTTACAGATAGATAGATCGTGTATTTTAACCCAATTAAAGTACACTATTGACTTCGGTAATACAGTATCTTCTCGTGCAAAATACGCGTATATCCCTGTTCAATATTTGTACGCGATGTGTTTCGATACGATTAGTCTTTTTATTTTATTTTTTTTAAGTTTTCAGTCGCCTATGGACCACGAAAATATATTTTTTTCTTTTTATTACCTTTAATTTTTCTCCGACGTTCTCTCATAGTTCGGAGAAAACCTTTTCCTTACTTCTGACCGTTTATTCTTCCTGAAGCTGTTTCTGTCTTGTTTAACGTCGCCTATTCCTTCTACACCTTTTTTACTTTATTATCTACGATCTTCACCTCTCTGTTTTCCTATTTTCAAAAAAGTTACGGTTCATCAAAAACGTAACTGTTTTTCAAAAAAAAAATCTTTCTTCACTCGTTCTCTGAAGGTGGTAAAAACTAATTTTTTTAATTCCATCTGTTATTTTTTCCTCTAAACATTACCTAAAACTTTTGTCTGAAACAAGTTTTCATATGACAGCCCTTACGGCAAAGGATGCCAAACAAAAAAAAACAAAAAAAAAACAATAAGAACAAAATATCGCTAAAATTTTCTTATCAAGTAAAATATCGATTTCAATTAAAGTTCTTACTATTCTTTGGATAAGGATTTAAAACGTAGCTAAGTAAAGTTTTCTGATGTAACCAACCATTGGCCCACGGGGTGGAAAAAATAAGGTTTTGAAGACAAAAAACCCACACTTACCTTAATAGGCACAGTATCGAATCGGTTTATAGTGGACGTTAATCTTCTAACACTACCTAAAACTTTTCTCAGAAATAATTTTTGATATGACTAACCCTTACGGAGAGGATAACCAAAACGTTGCTGGAATTGTAAGATGGGGCTTGTCGTATGCTAAACATGTGAAAATTTTTCACATGCAACCATTGTCGTATTCAGTAAATTTTAAGTTTTTCTTAACTTTAAGGGGGAAGCCTTTTTTATCCCCTACTTATTACCGGTTAAATCTACCTCCGCCTTCCGGCGCGTCGAAAGGGATTTTTCATAATTTTCTTAGGTACACGAGCGAGTCAATTTTTCGTGGCGAGCGCTTATCTGTATAATGTATATATATATATATATATATATATATATATATATATACATATAAATCTAATACAAGGTTTTATAAAAAATTGCTAAACTGGAGTTTTATTTACATCGCTTAGTGTTTTACATAATAAAACAAAAAAAGATCCAATATTTTAATTTTTGGGGGCGAATAACACCTATGCGTTATCATCGCCCGGAATAAAATGGTTTATAATAAACAAATAAAAGAAACTAAGACTAGTCTAAAAAAAATCAAACAAAAAAACTTACGACGAATATCACAGCTAAATTTTAAAATTTCACTAAAAATAAATAGAATTTAACAAAATCAAAGAGGGGTGTAAACGGCCCATTCTTAGGTAACAGAATCAAAAGCTAACACGGAACCACAAGCGTTAAAACAAAAACATTAAAATCTCTTCCGATACAAAACACATACGAAAATATTAAATTTTATGTATAAAATCAACACGTCGCAAAAATAGAAACCGGTCTAAAACTTCATTATCACTGCCCAGGATTCGACGGATTTTTCTGGGCAATTTAAAATTACGACCCAAGGCATACTGTCGCTGAATGGCTTCGACGGCACATGGCACTATTAATATAATTCTATTTTTTTTTTACGGTGGCCCTGAAAAGAGCCGTTTTTGTCGTCGATTCGCTTCGACAGCTCGTTGTAATTAATAACCTTACGGTAGCCCTGAGAAGGGCTGCTGACGTCGAATGGTTTCGACGGCTCGTAATTCATAACCTTGTGGTGGTCTGAAAAGGGCCGTTTTTTGCGTTAGCTCAAACAGCTGTCGGGTCCGGAAACTGGTCTCCGGAGAAGTCCGGGAGTGCTGCTCGTCCATTGAAGTCAGACCGGGCTTCCCCTTAGCGACAGTTGGATCGCCACTACAGTGTGGCAGTGGTGACTCCCAGAACCCCGTAGTGTCCAGTCGGCGTCGGCCGTCCTTCCCCGGCGCTGCCGAGTCGGTTCTCCCCGACCGATCCCACGCTGGGCCGGCTACTGCTGCTGAATCCGCCGGCCAGGGCGATTGGAACCCGGGAAGATGACTGTGAATTGTAATCATTTAGAAGACGACCTCCGGTAAAGCCCCTCAGGGCTTGAAACGGAGGGGGTGGTGTGGCGACCGGTAACATCACAAGGTGGGTGCCTTCTCCCTACGGGGTTGGGATAGAGCGGGAAGATAGCGTCCGCGTCCAGCGGCTCCATTGGCGGGCCGATCAGGCCTGCTGCTCCGGCGGGGATGTTGGCATACGCCGGGAGGTCCCACGTTGAGGCGGCCAGGGAACTTCTTTTGTCTTCTTCCATCTTCTTCTTCTTGGTCTTTTCCAGGAAGTGGTCGACGATGCATTGAAAATTCACTCTCGTGTACGCTCTTTCATTGGAGCCTGAGAGTGGTGAGGCCGCAGCGCCGCTACGGTGGGAGAACTGCGCTATCATCCGCGCGGAGGGAATGATGCTGTATCAGCGCGTACGTATACTGTGCGCCAAGCTCACGTCTGAGTTGCTACCGTGTTCGTCCGACGATATTAAATTAGGCATATATGTGGTAACAATATGTAATCCACAAGTATGTGGTGCACAGTCAAGCGGCAGTTGCATCGTACGCATAATGGTGCGTGTCCTGCTGACATGAGGTACTCGTGTGTGATTCTGGATGTCCTAACCGCAATCGGCAGATTACCACTTCCTCACGACGAGTTTTTCTGCATGAGGAGTCTCATGGCAACACAGAATCTTTAATGTGCCGGAGTTTGTTATCAACGGTAGCCGTCCAGTCACCTTGCCATTTTGCTAGAACAGACTGTTTTATACAATTAATAAAGTCAGAAGTAGCAACAAGAGTGGTGAAAGCAGGTTGACTGCATGCGTCTTTAGCAACGGAATCTGCACGATCATTACTTAGAATTCCCACGTAGCTAGGAATCCGACAGAAACTCACTTGTGTATTGCGATGGTTCAACTCGGCGATTGCATTATAGATTTCAGTACCGATGGGATGTCTAGAATAAAATCTTCTAAAGCTTGGGCTGCACTTCACGAGTCGCTACAAATAAGGATATTTCGGTACTTAGGGTTAATGATAATCACAGCCTTATTTAAAGCATACAGTTCAGCAGTTATACACTCGTAATACCATGTAGACCAAACATATAAGTTCTGCCATTGACAAAAATTGCGCAACCAACGTATCGCTCTATTTCGATCCATCAGTGTATACTACTGCGCCTGGGTTTATCTAGGAGGAAATATAGTAAACATTTGTTGGAAGACAGCAGGTGGTGTTGATTTTTAATTGTATATCGTAGGATCAAACATAAAATTTATAAGGATGGGTGATTCCCCATGGAGGGTATGAGCACGGATAGTCGGAAAAATAGGTGTCAAAATTTATAAGGTGCAGTAGACGTCGGGTACGAACATCTACAGATGCAGTACGACGTGGATGGTCTTCATACCTTCTTAAATTAGGATTCCCAAGGACTGAGCCAAAAGCCGGGTTATTCGGCTGTCCTTTGAAACGGGAAAAATAAGATGCTAAAACCTGGTCCCTCTATCCCAAGGTGATGGCTCACCACTGTCAACAAGTAAGCTTGCAACAGGGCTTGATCTAAATGCACCTGTGGCAAGCCGTAGAAAAGCATGACAGCATCCAACATTTTAAGCACGGTTATGACGCGCTGAAGCGTAGGCGACACAATCATAATCCAAACGGGAACGAACTAAGGAATAATAAAAACGTATAATACATGTCCGATCAGCTCCCCAGTTGGTGTTGCTAAGGACTCGAAGCATATCTAAAAGTTTGGAACATTTTGATTCTAATTGGTTGATGTGTTTGACCCAAACAAGGCGGCTATCAAAAAATAAACCTGAAAACTTGACATGCAGAAATAGCAATAAGCTCTCCGTTGAAAACACTTGCGCACAGTGGAAGAGTCCAGCAGCGGAGAAAAAACTAAAAACTACACAATTTGTTTTTTCAGGTGA
This sequence comes from Lycorma delicatula, assembly GCF_047948215.1. Lineage (NCBI taxonomy): Eukaryota > Metazoa > Arthropoda > Insecta > Hemiptera > Fulgoridae > Lycorma > Lycorma delicatula. The sequence continues at coordinate 134,602,041 of NC_134461.1, read as the reverse complement.
AAACGTGAAGCCGGTAACCTGGACCAAGCTTCAAGACGAGATATAGTGTTATGTAATAGTCTCTCTGCTGTGGCTGTTGAACGGAAAGTAACATATATAGCAAAATCATCAACAAATAACGAACATGAAACAGGTGGCTGCAGACATTTACTAATACTGTTGATGGCTATAGAAAATAAGGTGGTACTTAAAACACTTCCTTGAGATAATCCATTCTCTAACATGTCGCTACCCGAGAAAGAATCTCCAACACGAACACGGAAAGTTAGATCATTTACGAAACCTCTGACATAAGCAAGCATTTTATCCCTCACTTCCATTCTTTGAGATTGGAATTAAATGGAGCGTTTAATTCACCGACCGAATAACCAACGTTTAACGATAATACTTCCATCTGAATTTGTATCTTTGAAATTCATTACTGTACGATGAGGTGAGGGATAGCGAACGTAAACAATCTGCCAAAATACTTGCCGCAGTAGAAGGTGATGTAAGGAGTTCTCCTACAAGAATGAGTCCGAGAATGGATTGTTTTGGTGATCCGCAGATTGTACGGATCTTTTTCCACACAGCAGACGTGGGAGTAATGCGTGAGATGGTGTCCACATATTTCCTCCATGACTTCCTCCTAGCGTCTAAGAGTACCCGACAACATACCGCTCTACTTACAGTACAAATCTAGGTGTTCATTTGAATGGCTGCAGTTAAATTTGCGCAGTGCTCGTCGTCGACTGCTAATAACGTTTAGGCTATCAGCAATCCACCAAGGAACGGAAGCACGTCTTGGGTTTCCGATGTTTGTGAGATATATCTATTAGCATTGTCATTTATCAGAGACGTAAAAGAGGTAAGTTCGCAAGGAGTTGCACTATCGTCATACTGTGATGGGAAGGCTTTATGATAACTGTTCCAATCCGCCTTTTCAACAATCCATCTCCGGGGTATTTTATTCACCTTGCGATCGACACCAAAAGTTATAGTAATTGGCTTGTGGTTATTGCCGTGAAAGTTTTCACAAGCAGACCAATTAAGACGAGGAAGTACATTTTCTGAGCATGAGGAGAGGTCGATATTTGACAGGGTACCAGAAGATGAGTTGGGGTACCAAATGACTTGTACCTTTATCTACTGAATGACCCATCATTCAGTAGACAAAGGTATAAGTCTTGTCTCACTGTTTATCATATTTCCTCGAGAGCAGCAGAATATGAGCCTCAGGAAAAATGGTGAGTATTAAAGTCTCCTACTATTAACAATGGCGATGGGATTTACGTGAGATTTGATATTTCTACAGCGTTGAACTCAGAATTCGGTGAGAGAAACAAATTGCAGATAAGCAATTTAAAAAGACTAAGATTTTGACACCAACAGCAGGAATGAGCGTAGACAGTTGTAGCCTTGTAGCCGAGACCTCATTCCGCATGAAAATAGCAACATCATCACTCTCTTTAATACCTACAAGACAGTCGTATCTCTCTCATGCATAACCTCTGAGTGTTACCGCATCTTGTTGTAATGGATGCGTTTCTTGGAAGTACATTATTAATGCTTCATGTGCGCGCATCAACACTCTGATATCTTCAATGCGGAACGGAAGACCTCTAACGTTCCACGAAATAATGCCCATAAATAAAAGGTAATTAGATGCAGAAATACAGTTAAATATATAACAAAATTAGTTATATGTGATACCGCTTTTTCTTTTTCTAATTTTTGGTTTTAAGAAAATACGATGCCCTAGGATCGGGCGGTTTTTCTAACATATCCTCCAGTATACGTGGTGTTGGAGGTGGAGATTATGAAAAATGGAATGTTGCAGACGACATCCGAGAGGACGTGGTTGCGTGATCTCCCTTAACAGGGAGTCTATTTGGTGGCTTACCACCAGTTGTATTTACTCCTGTCCGCAAACATACAACTTTAGGGACAGGAACTTTGAGAGTGTTCCCACTAGCGTTAGTTTCACTAGTTGTAACTACTACTGACGTCTTATTCATTTTCGTTAACTCAAAAATAGTTGCGGTAAGTGAAGTAAACTGATCAGATAACACCTGAACAAGATTCTTCAGTTCGCTGCACGATTCGCACTGTTTATTGTCTGTATTTACAAGAGGTTTACTTCGTCGCGGCAGCGAAAGATACATCCGGTTTAACCACGTTTCGAGAGCTAAGCGTCTTTTTATATTCTCTTCGGGAGGCTGGGAAAGAAAGCTTTTGCTCAGTAAAGTTTTAGAACTGCTTTCTCTTCTTTGAAATTTAGACAATATCGAGACCGAGACGAATATGTTCCTCCACAGTTTGCACATCTTTCTTCCTCCTGACAGTCACTGTCCTTGTGGCCTTCTTTTGCGCATGTAGCACATATTGGGGTTTTCGGACAAGTTGTGGTATGACCATATCTTTGACAATGGAAACAACGTCGTGGGTCAGGGACGAATGGTCGTGCTCTAACCAATAGGTATCCGATTTTAATTTTCTCCGGTGGTGTGGAAGATTGGAGATTAAAATAAAGGGTATGTAGGTAGTGGGGTAGTGGGGTAGGGTAGGTTCTTCCATTCCACTCTGACGTTTGATTATTCTCTTCAACTATGTAACACCTTAGGGACGAAGCTCTTCGGTAATTTTATTGTCGTCCATTTCAAGAATATCCCGGAAAAAATTACTCCTCGACTAGTATTCAAGGTTTTATGACAAAGTGTACTTATACTTATACCGTCCACATTTGTAAGACGTAAGAGCGATCGACTAGGCTCATCACTGAACGTCTCCGTTAGAATTGATCCGTCTCTCAGTTTTCTTATGTTCTTGAGGGAATCGCTTGAGCCGGTAACTACTTTATTGATCAGGAAAGGTGAGACCTTATGAAGGGTTCCACCTTCCTGATTATTGTGTAAAACTACAAATCTGACATTTGCACACTGTAAAGGTGATTTGTCACCATTTAAATTATTTCTCTCGGGATAGTTATCGTCATCGGAGAAAAAAAAGAGTTAAAATAAATGCGATTTCAAAAATTATTGTTCGAAACATCATTTTGAAATAAGATAGTAATCGATATCAGGAAAAACAGTGCGTATCCGATGAAATAAGGGACACAATAAACAAACGAACCGTTGAATATTTTAAACCAGATATTATCGCGATTAACGGAATGAATGTTATGCTTTTTTTTTAATAATAAATAAATAAATAAAGGTATTTAAATTACAACATATAAAAAGAGTAAAATTTGCAACAGAGTAAAAATCAATGAAACCAAAAGCGATTTAAATTATAAAAAAAAAACCTTTTCATTCGGTAACTAATACTTAATTTAATGGCATGCAAATCGACATAGAACACATAATATAATACGCAAACATTACCCGTGCAACCAAAGAACTTTTCTTTTTTTATGTTACGATAGTTTTTCATTTAGAAACGGCTTCATCCATCAAAATTAATACCAAAGTAATTAATATGAATGGCAACAGTGATTTTTCCTGATCGCTGACACAATATACTTATTAATTTTATTAGTGTTAAATTTTTTAAACGTATATCTTAAGTAAAACCTTTTTTGAAATTAATTACATCAAGTCAGATTTAAAAGTTTTTTTAAAATACATTGATTAAAAATTGCGTTTTATATTTTTAATACTTAACACTTCAGTTTCAAAACTCTGTTAAAATCAAAAGAAATTTTCAAAGATACAAAAAGAAAACAGTCGATCGGGTTGTCTGGAAATACGAATAATTTATTATTCATACAACCGGCGTTATACTGTGGCGACTACACCAAATAAAACGGTAAACTTCTGTTAATACAATATAAAGTATTTTAAATTTAATCAATTAAAATATAAAAATTCGTCGGATTTTTTTTTTAATTTCAAAATATCAGTACAACATATGAACACCGAACTAAATTTAAAAAAAATGTTTTTTTATAACTACAAACTCGACTTGACAACCTATCGCTCATCTAATCGATAAAAATACTAAAATAACTGTATAAGAGAACAAAATTTCTTAAAATTAATAACTGAAAACACCAAAATTAAATAAAAAACACGGTAAATAAGAAATGAAGCAGAAAATGATTAAATTACCTTGTACGATGATGATCCCTGTTGATTTTGATAATACTTATAATATCAGGTAAACACTTCATGTTAAATTAAAAATAAATATATTAATACCAAGCAAAAAAATAAAAAATCAGAAAACAGCACAGGAGACGGTGTACCTCAGCGCTTAGCTACAATGTCAACTGCAGATTGTAAAATGAGGGTTAACTGACTTCACAGGGATGCCACAACAACGTACTGTAACTCTCAGAAAAAGGGAAAAACTGTAAAACTTCCTGATAAAGACGACCATTACGGAGTAGAAAACCACAAATGGTGAATCGGATGATATTTGGTGTCGCATTACTGAACCGATAATACATCCACAAATAACCCGTTCTAAAACTACGACATTTATGCCGTAATGTATAGTCTGTATTCTTTTAAACAATGAGAGGAAAAGATAATAAAAATAAATACATAAATCTAAAAAGAAAACAAAAAAACCCTTTCATTTCTATAAAAGTCGGTTTCAGCAGAAATCGCGAGATTAAAAAACGACCGCTATCAAAACCATGCGACTTTTAATTTTCTCCCGACTATATAGAACCAGACTATTTTACTTTTCAGGCGTTTCAAGTTATTATTTTTACAAGCACATTTTAATATTTTTCGCGGTATTTTTGTTTTTTTAAATACGGGTGAGTCTACAAAAAAAATCAGGCCATCCATACAAAAATAAACTTTCCGTAAAATCAGATACATATAATGCAAGGTAAAAAAAGTAGACGCATACACGTTAACCGACAGCTACCAAACGTGAGGTAAGATCGTCTGAATGCAGAATTTTTTTTCCACAAATCGTTTAGCTACAAAACTTTCTTAAAGTTTTGCTTGAGAATAATTTGAATACTTTTATCGATTCTAAAATATTAAATAACGAGGATGATAAATACGATAATAATAACGATAAACAAAAAATATATGACGTATACGGTGAAGTAATCTTTTGTTTTTAAAATTTGTCTAAGGGTAGAAATTTACCACGGGATAATAAAATAGAATCCCTTATTGTATTCGTTATAAAATAAAACCTAATCACCAAAATTACTGTTTTTCCACGGCGAGTAAGACTTGAATACAAATTAAAAAAAAAAAAAGAAAATGCACAAACGGATCGAATAGAACACTTTTTCCTTTTTGAGAGGGGCGGATAAAAAAAATCATTAAAAAATTTTTCTGCGAATATGACGTCATTTCCCGCTCGGAAGAGCGCTGGAGCACGGCGACGGAGAAAAGCGGCAGGAAAATAACCCGTAAGGATACGAATGAAAAACGAGACGAATAATGCGGAAGTTCTTCGACTCCGGGGCATCAAATATCCGACTTAAGGCAGAACATATGAGCGAATACAAAATATTTATCTTCGTTATTACCGTTTCTTTAACGGAGAACTCAACACTCGAAAAATATAATTTATATTTGTGAGTCTAGTCGAAGACAACACGTGAAGTTTTATTACGCCGAGACTTTTACTTATAATGTTTCTAAGTCTCTGGAATAACCGTTTAACATCAGTTCAAAATTTTTACGTCTTTACGAAGAATTATTAAAAATTTAAAAGAAAACGCTTGTAACAGAATTACGCCGAAAGATGTAAAAATAATAATAATAATAATAAAATATAACCGCTAGACTACAACTTAAAGCTATTTTCAAGCCTGCAATAGTGCGCCGTCCACTATTCAAGAGATTTAATTTCTTAACAGATTCCCTTCAAACGAGAAGAAAAAAATCACACTTCGGATTCGCATTATGTAACCAACCGATCAAGTCGTTCCTATAAGTACAACTACTGAATACTTTTGGTTGTTTCTGGGCGAAACACGCTTGGGCGTTATCATCGCCCAGCAGTTATTATTAAAAGGGCAATATAACTCCAAAATAATAGGCTATACAAGGTGTAAACGTAACATTAATCATATAATAAAAATTTACTAAAACAAGCCAAGAAGGCAAAATAAAACCCAAAACTAATATCACAGACAAAGCTGATAAAATATTAAAGATAAAATAATAGAATAAAGAAATTATACAAACTTACCTAACTCGGATGGGTTGTGCAAAAATCCCCACCCCGGATAGTAAAATTAAACACAAACTAAAAAATCAAATCGAAAATAAAGGTTAAAATTATTAAAAAAACTCTCCTTACAGAAAAAACATATATATTAAATCCTTTGCAGTAACCCAGTACTATGCAAAAAGAGAAACATTCGCTCCAAAACCCTGCCATCATTGCCCAAAACTGACGACGCAACGCCGTATAACATACGCAGTCCACGAGAATGTGGTGCACAGTCATGCGGCAGTTGCATCGTGTGCACAGAGGTGGATCTCCTCCTGACATTAGATATTCGTGTGTGATCCTCGTATGCCCCAACCGTAACCGGCAGAGGACCACTTCCTCACGAGAGTTCCTGCAAGAGGAGCACCACGGCAACACTGAGTCTTTAATCCGTCGAAGTTTACTATCGACGGCAGCCGTCCAGCCACTTTGCCACCTTGCTCGCAGCGATTGTTTTATATGATTAATAAAATCAAAGGTAGTAACTCGGGTGGTGAAAGGAGGCTGAATATACGCATCTTTCGCAGCAGAATCTGCCCTCTCATTACCGAGAATCCCAACGTGGCTAGGGATCCAGCAAAATCCTACCCCCTTGTTTCGTTTTTCTAACTCGGCGATTTTATAATAAATGCCAACGACGACAGGATGTCCGGAATAAAGGTTTTCCAACGCCTGGCGAGCACTGTACGAGTCACTGTAAATAAGAATGTTCCTATATTTAGGGCCGACGATGCTTAGAGCCCTATCCACAGCGAGTAGTTCCGCGGTGAACACACTCGTAACACCTGAACATATATTTGAAAAACAGAGTCGAATTTAAAATATACGTATTTTACTTACGAACAGAAGAAGTCAAGACAGGTTTCAGAACGAAACAAAATATCGCACAGAAGATAAAAGAAAGAAAACTCAACGAAAGAGCACGATGACGAAACAGTATACGCACAAAGAAAAGGCCGACATAAATTCTACAACCTTCTTCAACTTATAACCTATTTTGAAGTTATTACAGACCACCGAGCATTATCGAACGACTCAGAATGTCCAAAAAACAAACAAAACACGAACTCGTAAATATTACGTAGTAGTAAATCTGAAGACGATAATGAAGTAGTTTCATCACCGAGAAACGAGTGTAAAAAAACAAACTACTCCTATTAATTTTAAATTTAAATCGGTTAGACAGAAAAAAGTGTAATTTTTTTATAATTTTCATCAAAAGAGTAGTCGTAGAATAAAAAAATATATCTTATTTTCATAATACGACATCGTACAAGTTTCAGCTGCGATTCATAACAATTTATCCATTTCCCTAACGGTTGTATAGCGTATCGATAAAATCATTTTAAACATATATAATGTGAATATTGCAGCGCGATATAACTTTGAATCGACTTTTAAACCTGTAATTACTAACAAACATGTACTACACTTACGACAATAGAATTCTATAATCGATTGATTTATTGTACATATCAACCGTTTGCGGAAGCGTTATTTTTTTGAAACCGTTAGGGTTAATCGAAATAACCTTTTCTTAATTTTTCCTAAAGAATCCTTAGAATTATAAAACCGAATTATAGCTTCCTAATTATTCAAGTAACGGGATATCAGTGAACGGCAAGTCTTGACTGCTTCCCAAACGTATATTTAGATACGACGAATCGAATAGATCCGTTAAATAAACAAGCCCGCAAAAATTTGGGTTGCGGAATGTTTTTTAACTTTTGATAATCGATCTTATATATCTTTAGCGCTGAATCCCAAAATAACCTTAATTTGTTTCATCGCATCAGGATTTTTCGCAAATCGCGATTTCAAAATTTGCGACAAGTTAAAAAATTGCGAAAATGTGACGTTATAAAACGGGCATAAAACGGTTGTTATTATAATAAATTAACATAATATATTAATATTTTTGGCTTATATTATGCGTTCTTATAGCTTAACAGCCACATGGTCTGACGAGGACAGCGGAAAGGGGGTGATGAGACGGTGGGAACTTGGCCGACAGGTTGCGACAAAACTTAACAATATCTAACATGCTTATTGGCAGCTACCCGCGCCACTACTATCAGCGCTGTTCCAACCATCACCGTGCGTAAATCGAGTTTTTTCCGTCTTCCGTAATTAACCGCGTTTTTATCGATGGAAAATACATTTTCAGGCCAGGCCGTAAAGTAAACTTTCCGTTTTCAAAATGACTTCAAGAGGCCGCAAAAATTCTGCAGATTCGTTCTGTTACATTTGCGGTAAGTTAACGGCGGAAAGGCAAAAAGAAATATAACAAGTTTCGTTCGACAAGTGTACCTCACGTATTTCCAGTGAAAATAGGAGATCGAGACAAAACTTGGGCACCCCGCTACGTTTGCTACACGTTTGTTGAAGGACTTAGACGGTGGTCAAAGAGTGAACAAGAAGCGTTAAGATTTGGAGTTCTAATGGTGGGGCGAGCGCCACGAAATCACACCGACGATTATTACTTTTGTTCGACCGGTGTTCAGTCTCAATTTGAAGAATAAAAAAATAATCGTCTATCCAAATATGCCGTCCATTTTACGCCCGGTTTCTCACGGTCCAGATGTACCGCTGCCGATTCCACCAGAAAATTTACCTGAAATAGACGGTTCCACAAGTAATTTAAATGAAGATAACATCGAGGAGTACTAACCCGGAGATAGCTGTGCATCAGAGCTTTATTCGTAGTCTGACCTAAACGATTCGGTTCAAGAATTCCATCTGACCAAAGCAAATTCAAAACCGCTCGGTTCAAGGCTTAAAGACAAGAACTTGCCAGAAGCTGGCACCTCATTTTCTGCAAAGTCTTCTGCACCGATGTACGTGGACTTTTGACTCGATTTAACGTTCCTACGAAAGTACCGATCGGAGAGATTCGTCGGAAGAAGTCTCAGCGTTGTCCTTCACAACGGGAATACGTATCCGTCAATACCCGTCGGACATTCTATCCGCTTAAAAGAGGGTTACGATAATTTGGAATTCGTTCTCGATAACATTAAATAGGACAATCATAAGTGGATTACGTGCGGCGATCTCAAAATAATATCGATGCTCCTACGACAGCAAGGAGGATACAAAAGGTTTCCTTGTTTTTGTGTGAATGAGAGACAGAGAAAATCATCGGATAAGGAAATACTGGCCAAAAAAACGCTTCATTAAAACCTGGAAGAAAAATATGCTCCGAAAAGCTCTCGTAGATCCGAATAAAGTTCTCCTTCCTCCTCTGCATATCAAGTTAGACTTGAAGCAATCTGTCAAAACCTTACCAAAATAAGATAAATGTTTTAAATAAATCTGTGACAATTTTACAGTTTTATCAACCGCCAAACTAAAAGAGGGTGGTCCTGACATTAGAAAACTTCTCAAAGATGATAATTTTGAGAAAAAAATGGAAGTTCCCAAGGAGCGTCTTTAAAGACGTAGTAACCAAGTTTCTGGGCAATAAGAAGGATCCGAACTTCAAATGAACTGTTGAGAACATGCTGTAGAAGTAAAAACATTTAGGCAGTTCCTGCGCTTAAAGGTTCACTTCCTGAATTCACATGTAAACTATTTTCCTGAAAATCTTGGTGTCCTTTAGCAAAGAGAGGAATGAGAGATTTCATCAGGACATGAAGGAAATGGAAAGGAGGTACGAATATCAAGGAAAATGGACTACTACAATGATGGCAGACTATTACTGGATGTTACTCCGAGATGAACCTGTAGAGAACATAAAAGGAAAGCGCGAAGCAGAGAATAAGCCGTCCAAAGAAACTTCGACACGTGGAATAATATTTATTAAGTATTTTTACAAACTTCGTCATTAATAGTGGGTGAACAGGGGAAGTGATTTCCAAAGGCATGATGTACCACAAAAAAAAAATTAAATAAATTAATAAAAAAATACACTATAATAGAAATTAGGCTTATTTGTGGCAATTTTCATTAGAAATTAAAGGGTCAATGAACCACTGACCACCTCTTAAGACCGCTCAACTGTTTAGCTATAAAAATGCATAGTATAAGCCAAAAAAGTGAATATATTATATTAATTTATTATAAAAAATGAAACGTTTTACATCTATTTCATTGTATCATATTTTCGTATTTTTAAACTTTTTACAAATTTTGAAATTTACCATTTTCGAAAAATCCTCAAAAGAATGACGGTTATTTTCGGATTCAGCGCTAAAAAATACATAAGAATCAATAATCAAAAACTAAAAACACAATCATCGCAGATTTGTGTAATAGATCGTAAGAGCCGCATATGTTTTAATGAATTTATATTTTTATTTTTTATTTACGATTAGCATCCTTCAAACATTACCTTCTACCCTTAAAAAATAAGAAAAGGAATACAGAAAAAAGCAATATAAAATATTACCATCACTAAAACCGCAAATTATTTCGACGACGGCAAAATCCAAATAGAAACCTTAAACGCAACAGCAAAAAGAATAGGAAATAAACACCCTATGAAAAAATCGAATGCGCGATAGACATAAAAGGTAAGCCTAGAAATCCAACAAGATATGGTAATAAAAACAAAGTAGTTGAAAAATTTAAATACCGAAGAGAAATTTTACAAAAAAAAAAATCGCCATAGAAAAACTAAACCTAGAAAACAAAGAGAATGAATATAATTAGCGCATCGTTTGATATGAAAGATTTACAATACAAAATCGTTATTCTATACCACGAAATTTAGGTGTTACAAAAAACAATTAAATCTGAATGTTAAAAAATGGATTATGCTTCTTTAGACGCTTGAAAAGAACGATTAAAAGCAACCTGACCGAGAAAAAATAACTATTTCATAAACTAAAAGGCAAACCCAATAGGTTTAAAGAAACAGAAAAAGACAAAAATAAAACAAATATCAAGCAAAAAATAAAGTAAACTCCAGGAAGAAGAAGAGAACGATAAAGGATTATTTAGAAACAAAATACAAAATCTACAGATTTTTTAGGACAAACCGAGATCGTAAAGCGGCAAACATAAAGGAAAAAACTAAAAAGGACTCAACATCAAAGAAAGAAATATTTGTAAAGATCAGACCCAAAAATCAAAACGTCAAGTAAAGTTGTTTTAACGATAAATAGAAGATTACAGAATGAGACGATAAACAGCAGCATATTTTTACCGGCGCTAAAATAAATCTCTAATACAACAAACAAAAGATTTCTAAAAACACCCAATCTGCGATTTTAGAAATTGTTTGTTACGAAATTACGCGTTCTTTAAGAACATTAATGCAGGACCACCGAGGAATTTCCACCGCAAAATAATACAGGCGACTTCAAAATAGATGCGCATTTAGCAAACGGTAACGTGGAAAATGCTTTTTTTAAAAAAGCAGGTCGAGAAGGAGCAGCTAATTAAACATTTTTCGAGAACCTACGATGACTCATCGAAAAGAAAAACAGCTAAGTATAACTTTTAAAATATCACTAATAGCATTGTACAGCCGTTTCTAGAATAACACAGCGATAATATATTTAACATTTAACTACAAAACTCCCGGCAGAAAATAAGGTTTAAGATTTGATAATGATTTTTCCTAAAAAAAGCCAACACTTTTATATTGGTCAGATGTACGACAAATTATTGTTATACACCGATTTCCCTCCAGCATACTGTAACGCTCGATTCTAGTAACACGCGAAAACGATCTAACAAGAAACAAAATTATCTTCAATTGAACAGCATATTATAAAATTTATTTAATTATAAAAAGGATGACGCAAAACAACTGAGAAAGGTAAAGGAAACTAAAATGTTTTTCAGTTACGATTTTACAATTTGACGATTCCGGAATGATTTTCGCGGGCATTTCTGCTTCTTCGTAACGGATTTATTTGATATTAATAAAAAACATAATACATTTTTAAATTAAGAGATGTTTTTGCTATCTCGGCCGTTGAAATAAAATTAATTATTATTATCGCGTAAATTATATATATTATTATCACATCTGATTTTAGTGTCGTAATAAAATACAAATTTAATCGTTCGCAATTAAATTCGTACTGAAGTTTTCAAATTTTGTTTGAAGATACAGAAACCTTAACGTGATGTTAACATCAACCATTCAAAAAAAAAATTGAAAAATTTAATTTATACGCCGTAACATTTGTGTACGGCGTATAAAAATAGTTTTTGGTTAATTTTTTTTTTTACGAGATAAATTTAAAAACTTTTTCGGATAATAAAGTTAAATCTTTTCTTTATTAGATAAGTTTAAGCGACCGCGGTTTCCTCTTCGATTGTAGCGTCTATCAGACACGGCTTGTCGTATAAAATAAAGCGTCATATTATAAGAAACATCGAAGCGTATGACTTCGTCGCTTCTTTAATTCAGACCGGTAAATTCAGAGAACAACACGAGTGAAGTAACATCTGCAGGAAAAAGGTTTTTCGTTATGTCTTTAGCACGGTTCGCATTTTGAATTAAATAAAACTATAAGGCTTATATTATTTTTTAATACGCATTTCCGATTAAAATATTACTGCTTAGTAAACGGTCGAAAACTGGAAAAGCAGTAGTCTAAAAGTGACAAATTCGGTAAGGTCGATTAAAATAAAAGCTATCGGTTAATTATGCGCACAAATGTTTTTGAGCATTTCACGCGGATTTGAGATTTGCATGGCATTTCTACCGCAATCACCCCATTCGATCGATCTAAAGTATAAGACCGAATGTCTGTGCCACAAACGGCTACTAAGCCTCCAATCAGTTTAGCGACCAGTGTCCTAACTAGCTCCTAGAGCTAACCTAAAGGGGTGAGCGGAATAAGCGTGGTACCATACACGACTCGCTTGCGTGTCCCACCGCCCACTTGTCATACATCACTAAAACGGATAGGCGCACCCCGTCAATTACTAAAACATATATGACTATCGATAAATAAATTTATCTCGTGAAAGACTACAATTCTCTGCCAGGCCTAGGCCGCTGAATGCCAGCAAGTACCTGTCCACCATTAAGGCGCTAGGAGCTTTAATTGGATGATGGCCGGCCATAACTTTCGGATAGCTTCCCACAGCAGCGAGGTAGGAGTCTTTCCCTTACATAAACCACTGATGCCGGTTGAACAAGCATACAAGGGTAACGGGAGCCCGAAAACTCTCCAACCATGAAAATTTAAACCAATATTTGTTTCGGTTCCGCCTGGTAGCTGATGGGCTGTGCGTCTGCGGAGAGGTCCAGTCGAACGAACACATGATGTTCGAACTGCCCTGCTCTTGGGGGAGGGGGGCAGAACTCAGGCCACCCTGGAACTTAGAGGTCATGGGAAAATTGGCCTCACAAGCGGCGAGTCAATGTGGCGAGAGCCGCATTGTCGGACAGTGTGGAAGTTCCTTGATGCGGTTGCTTTGTTCAACCGACATCAGTAGTCTGCAGACTCCTGCCGCGCTGCGGTAGGAAGCTAACCGACAGATACGGCTGGCTACCAGCCAGATTAAGGATCCAAGCGCTTTAATGGTGGACAGGTACTTGCTGGGATTCAGCGGCCTAGGCGTGGCACCGAGTTGCTGACTTTGACGAGATAAATTTAATTATCGATAGTTAAATTATTAATTTTATTATTGATAGATTCAAGCGGCGCTCTTACGACAGCAGATGATAGAAGTCCGGTCAAGTTGGTCAACATCCGGTGCCTTTCTTAGTGCCATTCGAGAAACTACTCTGTCTATATCTACGGGATCCACAGCCCGCACGCCAGGAAATAGCGTCTCACCCACCCTGACACCGACTTCTGCTTCACCCTCCGGAGCATCTGGAAACAGAGTATCCAGGAACAACTGGTAAGTCGCCATTAACGTGTGGTCCCGACCACCAAACTCGCACCGAACAACATGTGCAATGGCTTTGGCCGGTAACATGATTTCGGGACCTGCCAGGGGTTGCGCTGCAATTCGCGTACGGAGTCTTGCCAAAACGTGAGTTTGGCTTCCTTGGTGGCATGAACGTATTCACTACGGACGCGCCGGTAGACACGCAGGCTATCAGCGCGCAAGTCAACGATGACATTCTCCATTAGGGGGCGACGCTGGTACCTTCTACGCGCAGACCTCACCCTTGGGCGCAGCAGGGTCAGGTCAGAGGACTACCATCTTCTCCCGGGCCGCCGCCTGCGATAAACAGACAGCCTCCCGAAAGTGGAGGTCTTGACGGCTCCAGGCAGTCTCTGATCAGCGAACTGGCCACTACTAAAGGATCCGTCCATTGTGATTTATTGACTCGGCTTTTGCCTTAGCTGTAGGCCTCGTCCAGACATCTTGAATGTCCTACATCAAGAACCGGCTACTGTTACCTCTGAACTAGCTAACCGAGCTCGCGGAAGCACGAACCCCGCGACTAGTTCTACTTATTATGAGCCAATTTCGTGAATGTCTCGTAATTCGAGGCAATTAAACACAACATACCACCAAAGATGTTGATCGCAACAACGAAATTTAGTCCTAGTTTCCCTTACTGAATTCAACTTTAGTTCAAACCCCAGACTTAGGGTAAATAATGGACTACGGTCTGGTCCACTAGGGAGAAGCGGACAGACCTCCTACTCCCACTCGGCTCCATCGCAGAGTCCCGCGTGACGTTAACCTCATCAACCATCGTCTAGATGCCGCTAAACCCACGGCTGCATGGTATCCTATCGCTTTCAAATCAAGGTTGGCGGATCAAGGTTGGATGGCACTCCAGCAGAATGGAGTTGATGAAGGATGTGTCATAAAGTGCAACAGATGCTGGGCACTGGCCAAAGGGGTTAGGATGATAAAAACTAATACTTCACCGATTGTGTAACCGTTCGCTTTATTAAAGAATTGGAAGATCGTATCTCATTTTCAAATGAAATAAGTTTAATGTAATGTAGAAAAAAATGTGTATATGTTACTTAATAGACATACAAGGAGGTCATGTGATGTCATCAGATTTTTTGCTTATTATATGGAACGCTTAAACATTGTTTATTATCTATTATTGTATATCTATTGTCAATTACATATATTTAACATGTATTGGTTTTAAACAAAATTCTAAATTAATAACAGATTTTGATAATAGAAATGTAGTATTTTGATATCGGTATCATTTTGTTAAAAATAGTTTTATATATATTACAGAAATTTTTGTTTTTTGCGCGGAAGAAATGATATCTTCCGTGACTCTTACCGTACGGTTTACAATTTCATTGTAATTGTTTTAGATATCACTGCGTTTTGTTAGATTATTCCTTTATTTGTTTATGAATTACTGATCGTTATCTTAAGGATTTATTATTAAAATTTATTGCCTTTCTAGAACAAACAAACTGAATTTCACGCGCAATTTTTTTTTTTTTTTGATAGTCACTTCGTACCATATTTTTCCTTTTTTAATAATATTAGTATAATCTCTTGTAAACTAATACTTTTATTTTTATTTAAATTAGCGATGGGAATTAAAAAAATTGTTTCATCTTCAGTACTTTCATTTACATAACAGCATTTACTTTTAAAACAAGCTGTAGTATATTTTCTTTTAAACTTTATTATTTCAAGTACATTATCAAGTTTTGTACGCTACCTAGTACTATTAAGTACTGCTACATAGCGGCGCGATTTGTAAACCAGTCTTTTTGAGGAAAAGTGACATATTCAAGACCCGCGGTTCATAAAATTGAAGGAAAAACCGTTGTCTAACAAAATTCTTGAAAGTACTCTTTATTGCACATCTAACTGAACTGAAACATAATGTTTTCATGTTTTTTTTTTCCTATTTTCATTTCACTTTCAGGTTAGGTCATGTTTAGATGTGCAAAGTTCGTTAACTTAGCCGTGCCATCCAGATCTGCGGACTCTTGTGGGCGAAGTTCTAACGAACTTCGTGATGAATCTTTAGGTAGTACAATAAATTTAACCTTTGAAAGATTAGATTGACAACAATCTAATTAAAAAATCTAAACCTAACTGCATGCTTCGAAATTAATCTGAATACTACTCGTTGTTCATAAAATGATGCTACGTGTTGTTAATAAATGTTACGGGTGTTTATTCGATTGTTCAGATCAAAAAACATACGAAACCGTAAAGTTTACCCCTTATTAACGTCTTAAAAACTTTAGTATCACCTCATTTGACCAGGGGAACTGAAATCCGAGCAAAACTTTCCGGTAACCATAATTCAATAACAAAATATTTTCGGACATATGTTAGTATGAACTTTTTTCTTATTTCAATCAAATTCTCAAATTATTTCCCTTTCCTCCTGAATTTGTCTTGTGTGTGTGTGTGTGTGTGTCTGTCTGTGGCTGTGTGTGTGTGTGTGTGTGTCCGTCTGTGGCTGTGTCTCTGTGTGTGTGTGTGTGTTGTTACCACATATATGCCTAACTTAATATCGGTGGACGGCAACGGTAGCAGCTTAGATGTCAGCGGGAGCATAGTATACGTACGCGCTGGTGCAAGCGTCAGTCCCGCCGCGCAGTCCTCCCACCATAGCGGCGCTGCGGCCCCACCGCTCTCAGGCTCCAATAAAACAGCGTGCACGAGCGTGAATTTTTAATTCATCGTCGACTACCTGGAGACGACCAAGAAGAAGAAGACAAAAGAATTTCCGTGGCCGCCTCCACGTGGGATCTCCCGATGGACACCAACAGGGTCAGCACAAGATTATAAATGACAACGGGCCGTCAAAGCCAATCGACGACAACAACGCCTTTCTAAGGGCTACTACAAGGTTATAATGCGCAACGTGCCGTCGAATCCATTCGACGACAATATATCTGTAAGCCTGACTATAAGAAAACTGATGATCTTAATCTATCAAACTACAGAATTTGATTTTCCAATCCAAAAGTGTATCACACTGACAGTGAAATGTTTGAAAAGATTTCAATCATCTTTAGCCTTTGATTCCCGTGCGAATTACATCAGGAAAAAATGCAATTCCGTGATATTTAGCCTATTCTTTATCGATGAATTACAACGCATAAAAATGTAAAATTGTATACAGGTTTAGGGCACCATGCTCGATAAGCACCTCGATGCCCTGCAAGACTATTAAATATCATATGATTTCTGATTTAACAGTTAATTGAAATATAGTGTATTTTAACTGTTATTTTTTTAAACATCTCTAGTCAGAAAAAGATTTAAATGCAAATTATATACTAGAGGTTCAAGCCACATTGAAAAAAAAAATAGTGATGTCAAGAGTTTCGTAGCCCCGAGCGTGTTTTATGTTCTGGGAGCCACGGCCAGACCCCCTAATTTTGAAACAATTTGTAATCATTTTTTTCAGGCTGTACTTTGCCATAAAATATTAAAAATATGTTGTTTCAGATGTTGCAACATTTTAACTAGTCTTTTCGAAACATATACCGGCTTTAAAAACGGTATGCAAAATTAAAATAATGCACAAGAGATTCCCAGCCTCTTGCCCCAAAAAGCTCGGAATAAGTATCCTAAAAGGATACTTATTTTATTATTTTAAAATGTTGTACTGTTTCTTAAGGCAAAACTTTTAGTCCTGTAGGCTAATGAACAAATCTAGGATCCTCAAGCCCCTTCATTAACAGGAATTGAAATTTTATGATATTAAAACTACATAAATTTAAAAAAAGATTTAAAACTTAATGACGTCAAAGAGGTCAGGGAAATCCCTTTCCATAAGAGGCCATAAGTTGCCTTCCATAAGATGTTTTAATTAATTAAAACTGAAGTTAATCATTTCCTCCCCCATCCTTACGGAAAATTAATATTTTCTTCTAATAACTATTATTTTTACATCTTTCTATTTTTGAATACAAGTGAAAAACTCACAGGTCAATAACGCGATCTTCAAGTTTAGACTAACATCAGTAAGCTTGTAGTGGCCGAGATCAAATTCTATCTTTGTAATTACATTTAGAAAATTAGGTTCCAGAAAATATTTAAAACAATGGCTGTGTTTAATGATTTTGCCGCTGTCGTTGATGCAGTTTGGAAGGATGATTTAGTCGACATACATATTTCTAAAACTTTTACCGTATAGAACTACGCAGAATCTCATTAGTAATACGCTAAACGATTGAAAATTTCGAAGCTATATTATGTGAAAAGACTATTAAAGTAAGAAAATTAAAAACAAAAACGTCAAGGATCCGTTCAAGTATTAATAATCAACGACTCTGTTGTTTAATCTATATTTGTCTGGTCTTATAGAAACTGCAGCGCATAACTTTTGTTAAGGCAACAATCTACCAGTATTAAAGAACAACCAAAATAAAGAAAAGAGAGTAACGGATGTAATATTGACCACGTGATTTGACAGTGAATTTAAGGAAAAATTAAGGAAATGGGAATTTAAGGTAAAATTCTGCACTATATTTCGATATAACATATTTCCAAAATATCTAGATGCGATCATCAATTGTACACTGTCATTTAAAAAACAACTCAAAAATACAACTAGGTAGTTCAGAACTCGACAGGCTTTGTACAATAACCAGGGATTCATTTAACATACCTCATCATGGGGATGTCACAGAAAGTTAATTTTTAGCGGTAGTTTTTCAAGCGCTAAATATTACATCCCAGTCTAATTAAATAATCCACATATAAAACTAATAATAGTTAACAATGCAGGACGTATTATGTATCTAGCGATACAAGATTTACCTCCTTACCCTTACATCTAAGACTGTATTACTTTATCTGTTAATACTTTGTTTGTTCTGTCGGTCTGGGCAGACAAACAGCAATAACTTGCTTCTTGCGCATAAGATACCCTACGACTCAAAATTTGCCTGTAAAAATTTTTCAGATCACCAAGCGATCTATACGGTTAATGACCTCAAAATAAGGTTTGAGGTACAAAGCGGTATTAATGTGGTAGTAAAAAAAAGCGGGCAGAATGACGGTATGCTAACACTGCATTAGAAGTTTAAAATATCTTTATCAAAGAGAGTAAATTGACACGGAAAATTTTGACTGTACTGAAAAAAATATAAACACAAATACAAAGATTTAGCATTTAGGCAGAATGAAATCTAGAAGGATATCTAAAACCAGGATATATACTGAGATTTATTGAATAATTTTTCTTGTTAGCAAATGATGTTTACTTATTTTTTCTAAATACTGTATGTGAAATCTTATAAAAGATTTTTTCTAACTTTTTAAATTTAACTAAACTTTTTATAATATGCACGCCGTATGATTAATTTATTAACATTAAATTATATTTCTTTTTATAATAGGATATCTTTTCTAAGAACTCCAAACCTTGTTAAATAAAAACTGTAGCTTCAAATATAAAAATTTCATGATAATCAGACTTTCAACCGACGGTTAAATAAACCAAGGTAAAACACCCGCATGCATATTAACAGAAAAAGTTAAATATTTTAGTAAAACTGGCTTTTTAAGACAAATCTTCAAACGCAATGGTGTATAAATTAGACAAATTAGAGAAATAATAAAAATACAAATTCTTATCTTAAAACAAAATTACTTCACGTCTGAATGTAAATATTAAGCAACAGATAAGCTTCTGAGAGGTTCTCCTATTTCACTGCCCAAGTAGAAATCTTTAAAACAAGTAGAACAAATTCTTACCAAAAAATATGCCCGCAAGATGGTACAATTACATCAATAACATCACTTTATTATACCAAGGTTATGTTAAACTAGGTATAAAAAATTGTAACTAACATAAACTACCGAGCCGACATGGAGAGATGGTAACGATAAACATCACAGCTAAATTCCTCTTTTATCACATTTATTGACATTGCGATTAATATTGTTCACTATCTACTGGTTTGTAGAAGTTGTGAAAAAGTGCTGGTCCATAATAAAGCATAAACTAACAGACACTCCGATTCCAAAATGCGCACTATAAACTAAACTTCTCAGCTGAATACCACTATAATAAACAACAGATTCCTGTTACGTTTAAATAACATAACCTGACTTAAACTACCAGTTAGTTAAAAACAAATTATGATACACCAACTACTCGATACAAGATTGCATGGAAAAAACTAACATTATAATAATATAAAAAAAATCTCATGTGGACACCATTATGACTACCTTGTACGTCTATTAAATTACATATACACATTTTTTTAAAATTAAAAGTACATAAAATTTTATGTCATTAATAACTTGTGATATTTTTCATAATTTATTTTTATTCTTCATTATTATTGTAAAGATTTTTTTTTACAATCAGAAGTTAATAATCAATAATAAATCAATATATTTAAATTAAAAAAAAAATTAAAGAAAAGAGATGAGGTTTGATTTGAACTGATGTGCCTTCCCACTATAGGATCCAAATATTTCATTAATAAAAAATGTCATTTGGCTATAACCCTGGAACCGATGAAAATAAGTGCCATTATGATATATCATTGAAAAGTTCTCGATGAGGACTTATTACTGGAGTTAAGAAAAAGTCCAAAATCCAAATTTGTTTGAATTTTGGGCACTTTTGATTCAGTTCATAGCAATCAAATGGGGAGGTGCACAACACCTCCCCATTGATTAAGGAGGTGTTGGGCACCTAAATACAACAGTCCTAAATCCAAAATTTCAACATCCTACGGCTAATCATTTTTGAGTTATGCAAGATACGTACATACAGACGTCACGCCTAAACTAGTCAAAATGGATTCAGGGATGGTCAAAATGTATATTTCTGTTGAAATCTGAAAACCAAAATTTATATAAATTTGTATGTAGTACAAGGAAGTAATAACTCGGGATTTATACACAGTACCCTTACTGATGTGTAGTTTCTAAGTCAAACTAAGCAAAACCAAATCAAATTAAAACTAACCAAAATCCCTAGTGTCATAACTAGTTGGATCTTTTCTGTTATGCGCTCCACACTCTTTTTTTATGCATTATTTAAGAACTGTGTTGTTTTTTCCAAATATTCCGAGTTTGGAACCTACAGCCATCTGAACACAAGACTAGCACTTTTTCACTCAGTGCGTTTACAGTGCGACAGTGAGTTTACAGTAAATCAGGACAATATTTAGCTCATTTATTCGTGTTATTCTAAAAACTTAAACTACAGTTTAACAGCAAACTGTTACACGGTGATTAACAAAAACATGATTTCAACTTCACAAAGAACCATACATTAGTATAATATTAACAAAATGCAAACTTTCCCGCTTACCACTTTGTTATTATGTCATCCAAAAAGCAGAATCACTTGAGAGAAAAGTAATTTACTAAGTACTTTTAAAAACTATGCTACACATTTAACAAATTCTATACTCTTACCTACAACTAACCTGAACAATACTTTGAATAATGCAACATTATTATGCAAGTATGTTAATTTTTGTGCACAGAACAGTGAGATATTAACATTGCATACAAATACAATACCCGATTTCTATCTTATCTGTAAGCCTTACAGATCAACATGGATAATAGCTTTATATAATTATTTATCTACAACATTTAATAATAATTTACTAGATAATTTAAACAATACTACAACATAATTTTATATAAATCCACAAGAAAAAACAAAAAATAAAAGAGTACAGGGCACAAAACAGAAAAGGCAAACTAGTTTTCAAGTCAAAAGTGAGCTGTCAGTTCATAGTTGCTGCATGTGACTGAATCATGTCAACCGATATTTATAAAATTAAAAATGTTACCTTACATGTGGGTTTGTACTTCTAAACACGCAATATTTTGTAAAAAGAATAGTCATTTATTTCTAAAAAAATACTGATATCAAACTCTATCAGATTTCACATCAGAATTTTCTTCATTAAACTGAGTACAATTCTTCAGCTTACAAGAAAGGACCTTACTTGTCTTCCACTACAATTTTTAATAAATGATTTCTTTTTTAAAATCTCCCCACCAGTTTATTTAAAGTACAATGAAAAGTTTTTCTTTACAAACAATATTACTGTTAATTATTTTTTTAAAAATACTTTTTTAAAAAAACTGAATTTTCTGTATCTACATTTATATACATAATGCCCAAGTATGTTTTATTAATGCATTCTGAATTAATTATTTTGTAATTACTTCTATATTTAGTATCTTCATGTATTTATCTACATAATATCACAGTTGAATATTTAAAAAAAGAAATATGGATTTTAATCTCATCTATTTTTTATTTCATAAATAATTGAATACTTTGTGATTTTACTCTAATTAAGGTGTAATCATGGCTTCCCTTGATCCATCCAAGTAAACGCTGGGGCGGTAACTTTTTTGTGATAAAAAAATCTTACCCTCCCGATATAATCTCTAAATGTACTGATCAAAATAAAAGATTTATTTATTTAATCTTAACACACTTGAATGTTATCCAATAATATACTATATATTGATCTTCAAGAAGTAGGATTCTGTAAATTAAATTGTATTTGGCAAGGAAAAATATTAACTGTCTACTCATCAGAACTACATTACAAACAGTAAGTACATAAAAAAATTATTATTAGCTAATCACCATAGCAGCCAATTTTAAGCCCAGTTAAGAATAAAGAAATACCAAACCTAACTGAACTTGTCTTCCACATCATCAGCAAATATGTGAAGGTAGAACCCAAGTATAAAAACTGAACAATTGTATTGTTAAAAATAAAATTTCTTACACTTACTAGTCTATACAATCAGGAAAACATCAAGAGTATTAGAAACTGTGTATTTGATATGTTACTCAGAACTAAGGTGCTCTTAAGACTAGGTTAAGAATAACTAAGAGATCAAAGGACTGTTTCAGAATATTACTAAACGAGGTATAAATTTTTTCTATCATTAAATATCAAGCTTAAACTAATACCTCATTAATGGGGTCGGATGACAAATTATACACGAAAAAGTGAATCATTCTAGCAAATTAAGAACACAGACTGCTACCCAACTTCACATTAACACAAACACACTAGGCCTAATCGAAAACTGCTGCTGATTTTTTATTTCTACTACAATGATAAGTAAATTTTGGTTTAATCAGTTTATTACAAAATAATACTAAAAAATAAATCTGAATCATATATCTAAATAAATTTGTTTTTTAAGCACAAAATTACCTCACCAAACTATGAAAACTACTTTATTAAAAACAAAGATTACAAAAAAAGTAATACATAAAAATCAAACGAATGAGACTAGTATAAAAAATATTTAAAAAAACACGAAATATTAACTACTTCTGCTAACGACATATTTAAAAATATCTACTTTACCCAAATTCTGAACGTCAGCTTACCCCGATTATGTGAAGAATAAACAGTCTTCCCTGTTACAAAGATCGTCACAAACACTATACCACCTTATTAGCTTAATCACTTTAAGAACCAAAACACTACAATTTCTTAATTACTTCATCGATAACAGTGGAAGAAGTGTTTACATGTAAAACCGTCAACCATACCCATAAACCCCAAACGATAACAAGAGTCGACAATAAAGAAACGCAAAATTCGATTGCTATTAGCGCTCCTAATGGTTAACATTCAATGAACCTGCGAAACATTTGTTTAGTAGTACGGGTTGTATGTTACGCTTTAGAAACAAACAATGTTTGTTGAAATGAATGAAGTGAATTATTAAAATGTTAAGAATAGCGATATATAAAATGCGAAAATATAGTAATGACTGATCGCCTCCGTCAAAATGCTAAATGTTAACATTTATTAGGAGGACGCTTCCTAGATATTAATGGTATATGGGTGAGTATGTAGTCGGAGATAAATATTTCATGGATTTAATGTAAATGTGTAAAATCCATTAAAAGCCTACACATTACTGTAATAAAATCTAGTATCCTTCCAAAAAATGTTTTTGATCATGTAAGCACTATATACAATGGCCGTTGTCAAAGAAGGTGCAAAATAGATCCGAAAAGCTCTTCCAAAACAGTATTACCATGTATTTAAAAAGTGGCAATCTTTCTGTTAAGTCTAAATCATACTTTGCCATGTGATCAATGAATGAAATATTCCATCTGCCCAATTGTTTACCTGTCAGTTTACCCCTCTAACCCACTTCAATTTAATTTCAAGTATGGCCGCAAATCAGTTATTAATAAAATAGGTTATTCTTTGCCTTTATACAAACTAAATAAAACGCTGACATTTCTTCTTACAGAGTGCAAGGGTGATGCGGACGAACTAGACAGAAATTTCATAAAATTTCTTCCATCTATTTAAGTGTAAGCTAAATAAGCTGCTTTGCAGAAACAAATATGCTGATATAAAACTTAGATTTAATTATTAAAAAAAAAACTCTTTAAAATAGTGGTATTGAGTGGACCAATAGCAAGAGAAAGTGATTTAGAATGCGGTGGTGCAGGATAATGTTAAAAAATAAAGTGAGTTGATGGAATACAAAGAAAGATTGGGCAACAAAGCTTATTGGTATATTTAGTAAAGCAGGACTAGATGACAAGATTATGTAGGTTATATATATGAGATGGTGGAAATAGTTTGAAGCATTAAAATTTAAAGAGTTATATGACAGGGTGGTGCATTGTTACCCTTAATATTCAAAATATACCCAGAGTGCGAAGGGGCCTGAAATGAATCATAAAAGAGCTATCTGGTACTTAAGACAGATTAATACCTATACCAGAATAAATCAGGATAGTTTACTCTGCTTGCATTTTCTGTTTGTTTATTTATTTATAAAAAGATACATTGCTTGTTGATTATCACTTAACAAAATTCTTCCAACCATTAATACAAATCATGTGTTATTATATCTCTGTTATTATTGTGAAAAATCAAAAAAATATTAGTAATCTAAGTAAAAGTAATCCTAATGTTTCATTATTATTAAATAATAAAACCAGAAGTTCCAGTCAGGCATGGCATTTTATTGTCATCCATCATAGTGTCCACTATTAGGGATCAGATTATATATATTTGTGAATATGTATTCGCTTATTGGTATATATTCAATAAAAAATTTGGTTGAATTTAAAAAATCTGTTAATGTATTATACTTGCCACAGCAGAAATTAACCTGAAATTTTGCTTGTAGATAAACTAAGAAACTGTTTGGTAATAATATATATTAATGGTAATATAAAATTTTTCCTTATAATTTCCAAGAAACTGCTGTTTAAAGTTTTGAAAACACATCCAGCAACTGGCAGCATTTTACCAAGTGTCCAAATGTAATTGAATTGTAACCAGTAAATACAATTTAACTTTTTTTTTATTTTGTCAGCAGTGAAACAATGTTTACCACTGTGATGGGGTGAGTACACAGAAATACGTAAAAAATTTTTCATCAAAAGAACATCAATAATCCACATTGTAATGCTGTACAAAACTTGATCGATAATTTCCAAGCAACTGGATTTGTAATAAAGCAGCCAAACCAAGCATCATCAGTCCTGATGATGAATATTTCCAATTGCCTAACTCAAAGTTAAAAAAAAATGTATCGGAAAACTGATACAAGCAGAAACTTCAAGTAGTATGCATAGAGCATTGATTAAACATTTAAAATTACGCCTATACAAAATAACTGCAGTGTATCAGTTATATAATACTGATTTTCCTAACTGTATTGAATATTGTCACTGTGGTTTTTGAATTTTATAAATGGTAAAGAAAAAAACATTTTTGATGAAACATGGTTTCATTTATCAGGCCATATCAAAAGAAAAATATTTGGGTGGGTCAGTGAGTGGTCTTCATAAGGTCTTAGAAGAACTACTACATTACGAAAAAATTGGAGTTTGGTGAGGTATACCACATAAGTGGAAATTCATTCAGTTTTTCTTAAATGCAATTAACTCGGAAAGCTAATGCAGTGAAATTATTTATGGCTAACTTAGTGAGAAAGAAACTGCTAGACATACAACAAGATGGAGCAGCGGTACAAACTACCATTGTTTTGTTAAATTTGCTGCATGAAATTTTTGGGGATAGACTCATTTCAAAAAAGGCCAGGCTACTGAGATCCCCAGGTCTTTTATATTTATGGATTTTTATTTATTCACAGTAATAAAAAGATCTGTTTACAAAAACATCCTAATATCCTGGATGAACTGAAAAATAATAACTTCAATTTTTAAATGCACTCATTTTTTTGGTACTTGAGGGTATATTTTCAAACATGCTGGAGGCAAGCCTCCTATATGATCAAGCCTGCTGGAGGCAAGTGGTAGTCATATTGAGCAACTTCGATTAGTAAATATTCATTGTATCTAATATGTTAGATATTCTAGAAAACAATATGAGAATGTTATCAAATATCTTGTTTCTTAAAGTATTCATCTGTATTGAATTATTTAATATTTATTATATGTATTTTTTTTTTAATATTCTATATTTTGTTTTAATTTTTCCCTGTGTTATTGTGCATTTTGTTTGTTAATTTTATTTTTTATTTTTCTGTTATTTTGTTTATATATTCTTTATACTTACCATATGTTGTTACAGAATTAGTCTGTTTATTGTAGAATCATTGCTTCCAGGTGCTAGTAAAGAAACTTCATTGTGTATCCAAAAAACCAAATAAAAGAAAAGTATTATTTCTGTTTCTATTATTGTTTGTTGAATGTAATAAATGCTTGTAAACAATGGTCACAGTTTCATTTGGAACACCTGTTACAATAAATTAATAATATCAACAAACTAATATAAAAATATTATAAAAAAAGGGTAGAAGATTTTTAATTTTTGACAAAAACTGGATAATGTGTCCTAAAGCTTCATGAATTTTTAAAGTTTGTTTTCACATGTCTATGTAAAATTTAACACCAACTTAGAATGGATTTTATATTAACAGTACATCTCCAGCTTTTCTAAACAATTTTTTTTTCCCGGGCGCACAACAAAGTGTCATTATCAGCGCCTGGACACAATATTTATACAGTACATCAATGAATATTAAAAATTAAAAACCCAAAAAGTGAAATAAAACCATATGAAGTATTACATTAATAATTTAAATTAAAACAATAAAATTGAAACTAGTATATGCCATATGGTATAAATATCTGAAAGTTATTACTGAATACTCAAATATTTGAATATAAATGCATGGCCCTGAGAAATTGTAAAAGATTAGGTAATATTATTTCACTGTTCCTCAACGTACTTCGCATATCAGCCCCTAGTTTAAACTTGCAACACAATACCACATAACAGGTGCACAGTTAGTTGGCAGTCAGAGAGAGCACAAACAAGTGTGTTTGTGTCATCAGGTACCCATGATTGAGCCTAGTGTACTCTATTCACAAATGGCAAATAATAACCTTCTCTCGACAGTTATTTCTGCATGAGGAACTCTACAATAACACACACTGTTCTTATCTGGTATCATTCCATTCATTTTACCACTCTTCATGAACCACCCTCTTCAGAAAACAGACAAGATTGTTTGAGAAAATCTGATTGGTGAAAGGAGGCTGGAAAAAAGCCTGTTTTCATGCACTATTGGCGCGCTCATTGCCTGAAATTCCAATACAGATGGGGATCCAGCAGAAAGCTCACTGTTGTATTAAATTAAGTCATTTGAGAAATAATATTCCGAATCTCACACACAACAGGGTGTCCGGAGTACATGTATAACTAATCGCCTGTAAGGGACTAATGAAATCTGAGCAAAGAATATGTCAAAATAGTTGGGCTAATTATATTTATGGCCTTATTGATAGCATACAGCTCCACAATGAAAATACTGGTGATGCTGGGAAGGGCAAAAAATTATGTTCTGTTGCCAAGCACAATCAGCCAGATTTACTTTTTTTGAGCTGTTCATATTAATTACAACATCAGGATTCATGCTATTTGTAATATTATAAAATTCTTCTCGTAACATAACCGAATTTGAGTTTTTCTTATGATACTGACAAAAACCAAAGCAGTAATTAACGAGAGAAGGCCGCCAAGGGGGTAATAATGTGGAGTAACAGTTCAATTCATGCTAACTAATATGGGAATTCAGGAGGAGACATAAACGATGCCAGTATCTTTACTGAGACTGCAGGAAAGTTTGTATCTAGTGGTCACTACTACTTCCTTTAGGAAAACAGCCACACCTTCTCTTCCTCTGCCCTCAGTTTGATAGTTGCATCTTTCACAAACTTATCTGCGAAAGGAGACATGGGAATGGAGGGGAGTCTCCTGCAGAGACAGAACTAAAGGATTTTCTTCATTTATTAGAATTTCAATATCCTCACAGCGAGAACGGAGACTGCAAACATTACAATGAATAAAATTTGTACCTACAAATACTAATTTCCTCTAATACACAAAATTGCGTGCAGATTATTTGTCAAATACTATCTGGTTTTTCTTTTTGGTGTTAATAACTTTTAGAAAGTGCTTTGCTTTTTCAGACACTTCATCAGTCCCCATATTCTTAAAGAGATCTTGAGATGGTGGTGAAGACTTGGAAGCCTCCCAGGCTTCCAAGTCTCCACTTGGGAGGCTCCCAATACATCACAATTTTATTTGGTGATGTATTGTCTAATGTGGTTTTCAGTAAACCACTGTCGTTCTTTCCAGTTAGAATATACTTCTTGTTGTTTGAACTCTTTGTTAGCTCAGAAATAGTGGGCGAAGTACCTGATCAGATAGCGTCTGAATAAGTTGTTTTAACTCGCTGCAGGATCCATACTGTTGACCTGCACATGGAGGGTGTGTCTTGATATAGAGACTGCAAAAGAAATGTCTGGTTTAACCAGGTTCTGGGAGTTCAGGGTATTTTTATATTATCTTTGTGCGGCGAAAAAGATAGCTTTTGTACAAATTTTCAGAACTTCCTTCTCTTCTTTAAATGTTGGGCAATCTCATGAATGAGCAGAATGTGATCCACCACAGTTAGCACATTTCTCCTCTTCCTGGCAGTTAGTATCATGGTGACATGTGTTTAGCACATACCATATTCTTCGAGCAAGATATTGCTGTGTGGCCATACCCTTGACATTGGAATCATCACCGTGGGTTGGGGATGAATGGTTATACATGAACTGGTAGGCAACTTGTTTTCTCCGCTGTTATGGGAAGGTTGAACGTTACTATAAGAGAGGATGTAGGTTCTTTCATTCTGCTCTGACATTTCATCTCGACGACACCTTGCAGATGAAGCTTATTGGCAATCTCAGTCACATCGATCTTCAAAAGGTCCTGGCAGAAGATTACACCTCAGCTTAGTGATTATTTGACTATAAAACTGCATTATTTGTCAAATACTAGCTGATTTTGTTTTTTCTATTATATAATTTTTAGGAAGTGCTGTATGTTTTCAGGCACTTCATCATCCTTCATATTCTTCAAAAAACCTCGAGTTGGTGATGGGAACTTGGAAGCCATACCAGGCAATGATTGTTTTTGTAGATCCCTTCATTGGAATCTTAGTAGTTGCTGTATTGTTAGTGCAGTGGAAATTTTAATGGGTGGTTTAGCAACTGAAGTGGTTTTCAGTGTACCACTCTTGGTCTTTCCACCAAAAATATCTTTCTTCTTACCCGCACTCAATGGTGCAATAGCAGAAGTGAGGGCACCTGTCTGACGAAGCTTGGACCAACTTGGACAGTTCCTTGCATGATGCGCATTCATTCTACTTTTGTACATTATTGGGAAGAGCTTGGACAAAACTAACACAGGGCTGTACAGGATTTTTCATGTTGAGGGATTTTCTGTTCAGTAATAATCCTTAATATTGCCAGTTCTTCCTTATAAATGGGGCATTCTCAAAATCTTGCAGAATATGAACCTTACAATTTACACACTTTTCAGCTCAGTATATACGCTATCATCATGTCCCATACAGCTGCAATGCACACAAACTTGTTCCCTCATCCAATCAGTCTTGTTGTGACCAAAACCCTGACACTTAAAGCTGCAACTTGGGTTGCGTAAACAAAGATGCACACAGACACAGAAGTATAGACACACAAGGATGTTGGTATATCAACACAATCTTCTTCCTCATTATTCTCTGAACAGAAGTGACTGACTGCGATGACAGTTCCTTTGATGTATCAATATCAGTCAAATCATGACAGAAAATAACCCTCTTGCTGGAATTTAAGGTATTATGTGGTTCCACCATCACTTTGTACTTCCCTATGAACCTAAGGGCTAATAACTTCCGACTTGGTTTGTCATCAGTCACCTCAATCAACAAGGAGTCACTCCTAAATATTTTAATTGATTTTGCAGTGCCACATGCTGCAACAACACACTTATGTATTAAGAAAGGTGAAACCTTTGTAAATGATTTACCTTCTTCCTTATACTTCACTACAATAAATCGAATTATTGTTAGTTTAGCAGTGTTTGTTTTATCCCTCATTTCATTATCATCAGCTACATCTTCGACTGACAATGTTGAACAAAATCTTTTTAAGTACCTGGGTGAGGAACAGCAATCACCAAAGAAATATTTAATGGGACAAACATGCGGTTCCCATGAGCATCGGCAATACAACAGACACCCAGCAGAGCGCACCTAAATACAAATGGGAGGACATAGTTTGAAACACTATGTAGAGCCATTTACCCATCAGCACAATAGTTCCCACCTTGGAACTATATCTTGAAACGCAATAGTTGCGTTTAGTAAGGTGTGTCAACATCAGTGTAAGCGTAAGATGTGTAGTTGAGTAAGGGTAATGTTATAATTTGTGTATATAATGTAAAGTGTTCTGCAGCTCTGTGTGTAGTGTGAAGAAAAGCTTCAGAGGCTAGGGCCATGGGAACACCAACCCCCAAAATCTTAAAGAGCAAGACTCCACGTTTTACTGAAGTACTTCCTGTAGATCACTATGTTCAGTCAAAACAGGATCACTCTTGAAGGTTGTGGTTACTCCCACACATAGCAAATCTTAATTTAATGAATAAGTATTAGAGAACTAACTTTGTTTTTAAAATTATGTATAAATATAAAATGTGTTATGTAATAATACTATACCATGTATTTTCCAAATTGCATTGTATTTTTAGGGATATATATATCATCCTATATATATATATATATATATATACATGTAACACACAATTATATTTAAATATCTACTACTTTTTATAACATTACTGTTGTAATTATTGAGTAGCAACAGCACATATGTTGTAATAGGACCTGGCTAATGAAAGAAAGAGAAAATAATAATGAAAAGAATCCAGAAGTTACTAAAAGGGATACTCAGAGTAACAGGTCCATTTAACAATCTGTTCTTTGTATTATAGACAATGACATCTCCAAAAGCTGTTGTTCAATCAGAAGGGTTACTGGACCAGAATAAGAATTTACAGAAAAACATAAGGGCGCAGACGATGAGAATTATTACACTTGAACAATTAAAGGTATGAGGTAGGTACTGGTTGTACAGAATAGAGGATATAAATACTGCCAGGGACCAGCAGACATAGTGAGGAAGTTCTATGAGGCCATGGTAACAAGCAATAACAGTTTAGTTTCGCAAGCCCAAGTTTGATGCGGTTGCAGTGATGGCAATATCAGTAAGCATGTACTAACAAGTGAAGGGTAATTATGAGCATTCTATTGTAGACAGTGGGTGAATGCTGGAAGTGAATGGTAAACAGTAGAGAAAGTGACAATATTCTACTCATTTATAAAATGTACGGTAGTTCTGTTGTTAACAGTAAAAGTAATTTATTACTTTTATATCATTTTCTATGTTGTTAGAGTAATAAATCAACCCGGGAACATGTGACAAAATATGTCTCTATATATATATATATATTTTTTTTTTGAAGTACTATTACTTTTGAAGTAATTACCATTTTATGAGAAGTATTATTTTATCAATATTTTCATCAGGAAAATAAACTTTCTTTTAATATACTTGGTCTCCCACAGTTCTAGTGGTTAATTTGTCGCAAATCAGTTGTTAAAAAGCTGATTTTTGAAGTTTAAGGTTCTGAGGTTCAAATCCTAGTAAAAGTTATATGTTTTTAAATGGATCTGAATATAAGATAGGGGATACGCTGTACTGTGGTGGTTGAGATTCAATTAATCACACGTCTCAGGTTTGGTCAGCCTGAGTCTGTAGAAGACTCTTTACATGTCATACATATCATCTTTATTGCATTGTTAGTTTATAAAAAAAAATTGCATTGTTATAATAAAAAATATATAATTGGTCAACGACCAAATGATCAACAGATTTAAAAAAAAATTAAAAATTTTTATTAAGTGTATATTTATTAAAAAAAGACAAAACATTAAAAATAAATTTTTAAACATAGGCAAGAAAAATCTAAAAAGAATTCAAATATAGGCTGTTATAATTTGATAAAAATGTGCATAACATATAATTAAAAAAATTATCATTCTAACAAATTTAACTTAAGAACTAACTGATCAGTTGTGCATGAAAAATGTAAATTATAAATACAACAAGAATAAGCATAAATTAATGAATAAATTATCTTTACAGCACTTAAACATTACTGAATTTATAAGTTAGGACATCAATAAGGCGATAAAATAAAGATTATTTGATTAGGAAAAAACAAAAGTAACTTAATAATAATTAATGAACATTTTTAATAGACATCTTGAAACTGTCCTTAGAAATTCAACTAAGCAATTCTAATTATCCAAGTTTCAACACTATATGATAAAACTATTTTAAAATTTCCAAAATGGGATTTATCTAATTAAGTCAACAGCACAATAAAAATAAGTAAGATTAACAGCACTATAACCAGTTTAGTAACAATTTAATTTTATTTTGGTTGATTTCACCACTGAAGCTTGAAGCTTATCTGAGGAATATGGAATGGTATCTATAGTGTCATCATGTAGTATTGTGTGTAGTCATGCCTGACTGGGATTTGAACCAGGACCTCTGAATGATAGACTGAGACACTCCACCATGGAGATTGCGTACATGGATATTTAATTGTGTTTTTAACATGGTGAGTAATCATTTTACAAGTAAAAACCGGTATCAGTTATGTTGAAGTATCCAATTTGTAAGCTGGCAGACATGATTTTTAAGAAAACAGAGATAGTGAAATAGTTATGAGGCTGCATGGTGTCCCTTCAGGAATTTCCAAATTGAAAAAATCATATTATAAAAACTTTCGCTGCACTATAAAAACTTTTGCATAAAAATCGTTTGCTGATGACTGAGAAAAACAGTTGTTTAAGCACCAAAGTATATTTTAGATTGTGTCATTCAAGATATGGGTATCAAATTAGTCATTTGGTTGAGAAAGTATTCCAATAACAGTTCCTCTACCTTTACAATTTGAACTAATTTTAACAGCATAATTAATTTTCACAACCAATGTTACTTGGCAGAGAATCCTCACAGTACCACTACAAAATAGTTGTTGGTTTATGTTGCATGCAAATATATGGGTGGAAACCGAAGGTGACAATCCCATAAATCCTCATGCTCTACTCATCGAAATTAATAGTGATGTGTGTATTACCTATATTAATGGAGAGTACCGCTTATGACACCCACCTGTTTTTGATATCAAATGCATTCAAGGTAGTGAAGAAATGCTATATAGCATTGCATTTTTGAGGCCTGTAACACTTGTTTGAAAATGTTGGTTTATACATGTACATCAAATTTTATTAAAATATCTAAGGAATAAGATAAGAAATATCGAGAGATATTAACAATTTATATTGCAAAACTAATGTAATTAATATTCAATAAGTTTCATTTCAAGTAAACAGCTGTTTTTATAGTTTTAACAGGGGATGATTTTTTTTTATTAATTTTGTAAAAAACAACCATTCTGAAGAATCAGACATCTCTATCAAAGTTTTACTCCTGGAAAAAAGAAAAAGTAGTAGTGATGAAATTTTTAATTAATTAGAAAGGAAAATTAAGGTCATAACCAAAATATTTCTTTTAATAAAAATTGCAACAAAGATGTATACCAAGAAAGTGCACATATTAATGGGTATATCAATAAAGATTTATTCATCCTATGCAGTATAGGATGGCAGCTTTTAATGTGATTTAAAAAGCAAACTGGGTTTCACTTGATTTGAAGGTTTATAGCAGAGAAATGAATTTTATTAAAGGTACAGCTGAGTTTGGAAGTGGTGCTTTTAGGTGACCGAGAATTCTGGTTCAAATCTCTTGTGCTGTACAGGATCTACTACAATTGAGTTCAATGGTTTTACTAAAAAGCAAGTTAATAGCAAACAGTAAAGAATCAATAAATATTGCAAAAAAGACAAAAACAAAAAACAACAGTGAAGGATCTGAGAAATAGTGAATAAAAATGGATTCTGCCTTCTTCATGGAGAAAAAAATTAAAAAGATTTTCTTTCAGAAATGTCTAGGAATTGGCCTGTTATCAGAAACACTAAAAGTAAAAACTAAGCTTTGTGATGAACGATAGACTCTCTGAGAACTCTTTCTTTTTCCTGTTTAGCCTCTGGTAATTACCGTTCAGAGGATGATATGTATGAGTGTAAATGAAATGCAGTCTTGTACAGTCTCAGTTCGACCATTCCTGAGAGATGTGTGGTTAATTGAAACCCAACCACCAAAGAACACCGGTATCCATGATCTTTTATTCAAATCCATATAAAAATAACTGACTTTACTAGGACTTGAACGCTGGAACTTTCAACTTCCAAATCAGCTGATTTGGGAAGACGTGTTCACCACTAGACCAACCCGGTGGGTTATATATATAAACCAATTGTACTCATTTACACTGTTACAAGCTCTAACTGATTGTTTTTGCTTATATTATTTTATTATGAAAAGGTGAGAATTTCAGTGTACAAATTAAATGTAAAATATGAATAATTTACTTAACACTCTAAGCGCCACGCCTAAATCAGTAAAACTTCACCCCAGGCCAGCCATTTTTTATCATCAAACAAGACCATTACGTGTGCATCAAAATTATACACGTGGCCGTTTTGACATTGCTAAAAATGTATCAGATTGATACACATGGCGCTAAGAGTGTTAAATCATAATAAGATATACATTTACATTACTTTCAGGGAGTTCATTTTTCAAGTTTGTAAGTCATTTTTGAAATTTTTACAATATACTATACACACATTATTAACAGAACTAATAAAATTTTTATGAAAAGAAAATGTTTTCAGTCAAAATAGATATGTAAATATTATCTGAATTTTCTAAACTTTTATCACTTCACAGAAAAGAAATTAAATAAATGAAGTTAATGTTAAAGGAAAAGAAACCAACTTTCAAAAAAAAAAAAAAAAGTTAAAAAATTCAAATATTCATAATTGTACTCATTTATAAATGATCAACAATATATATAAATTATAAAGGTGCAGTTTTGAATGTTATTGTAAACAAGATAGGATGCAAACAAAAATGTGTTTTAGTACAAACAAAGGTGTTTTCTAACCAACATCTGATTTGATACAGGAACAGCCGAGATCTACTGCTCCACTAGGCATCAGAACTTACTGCCTTTTTTCAGTTCTAAATATACAATTACCTCCAGTCCTTACTTTTGCTCCATGCTATTAACCCCCTTGGCGGTCTTCACTTGTTAATTATTGCTTTGATTTTTGTCAGGATAAGAACACAAATCTGGTTATCTTACAAAACTAATTTTATAATATTATAAATAGCGTGAATCCTGATGTAGTAGTTTCCATAGACGGCTCTAGAAACATTAATTCTGTTGGTTGTGTTTTTGTGATTGGCAAGGAAACATATATGTTTGGCCTTCACACCAGTATTTTCAGTATTATCATCAGTATTTTTGTTGTGGAGCTGTATGCCATTAATATGGCCTTACATATAATTATCCAAAAATTTTGACATGTTCTTGTTTGCACAGATCCTACGAGTATCTTGCAGGCAATTAATGATGAGTAGTCTAGACACTCTGTTGTCTGTGAGATTCAGTGTTATTCTGCAAATGAATCACTGTAATACAACAGTAAGCTCCTGGATCTCCAAACAAATTGGGAGCAATGAGTGCACTTATGGTGTGGCAAAGAAGGCTTGTTTCCAGCCTCTATTCACAAACTGCATTACTGAACGATCTTGTCTGTTTTCTGAAGAGGGTGGTTCATGATGTGTGGCAAAGTGAGTATCTGATGGTGCAAACAGATGCACCTGTTTGTGCATGTTACGACTGCCAACTAACAGTGCACCACATTCGTTTGGATTGTATCTGTTATGCAGCATTGCATCACAAGTTTAACCTAGCGGCTAACATTCAAACTATTCTAGCAGATAATGAAATATTGTTATCCTATGTTTTACAGTTTTTAAATATTTGAATTACTATAGTGTGTTTCAACTATCTGCCAATTGCCTTAAAGCAAATGGTAATTTTATTATTTTATTTGAGATATAACGTAATATGTCTTTGTTTATTACAACAAATATATCATGTCCAGGTGATGATAATGCGGAAATGTTTTTCGCCCAAAAAAAAAGTCTGATCAACACAATAAAAAAAAAAAATCAGCAAAATATAATTTATTGTTATTT
Organism: Lycorma delicatula; assembly: GCF_047948215.1. NCBI lineage: Eukaryota > Metazoa > Arthropoda > Insecta > Hemiptera > Fulgoridae > Lycorma > Lycorma delicatula. The sequence continues at coordinate 134,565,431 of NC_134461.1, read as the reverse complement.
CTAAATTATTAATAACTCTCAAATCCAACTTTTCTAAAGGAATTATTAGTTGTGTCACTATTTACCATAATATATTTCATCAACAAAGACTTTTATATCTTCAGTTGTAGAGTAACTACACAGTAAGCTCTACAGTTTCAGTCTAAATTTGGATTAATTATTTTTTTTATTTTGCATTAAAAACTTTTAATTTAAATTAATGCATTGTATGTTTTTTTAAGAGGTGGAGGAACCCCATTTAAGGGCACCTGGACAGTGTCGGGCTTGCTAACAGGTTCCTATTAAATGCGTATGTGTTCCGTGCACTACCAACTAAACCTCCGTCCCTGGCTACCTTACTTCAGAAAGGGGGGGGAATACGCCCTCACACACATTGTATGTCTGGGAAAAACGAGAGTATGCCTCTTAGTACAGACTATTTCAATGAGTACAATACAGTCTGATGCTCCTTTATTTAGTGTATAAAACAGAAAAATAGTAGCGCTGTTTATAACGTGTTTAATATGGTGGAAAAAATTCCCTTTATATTCTGAGAAATTTCATATAATATATGAAAGAGATTGATACAGCTGTCATAAAAATAAAGTTTGAATAACATACTGAGCAAAAATAAAGTAGTAAGTGGATCCATGGCAGTGAATGGGTTAATTTCCACTTCTTTTGTATGGAGCAGACACAAGAGAAAAAAAACATATTTTTTTATTACTGGTGAAAAAAAGTTAGAAACAAAAGTAAAGAAAAAACTTCAATTTTATATTATTATAGATTACGGGTATGTAATCTAAACAGAAATCTGTAATATTCAGATGTACAAAAAAGAATATCAGTGATCTAAAGCTATTTAATAACTCTTAACTTTGACTTACAGGAATGAATCACAAAATAAAATAAGAGTAACTCTAAAAGTTTCCCTGAAAAAGTGTTCAATCTGAGCACCGAGCACCTTTCATCCATGTAGCACACATCCAATTGATAGAACATTATCTCATACTTTAACTAGCACATCATAGATAGTTGTCATCTTCATGCCGTACTATTTTGATCACAAAGTAGGTACGCACAGAATAGGTAGGTAGGCTTCAAAGCTTATAACAGCTGTAAACAGTGTGGACATATTGTAAAAGCTTTCTTAAAACATTGTATATAGTCATCGCTAATTTGCAGCTGGCCTTTCTAACAAATTTTTTAAGACTTCACAGAAAAGATTCCCTGACACTTTCAACATTTTCTTCAGACACAATGGATCCTATACTTTTTCCTTTACATAGGTATCCAGTCATTTTAAACAGATTATGCCATCCATGAATGTTACTGTCACTCAGGGGATTATAGGAAAAACTGCTATGCAACACATGACTAACTGTAACTATAGATTCACATTTAGCAAATTGCAAAAGGATTTCTGTTCAGGAGTTGGGATCTTTGCTAGTGATGCTGGTGCTGTCAAGAGGAAATGTAGGGAATAAATCTATGGCCATGCGTGAACACTGTACATCTCATCCGAGATATTAACTGCTGATTTCATATTAACTAAATTAGCTACTGATGAGCCAACTCTCTGATCAACTGGATCTTACATTAAATACAAAGAGATATTATAAATAATTTTATTCTTAAAATAAATATCTTCTACGAAAAATTACATACATAGAAAAACTACACATTACAAAAACTACAAACATACAAACCTTTTTATAAATATAGAATGTAAAAAACCTTACACTATTTTACTTAAAAAGTTCAATTTACAATATTAATATTCAAATTTAAGTAAAAAAATAAAATCAAAGAGCAACTCTGGATTGATTTATTTTCCTTTGAGCACAATGATAAATATTTACATTTGTGTGTAGATAAAAAGTTAATTTTAAACTATTTTCTTTATAAAATTCTAGTATACATTATTAAAATCTTAAAGATAAGTTTTTTCAGATTAAAATATTAATATACGGGGCCTAATATATGAAATTAATACAGTTTATAATTCTTAAAACTTATTCTAATTTCTTCACAAGCCTTTTATCTCAAGCCCTACCTTAATAATTTGTTATAAAAAAATAAAGACAAATTAAAACAATTAATAATTGTTAAACAACAATATCATGTTGTTCTGACGATTACTATCTACTATACACTTACAATTATGATTTACAAGCATTAACACTTTATTTATTTTATATTATAATTGATTATGAGTAACAACTGCAGTTCTTAAATGACATAGTATTTTGTTCACTTACACAGATATAATTCAGCAACAATAGAAATATTTTTTAGGAATTTTTTTTTTAGCACCTACACATTAAAAAATTTTTAACTGTCATTCCATACAAAACACTGTTAAATTGCTGACAACATGACAGAAGTTGGATAAGCTAATCAGAAGCAAACAATTTTCTCTCAACAGCACACTGCAATGTGATGATTTACACTCAGATTATTTGTGAAAATTAAAAAAAAAATTAACCCTTATTATAATATTCAACAATTTCTTTTAATACTGAACACTGTTGAACATAAATTTGGTTTTCTAAAGATGAATTTAGTTTGCTTTCATCACTGATCAAACCTAAGTTAAAAATTTTTAATTCATTAAAATGAATAAATGGTTTCATTCTTTAAGTTTGAATGCTACAAAAAATATTCTATTTTAGCAAACAATAAAGCATAATAAAATAATCTACTCTCTTTCATAAAAAAAAAAAAAAAAAAATACATTTTTGGTTTTATAAAGAATGTAACAAGATAAATAAAATTATTGGAGAAGAAGCGATTGGAACCTACTACATTATTCCTGTAAAAGTATTTCAATTTAGTAAGACAATGGCATTTGTAATAAAATAGGTATTAATAGGGCAAAATAATAGTAATAAAAATACATTGTAGCAGGGGGGCAGAATATCTCCGAACGGACGAACGTGGTTCGGAGAAATTTTACAAAACGTTTTACCAGTCACGAAAAAATAGAAAACATGATGTAAATATCAACTGATGTGTTGTATTCACATCATTTTTAAGTTATTAACTAGAATAATTGATCTTTTAACAAGTTTTGAAAAGAAACATTCATCCTACTGAATATCAGGCATAATGAGAACAAAAATAGCAATGTCATTCCTGGGGAGCGATGACTCAGACTAAAATCGCAACAGGCAGGGATACATCACTGATAACACGCAAAATAGCAATGTCATTCCTGGGGAGCGATGACTCAGACTAAAATCGCAACAGGCAGGGATACATCACTGATAACACGCATTATGGTCCAGTATGTGCATGTCTCATCTCCTCTCTACCGCACTATTTGTTTAGTTGCTTTTGAGTAGGCTATAGTGTTTCTTTGTTTTTATTAGTTGGCCGGCGTATTGTTTTCTTTTAATAGTGAAGTAGTTAAGTGACTTTTAATAGTGTTAAGTGATATACACAATATACAGTATAGTTAGTATCAAATATTGTAACTGTACATTAATTAACTATGTCGACATTTAAAAGTATGTAAGACATAAACTGTGCATTTTGTGGCTGGTGCGGCAGACGTGATAAACCTGCAAATCATTTTGTAAATAAACACCCAAATGAAAAATGAAGAACTAAAGATCAAGCTTGTATTTCTGTATTTCTAAAAACAAAAACTCGTGATGGTGATGAAATAAGTAGCTGTGAACCTTTAAACAGATAAAACTTCATGAATCACAATCATTTTGTACAGAATCAGGCTTATCTTGCGAGTAAAACAATGCTGATGTTGGTGATATCATGTCTCTAACAGGCCAACTATTTATACTAATGTTTTTGAACAGTTATAAACTACAAATCAGGTGATATCTGGCCTTAATAAAAAAAAGTTGATGAACTATTAGTTAAAATTATTGAAATAGGCCCATCTAGTTCACTTGTCCTGGTCAACACTCCAGTTGAGATAAATGAAGAATTTGAAGAAAAAATTAAATTAATTAGGATAAGCAAATCGCTTCCAGATATTTGTCAGCTAATGCCATGCTTAGCAGAACATATGGAAACAGTACATTGCTCCCCATTCAACCGGTTCAGAGTGTAGAGTTTTGAAATTTCAAAACCATTTAATTGACCACTTGCAGTCACCTGCTCGTAAATGGTGTATTGCCTTTTCTGAAGCAACTCAAAAAATAAATGTAATTTTGCAAAAGGAACACAAAAAGCGGGTGGGTCTGAAAGTTGCTTGACTATAAGCTGCTCTAGCAGCTTATAGTCAGCTTAAGAAGGTGAGTGTGGGAAATATTTTGAAAGATTATTAAGTCTAAATGTATTAAATGATGGTAATATTGGTGACCTTAATCGCTAATCAAGGTAAATAACCTATTGGCGTAAGAATAAAAGCAGGAGATTGAAGACCGGAGGCCTTGTGTCTTGGCAGGTCAGGTGGGCACGCGTAGTATATTTCCTATAGTGTCTGATTTAGATGCGGCTGGATGGATCTCCCCCAGTTGGTATATCACACAATGTCTCTCTGGGCATGGGCCTTTTGGGCGAGTTTAGCTAGGTTTCATTTGGTGGATTCGAGACAATGCCCGGATTGTGGGACTGATGATACAGTGGACCACGTCTTCAACGTCTGTCTTAATAAGTAACTTTGTTTTCTCTTCCTTTCAAATATATTATTATCATGGCTCATGGCCTCTTCAAATAAAAAAATATCTTCTATAGACAAAATTTATAGAATATTGTTTGATGAAAATGCTAGTGATAAAGGTGGTAGCTCAAATGTTAGTGATAAGAACATAATTATTCCCGATTTTAGGAATGAAACAAATAAATTTGAGCCACTACTGAAATCTGGATGTGTTGGAATTTTAGGGGGAGATCTTCCTACTTCTGAACCTGACAATACATTAGATATGGTTTAATAGGATTTGTTAAGGGCTGAGAATAGCGATGATGAATAAGAACGTGAGGATGATATCAGGGACACCAACACTGAATACATGAAAATTCTCCCTATGCCTACAAAAATAAGAGGAGTTAATGGGTTCAAGTGGACAGGAAAAAAGGGGAAAACTCATAGAACTCCAGAATTATTGTCATTTTGTCATTCAATAATAAAAATTGGTAATAAAAATGCAGCAAGGTTATCAGAATGCCACTTGAAGCTTGGAGCTTGTATTTTTCTAGCGAACCTATTAGCATTGTAGTAACATGTACAAATGCTGAGATCAAAACCGGAAGACTAAAAATATTCTCAAAGAAACTACAATGTAGATGAAGATGAGGGAATTTCGGAATCAGGATATCCATCATTTACAGATGATACAAATGAAGTGGAGATAAGAGCTCTTATAGATTTACTTTACTTAGCTGGAGCTACAAAATGGACAGTGTAAATACCAGTGAATTGTTCGATGTCGCTTATGAAATCCCAATTTTTTGAGCAACCACATGTGAAATGCATTTCAAATTCTTGATGCGGTGCCTTTGATTTGATGACAAGTAAACACGAGATGCGAGAGACCAGACAGACCAAATGGTCCATAAATTTATTGGAGCATAAAATTAAAATATGTGCGCAGTGTAGAAATTAATTATCTTTTCTTCTTATATATGTTTGTATATGTTAATACTTTATGCCTATGCAAGTAAAAATAAAAATTCATAATTGTAAATAAAAACTTTTTTTTGTTGGGGAACACCAGTACCCCTGTGTACCTTTCCTAGCATATTTTTCATGTGTACTGCTCCAGAGTTAATGTTAAAATAAAAGAACAGTTAAATGGCATGGCTTTTGATGGACAATATTTTTATCTAGGTGTAATTAAAAAATAACCCTGATTTGTGAAGGGGTCAACCATGACTTTTTCCTTCCTACGTGGGATTTAGCACACGAATTAGAGTATGAACTACAAGATGAACTACAAGTGAGTTTTTTGAACCCTAAATCATTCCAGAAAAACCTGTTTGTTCAGAGTGAATTGAGGGTTTACAGAACATTTCAAATTATTTTTCATTGCTTTGCAAAAAAAGAAAAATGAAATGAATGCAACCAAAAAGGCAAAAAACACTGAAGCTAAAAAGTAATTCAGTAGAGCTAATAACATTCTCTAAACGTGGATTCATTTACCAGCTACTTGGGACAATTGATATTTTAGAATTGGTGACAAAATTTAATTGCATCACACAAAATGTAAAAATATATATCTGGACAGTTTTTTATTATTACAATTCAATGAATAACACACTGAAGAAACCAAGAATCAAGAATGTTTACTACCTGATGAAGATCTAGAGAGGTCAAGCTGTTCAAAAACTTAGAAACAATTTCAAGATGGAGAAGAAATTTATTCAAATGAAAAAACCTTCATAAGCTCTAGAAAAAAAATAAAAAACCTTTAGCATTGTGAAATCGACTTGAATGGAAAATTAGTGAGCCTCCTATTATAGAAAATACGAGACAATGTTTTAGTAGAAGTTTCTAAGAACAGCAGAAGAAACAGATGCAAATACATTTGAATCTTTAGCAATTTTAACAAATTGGATCAATAAAAATCGAGGGTGAAAATGATGAAGAGCAATCTTGCAAACTTAATCTTTCCAAAAAATACTTGATTCTTCAAATGAGGCCAAAAACCTTCTTTAATTGAGCAAGATAACAGAGTGATCAAAGAACTATTTACCAACGCTGAAATCTCAAAAACAATTTTCCTACTTTGAAAACTGCTTAAAAATCTGTAGAAAGGCTGTATGTGAATCTGTTGGATCAGTCATTGCAACCATTTGCACAACTGAAATGTAAAATTCACTTACCTTTCAGGTGTTAATTTGTATTCTAATAATTAGCTTAATAAGCAAGTAATCTTTTTTTAACATGTCTCTTAGATTAAGCCTAAGACATTATCTTTTTTCAGTATCCTCTTCAGCGGTAATCTTCCCTTGAAGCCATCACAACACAGCCAAAATTAGACTGCTATATTATTATTGTGTTATATTATAATTAATGTATTTCTTGTTCATAAAATAATTTTTAACTCGTCAAATACAATAAATTGGTCAGCAAAATGTAATAAATCCTTGCCTTAGTTTTGGGGAAATTTCTGACTGAAGAAATTGTGTTTGGGGGAAATTTCAGGGGTCTGAACATTTTCTGCTCCCTTGCATGTTAGTAGTTAGTTGCAGGTACAGTTAAGTATAGATGGATGCCAAGATTAAAAAAACGTTTAATTTTGGAATGAAGTACACAACACATTAAGTATACATATACTGAAGTGTAGTGATAAACATCCCAGTTAGTTTGAGCATTTGAATTTTATAAGCGTATATTATGTAAAGATGTTACACACCACAATGCGGTCAATCTCATTATGTACATAACCATGACAACCGGCAGGGTCTGGAGTCAATATGCAAACTTTTAACCTTTCATCAGGTGAATAGTCTTTCCAGTTATTATAAAAACAATGTAAAGATTAAATGGTAAAGGTCGAGGGCAATTGAGAATTGGAAGTGCATCATCACAGAAGGGAAATAAATTAGGTCACTGGAGCTAAATCTTTTATTTGCCCTATCACTGATAAGGTAGACGTCCCCTTCCTTTGGATTACAAATTGATAGATATCTGGAAAAACAATAATTTTTAAATAAGATATCAGAGCCAAGCAACACAAAATCATTAAACGTAAGTACTACTTTGCTGTGTCTCTTGATCTGCAGTACTATAGGCAGGATGGATTCCACGCCTGGAGGAAGCCCTGAACTATTTCAGGGGGTGGAACTGGCTGCTTTGTTTTATAATCTCTTCATAGGCAGATCCTTCCTTTCTTTTAGATTGTGTTCACGGCTTTTAGCTCGATGCCTACAGGATATGGGGTCCTTCCAACTTGCATCATCCTTAATGTTGAGTACAGTGTTGTGACTGTAAACCTACTTCGGAACTCTGTTTCGCATTTATTGATTTAAAAAAGGTTTAACCTGAACTGAAATGCATTTTCAATAAGTCAAGCCTCCTAAGGAATGTGTAAAAACTCAATCTGTACTGAAAGAGTTAACTTATATATTAACGTTAATTATATTAATCATGTGCGAATAAAATAGCACAATAAATAGATAAAAGGAAGAAAAAAAATAAGTAAGTAAATTTTAACATCTAAGACTAAAAAAAAACAAAGATTTCAATAAAAGTACATGAAAGTATGAAAACTAAATCGATTAATGAGGAACTTGAGTTGGATTTTGAACTGCACCGGCTAATAGAACAGTAGCTGAATGACGATGAATCAAAAAGAAAAGGAATGAATGATCAAAAGTGATTATTGATGAATTACTTATTTCCCTTTTAATTTTTGCTGCTTTTGATTTGAATTCTGAAAAAAAAAAACAATTGAAATGAATAATACACTAAATACAGAACTAGGAACATAATTAAACACTGTTTCTTAAGCCATAATCCAAAAATAAATTCCAATGCATGAAGTAAATTTTATTTATGCAATCATTATAAAACATCAATTGAGTATGAGCCGGCTACTACTGCACCTGTAAAAATTACAGGAATGTACAGAAAGACTAAGTTATCTGATAAAATGTTGGAAAAGTAAAAAGAAAATAAACTAAGATTTCAGAAACGACAAATTAGAATTACATAAGGTAAACAATATAGACATAAATAGTTTGTAGAAGTATATAATGTAAATTACCATCAGAATTGAATAAACTATACAAATTAAATTGCAGTTTGAAGAAAATTCATGTGTCTTAGAACATTATTAAAATAATATTTTAGTTGAAATATAATTTTTATTTTATAAATGAAGAGAATACAAAGATTACTACTGGAAGTTAAATATTGTATGCGATCTAGACTACAATAGTGACATGCACCTCTGGATGTCATTAATTCAACACAACTCTCAAGCAGTTGTCATGCATTACGTTTTATTGATTATATTACTGGATTATTTTTACAAGTGTATGCAAAGGAAGTTTCATAATTTTTATGCGACTGATAATCAAGATCTAACAGTGTAAGTACTACTTTGCAGTAACAGTACTGTAAATGGTATTCAAATGAGGTAAAATGTTATTTGAGATTTCTGAACTTACTCTCTTGGAATTTATATCAGTAAATTTAATGAAAGATTATAAAAAAAAATTACTGATGTCATTTATTTGGTAAATTTTCATTTTAAAACTAATCTTTACACTATTAATAACATACCGTAAAAAAATATATGGAAAGTACACAAAAAAAAAATTTATCAATTCTAATGCCAATTTTTTACAAAAAAAAAAAAAAAAACTAAATGATTCTTTCAATATCTAACCTTAAAAATTTTCTTATTGGACACAAAATATTTATTACATTTCTGAATAAAAACTGGGGTTGTGGAAAACATAAATAAAGTAGTTACTGAATTCTTGTACGGCAGTGAAAAAATTACTTGTAAACAAAAGCACAAAGCATCTCCAAAAAAAACAACCAGTTGTTTAAGAATTAAATTGGTTTAAGGGTGAATAATATCACATAATTATATGTGATGCGGTCTGTGAAATCATGCCATAAGTCGGCATGTGTTATTTTGCAATAGAGCAAAAAAAAATTGATTTTTAGGTTTTAACGGCATCTTTTGAATGAATTCAATAACTAAAACTTTCAATTAAATTCAAATGTTACCAACAGCTTTTAAAATACCGAAAACGAATTTTGAAATACACACTGTGCATTACCAATTTAAGGCACTGGCAAACAGTGCCATAAATTGGTAATGTTAAAACTCCATTGCGACTTATGGCATGGTTTCTTCACAGCTTGTTGTGATGTTAATATTTGTTATAATAATGTAATATTTGTTATGATAATCCATTTTTAGAAACTAAGGAAATTATTTTTTAAATAAAAAAAATATTAATTACAAGTTTCAGTCAATTATTTTCCACAAATTTTACTAAAGTAATTTTTTTATTTTTGAAAAGTTGATGACAGTCAGATTTTCTAAGTCCGTACTGTTGTTTGTGAAGAATATAAAATTTATTTACATATTGATTTGTTATCTTATGATGTCTGCTGAAAAGGTGATTGTAGATATCTTAAACTCATGCCCATTAGGTGATAATTGAAATATAGACTGCAAGAAGTATACAATGACTATTTTAATGTTTTTCACTTTCCGACTCAGAAGATTCGAGCGAAAGTGATGATGAAACTGGACTTGAGGTTGAAATATTACCTGGAATTCCAACTTATGAAGGAATAACTTAGTAAGTAAATTTGTAGTACTTATCAAATACAATTTTTAGGTTATGTTGTCATAGGTTAAAAATATTGATTTTTGTCTGAATGTTTTGCACTGTTCTGTCTAAGTTCCGACAAAAAAATCATTAATAGATTTGAGTCATTGAATTACTACAATTCATTAATATTATTGGTAAGAAATATTATAGTCAGCACAGAGTACAAATTTGGTCAGCGATTTGGAGTTATTTTTTCTGATTCGTTTTTTTGTTGTTATTTATCAGGATACACATACTGCTGAGGTTCAACATATTGCCATAGATATTGAGGTAGGCCTAAATATTGATGTTGAAGCTGATGCAATTTGTAATTTACTTGATGTTAATGAAGAGAACAGGCCTGTTGTTTTGGCTGACCCAGATGAGATGTTACAAATGGAACACCAGCTTGTTAGAAACTTTATTGTTTCAGGATGCGGCTGTAAATAAGCTCATGACTCTGTGTAGTGGAGTATTTTCAGAAAATGAGTACCTGGAAATGAGAACTGAGAGAGTTTGAGCTTCAATTATTATGAGGGCCATGTAAATAAGTTAACATTTTTTAATTCTTGACCAATTACGTGCTCTGTGCAGCACTGGAGAAAAAAAGAAAAAGAAAACAGGCAGTATGTCAACAATCATGAACAAGATTTATAATTAATGGCTACGTCTGTGAAAAAACTTTCTTGTTCTGTCATGGATATCATGGGAAAGGTTTAAAAGGCTTAAAAAAAATTGCCTTTCTGAAGGCGTTGTAGTTAAACTCCATAGTAACACTGGACGCAACCCAAAACACATTGCATTCTTTGATACAGGAAACGTTGCCACAACTTTATTCATAACTATGCTGAACAAAATGCTCTTTTTCTTCCTGGGTAGCAAGCAAGCCGGTTCAACCTATTAGTTAAACTCCTGCCTACCAGTGATACTGGAACTATCGATTGTATAAAAAGTGTTGCTTAACTAAGAACTTAGTGTGCTATCTGATCGTTCTTTCAGAAGGTTGTGGGAACAATTTTGTCCTGATATTGTTGTACAAATACCCAAACTGACTTGTGTAAGACTTGTCAATCAAATTACACTATTCTAAATAAAAGTTGACTTTCTTCAGAAGCTGAAAAAATGGCAGCAGTATAGCAAATGTCCTAGCATTTGAAAAAGTAATGGAGGGCAGAAAATTTTATAGAGATAGTATAGAGTTGTCAAAGCAGGCAATGGCCCTCTCACAGTTGGATCATATCAAGGATACAGTCATTATTCTTTTGATATGGCTCAGCAGGTGTTTATACCATCCAGCCTCTTGCAAGCAGGGCCTATTTATTTTCTTGCGCCGTACAAAGTGGCAGTTTTTGGTGTAATGAAGAAGACAGCCTAACTACTTGATTTCAGAAGCTGTTGTTACATCAAAGGGAGCCAACGCTATTGTTAGCACGGTCCACCACTATTTTGAAAATGATGGTTATGGTGAAACAGACATGCTCCTGCATGCAGACAACTGTGTGGCTCAAAATAAAAATAATGTTTTAATGAATTATTTGAATTTGAGGATCCAAAAAAAAGTTGAACAAGTCAATAAAAATTTCATTTCTCCCAGTGGGCCATACAAAGTTTGCTTGAGATTGGGCTTTTGGCTTGTTTAAAAAAAAATCAGAGTTAGTGTTGTTTCCTTGTTAAATGATTTAGAGAAATTTGTAGAAGACAGTACACCAACATCTAAACTGAATAAAGGAGTTGTAACAGGAAGAAAAATGTGATGTTTTGATTTTATTTTACAACTGGCAAGAATTTTTTTCTAATTTAAATTGGAAAAAAATTCCTGGTATTTCTGAATTCAGCCACTTTATGTTCAGCAGTGGATAAAGTGTAAATATGGAGTCGGTGGAGTATCTGTATCAATCCACTTAACAAGATCTTGCATCTCATCAATCACGTTTTCTTCTACAAATTGTTCCAGAGGGTTTAACTTATCTACGGCAGAAGTACTTGTATGAAAGAATTAGAGAGTACTGCTCTGCTGAAACTGCTGATTTGATTTTTCCTTGCCCTAGCGGCACTACAATACTTGAAGAACTTGTGGATGATCCAGCACCAGGACCTTCACAGCCTCCATTAAAGAAAAAGAGTGGGAGGCACTCAGAAAAGTGAATTGTGTTGAATGTGCATGTGTTGCTAGTCTCATGAGTTCTAGCTTGTAATGCACTATGATTAGTGTAGAAAGGATCTTATTAGTGGTAATAATTAATGTAGTTTTACATTTTTTAATTAATTTTTTTGTCCTTCCCTTGTTGAATGTTAAAAGTCAAATGTTGAATCTCAGTTACAGGCAGCAAGATTTTGTCAGAAGTTTCATTTTAAGAACACATAATGCACAGACCGTAATTTCATTTTAAAATTTCTCCTTAATCTTTATATAACATCTTTCCTGCATTTCCTGGTCTTACCCACGGGCATCTTTTATTACAATTTTAAAAAGGATTTCGGCAATTATTAGTTTATACATCGTTTAAAATTACTGAAACAAATTTCTTTTATTTCTTCTACACAGAGAATGTTTTTGTGCAGTATTTATGTTTACACAATGATCTAATATGAAAATGTTTAAAAATACTGAAAGACTAGTTGGGATATATTATCGTATTTCAACAATTAAAAAAGAATTGTTTACCTATAACACTTCCAACCGATCCAACCGAGTTAACAGCAACGAAAGACGTGGAGAAATACGCATTTTGTTTTACACCACGAACATGAGTTTTCTTACTGTCATTTGAGAATGCAGACCTGACACCAAGCTGACGAAAGAAAGGTGCTAGATCAAGGTCACTAGTAACAATTGCAAACTGTGGTAAAGCGACCTCCGTTTCTTGAAGTGGAAGACTCTTTAATAACTGAGGCAATCTTTCTTTAGGCAACTTTACAAGTAACTCATCTAATCCTTCAGCAGATTCAGGCATAAGAAGCAGAAGGCTAACATGGTTTGCCTAAAAAAAAACCAAAAAAAAAACACTATATTAAACTATGTATTTTACAATATTATTACCCAGAAAAAAATATGCTACACAGTAAAAGGTAAAGAGAAACATGAAGAAACTGTTCATAGATAACGGAAACTTAAACTACATTAGTGTTTTAATTATTACACAGAGATGTAAAGAAACTGTACAAATATATCATTTTTTTATCACCACTTTTTCAGATTTATTTAAGTAACTTCTTAGAGATTTAAACGGGGGATAATCATCATCAAGGAATGTTTAAAATAAATTAACAATTAATATTTTTAAGGATTAGTTAAAGAAAGATGTATAAGGAATATTTAATTTTTCCTTTTAATGATTTCATATTTTTCATCATGTAGGAAGGAAGTAGCGCAAATAAAAAAATATATATTTACAAAAATATACAAAAAAAAGGCCTAAAAATTAATACAACCTTTCAGTGCATTTAAATTAAAAGAAGAATGGTCGGTTATATTGCATTGAAACTCTCCAAGAGCAATTAAATAAATGTCTTAAAAATATCTCTTATAGTAAAAAAGACAGGCTCTTTTGACAGAAATGCATTTTTAAAAATAAAATCGTATATTGCTATAGAACATTAAATCCCCATCATTATTTCACAATGTACTTTTTCTATCCTCGGTAAGATAAGATTTTTCTTTTATTTTCTTCTGTATATCCTAAATTACACTTTTCTTTAAAAATTAATTTACAGATGTCCTCTCTCGCAATTGTTTCTAAGACGCAGGCATAGTACTTTAACAATTTTTTAAGAGTTTCTTATCTTGATATAGAAAGTAACGTGTACTTTTTGTTTTCATCTTATTCAATCTTTCATGTTATTCTAAAGTAAGAATGAATTTACTTATATCTACGGTTTGAAAAACGTGTTATTAAAACAGCTAAATTTTGTATTAGCTTGCTTTTTTTGTGTGTACAAGGATGATTATATTAATTATTACTTACAGCATTTGACATGTTTAACAAAAAGGTTTATAAAAAATAAATAAATAAATCGTTCTGGACTTGTCATACAAGAGACATTTTATTAATAAATGAAAAACTGAATTTTCACTTTCATTTTATAAAAATTAGGTTTTTTGTAAATTATTCTGACAGTGTTTTGGCAATTTACAAGATACACATATGTTACGATTCTAAATAATATACAGAAATTAATCCAACAGGGGAAAAACTGATATGTGGAAAATTTTGAAGGGAATTATCTGCTACACATAATTACCTCCATTAATAATTCAACAGCTTGTGCATTCAGTCTTGGTATTTCTCCAGCTCTCAGTACACCGACTTGAGGAATCATAGGAACTTCAACTGAACGACCATGCGGTGCTTGAAATTGTGTTGCTGGTTGATGAGACAAATACGTATATACTGCTAACTTGTGATAATCTTTCCAGTGACTCATTACACCAGAATCGCTGAGAAGTTCAAGAACATGAGCTGAAAAGTTTAAGCATACAAGAACGATTGTTATATATTTAAGTACATCAGATTTCAGTGCAATATTGCAATACAATCGCACCGGTTTCAAAGGAGAATAACATGAGTTTCCCACTTTCAATCAAGGCCATAATTGTGTTTAATCTTTGATTCTAATCAAGTACCGATGATAAGTTAATTTTTAAGATTTTCCCATAAAACAGTGACCCATTAGTCGATCTATAAATGCAAAATTATAATTTTAGAATCATCACTTCAAAATGTGATTTTTTTATTATCAAGGTAATAAACTAATCCCTCTTCAAATAATTCATCGGTTTAAAGCAACCACGCTAGCTTAAAACATCAATGTTTATTTTAGAAAGTAGTGTTTGTGATATTTTACTCGCAATACTTTTTTGTAGTATATTGGCATGACGTGGTAAGCGAGAGGAAGATATTACATTTAATCGTAATTTCTTGAATCCAAAAGTCTCAACTGTTCAAAAACTCTCTTGAAACAGTTCAATGAAACTTCTAAGCCGAGTACAAAACTGCAGTACCTGATATGAGAATTGTTAATCTGCGACACGTAAATTTATAGGATACAAGGACTAAAACTGTTATCTGTCAACTTGTAAAGAAAAAGAATGTTGAAGCAGTACTCATCATATTTGTTCTAACTCTAAAGCGGTTTATTAGTTGCTCTTCATGTAAATTCAAAATCTTGCATTATAATTCACAGAATTTGATAGAAACCATTGCAATTACACGAACAAAAGGTTCAAATTGTATGATTAAATATATCTGATGAGTTTTTGACTTACCGACTAGGAGTAGAAATCGTGTTCTGAATCGATGGTGACAGTGATTGTGATAAAGATAAATTTAAGTCATAATACGGTTTTACCTGAAAGATACCTCCAGACAGTAGTTTAGTCTTTTGTACGCCTCAAGTAAAGAAAAGAGTCCCGCAGATTGTTCCAATAGACAAACTTGCCATCCCGTTGGGCCCTGATAAAAAAAAATGGTTTCTAAAAGGGCTACTACGATGTGGCTTAAATGAGAAGCAGGAACCATATATGTGCCAAGAGTAAGTTAACTTATAAGGCTTAATTAATTAATTTAATTCCCAGGGTATCTATTTTCGAAAAGAAGAGTGAACGAAAGCAAAGGAAAGGGAAGGGAAAGAGAAAGGATAAAGAAATCGAATTAAGAACCCACAAAGGAACAACCTTTAATCGGGGTAACTGGTCTTGCTAAGGACAATAATAACAATGATTTTGTTTTTTTTTAGAAGAGACCAAGATTACTAGAGGTATGGTGAACATCTGTTCATATGTGGGGTCAGAGAATCCCAGTTAGTATTTCCAACAATGATAATGTTTGCAAACACCATCACCATAACATTCTATGTTATAGTGATGGTGATATGTTATTTAGCGTCTAAATAACTTATAAAATGTATCTGACTGTAACTGATTTTTAACTGATTATTCATTCATAGGTTAAGCAATGAAGGTACCATCATTAATTGTCGATCCGACTGCCTACATATTTCTTTATTCTTACCACATATGCCTTTCTTCTGAAGTCTAAAAATGACATGCAGTTTTAGCAAGTTCTTATCCATACTTCAGGTAAAGTAAGGCAAACAGATTTCTAATCCAGGTCCTGTAAGAAAATGGCTATCGATTAAATTAATCCAATACTGTCAAACTGGGCATTCTGTAAACGGTGCCAAAGACACCGTTTACAGATTGGGAATGAGCAGCAGAAAATTGTTTATGAATTTACATCATGTGTGTAAATGTGATTGTACACTGTTTTAGACCACATCACACTGAATAAAAATGTAGACTGAACGTACATATAACTATTCGATTACAAATATGAATTCCAAACCTTTTTTTGATGGACAGTATTAATATCACTTACTCGACTGAAAAGGAAGCCCATATTAACTTCAAAAGGCCTTGAAAAAAAAATTAATATTTAACAATTTTAAATTGTTACAATGTTTTGCCTTGTTATTTAAGTAATATTCAATATTACTAAAAATACTGGTAATTAATATTTTAAACATTAAGAATAAATACCAGAATAAAAATTCTTTGTCGATGAAATAAATTTTATCTCATCTTCTTCTAAGAAACATTTTTAGCAAATAAAAATATAAGAATTCAGATAACAAAGTAAAGGTTATGTCAGATCAAAAAGATTTCTCCAAATGGTTTTATGACTTTATATGGTAACTGGTTTAACACATTTACAATTGAAATTGGGGACATTTTGTAACATTACTTTTATATTATGTAACTTAAGCAAAATTTTAGTCTTGGAAAAATTAGGCGATAATAACTAAATTTAACATCTACAGCGTTACTGAATATAAAACTCATGTCTATCAACTTGTGTTTTAATAAATGGATTTTGTTCACATCAATAAGTTTTAACTAATTGTTACCATGGTTAATATTAATTAAAGGCAGTAGTAAAACCAATAAAAATTACTTTTTTTCGTTGTGTATCATCTTCAACTATTTGTTTAAAATGTATCTGTAGAAAAAGTAACAACTAATTAATATTTAAATTTAATAGATATTATTAAAATGGACAAAAACTTTTATAATTAACCTAAAAGTCTTAAGTTGTTACCTGTTTAATTATAAAACCTTTCCTTTGTTTATTTTGCTTATCAAAAAAAAAAAATCAATTATCAATTATAATTCATTTGTACATCACATTCTTGAGTGATCCACTCAAAAATAATTTTTTATTATTTATTAATTAGCATTAAAAATTACAAAGTTGCACTAATGTAATTAATGAAAAATACATTTAAATTAACAGGATGTCTGTATTATATCTTAATGTAAAAAATGAAACTACTTTTAATAAACTCATTTAAATATATTTCATTAGTTACATTTAGTGCAACTATTTCATTTTTAATGTTAATTAAAAATTAACATAATTATTCTTGTGTGAATAATACAGGAATGAGATCTACAAATTAATTTCAAATCTGACTAAAATAATTAAAGTCAAGACCAAAAATGGCAGAGTTGATCGATGAATCTGACACTCTCTACCTTGTTAGGGGCAGTAGTAGTATTAAGATTTGTACGTGGTATTTGTACCAGGCTGTAACATTTTTTACCTATTTTGTTTGTTTATTTATTTTTTAGTAAAAGTAAAATTTCTTTAACTGTATTTGTTTTCAATTAAGTTAACTACATTTACATTAATTTCCTTCAAACTTAATTATCTTCAAAACATGCAGCAAAATTTTATTTATTAATTGAAATTTACAAAAGTTAATCACTACCAAAACTAAGGTTGTCTTTACTACACTTTTTAAACTTTTCATTAATTCTCTCAAAAATTACTGGAGATATAGATCTGGAACTTCTTTTTGTTAAACTTCATATAAAACTATTGCTCCATAACATGTTACTTAATAATTTTAGCATTAAATTAAATTACTATTCATAACCACAAAAATGAGAAAAAAATGGAGCAGAAATTAGGAAAAAATTTTTCAAGAACCGTAACTTGATTGAAACCATTTCAAACACATGATTCTGTATGAATTTTTTGCTTCAAATGACTCCTAAGAAAACTTTGTAAATAGATTGTTTTATTACATAAAAAATATTTTTATTTAAATTAGAACTGTTTTAATCAATGTGATTTAGGAAGCTTGTTTTATCTTTTAAGCAAAATATAATTTCTTAAACATGTGTCAACATTATACTCTAATAACGTGCGCACATCGTGAAGTTCTCAACATCAAAAGAAATTAAGATGACCAAATAGTTAACTTATAAAATATATCAAAAATATTTATTTTTTGATATATTTGTTCAGTTTGTGATGGTAATCTTCAATAAAGCTATAATTTTAAATTAAACTACTTAGAAAAAGTTACATACCTGATGAATTTTCTCGAGCGTTTTCAGTAATATTAGTAAAATAATATGAAGTTAAAATATCATGAAAACTTTTTGGTAAAGGTTGTGAAGACAACAGATTTGCTTTCATATATGTGCCTGCCAGTTCTTCATCTTCCAAAGTGCTCTATGTAAATAAAAAAAAGACTCAATCCATTCTCCAACATATTAAACTAGAGGTACTTCAATTTTAATATCTATAATATACTATACAAGGTTTGTTCAAAAAAAGACCGAATGTTTTTAATTACACGTCAACAGGGATATTTAGTGATGTGAGGTTGGCAGCATTGTGTTCCGCATAACTTCTTTGTAACCGCATGCTCTTGGATTGTTGATATCTCATTTAGTTTTCATGTTATTGTTATTTTAAATGTTTGTATTATTTAAGTGTTTAATTCTCTCAAAATTATGGAGATATAGATCTGGAATCTCCTTTTTTGTTAAACTTCATATAAAACTATCGTTCCATAACATGTGACTTAATAATTTTAGCATTACATTAAATTACCATACATACAAGACCATACATTCAGGATTTTTGCAATGTGCGTTTTTCAGGAGCAACTATACAACGTAAAATTTTGCGTGAAACTGGGAAAAACTTTCACAGAAACTTTTCAAGTTTTGAAGCAAGCTTACAGAGATGATGCTCTGGGTCGTATGCAATGATGCAAATGGTTTTCACAATTTAAAAGTGGTCGTCAGTAAATTGAAGATGATCAGAAAATCAATAATCTGGTGCATGCAAATTGCCGATTGACTGTCAGAGAACTTGCAGAAAGGGTTAAAATCTTGATTGGATCATGCCATGACATTTTAACTGAAAAATTGAACATGCATCGAGTTGCAGCAGAGTTTGTTCCTTGCTTGATGACAAAATACCAAGAACACTGAGTGGACAATTGCTGGCAACTCCTTGAAAAACAGATGCTGAAAGATTCATGCATACGATCATAATGGGAGATAAAAGCTGGGTTTACAGCTATGACGACATTGAGACAAAAGTTCAATCGTAAAATAATCACACAATACAAAAATTGCTACTAACACTTAAACATGTTGCTCTCAAATAACAATAACACAAAAACTAAACAATCAAGTTATCGACAATCCAAGAGCATGTTACAGAGGAGGTAATGAGAAACACAATGCTGCCAACCACATGTCACTAAATATCTCTGTTTGCACATAATTAAAAAAGTTTGGTCTTTTTTTTTAACAAACCTTGTTATTTAAAAATACAGGTCATTATAAAGGAATGTGCAAATTCAGTAGCTCAGATTTATACATTAGGAACATTTCAAGAAATTATGGTGGGAGTACAAAATGTCTCTACCCAAAAGGTCCGTGTTAACAGTCAGTTTAATCACTGCATCAGTCTCTTTATTGTTGCTATGGTGTTTTTCTTTGTTCACTTTGTTTCCTGTTCGATGACTGGCTTTTTTCATCCAGATGAGCTATAAAAAGCACATTGGAATTATTTGTAACAAGATGGTGCATCTCACACTAACATATTTGTTGGCCAGGCTTTGAATGAAAAATCTGCAGATAGATGAATAGGCTGAAGGCCCAATAACCTGGCTTCTAAGACTCCAGATCTAACTCCTTTTTTCAGCGGATATACGAGGGTTATTTTTTTTCAAGGTCCGATCGGTCGCGAAATAAAAACCAATGCAAAAATCAGAGTGATAGCAAAGTGCGACAATGGTGCAGGAACTTTAAAGCAGGACGTACAGATGTTCATGATGCAGGCGATCAGAGAAGGAAGCTAGTGTCAACCGATGATCTCGTTGAGCGAGTGGATGAGGCATTCGAGAAAATTGTCGGTTCACAATTTCTGTATTGAGTGATTCGTTTTCTGAAATTTCAAGGTCAGTTCTCTACACCATTGTGAGTGAGAGGGTTCAGTACCGCAAACTATGTGCGAGATGGGTTCCCAAGATGTTGTCCGACCATCACAAAACAATGAGAATGGACGCCTCCCTAATGTTTCTCCAGTGCTTCCACAATGAAGGAGAAGATTTTTTGAACAAAACTGTCACAGGAGATGAGACACGGGTCCACTTCGAAACTGAAGAAACAAAAGAACAATCCAAACAGCGGATGTATTCTCATTCTCCCAGTAAACCAAACAAGTACAAGCGAACCTTCTCCAACAGAAAGCGTATGGCTACTGTGTTCTGGGACCAGAATGGAGTTCTCTTGGTGGAATTCATGGAACATGGCACGACCATCACTGCAGCCTCATACTGCATGACTCTTCAATGTCTATGAAGGACAATTCAGAATAAGCGGAGAGAAATTTTGTCATCAGGCATTGTCTTTCTCCATGACAATGCTCGGCCGCACACCGCAGCTGTAACAAAGAAGCTCCTGCAGCATTTTCATTGGGAAGTGTTTGATCACCCACCATACAGCCCGGCTCCATCCGATTTTCACCTCTTTGCTCACATGAAACGCTGGCTAGGAGGACAAAATTTTGGCACAGACATCGAGCTGCAGACCAGCGTAGAAACATGGCTGAAAACACAGAAGGCTCCGTTCTATGACGAGGGTATTGGAAAGTTGGCACCACGCTACGACAAATGTCTAAATCGGATTGGTGACTATGTAGAGAAATAGCGTAACTATGTAAGTACTTGTTACAAATAAAAAATTTATTTTCACCGTGGTTTTAATTTCGTGACCGATCGGACCTTGAAAAAAAAAATAACCCTTGTACATTAAAAAATTGTTATTCACAAAAATTACATTACCTGAATCACTTGAAGGAAAGAATTGGAGAAGTAATTACAACCATCTTAGAATATGTATGAGAAGAAACTGAGTATCAATTGGACACTTGCTGAGTGTCAAAGGGTGCGCATATTGAAATTTACTGATTATGTAACAAAACTATTTGAGATGGAGAATTTGACAAATAAAACTATGTAACTACGTATTATATTATTACTTTTATTTAAGTCGGCCTGACTTAAGGCCTTTAAACTCCAACAATTTTTTATGATGAACCTGTACATAAAACAATTTAATATCATACTGCTACTATTTGTTTAAAACTAATTTTAAAGTAGTTGCAAAGAATTATGCTAAAAATACATCAAAATTTTGATCTGATTTTTTAATTTCAAGTTGAAACAAGTTTGTGTGTATTATGAAATTCAGGACTTGCATGCAGTAAAATTAACAGTAACTTGTAAAAAAAATTCAAGTTCATACTTAAATTAAATACAAGTATAATAGACAAAGTTTTTCCAGCTAACATATAATGAGTGCTGTAGAAACGGTGACCCATTTTAAACATTATATTTAAGCATGAAGAATTAAAACTGCACATTAACTATTAATGAACATTGTTTGAATGAACACTTCATTCCATTCTTTTCACATCCTTTTTTGTAAATTATGTCCTTCAGATGACCACCATTATTGGCAATGCAATCTTTGGTTCGAGCATGCACACTTTCCATAACCTTATGCAGAGCATGCATCTCTTGTTATGGTTTCAATTTCGGCGCAATGTTTTTTTCAATTCCTGAATATTTTCTGGCCTATCAGCTTACACTTCGGATTTTAGAAATTCCCAGAGAAAAAATCACACGCCAATTTCTGATGAACTGATCTTCTTGGATTTTGTTTTAAACAGTTCTTACTGTAGCAATACTGTCCAGGGTGTGAAATTTATGTGCCTAAAAGATGGCTTTTTATTAGAAGAAGAGGCTGTTGTTCTGAACTGCCTGACTACCTTCATTATTTCCTTACATGACAAAACGTCTCCAGTCTGGCTGATTTTAAAATGTTACCAAAACAAGCTGCATTATAGCAAACTTGAAAAAAATTTCAATTTCAAATGTGCGACGTTCATTCAACCAGCATTCCATACAGACTACCAAGATCATGTAATTACAATGGACAGAAAATTCTTTGAATTGCATTATGCAGTGGCATAAACATCAACTCTCTAGGAAGCCTTGACTAACAACAGCACATGATTTAAAACGGTTCATTGTTTGTGCCGCACTTATTTATTTACAAATATACAGGAAAAGTCCTATTGAGACAATTAAACTACAACAGTAAAATAAATAATGTTAAGTAACAATTAATAGGTAAGCAATAAATCATTCATATTATGCAACATTTTTTGAAAGTAAATCAATAGAATATAGATTAGAATTATAAATATCAAACCTATTACAATGTTGATTATAAAAGTATTATAGACTACTAATAGTTGAACGACAAATTACACTCAGGCAAGTAAAAAATAGCAATTATTACAGCTAATTACATAAATATTGAACAATTGTAACTTGGACAACTATAATGATTTAAGTGTAAATTTCAACTCTTTCCATAGTAATTCTAGGTACCTTTAATAAATTTTAATTAGAATAATGCATCGGAAAACCAATTCTAAATGCAGAGTAACAGAAAAAAGAATGACAGGGGTTTTTAAGTAGTTATTTTAGGACCGCAGTGTGTGAACATGTAACAGAACAATAAGTAAGAATGATATAAACAAAATAAAAGTTAAGTAAGTGTCTGAAAGTATCGATATTTTTAAATTTTTAAGAGAATTTTTTGAAAGTTAATTTTCTTGGTAGCTTTTGATACAGTAAATTCAATGTGAATTTGAAAAAGCACTTTGCTATAAAAAAATAACACCTAAATCCTTGGTATTTGAGACATGTGAAACAATATTATTATCTAAATTATAATTAAAATATGAAGTATATTTACCAAAAAATACGTGAAAATATTTGTTAAAGTTCAATAAAAATTAATTTTCTCAACACCATTCAACTAAACAATTAAAATCAATTTGTAGCAATTCTCAATAAGGTTAGCAACCTGCTAATAAATTTTCATGTCATCAGCAAATAATAAACATTTAGAATGTTTTAATTTTTAACAAGAATAATTTACATAAATAATGAAAACTGGTCGACCAAGATGTGTACCTTGACCAAAACCTAAAGTAACTTTTATTAAATCGGATATAATTATTTATTTCAACATATTAAATTATATTAAAAAGAAAAGAGGCAAACCACTTGAGTAAATTGCCATGTATAAAAAATCACATCTAGTTTTCTTATAAGTAAATCAATATTAACCATATGAAAAGCATATTTAAAGTCAGTATAAACTGAATTCAAATTATAATTGGTAACGGAGTCAATAATATCTTAGTAGAGTAGATTTCCCTGGAAGAAATCCAAGCTATTGTGGTGCAATGAATTTCTATATAAATGATGTTATTGTATTGCAAACAAAGTGGTCACATAATTCAACAAAAACTTTACACTGATTAACCGGATGGTAATTATTATATCAGAGGCGTCACCTTTTTATGCGCTTTAGTCATAAATGAAACTTAAATATATATATAGTTCACTTAAAAATGGTACAAAAAAAGAACAGCATTTTTTTTATAAATGTCAGATGGATATTATTCAGACTGGTACAACATTTATTACTAAAACTAGAAACTACTGAGGAAACCTCATCATTTGTTAATTGTTATGTCACAGAGACAATCATAATAATTACAATCTACTTTTGTTAGAATCAAATCATTAGAAGGGTAGACACTACAAAATTTCTTAGCAAAGTTTAATTTGTTAAATTGAAATTTTGTTGCCTTTAACGACCCATATGTACCAAACATGTTTTGCACTTTTGGTACGCTAATATAAACATTAAAATCATATTAATTGATTCAAAAGAATTATCAGAGTGGAATAGTGGAATAAGTTTGTAACTGAAATGATTACTTAAAGCAACTAAAACACCACCTCTACTTTTCTTTTCACTTGTTAATAATGAGTGATCACATCTAATCGCATTATAATTTGTAAAACTGAGTTAAGAATCACTAATTTCATCATGTAGTCATGTCTCTGGTAACACAGTATCAGTCACAAAAGGTCCCCGACCTTGATCAAAATTGTGTAATGCACTCTCAAAACACTTCTGTTTTGAAGTAAAAACACAACCATACTTGGAACCATTTATTTCTGACTATTATTTGGGCTTTTTGGTAACTATGTATGGATTATGTTTTGGAATAGGCAATATACAAATCTTTCTCATCTTTATCAAGTCTATAGTTTTATCAAGTCTACAGTTAAGTCCAGCCTTCAGTGAATTGCAGTAAGATTGATAATTTTTGGTTAAATGGTTAATATATAGATTACCATCTCCTAAATTCTTCTTGTTATGAAAACTCGTTTATATATTCCTGAGATTTAAATTAAGTTTTTAAAGGTCTATCCTTGCCTTTAACAAAATTTTTGCAAAGACGAAAAATTTTATTATCATTGACCTCAAATGATTCTTCAGAGCATTCATTAAATAATTTTATACATTGATAAGATCTGTACTGTAAGAATTAGGAGAGTCCTTCAAGTTACAAATAAGAATGTTATTTTCATGTTCAATACGCATGTCATATTTTCATATCTCACTTTAATTTTGGTTCTTTTCACTATATTTTTTAATATATTATTAAAAAATTATTATTTATTTTCTCGATGATAATTTTATTTTTTTATTATAAATATTCTCATTATTAATTTCATAATATTCTTCTAATAACCCGATACTCTCCTCAACGGTGTCCAATCGTTCAGATAAATTTGAAAAATTATCAGTTATCAAGATCATAGTTATAAATTTTGCATCAACTGCTTTCTACTCAAATTCCAAACAATCAACTTAAGTAGATTTCTTTATGTTATTAGCATTTTTATTCTTTGGTGGTACAACTTTTTCACTTCTGCAGCACAGATTAGAATTTTGACTAGTATTTAATGAAACTCTCTCCAAGCATGATTTATGATGTAACACAATCTTCACAGCGTATGGTGTATTTCAACACTAATGTACCATTCTTTGTTTCACATAAAAACACTTATGACAGGACATACTGAAGTGCAGTAGAGATTTATAACTAACCTAGTCAATAACTAGTTATTGACTAGGTTATAAATTAAAAAAATGCTTGAATCTTTTACATTAAAACTGAAAATTAAATTAATAAATATTAATAATAATAATTGATTTAGTTATATACTAATTAATATTAATAGTTAATTTATTTATAATTACAATTATAGATCGATAAAATATTATTATTATTATTATTTTGTAAAGATAATAATATTATAGCTTTAGCTTTTTTTCTAGTCTATATTTTAATATCGTACCACACGGTTTCTTTTTGTGATATTTGTAAACAAGTTGTTTGATGGTTAATTGAATGTTATTTTTGCACACTACTAACAGCTTTTCCCTATTTTCCCTATCTCCAAGCTATTTCTAATCAGTATTAAACATTTATTCTCTTAGAAGCTTTTGTTATTTTTAGTTTACTCTTCCGATTCAGAATAACTATACATAACTTCTTCTAAATGGAAGGAGTGTCTTTAGTAAAAGGTGTAACTATAATACAATTTTCATTTTCAATAAAAGAAAATTTTAAATTATCACTTGAAATCTCTGCAGCCAATTCGTATGTTTATCAATGGATCCCCTCCTGCTGCCAAGTTTAAGTACATAAGTTACAGGTGTTATTAAACAAAACATAATATACAGAAAATCTTGCTTTAAGTTCTATAAAAAAATACAATAAATACATCGTTCCATTGTCCCAACATGTTCTATACACGTACATCCTATCTAAAATATAATTTGATTTTTTTTCATACCTACTCATCAGTATGTTAGACTAAATATTACAGAGTTAGATGCATAATGTATTCTAGCCAAAACAGCACAATGTACGCACCCATCTCTTGTTTGAAGAAATGTGTGATATAGTGGCTGTGTTAAACTTTTCTTAAAAACTGATATAACTGTAAGTAAGGATTTAATTTATTATTAATAGTTACATTAAAAACAATTTTAAATAACTCTTCGGTATTTAACATTTTTGATTACTAACATATTTGATATTTCCAGATTATATGAACTTTCCTAGATCCAGTTCTGTTTAGTCTGGATATATGGAAATTGTAGTGCACTAATAAAAGTCTTTTTCTTAATAGTTTAGTTTTTTGAGTAGAAAAACATAACTTTAAAGAAATGGGATTATCATCAAAAAATTCTCAAACAGTACTTAATATCTGGGCAAAAAATTATATTATGGCATATATTTAAGCTAGTAAGTGGATGATTTTAAAAATCATTTATCAGTAATAAGTTTATCCCGGTTAAAAATGCTCTTGGACAGAGGTGTTTAATATTTCAGTTCTCTTAAGGAAACATCTTACTTGGGATGATATACGTTTATGATTAAGGATGACTATCTCTAACAGTAAGTCTGCATATCCACTCCACCTAATCTTTTACCCATTCATCCCCATTTTTTATTTTTATGATCGGGTCTGATCCTGATAGATCAATGTTGAGCAGGATGTAGTCAGAGAAGTGGCTATATAAGCTTTAAAATTACTGTTTTTCTTTTTTTTAAATTGCTTATGGTAAAAGTGGTATGTTATAAATTGGTGTCTATTGCTAAACATGTGAGCCAGCGTAGAAGGAAAATCCATCTATAAAAAAACGTTTTCACTTACAATCTAAAAGTTATAATTTTTCGCACTTTTGTTAATAAACTTAAAGTTTCAATAAAAAAAGAATACTATACAACTGCAGTACCTTGGCTGATAATCCAGCTTTAATGAAGTTTTGTTTTCATGTTCAACAAATGAATTAATAAGAAAGAGAAAAAAGTATAAACTTATGTAAAGTTATACCTAATGAAATATTTATTTTTTTAAATCTGCATACTTTTGTGGGTAAATGGGAAAAGTGTCACTATGAGTATGTAACCAAAAAAAAGATAAACCAAAATACAACATATTTTTTAATACCACACCGAGGGTAACAATACTCAAAATCTAAAGCAATTTTCTACTAAAATCTCAGACAGAAATCACAAATTTTTTAAGGTTACCTAATTTGATGGCCACAAATTTATTAAATTTCATAAAACTCTAAATTTGTGGGTGACAAAATACACATTTTCTGTTTGAATTGAGTAGTAATAACCTCTAAAAAATGATCCATGTTGTAAGCAATTCAAATCTGAATTACTTAGAATACAGAACAATACGGTACAGTGTATTATTGTATGAATGTGTGTGTATATATATATATATATATATATATAATGTGTGTGTGTATATATATATATATATATATATATACACACACACACACACACACACACACACACACTGATATGTTACATCTTAATATATGGATAAAAATTAGTAATTATGATGTGATTTCAGTATTATATTACTTATTTACTTTTTTTATAGCCAGAAAAATATACACCCATATATATGAATAATACAACTGTATTCTATAAAGAGTGGATAAAAACTTCTGTTATTCTTCTTTTTTTTGCCTCTGTTAGGTATTGTTTTAGAGGATGAGATGAAATGGCATTTTGAATTGTGTGAAAATACAATACCTGACTGGGATTCGAACCCAGAACCTCCGATGAAAGGCTGAGACGCCTCATGCCATGGAGGCCAGCATTCTGTGTTAGGCCTGGCAGACATGAATTATTAACTATTATATAATACGTAAGATTCTTTTTAGAAAACAATCGAACCAGTAAGGTCTGATAAACATAATTCTATCTGACATTACCATCATTATGTTTTTCTTCTGATTTCGTATAATTAGGTAAGATAATGAAGTGCAGCATTTTTAAAGCAATATTTACGTCACACTTTTTTAGTTAAAATAGTGCAGATATGAATTCTAGAAAACTACAGCAATATTTAATGGTGTTATGTAAGATGCTTTGTAGACTAATGTTAATAATTCAGTGAAACTTTAATGAAACTTTTAATGAAAATTTTTTTTCATACTTTAATATACCGTAGCAGATATGCTTAGAATCAGGAAAATATGAAGATGTACTCATAAATGTGGAAAGCAGGTTTCACAGCAAGTGATCCATGCAAAGTCAAAGTCTGCACTGCTTTATCAGTATCCTACTCAATTAGCTATCAGTTTTGTGAGTAATGGCGCCCTGTTCAGCAACTGTTTGTTCTCTGGGGAGAAGTTGAAGTCAGAGTGAGAGTTTAGGTTACAGTTCTGAGGAGTAAGAGCATAAACTAACCTCAATAGTTGTCAAGAGTCAGACTCATAATCAGCTGAAGTGTTATGTATTGCCATATCTTGGTAATTTATCACTAACTACCCTCCACGTAGGTCTAACCGTAAGTATGAACAAGATTGAACTTAATAAAGTAATTGCTCAGAATTACCTATTGATTATTTACATAATTATTTATTTGTTTCAACCCAGTATTATTGGTCAGATGTAAACAGTTGATATTCTCAAAAAAAAAAAAAATTCTTTCTGTAATAATATTAATTAAGCTGCAGATAATAAAAACAAAGTTAACATTGAGTTTTACGGATAAATAATTTTAAATTTCAATGATACTTTCACTTTACTGTATCATTCTCTTTATTACGATAGAACAGAAAAAAATATAAGTGTCATCTTTAAGGGTACACAATTTAGTATCCAATTTCATCACAATAATAACTAGATATAAAATATTATAGCAGAATAATTACACCTTTACCTCATTATCTCTATGGTTAATAACTTCAATGTTTAATATAATTATTTTTGATCAAAGAATCTGTTTCCAAGCAGATACATTTTATCAACATGGAATAGAAAGGACCTTTTATAAAAAAGTAAACCTAATTAAAAAAGGTAAAAAATCCTAAATATAGGTTTATAAACCCATTTACGTTATAAACCTAAATATTAAGTTTTCAAAAACAATATTAAATGAAATAAATAAGTAAATTCTCTAAAATAAACAATACAGAAACATAGTAAAAAAATATAAAATTATTATTTTTTAATGACATCCTACTGGGTGCTTATACAGTGATTGCCTTTAAGAATTTTTTTAGTCTAAAGAGATTAACTTACTAAAAAGGTAGTATTTTTTAAATTAATAAATGGAAAATTAAAAAACTTAGAATAGTCAATAATCAAACATGAATAATAACAATTTTTCTGAAAAATATTTATGAACAATAACTAGATGCATTCTACACCAAAAGCTTTAAGTAAACAGTAATCAATAAAGGTAAATTTAATAAATTTCATAAAAACAAATTTATACATTCAATTATATTCTTGAAACAAAAAATAACAATAATTCTAATAGAGAAAACAAAATAATGAAGATTATTCAACATATGATGTATAATTTAAATGAAAAATTGTACAAAAATAATATAGTTACATGAAAATAATCATAAATATATAACTGTTACCTGTAATTAAAAATTAGTTTATTCTTCATCACAACTTTCAGCAGGTGGAACATCTTCTGGTTTCATAATAACTTTCCACTTTTCTGCAGCTTTCAAGGCTTCACTGGCCAACTCTTTAACTCTTTCTTTCCCTTCTTCATCTATTACTGACAATGCCATTAATAAATCAAATATATTAGTAGCAATTATTTTTTCAGCTTCCTCTTTACCACTGTGAATCACATTTAATACTATAACAACACCACGAAGTTGCATATCTACATTAGGATTTGCCAATAATTCTTGGAAATTTTCTAACCAAGAGCTAATCTCTAAAATCTTTTTACAACACTTTTTACTAGCTGATGTTAACATAGCTAATGCACCGGCGGCTGCTTTTGCTGTTTCTTCATCTTCTTCCAAACATAATAAGAATAAAAACTTACATTTATCATTTTTACCTTCATACATTTTAATGACATCCGATGATAAAACAAGGTTAGTGATAACTTGTGTTGCAGCACGACGAAGCATTGTGTGCTCTTCGTACATATAACTTTCAATTTTTTGAACACCACCTTCCTTAATAATTCGTAATCTAGTAGTTTCATTAACACCAGCTAAATTACACAACGCCATTAGCGCTTCAAAATTTTCTAAAGCACTGCACTCAGGATGCAACAATGAAATTAAAGGTCTAATTGCTTCTAAGCAACGCTGCCCTGGAAATGCTACTTCAGGATTAATTGTTATCCCGATCCTTGCTAACGCTTGTGCTGCCTGTTTCTTACCCTTAGTTGTACCTTCTAAAGCCATTGGAAGAAGAACTTTAACTCCACCTTGCTGAACAATAATACCTCTTAGTTCTTGTTGTCCGCACATTGCATTAAATATTCTACAAATCAATTCTTTACTGTTTTCACTTTCAGTTTTAGATAAAGCAACGAGAGCGGTAGTAACACCTTCTTTACCGAGCACATTGCAACGTTTTTCTACAAAATCAACATTATCAAATTCATGATCTTCAGGAATATGATGTTTTGCAAATTTTGCTAATTCAATCATCTCCGGAATGATTTCCTGCTTATCATAGGCATTACACAGATTAACTAATGTGGTAACGACACCGTAAACAGCAGCTTGATTACCTGTTCTTGCTAAATCAAAAAGAGCATGCAATGCTTCTGTATCATCGATTAACTTCTCCTTAACTTCAGCATCTAAAGTTAAGTACGATAAACCTTCTGCAGCCCATCTACGCATATCTTGATCTTTAGCCGGGTTAACAAGGAATCTACGACATGCTTCGGCAAGTTTCTTTGTTGCACCTTCGGCAAAAGGGCGAACCGATGCATCAGTACCCCCACTACTTCCTAATTTGCATAAACCTACTAAAGCTCTTACACGAATAGTATCATCTTTTGATTTGTACAACTGTTTTAATATATTAATACCTTGAGATATTATGGATTTTATTTTATCTTTCTTTGAAGCAGCAGCAATAATACACTCACAAGCAACTTTTTGTTGAAGTTTATCATCAGTTCCTGCCATAACCAATATCATTTCCATCATACCTTCTCTGGCAACTATACTGTTTCCAACATCAAGAGGACCAAGTAATAAAGCTGTTAATGCTACTATAACACGAACTTTTGACTCAATTTCAGGCGTTATAAGTTTACTTTTTATAAAATCATCAATAGCGGCTAAATATCGTTCCCTAGCTTTGTCATAATACATATTTTCATAAATGCGAGCAAGACAAACAGAAGTAATAGCCCTAGTATTTTCAGTAATTTCCATAGCAGATTCATACTTATATTCTTGAAGCTCACTAGCTACTTCCATCAGCCTTTGTAATCCACGGATTTCCACAAGTTGTTCGGCCCAATTTATTGCTTTGTAATGAATATTTCTCATTATTAGTTGTATTATAGCATCTCTAGCCAATCCAGTAATGGTCCTACTTGTACAACTGTAAACTAAACATGTTAACAGAGTGTCAATTTCTTTTTGATTTTTTTCACAAAGTTCCTGGTTTGGTCTTGATTCAGGTTTATTTTCCAAACCACTCAAACTATTCAAAATAGTTTGTAAACAGTACTGTGCTGCAGTAACTTGTTCTTCTTTATTACAATTTAATATATCCATAAACCAAGGAACCCCCAACTCATGTAAAATATTTCTAGTTCTTTCAACACTTCCTTTACATAATTCACCGATTGTTCTTACAGCAGAGAGGAATATTTCATGGCATTTTTCTACTTTTAACAATGTTCCAATTTTTTTAACAACACCAGCCTCTTCCAGGGCTTTTGCTCCAGGCTCGTCTTTGGCTAAAACCAGTAAATTATTCATAGCAGTTTCCCTTTTATCAGTAGGCACATCAATGTTAAAAGCAAAATTAAACATTGCAGCGACTTTATTATTAACCTGAGCATTTTTTCTTGAATTTTCTTGAACAATTTCATACAATTTATGTAATATGGGTTGTACAGCTTTATTATTTGGGTCTAAAATGTTTATTTGGACAGCATCCCTGTAAGCTTCTTCATGCCTGTCCAAGGCATCTAATGCCTGGCAACGCCTAAACAGTGCTTTAGGATCATTAGGTATAATTTCTAACGATAGATTACAATCATCAATAGCTTTATTATAGTCATTTAATTTCAAATAAGCTGCCGCACGATTTTTATATAGTACAGCTTTTTCGGGTATGTCACCATTTATCTGTTTAATTGCCTTCGTGTACAACTTTAACGCATTTTCCCACTCACCTTCTTTAAATGCCTTATTTCCTTCTTCTTTTATTTGAATTGCCTTCTCTAAATCACTTGAAACACCCATCATAAATTTAATAAATACACTGATCAACAAAAACAAAATATCACTTTACAAAACAATAATCTGTGTTAACACAGACTACGCAATAATAACCTCACTTTATATTAACTAATATGCACGTTTTACTAGAGCACCGTACCGCGTGTCTGTTTATAACACATACGGAAACTTCTAGGCTCATATTATTTTCCAACCGAGTCTATTTCAGTCAAAAACACAAACGCAAGCGCCAATTCTAAATAAAGAACACATTTGCTGCCCTAAATGAAACCTTACCAGAACCTTCCATCTAATCTAGGTTAAGTACGCTTTTACATACAGCGTGGTGGTGGGGTAATAACGAAAACTAACAATAGGCAACGACTAGTAAAACCCAACATACCAAGCAATATGCAGTTTGTTTGGAGTATAAAAAATGAAAATGTTACTTAATAAGTTTGTTTAGATTTCCATGCGTTTAAAATTTCAGCTTCTCAAAAACTAAAATTTAAAATATTGCTTCTCGAAATAAAAATTACTACTTAAAAGTAGGTGTAGTATACACAAAATTTGTCACAATCTTCAAATGTACAATAATTGTTAAAAAACAATATTAATTAAACATATATTTCCCTTAAATTAGTCTATTTTGAACAAAAAAGAAATAATAAACATACTTGAAATTCTGATAGCAAAGAATGAAATCCAGCTCGAAGTCGTGGGAGATCTGAAATTGTAACTGATAATGCATTGGCAGCTTCTTCTGCAGCATTCCCAGAAATTGCTTCAATAATTAATGCAAGACTTGATGCAGCTGAAAAGGGTGCTACGACCAAATTTTCTCTACCTGGTGTCAGTGCCTATGCAGAAATAAAAATTAACTGTGGCTGTTAATAAAACAAGGTTTATATTTGTACAAAATAAAATTAATACTACTTAGTTTCTAAATCTTTAAAGCTTCCTTGAATTTAGGAGGTTTTTTATAATATTAATATATAATTCTATTAAACAAAATATTAACTATTAATTGATAACATTTTGAAATACTTTAAAAGAAATATAACATCAGTTGGAATCAAAGTAATGTATGATACTAATAGTTTGTATTATCTAAGAGGAAACCATTATATGGATAATGTTTTTTCATATACACACTTGCGCTAGGCACATGTAATTAATTAATTAATAAAGTATGGGGGAATTTTAAATAACTTTTCAACTGTTAGGTGTAGAAAAATGAAATTTAGCAGTTGCTAAAACAATTTTTTTTGTATGAGGTCACTACACCCCAACCATCCAAGGGGAGCAATTCAAAAATTTGAAATGGAAAGAATATGATTGTAACACAGTTATTTTAATTATTTAACACAGTTATTTTTGTTTTAGGCCATTAAAAACAAAAATTTGGACATAAAAGAACTCTGCTACAAGTTTAACCAAAATGGTATTCATTTAATGTTTTTCATAGCTACCTTTGAAAATGGTTTATAGTGTCACTTTAATACTTTAATAACTGATCTACAGTAAAACAATAAAAAAATAGAATTTACCAAATAGTCCATCTCAAAAAGATCTTCTCTAACTTGTACAGAAAATGTAATAGGTGTAATAAATTTAGGATAAAGCAATAAGAATCTGATTAGATCTAGGTAAAGCTTTGTGAATTTTGAGGTACTACAAAAATTGAAGAATGTATATATAACATGTATGGTCAGAAAACTGGTTTAGGTTATATTTTGCAACCACGAAAAATATATAGAAGTAAAGTGAAAGAGAGGAGAAAAATATTATTAAAAAATTAATTATTTGTCAGAGTATTAAGTGGTGTACCATAGATTTCAGTACTGGGGCCAGCTTAATTTCTAATGTATATCAAAGAGTATAAGTGATTAAAAATATTTTGGGTAGATAATACAACATGTATGAAGTATCATTAAACAAATGAATTAAAAATAAATGCATTCTAAGATATAAACATGCTATTTTTCTATATTAGTAGTAAATAACTCTTTTTATCAGATAATTACTCTCATGAAATCCAACCTCATGTAATGTTAAATGCGGGCTAAAACAAGTAGAAATAATTAGAACAAGATCTGGGGAAAACAGATCTGTGTTTAACAGAATTTCCAAGCCTAATTATTCATTATAAACTTACCTTTTTTCACTATCCATAGGCTTTACTGTATTTTCAAGCTATATATAAATATATGTATCACTGGTAAATGGACAGTATACTTTTTCCGAAACAAGTTACAGAAATTCTTAGCATTTTAAAAGATCATTAGCATCATTTTACTAATTAATGGTTTAGGCTCTTGAATTTTTTTGTGAGTGGAGAACTGGGATACTTTCATTCCATGCTTTGCTACTTAGAATCTGATTTACAATGACAGATCCAGGTTTTATCAAGACATTACTCCTTTCAACAATTCATCTTGTTTAATCTTTGTTAAATCAAATAGTACTGATTGAGTTTTCTACAACTGCAAAGTTTTTTTATGTTAATGGTAGTTGTCGTGGAATACAAGCTGCATGTTTTTTTTTTTAATAATATTTCAGTTACTTAATTACAATACCGCATTTTTATTTGTACTGCAGTTACAAACTGCAGTGCTGAAAGGTCTTTTGCTTACTTAAAATGAATTAAGACATACCTCCGCTCCATAATGACTGTAGATCGCTCAAATTGCTTAGCTATAATGAACATCGAAGCTGATATTCTTTTAAAACTAGACTGTGAGCAGATTTTACTACAAAAAAGTAAGACGAAAGTGTTTCTAAGCAAGTTACTATACATGCGGAAAATGATTATATTTCAGATTTAATTTGTAAATATACTATTATATATTAAATAAAACATTTCAATAAAGGTGTAAATGCTTATATTTCATTTATACCAATTATCAAAATATGCACATGGTTTTAAAAAAAAATTGGAAAAGGGCGGCATTTTTGCTATTGCCCAGGGGCGGCACTTGTGATAAAAACCGGCCCTGATTCTATAATTTGAATAAGAATGGGCAATGAAATGTTCTTTTCTTTGAAATGACAGAAAAGTTGTATCCATTTTTCTTCACAACTTATGTTTTTCCAAATTTCATATTTAGCTGATCAAAATGCTGTTGCAATCACTGCTTCATCAAACAGCTGATTCATGTTTATTGTATTATTTACAACAGTTTCAATAATTTTTTTTCACTTGAAGCTTCGATTTCAGACCATGTTAATTCATTGTTGTTTATCCAAGTAAAAGATTCTGCTCTACTAAAACTGTTTTGTCATAGTACACTGAAAGAAAAGCATCTGCCATAAAATGCTGTAAACTCTTTTAGGATTGTATTGATTTTAATACTTCCATTATTTTCTAGCATTATAAAACATGTTTTTGCTTCCTGAGGCATAAATTTACTATCATAGCTTTCCTCAAGGTTTGTTCTTAATTTTCCAAATTCTCTGACAATATTAGCTGCACTCACTTTTCTACTTTTTATAATTAAGATAGGTTTGTTAAATAATCTAAGTTGCCACTGCACAAACCACAAATACATTTCATAACAATTGTTACCAAAAATCTGTTTTATCACTGGACCGTGTTCTTGTGAAATAAAATAAGATTTTAGCCCTTCATAGATTTCAAGTATTCTGTCAATAGCTGGAAGTAGCAAAATAAATAAAAACGAATCTTTCGAAAGGTTTATTCAAACGGGAAGCGGTTGGGTTATGAATAAAATACTGAGATTGGATCTTTCAGTATCAGAATTCGATTCGCTTTGCGGTGGAAACAATACATATTTACCATTATAGAAATAAATGTGATGTAATAAACATAAAAAATGAGATCAAAAATGTTTCTTGTATGGTGTATTTTTGCCCACCTATTTCCTCAAAGAGGAGATCATTATCAGGTTTCATTCTATAAAAAATTCAAAAATAGCTTAGACATGAAAAGAATAGAATATTCTGTTTGCGATAAAGACATTGATAAATTTTAAGCTTAAACCTTGATATCGGTGTAAATGTTTTACGGTGATATTGAACACAATGATGATGAATCGTTTAATTCTAAATGTATATATAAAAAGTGCGACTAATAATTGAAAAATTGTGATTTGGTTGTTGTTGTTATTAACTGATGTTATATTAAATCGAAGTTATTACACGTTAATAAATATGAAAAACAGATATAATGGTTTATCAAGACCGTTGGGTAATATGAATAAAAGTCGTAAAAAATGTGAATATTGTCCCTATTGTTTGCTTTGTTTTAAATCTTGGACTAGTGAAATTGAAGTGGAAAAAACCTCGAAATACGTATTGAAGATTGTAAACAGGGATAGGTTCAGAGAATTAGAATACCGAAAGAATGTATCGAAGTGGGGAGAAACGAAGACGTGGTAATACCGTTTCATTTAGAGATTATTCTTCAACCTTACCGCACCTTTTGTTATATAAACAGATTTCGAATCGTTTATTATTCCAAATCATATCGTGAATCCTGAACCCGCCACTAGTTAAACATCAAAAACAGACACTCAAATCGTCTGGATATTGTTATGTTATAATTGCTGAAAACGGGTGTGTTATAGAATCACAATTATACAGAGGTAGTACAGATGATGTTAAGATAAAAAGTTTCTAGGTGATTTATGTGAAAAATACGAGTATTTTGCAAAGAAATTATTAAGCAGAATATCCTTACTGTGACCGCAGAAGATGTTGAAAAATTTCAAAAAGATACTAAATGTGCTATATATGGTGATGAGTTTGATGGTGACGAGAATCGTGTAAGACATCATTCTCATACTGGTGGTAAATTTATTTATCCCGCACGTGAAAATTGTAACTTCAATTGTCAACTCGTAACATTTATTCACGTAGTATTTCATAATTTTCGCGGGTATGATTCACATCACATCATATTGGCGATGGACGAATTGAAAGATAAATTTGAAATTTCTTGATTAGCAAACAATAGTAAAACGCTTATATCTATAACACTCGAGAATAAAATATCGTATCGATTTATAGATTCATATCAATTTCTATCTTATAGCCTAGATGACCTGGTGCAGTCTATCTAATGCTAGTTGTGAACCGACATCTAAAGAAATAAAAACGTCATTGTTTAAAATAACAACTCTCAGTTTCGAAATGATGTACTAAATAATCGTGATGAAAAAAATAGAGATAGATATTTGATGAACTTGTTAATTCAACGAAAAGGCGTTTAACCATATACATATATCAAATCGACATCTGTTTTCGATGAAACACAACTACCACTCACCGAAACGTTTTATGATGATTTAAAGCAACAAAACCTCTCCAAATCGGATTATATGCACGTACAAAACGTTTGGAATCGATTTAAAATTAAATCTGTGAATACTACGATTTTTATATGAAATAGGATGTCATGCTGTTGGCTGATGCATTTGAGAGTTTTCGTAATGAAATGATTGAAATAAACGATTTAGATACGTGTCAGTATATATCTGCTGCATATTTATCGTGGTTTACAGCTCTCAAGGCTACGAAAGTGCAATCAGAACTTGTTACAGAACCCGATATGAATTTTTTTTTTTGAGAAAGGCCTTCGCGGCGGTGTGTTAATGATTCCCA
This sequence comes from Lycorma delicatula, assembly GCF_047948215.1. Classification (NCBI taxonomy): domain Eukaryota; kingdom Metazoa; phylum Arthropoda; class Insecta; order Hemiptera; family Fulgoridae; genus Lycorma; species Lycorma delicatula. The sequence goes on along the minus strand of NC_134461.1, from coordinate 134,527,036 downwards.
ACCGTTACGCTATGGCAAACGATCCGCAAATAAGTAATTATGATAAAAATAAACCGATAACATTAATTAAATATTACGATGTCCGATCTCTTTACGAGCGCTGTATGATGGAACCGTTGTTTGTATACGGATTCAGATGGTGTGATGAAAACGAGCTTGAATATTTGTTCGTAAACCGTCTAAACGATGTGAAAGATGATGCGGAAACGGGTTATATTTTAGAAGTCGATTTAACATATCCTAAACACACAAATCGCATAAAGATTACTCATTCCCGCCAGAGAAAAAATCCATTTCCAGTATTATGACTTCTCCGTTACTCTATGATGAAAAACGAGTAGCGTGTAAAAATTATTGTGTATTTTGGAAGATAAAAAAAATACGTTCTACATTACAGAACGTTAAAATTATACCTTCAGAAGGGAATGATGTTGTTGAAAATACATAGAGCCGTTAGTCTTAATCGATCTACATGGTTGAAAGATTATGTGAAGAAAACGTTTCATGCGTGAGATTGTAAAAAGGTTTATAAGCTATTGATCAACAGAGTATATGGAAAAACTATTAAAAATGTATTCAAAGCGAATCGATATGCGTTTGATCAATGATAAATCTAAGTTTAAAAATTTAAACGGTAGTCCAAGAGTTAAACATCATTATATTTACGGAAACGACGCGGTTGGAATATCAATGGTGAAGAAAATTTTTAAAAAAGTTAAAAAAAAGTTAAACAAAAATTAATAAAAAAAAATTGGCAAAATGAATCATGTACGATTTTCATTACAATCGTTTTTTACCTAGGTACGGTCATGAAAACATAAAGCTACTAATGACAGATATAGATTCGTTATTATACTCACAGATGAACATTTTTATCATTCTTGGGGGTTTGATATCAGAGTTTTGATTGAAAATAATCAAAATGTTTACGCACGGAGTAAATACGATATAGGCCGTTTAAAAGATGAAATGAAGGGGTATCCAATCTATGAATTTGTTGGGTTAAGAGCTAAAATGTATTCTTTACTTTGAGGAGCCAGCGAATATCGTTTTGACAGCCAAAGGGAATGAAAAAGACAGTCAAAGGAATTAAAAAGGATTCTCGTATATTCGATAGAGATCATAGTTTGATCATGCTAGATCACAATCTATATAAAGATTGTTTATTCAATAGAAACGTTTCATATTCCACATCAAAATCATTGCGTAGTTTTAATCATCAAATTTACTCGATTGATCAATATAAAATAGCTCTCTCTCTCTCTCTCCGTATGATGACAAAAGATTCGTGATATAAAACCATATTGATACATTTCCGTATGGTCACAAAAAAATCGATGAATGAATCGGTGAAAAGAAGAAAAAAATTAGCCTGCATCCATTCTAATTACGCGATCGATTTTTTTAATTAGACAGGTTTTTTTTAATATAGCTTAGTTTAGTTTCCTTACAAATACTACAACTAGATCGTATTTTATTTTTTTCAACTACGACGCAATTACGCGATGGAGTTCTAAATCTACATTTATTACAAAACGACAAATACATTACATTTCTAAATTGTATACGACTTAATATGGAACATCAATACCGCGTGTAAACTTTATATCATGATAATTATGTTCATTAGACAGTTTTTCAAACCCTTATAAATTATATATAGATCTGTTGATTGATTAATTTCATTCAAATCTGATTGTGTAAGATCGTTAAATCGTTGCGGTAAAAATATTTTTCAAAAACTTTCTTCGATTGATGCAATAATTGAATCACCATTTTTTTTAATCACTCCACTTTTTCATTCTATATCGCCTATTGTGGACCATTTCATTAATATTTTTAATATTACTGTTATAATTTAAACTGTTTCATTTATCGAAGATATTAGACATTTTTATAATTCTATAAATAAAAGTAACAATATTTAAAATCAACATTTTATTGTCGTTCAAAATTATTATTGTTTTATTTACAGTTTTAGAAATGAGTTTAATCGATGTTTGTTACGAACAGATTAAATATAACTATTCTTATGGTATCTTTGGTGATTTTAAGCTAATTATCGATACAAATACGGGTTTTTTAATGCAAAAGAATTATGTCAAAATGGTGGGAAAGAATTTAAACATTGGCATCGAAACCAACAATCTACAGAGCTATTACAATACCACATCGGTCCGGATCCTGACCGATGCAATAATGTATAAAGTTACGCGTGGTAATTGCGAAATCATAAGAGGAACGTATGTTTGATGACGATTTACTTTGCGGGCGATTATGTTTACAGTTTTTTTGTTTTATCTTTTTCTCCTAAAATAGAGATATATCGTCTATATTGTCAATTTATAGTAACAGTTCAGCGATTAAGAAATCATATTTTTCTCCAATCAACCTTTAAAAATGTCAATATGAATTTGGATTAAAATGGCTGATGACTGGCAACACTATTACCAGCGTTGAAGAGGTTAAAGAAAATAAATTGTTTTGCATTAGATGTCCAGGTTACAAAAGATGAAATTAATAACTATGTACTTTCAAAGAAAAATTATATAACTATACCGACGGGTAGTTATGAAATTGAAGATATCAATGAATATTTACAGAGTGAAATAAAAATTTAATCAAACCATCAGCTTGCGAGCAAACACCAATACGTTACAGTGTGAAATTAAAGGCATGTATGGATAGAATTTTCAGATACAAGATAGTAGTATCGGCAGTCTGTTGGGTTACGGACCGAGAATTCTCAAACCGAGTGTATCACATCAGATCAAATAGTAAATATCGCTCCGGTAATTACGTGTAAAGTGTAATATTATTTCGGTGGTTGTAAAAACGAAGCACAAGATAATATTTTGTACGATTGTCCTTAAGTACTGATCCTGGCGATATAATTGAAGAACATGCATTTTATATTACATTCGTACCCGTAGATGTGAAGTAAGTTTATAATTTAAGAATAAAATTGACTGATGAAAACGATCAGTTATTAAATCTACGCGATGAACGAGTAAGCGTGTCGTTAGTTTTGAGGCAATGTAAATAAACTATTGCAATTGAGTTTTTTTTATTATTTTACTATAGTTAGAAATGCTTCTTGTAAATGAAAGTGACGATGAGTTTTCTGATGTTAAAAAACGTTATAAATTGACTGAAGAAAGCGTTAAGAAATTAAAATCTCTAGGATTTAAAATCGTTCACGGGAAACTTAAAAGCACCAATTCGTTATTGAAATGAAAAAAATCAAATCCTTTTTGTATAGATTGTAAGATGAATTATTAAAACGTTAAAAAAGTCGCGCGTTAACATATAAACAATTCCACAAACATTCGCGCGTTAACAAATAAACAATTCCACAAACATTCTCCGTTTGAAAATAGCTTTAAAGAGGGTGATAAGATTACAATTAGAATAAATCAATCGGAAGAGTATACTGTTCCGGTTGATGGTTTTTTTACGTATTTGTCGGAAGCTTGTAGGTGAAAACGGTAAAAAATCAACATCAGAATTAGTTAATTTTACGGATGCCTTTCTATTTGACGAGATACATTATAAAACAAACGGACAAGAGGTGGCCAGCACGAGAAATGTAGGTGTGACCTCTATTATGAAAAACACGATTTCAGTGGTAAATTGTTTAATTTATCATTTAAATTAGTCGGATGGATTAAGGGTACAAATATAATTGATACGGACGATGATGATAATTTTAGTTTATGCATATCATTATCGATGTTGATCGGTATAAAAAAATAATCACAAACAAGAAACAAGAATTATTCTTCAAACGTAGTAGTGATGACGTGAACGCGATACCGGCTGCAGTTTCAGATCATGATTCTAAATAGAAATAACAGAAATCGCATGGATTCTACCGTATTTAAAGGTAGCGCCTCAATATCAACCGGAATTGGTTAAACTGGAATTGGGAAAAAAATGAAGAATTGCGTATGCCGTTTAGAATTTGGGAACATCAGGAAAATCCAACAGTCCCTCAAACAAAATCTAAGACGTGGAACGTGAAAACATCATCACAAATTAGACAAAACGCGAAACGTTATTGTGGGTTTTCGAACCGATAGGATAAAAAAAACTATAAGGGACTTGTCAGAATTTGATTGTGTAACGTAAAAAATATTAAAGTATTGATAAATTCAAATCATTATCCGTACGAGGATTTAGAAGGGAATCGAAAGATGATGGGTAAGATGTTAATAGACTTTCAAAAATCATATTATAAACAGATCGATTTACCGTACATGTTTTCAGATTATAAAAACAAATATCCGTTATATGTGATTGCTCGCGACAAGATAAATCGGAAAAAATAGGCATTATTGATTTGAAAATTAAAATTGAAGCCGAAGAGAACTTTAAATCTAATACAATCGCGTATTGTTTATTAATATATAAAAATATAGTTTCTTATTCACCAGTAACTGATAATGTAGTTAAACACGAGACGAAAGAAGAGTCATATAGGCGTGCTGATAAATATAATTTTATTTATTTATTTTTAAACTGAGTAGCGGTTAGATAATTTTTAACTTTGTTGTTGCTTTCGATAAAAGTAATGATCGCTGATTGTTGCAGAACATCATTATAAATTTACAGCGTAACTGAATAGCTGTTAGATAATTTTTAACATATTTTTATTTCTTTTCATCATAAAATACGAAAACTTTCTGAAGAAAAGGGTGTATCTCGAGAACGGTGGCCGCTATACGCATGGGACTAGGACCTGTCGTTTCGGGTGATCGCAAAGTACCCTTTCATTAAAGTTTTTCAAAACGGCATCAGAATTGGCCTAGGATGCACCGTTTTCGAGATACGCCCTTTTTTATATTTATGATGCGATGAGAAAACTTGATAAAAATCAACAATGATTTTGAAGTTTGAACCGTAAATAATGAGCATTGTATGCATTAAATAATGATGAATGATATAACATTCATATCGCTGAAAGTAATGATGACCTACATCATCATAAAAAAATTAAAATTAATCATGGTGTTTGCAGGTAAAACATATGTTTTACTATGAATTTTTCAGTAAATCAACTATTTTAACATATAAATTTAACGTGAATAAACATTCATCGTTGAAAGTAGCCGTTATTTAATGTATCGAATAAACCCGTGAAAAGAGACCCTTACACTCGACCACAAAATTCTTTGTTGATTCTTTAATGTATTTTTCTTAGCAGCACCTCAAACGAATTTTTCTTACTATGAATTTTTCAGTGACTCCACTCTTTCACCGTGTAAATTCATCCGCAAATACACATTCATCATTGAAATTGTTAAACAGTCTAAAAAAATCAAATAAAAAACCAACAAATAATTTGGCGATCGACTGTAAGGTTTCTATACTACTCAGGCCACTATGTCGGATTGGATTTTCTCGGCCGCCTGCAGATCATGCACATTGTAAATGATTTGGAAATTGATTTATACTACATTTAGCGCTGGCGATGTGGTGGCAAGGGTCGATGTTATTACAGGTGTAGCAGAGACCCTTCCGTTGTCCAGATACCCCTGCGATGGCAAGCATGTAGCGAAGGTGCATGTATATGTCGGTGTACTCCACCGATATATATATATATCGGTGGAGTACCGGATCGGACCTCTAAGGTTTGTAGCCCTGGAGTGAGGGTGTAAACCGGCGGCTAGCCTTACTTCAGAAGTGATCAACTTTGTTGCAACATCTTGAACAGGTCAACGTGGCTGAGGGATTTGGCTAGGTTTCATTTGGTGGATTCGAGTCCCGGATTGTGGGACTGATGATACAGTGGACCATGTCCTCTATGTCTGACCCCGGTATGAGGTCGAACGTTCACAAGGTGTTAGGGAACTTGAGAGAACACATTCCTTTCTGGATCTTCGTATTAACTGGATGATCCGCGAGGAGTGATCTATAGTAGCTGGTTTTCTTCGCGCCCTTGCGGTGTGTAGATCTACAGAGGCAGTTTAATCGAAGTATTTGATCACGGTAGGATTCCGGGTGGCTAGAGTTCCGACCTAGGGATTGGATTGGTTGTAGGTAGGCGTATTGTCATCGTGCCACGGTTATATTGATATTGTTTGTGATTCGATTACATTTTTTATTGTGATTCGATTACATGCACCTTCTGAAGGTGCAAGTTGGAATGAAGAATAAACATTCTCGTTTAGAAACAAGCGATTTGGCAGAAGCGATGAGGAAATGTAGTAAAGAGTCTGAAAGAATTAGAAAAGATACTGACAGAATTAGAAAAGATTTGCAGAAAGCTTTGTTTAGCAACAATGCGCCCAGACCAAGACATCTAGTAATTACAAGAGAGAATGGGAACTTCTAGAAAGTCAGTCTATTCTTAATCGCTCAAGAAATTACAAATTGGGATGGTGGTCCTGTCAAGGAGATTAGCAAGACTTTTAATGGTTTGTACATCAAAACTGTAAATGATAATCAAACCCAAGACATTCAATCTATGAAGAAGATCAGTGAGTTCCTGTTGTCTAAACAACCTCATATTATGCTTAACTCATCGAAAGGAGTTGTTTGCCGTGACCTTAATTGCATCGAAGAAGAAATAGTGGAGGAAATGTGAAGTCAAGGAATGATTCAATGCTGAGGTTAATCATGAGGAGAAATGGTGAGGTTCTTCCTTCAGCGTCGCATGCATTGACCTTCAATAGACCTAATCTGCCTTCAAAAGTACATGTTGGCATACGTCATATAGATGTACACACTTTCATCCCACAACCTTTGTGATATTTTCAGTGCCAACGTTTTGGACATACTGCGGTTAAATGTGAAAGGCAAGAAATCTGTGTGTGTGGAATGGAAGCTCATGAAGGTGACCCATGTAAAGATCCTCCAATTTGCATTAACTGCAAAGAAACCACAACTGCTGCTTAAGAAACTGCCCGGTGTACAAATTGGAAATGGCCATTCAGGAAGTTAAAATGCTGCAAAAGATAAATTACCCTGAAATGAGGAAACTTTTTAGCAGTAGAACATTTCGACCGACAATGACTTATGCAGAAACAGCTGCTGTCCCTTCATCATCCAAAGTTAACATGGAGCAGTTGTTTTCTACGCTTGCACCAAGTCTTGCTACTATGATAGAGAAAATCATTAACACTAAGATTGAATCTAGTCAGCGAAAAGAAACAATTAAACTTGTGAACACTCATTTGCAGATGGGGCATCATAGACACTTGGATAAAATATAAATGGAAAGAAGCTTACACACAACTGATGTTGTGTGTAACGATAAGGAGACATCTGAAAAAGCTAAAAATATCACTCCTTTGACCAGTCATAAGGTGAAGAAAAAGTCTTACATTAGTGTGATGCAGGTGCAACTAACAGTAGAGAAAGCATTGAATATAGTTGCTGTACTACCTGCAACTATTGAACCTCCCAAAGTTCAGAGGATATTTAAGGAGAGGGCAAGTACTTCAGTTGCCCCGAATATACCATTGGATGTTGAATCAAGCTTGGATTCAGTAACAGCCATGCTGACTACTCCATCTAAGTTATCATCATCTGATATCAGCCACAGAGCATCGTTCATATCTAAAAGGAAGGAAGATGCCACGTCCAAGGCTTCAGATACATTGTGATCAGAAGTAGAAACCTTAAGAAGGATGGAGATAAGATGTAAGAAAGGATGGCAAAAAGGAAAGCCTAGATGGTAAATAATTGTGATATGTTCAAGAATCAAGATTCTTAGCGATTGTATTTTTGTATTTGTTTAACTTTGTAAGCAAAAATGAATTAAGTTTCAGTTTCACTAGAAGCGTGGAAGAATTAAGTTTTATTTTTTGAAGTGTAAAGGGGCTAATAACCAAAGTAGTCGATGCCCCTAAAACCTAAAAAGAAAACATTTATAGACATTAGTACTGCTTTCTAAATGAGTTCATAATAGATACAGGTTAATAGCATATTGTTTTTTTGTACCCTCTCACAAAGGTAATTCAAAATGATGGAGTTTCTTGTGGAAGGGTGAATGTTATGTTTAATGATTTAACAGGATATACCCATGATTTGTCATTATTCAGACGGTTAGAAAAATACCTTAAGAATGCTGTATGTTTAGGAATCTTGATTTGAATTAAATAACCTAGAAAGAATTGTAGAGAGTATCTTGTAGCATAAATTGTTTAGAGAAGTGTAAAATTATCTCTGTGAAGATGTAATAAAAGAAGGAAGAAAAAACAGAACCTTGAGGAGCTCCAACTCTAATAATGTAATGTAATTACATTACTCTAGTAATGCAATAATGAAGAAAAACAATATTTCCTTTACAGAAAACTGTCTAAATGTGAGGGAAAAGTGAACCTTAAAATAGCGAGGCAGCAAAATGCTTTCCAATTTGTTAAAGTTGCACATCACGCTACAAATGATCAAACGCTTGACAAATATCAAGAAATATTGCACTACCATAGTATTACAACTCTTTCTTTCTAAACCTTAAACTGTATAATAAACAAATATGTAATTTACGGATGATAGAATGAACAATCTGATGTAATGGAAGGGAGTAATATTACTGACTTCAAATATTGGAAAGTGACTTAGAAGTAAATGTCTTTTGAAAATTTCAGAAAGCGGGTTAAAAGTGATATCTGTCTGAAAGATCCAGGTTCATATTCAGGCTCACTGGGATTAAGACAAACTTATGTTGTATTGAAATGAGATACTATTATTAGATAGAATTAAATAAAGGTAATGTAAGAAAAGTAAGGCGATGGCAATGGCATTTCAGAGATATTTCATGACAGCTGCTGTAACTAAATTATACCATGAGCTTTTTTACAGGGAATATTTAGAATAAATGAGTCGACTTCATTAAGACTGAATAATTTAGGTACGATAACTGAAGAGAGGAACGATAATTTTGTAGAATAAATTACTAATGATGTGTGATTATGCAGATAGATGACTTGACAGATCCTTGCCGTTACATAAACGGGTGCAGACTCAGTTTTCTTCACTTTGGAATCTGATAGTGAGAAAGTGAATGTTAAATAGATTTCCAAAGTCTACTACAATAGGTTTAGATTTAAGTTTCATCTATTTTACTTTTCTTCATTGAAATAAAGAATTGCATGTTTTAAGACTGAATTTGTGCTTTGCTGAAAGCAATCGTTGCATTACTGTCTGTTTCACACACTATGTTTATGGTGTATATCTTGTCTAATACAAATTGGTTAAATGAAGTTTGTTTATTCTAAAAGAGCGGTAAGGAGAAGTACTTGACCAGACAACCTTCTGAGAAACTCTGTAAATCCATCTTCAAATTTCCTTTTCAGAACAACTGTTAACTGTTTATTTACTTTCTTGCTGTTTTGCTCAGTAACAGTTTCAAACTTTTTTTAATTTTTTTTTACTATTTTAAATTACACGTCGATTTAAAACTTAGTGTTTTATATCGACGGTAAGTGTTTTCCAACAAAATATTTTTGATATATTAATTGTTATTTCAACCGAATCGTGTAGAAATCATTTTCCTAATAATTAAATACGCGTCATGATTTCAACTTGCCCCAAAATTTATTTCATTTGGACAATTGAAATGGCATTTGATACTTATTTTGTTAAACTGGGCCAGCCATTGTGGAGATTCAGATCCACAAACATATAATTAAGACAAATTCAAAATATTACCTTAGTTTTTTTAATATAAGAAAAAAAAATTAATAACGAACAGGTCATACGATAAGGAATTCTGTGCAACACATATTTAAGGTCATCAGCACAATATTATTTATGATGTTCCTATCTAGTTAAACTGCCTTGATCTTCCACCCTCCTTTTCCTTATCCTTGATAACCTCTTCCCGTTATTGATTCTGTGAGTGGGGATCTGATTTGAATAGGTTATCTGATTGAGATAACCTCCTGAAAGGGGAGATGCTTGTGAGCTAATTCAGAGGCTCTGTTTCTTGACCGTGATTGCGTAAAAAGATATATTAACAGGTATAACATTTTTGCATAATTTTTTTTTATAACGCATAGCAGAAATACTTCTTTAGTTGTATTTCATTAAGTATCGGTCATTTATTTATTAATAATAATTATTATTTGTTTATTATTAATATCTGTTTTAAGGTTTATTTCTTTAATTATAGTTAATTAATTTATTTGTTGATCATTATCAGGTAACAGAATAAGATGCAACACATAATTTCATAAAACATTACATAATTACATGCTAAACCCTGCAGAGATGCTTAAAGCATGTAGCCTGTAAAACCAAATCAGCCAATACATAAAAAATTTTACATTAATTTACTTATCGTTCTAAATTTAATTACTAAAAAAATTAGTCTTTACAATTTTCTTAATACTTAAATTTTTCTCTATTTCAAATTCCCTTAATATTTACTGATGCTAATTACTTAGCAATCAAAATGCACATCTAGTTTTAAAACTTTATTTTGTTGAAAACTGTTTTCTTTTTATTTAAATGACCATTCGTCAATGCTCCTTCTTTGCATTTAATTTTATTAACTAACAAAAAAAGAAATTCTGTAAATAGATTAACATTTGCTAAATAAAGGAAAAAAAACTTTTTATAAAAGATGACTGTACCTGAAGCATTTTTGGAACCAAATTATTGGTAAATTGAGAAACTAATCTAACACCATCATCGACATCTCTAGCTGTCTCCACAAATCCAGCTACAAGCAAAATTATTGGCCAAATGTTTCCTATGAAAAAAAGTAATAAAATTTCATTAGTGCTATTTTCCACAATAACGTACATTTTTTAAGTAGATTAATAGGAATTAACCGCTAATAAAATGTTTTCAGAAAGACCGTAATATGTAGATTAAATGTAACATTGATGTTCGATTAATCGTTTAAGAAATGCGTTGCAAAAATCATCCTCCGACAGGGAGTCTTCTTACTCACAGTTCTCTTCCAGGAATGAAAAATATTCGTTTTTTCTTGTTTGTTTGAAGTAAAGGAAGTATTGTGATCGCGAAAAATTTCGGTTTCCAGATTTCAACAGAAATATCCATTTACACCAGCCCAGAATCCATTTTGACTAGTTTCGGCGTGACGTATAACTCACGCATTACTCAATTACGTTATCTCGCATAACTCAAAAACGATTAGCCGTAGGATGTTAAAATTTTGGATTTAGGACTGTTGTAAGATTCAGTTGTGCACCTTCCCTTTTGATTGCAATCGATTGAACCAAAAGTGTCCAAAAAAGCCCAAAATAAAAAAAAATTGGATTTTGGGCTTTTTCTTAATAGCAGTAATAAGCCCTCATTGAGAGATTTTCAACTATATATCATAAGTGGTACTTATTTTCATCGGTTCCAGAGTTATAGCCAAATAAAATTTTAATTAATGAAATATTTGGATCTTACAAGAAGGCACATCGGTTCGAATCAGACTACATCTCCTTTTTTTTTAACTTTTATTTAATTTAAATATATTGATTTATGTACAATACATATAAGATATATATATATATATATATATATATATATTGAACATATATTATAAATATTATTATTATATTGAATATATATATATATATATATATATATATATAAAATATACCTCTATATATGTGATTTATATATAATATATTGATTAATACTATTGATATATATTGTTTTATTAACCTCTGATTGTAAAAAAATTAAAACAAGTAATAATTCAATAACAATAAAAAAACAAATATGAAAAATTATCAGAAGTAAAATTTATGTACTTTTAATTTTAAAAAAATGTGTATATGTAATTTAATAGGCGTACAAGGAAGTCATTTGTGTCCACATCAGAGTTTTTCCTTTAGTAGAAAGTAAAGAAAACTACTCTTGTGTTAGGTTGAAATATTTCTCTTTAACCAGACTCAAATTTTCACCGACAAAACTTGAAAAAAAAAAAAATATTCTCCATTGTACGCCTAATAATTTTTTTCCGTATCCATCCATGTTCAAATTGGGTGATTCCTTACCAGCTATTGAGTAGTTATTTTTAAGAGATACTTATTGTTATTTTTAGATACTTTTGAAACAGGTGCGAAAAATATCAAACGGCTATGATTTTTGCTATGGTTTTTACATAAAAATTTTAACGGTCTTTAAAATTACGTAACAATTAACTTTTTATTTAAAATCAAAATGTTACGTGGTTTATGTTTAATCACATATTATTTTTTTAAATATTTTTTTCTCAATTGTAACTAAATAACGTTCATGAATTTAGCGTACTAACAACAACAAAAACCTTTACTACGAAAAGCTTCAAAATCCTGAACGTTTTTAGGTGTTTCTTGAATTTTGATTTTTTAACGCGGCTCTAACCCCATTGTTTTCCTTTTTTATCTTCAATACCCAAATATAAGTTTAGATAAATCGTTCGTATAAAGAGGTAAAAAACGTTCGAACGAATTAATCGTTCGTGCGCTGCGTCCAGCCGGCCGGCGCACCACCATTGGTCGGCTCTGCGCCAATAGCAGCTAAAATAAGAATGTGAGCACATACCACAAACAAACGAACCTACGCATCATCCTTTTTATGGGAAAAATATTTCCCATATTTTGGGAAACTTAAATACTTAAAAATTAAATATTTTAACTTTTAAAAACTATACGCTTTTTTTTGTCGCAATAGTTTTACAACACTTTAAATCAGCGGTTCAAATTCTGTACTAATCTTGTTATTTAGTAAATAAATGCGTATTTATAAACGGGAAAATCTGCAAGAATAAAATTATCGTAGAATTATGTGTTGAATTCGAAAATTTTGTAAAAACAGGATACTTTAATTAAAAAAAAAATGAAGTTAACCACCACATTGGAAAAATGCCGGATTCAAACTTTCCAGTATGGTATTTTTAATGCGCTCAAATATTGAGAAAAAATTCTGCACGGAAAATTCTTCGTAGCTTTTCTTGTTTATAAGATCCCATTGTGATCTAATGAACGAGAGTAATGATATATATATATATATATATATATATATATATATATATATATATATATATATATATATATACATATGTGTGTGTGTGTGTGTGTGTGTTTGTGTGTGTGTGTGTTTGTGTGTGTGTGTGTGTGTGTTTGTGTGTGTGCGTGTGTGTGTGAGAGAGAGAGAGTGTGTGTGTGTGTTTTTAATTAAACAATCTATTAAGTCTAATTTATTACGTAAAAAGTACGCTTTCTCTTAGAATCTAGATAATCATCAATTAATGAATGAAATTAGCCACGCGAGGGAATAAAATTAGTCTACATAAGTTAATAAATAACAAAACAAGAATAAAAAGAGTTGTATAAAAAAAAAAAAAAATTAAATTCAGGAGTTACTAAAATACTGAAATAAAGTAAAAGGTTCAAGTCAAGTCGATGATTTACTAAATCGGTAATTTACTAAATCGGTAATTTACATTCCGCTAATTTCTTATCGGTTATGTTTTAATGTGAGTGTAAAAAAACTTACGTTAAGAAAATTAATGGAATAAAAATTTTATTATTTTATTATTATCACTAGTTTATAGTGAAATACCAGTAAAAATTTGTTATGTTCCTTAATAAATAAAGTGTTCTTTTGATAACAAATAATAAAATCATACTTTTGAAAATAAAGAGCTAAGTTCGAAAAAAATATTGTCTGCTTTACAAAACTTAAATAAATTTTATCTCGACATTATTACTGTATCGGAGGAGCGAAAGAATTGCTTTTTTTAATTATTGTAACAGAATAAGTACCGACGAGTTTGAAGCTCAGCAACTCGTTCCTTAATAAAGATCAAAATCGTGAGAGCAGTATTATTTTATTTTCTGATCCCTTTTAAAATTTCACTTTCGAGATATTTCTTCAAAAGATCGAAAAGAAAATTACCCTCTTTTTTTTACTCGTTTTTAGCCCGATTCACGTTAGTGAAGTGTACAGAGATGTAAGTCCCGACCCCAAAATAGAAATAGGTAAGTGAGTAGAGTACTTCAAAAAGCTTAGCGATATAGTCATTGTAATAAGGATTAAATCAAAATCTAAGCCGAAGACCACTGTTAACGTCTATACGACTACAAGTGCCCATAATGACGATGAGGTAGAGTGTGAATACTAAGACGTTGTCGAAGCAACTAAACACATAAAAGGGGATGAAAATTTAATGATAGTTGGAGATTGGAATGCAAGCATCGGAAAAGACAAGGAAGTAAATATTGTGGGTGAACATGGGCTGAAAGAGGGGACCGACTTATTAAGTTTTGCACGAAGTATAATTTAGTAACTGCCAAAATCCAGTTTTTTCAAATCATAATAGAAGAATATACTGTCACCGAATGACCTCGACGGCACGTGGCACTTTATAACCTTGTAGTAGTCCTGAGAAGGGCTGTTGTTGTCGTCGATTCGCTTGTAATTTCATTACAACGAGCCAACGATTCGACGGCTCGTTGTAATTTAATACCTTGTGCTAGCCTGAAAAGGACCGGTTTTTGCGTTAGCTCTAAGAAGAGCTGCTGGATTCGGAAGCTGGTCTCCGACGATTGGACTAGGCGCGGAGTCCGCGGTCTCGGCTAGTTAGTATGAGGGAATCATGCTAGGTTGGATGTGAAGATATCCGTTTGAGGACTACGTGAAGGCAAAATTTGATTTCTATTTTACTGCTGCAAATAATATAATAATAAATAATATATCAGTTAGAGGGTCTAGAGACGACCTCCGGTAAAGCCCCTAAGGACTCGAAACGGAGGGGGTGGTGTGGCGACCGATAACGTCACTAGGTGGGTGTCTTCCCCTACGAGGTTGGGATGGTCTCCGGCGATCTAAGATCGGTCATGGTCGGAGATTCCAACCGTGACTAAAGGTGATGGATATAGCTTCATCTAGTTCATGCATATATGTATTACGGATTTTTCTGGACATATCCGGGGCATTTAATAACTTATGGGGCTCTCTGCCCTGTTTCAGATGCAGAAGGCGTAAATATACACAAAATGAATTAGAAGTACTCTCAAGTTATTTCATTCATCGGACTGTTTCTCTGCGTGATGGCGGCACGAAGACCCTAACTAAATGATGTCCTCAGGACAGTGTTCTGAGTCCCCTTCTTTGAGTTATAGAATTCGATTCCATGTTGCGATTGAGATTGCCATGCGGTTGTCGCGTCATCGCGCTTATGCTGCTGATTGAAGGGGATTCGTGTATCGAAGTAGGTTTCGAGCCGCTCATGCTTGTGAGACATTCCGGCTGTGGAGTTTCCAACTTAAGATGATTTTCAGCCCAGAAAAAACCACAATGACGTTGCTTAAGGGCAGATTGGTTGCTTCCCAACGAATCCGGATTTGGATGGCTGGTCTCCCCGTTCAGTACGTTATGGATCAAAAGTACCTGGGTGTTATCCTTGATAACGCCGAGAAAGGCACCGGGGATTGGCCAGCTTGACCCGGATATTTTCTATCATCTGCTTCCTGTCATAAGAGAGCCGCTTGGCAGTCTGTTCTCGGGGTGCCTTAGTTGGGGTTGCTTTCCGACTTGTTGGAAGGTGGTTTTGGTTAGAGGTCTCTTAAAATCAGGAAAGGATCCGAGTGAGGTCACCATTTACCGACCCATCAGCCTCTTGACGGTAATCGACAAGTTGTTTGAAAGGCTGATTGTGGAACGGCTCTGGGAAAGCATCGATATGAACTCATTTCTAAATCGAGGTCAGTATGGCTTCATGAAAGGGGTTGGCACCGAGATTTGCATCTTAAATGCTCTTGCCGAGGTGGAAAGCGCCGACTGTAAATATATTTTGGCAATTTTTATTGACATAGGGACAGCATTTCCTTCCTTGTGTTGGTAGTTCTGTCCTGTATGAGTTGGAACGCCGCAATGTTTCCAAAGGCTACAGGTTCTGGTACGAGACTGTTTGTCTAATTGTACGACTGTGTTTAATTATCCGCGCCTAGTTGTGAAAAGACAGGGGATTCCTGCTGGGTTCCATTCTCGGTCCCATGCTACGAAACCTTTTTTTGACGGATTTCTGGGATTGACATTCCTAAAAGGGGTCACGGTGTAGGCTTTTGCCGATAACTGTCTCCTTTTAGTTCGTGGAAACTCACAACTGCAGCATGAAAAGACAGGTAGTCTTGTCAACCGTAGAGAGCTGGATGGACATTGAAAATTTAAAGATTTCTGTGTCCAAGCGAAATGTCTGCTTCTCAAGGACGCAGACAAATTATCGTACAGTCGTAAATTCCGTATTAAATATAGAGGCTGCATAATCAGCCGAGTTAGAGTTCATAAGTATCTAGGTGTTTCGTTTCATGAGAAGTTGCTGTTTAGCAACCACATTAGGCAAGTAGCGGCAAACGTCGTCTCTGTGATGCACAAGCTTAGGAGGATTACTCGAAAGGATTACGGGCTGTCGAGCCGTCATTTTTACATGGTGTACCGAGGTCTCTTCGAAGGTAAGACCTGCGTCATACCTG
This sequence comes from Lycorma delicatula, assembly GCF_047948215.1. Lineage (NCBI taxonomy): Eukaryota > Metazoa > Arthropoda > Insecta > Hemiptera > Fulgoridae > Lycorma > Lycorma delicatula. The sequence goes on along the minus strand of NC_134461.1, from coordinate 134,510,606 downwards.
CGTCTGTTTGGACGCATAGTTTGGGAAGAAATCGAGCACTTATTCAAAATTTAAGGAGTGCGTAGTGCCCTTAATTGTTTGCATCTCCTACGAGGCTACTACCGTATTGGGAAAGGCTCTCCCAATCGATTTATTGGTGAACTTTCGGGGGCCGATGTGAAGATTGCGAAGAGGTGGGAAGGCCGAGGTATTTTGGATGCGGTTTCGAGTGGGCCTGTACTGGAGCGGAACGGTGATCACAATGCACCGGATCTAAATTTCAAACAGTTACCCATCTCCAGCCGGCGGAAGAGACTTCAGAGCCTCGCGATGGAAGCATGGCAGCAAGAATGACACACCATGACTAAGGGAAAGTCCTTGTATATATTTAAACAGGACTTGGGGGGACGGTACGTTTCTAGTTAATTTTTAGGGCAACAGGGGTCCAGGTGCTCACCAACCATGTAAACGTGAACCAATATCTGTTTAGGTCCACCTGGCAGCTGATGAGCTGTGCGTCTACGGGGAGGTCCAGTCGAACGAACACATGATGTTCGACTGCCTTGCTCTTGGGTGGGACCTGAACTCAGGCCACCCTGAAACTTAGAGGTCAAGGGGAAAATTGGTTACTCACAAGCGGCGAATTAATGTGGCGAGAGCCGCATTGTGGGACCGGTGGGAGGCAGTTCCTCTATGCGGTTGCTTTGTTCAATCGGCATCAGTAATTTCCTAAGGGAAAAGACTCCTCCGCGCTGCTCTAGGAAGCTACTGTCAAGATATGGCTGGCTACCAGTCAATTATAGCTCCAAGCGCTGTAATATAGCGGACAAGTTCTTGCCGGCATTCAGCGACCTAGGTTTGGTGGCGAATTTCTGCTTTTGACGATATAAATTTTAATTCATCGGGAAGTCATATATTTTAGTACTATCGGGGTGCCTACCCGATTTAGTAAAATATGACAAGTGAACGGTGGACACGCAAGCCACTGGTGTATTGCATCACGCTTATTCCGTTCACGCTTTTTGGTTTGCTGTAAAAGGTAGATAGGGGACTGGTCGCTTTAACTGTTGGACGCTCTGTAGCCGTTTTTTTGAACAGACATTCGGTATTATTCTTTAGGGGGACTGAATGTGGTGGAGGCGGAAAAAATGCCGTTAAACCAAATCGAAATCGGGAGACTTTGAACGAAGTTTCTCAAAATGTAATACTGAACCGACATACTAATACATCGGAATCGTATTAGCACGAGAATTTGACTTCGAGTCGAAAAACTAAAAAAGGTTTTATCTCTTCAAACCTTTTCGGGTTTAAATAAGACCAAATACCATCATAAAGTAATTTAGTTTTACCTACGGGAGATAAAATGATAAGAAAGGTTTCACCTACTCTTTGAGGAAACTTTTTGATAAATTGGACTTATAAGTCTCTCCCTGCTTCCTAGGCCGATCGTCACCAAAATTAAATAACATCAATGTCCCGTATACAGAAATCATCGTGCCAAATTTCATTCGAATTAGTCCGTCTAGTTTGGAGATATCAAACGAATACAGGCCGACACACTTGTATACTATCCGTACGTACATGCATCAATCTAGATCGTTTCGATGCAAAAATTGTGTTTTTTGTTAGATGGGACACCGTAAAATGTAAGCATCTGCAAAATTAGACCCGATTAGCATATTTTCTTTACGTACAATTATACGGTGAGGAATGTGAAAATATACAAATGTTAAAATTCAATATAAATATTTTCTTTCTTGATACGCTAAAGCAGCGTTTGGAAACTTTTTTAACTAGCAAAGCCTTTTTTGAATGAATTTGTATGGCGTAGCTCCTTAGGCCTACCCTATGTCTTACGAGTTAATGGTGTTTAGTAGTGTTACGATGAAGAATGAAACGGAACCGGTAGTAAGGGAGTGAAAGTAAGGGACATCTAAAGGACTGTCTGTGCAAACAAATTGTATTTTGAAAACTTTTTCTCGCGTTACAATAATGCTTGAGTTAGCGACAGTAGAACGATCGAACGCCATCTGCTAGAGGAGGCGCGGAATTAAAGGCGGCATATTTCCGTTCAGAATGTAATTTCTAGTTTTCTTTTTATGCTGATTCTTCATTTGTTTCTTATTCTTTAATTTTATTCGATTTTTATTTATTTTATTTTCCCCGAGCGGACTTTGAGAATTTAAATTCGGTAATTTAAAATTAAATAGAAATTATAATATTTGCAACTTACTTAAAAATTACAAACTATAAATTACAACCGGTAAAGTTAGGCAAGCCATTTTTTTATCGCATTACTGTACAAAATCGTTTTTATTCGTCTAAGTTTAGAAAGGGTAAAGACAAGTTTAGATGCGCAATACTTCCAGCTAGGGTGTCTGAAGTAAAGTCGGAACTACTAATATGCAAACGAGGGGTTAGTGTATCGCAACAGGATGACGTACACAGCAAGACGTTACACTTAATCCGTTCTCTCATTCTGCATGTCGATTAAGCTTTCTAAATTTTAACGAGTAAACCGTATTCTTATACGCTTTTCCGTTAACGGACCACAGTGCTGCAGCGACATATTTTTATAAACATTTTTTCCTCTCGATTCGCTAGCCCGAGTACGTACGAAAATATTATCAGCTGTTTATAAAAACGTGTAAATTTACGAAAAATGGCAGGCTTACGGTAGAGTATAAAACAATCGATTTCTTCGTAAAATAAAAACCGGATAAAATGGAGAAATTTCTGCACGTCAAAATTTTTCTCAAAGCAGAATAAATTTTTTTACGTTACTGTATACTCGCGTACTTACATTACATACTTTAATATTATACGAGAGGTTATCTCTAAAGTAAAGACCGTTTCACGGTAAAAAAATATAATCTGAAAACTTTATAAATATTTTTCATTTCTCTTAAACTGCATATCTCAAAATATCGTATGAGATATTTTGGATTAAGATATTTACTGTAGCAATATACCCTCGTCGTATTCTTCTGCCGCCGGTCCATTTAGCCATCGACTTCAACAGCATTTTTAAATTCATCGTCACTGCGAACTTGCTTACCGCTCAAAAATTCTTTCAATTTCCTCAAAAAACGGCAATCAGAAGAAGCTAAGTCCGGAATATATGGCGGGTGATCGTAAATTTCCCATCCAAACGTTCTTAGTAAATCGCGTGTCGGACCCGCAATATGTGGACGTGCATTATCGTGCAGTAGGTCAACGCCGTCGATCAGCCGCCCCCGTCGTCGATTTTGAATGGCGCGCCGTAACTTATGTAGAATTTCGCAGTAGGCTTCTGCATTTATAGTCGTTTCACGTGACATGAAATCAATCAGCAGTATGCCAAACCGATTCCAAAAGACTGTGGCCATCAGTCTGCGTCCAAAAGGCTGTGGCTTGACCTTTGTCGGTCTGGTTGGGGATTGAGGATGACGCCATTCATTAGACTGATGTTTCTCTCTGGCGTGTAATACGAAATCCTTGTTTCATCGTCGGCAACAGTTGAATTAAGGAATTCATCACCTTTTTCTGCGTAGCGCATCAAAAATTCCAAAGCAATCATTTTTTTTCCATTTGGAATATTTAAATTGGCCACCGATAACAGCTCTTGAATCATCAGGAAAAAGAAGAGCCAGGTGTGAAATCGTTGAGCGACGATCTTTTCTGATTTCATCACCTTCGCGTTTCGACAAGTCCTCGGTAATTGTCGAGGGACTCCCTAAACATTCTTCATCGTGCACATTAATTCTGTTATTTCTAAACCTTTCACACCATTTTCGGACCTTTCTTTAATTTATTACACTATCACCGTACACAGCAACCAACTGCCTATGAATTTCAATTTATGAATTTAGCTATGAAGCCTATGAATTTAACGTTTTGATGGTTTAAAAAACGTTTGATCCACGTATTTCAGTCGGCGACAACATCGATTTTCCTATTCGTTTTATAATGTAATAAACTCACACGTAATCAAAAATACTACAACGCGACAACTTACAGACAACAAAGCAGTGTATAAATTACAAGTGTTGCCGTGAACGACACAGATTTGCCAAAGTTAAGGAAAGAAATTTCCCAGCGGTTTATACTTTAGAGATATTCCTCGTACTTATTAATTTTCCTCCTAGCAGAACCTCGGTAGGAAAATTGTTTTTTTCGTCAAGAATGAACTTTATACGGAAATATAACTCAGAGCCAAGGCTGAGGTCGGCTACTTTCATAGATAAATTCTACTTAACGATTCTAAACTTCAAACAGCAAAAGCGATTTTTATTTATTACAAACATATTTTCTTGAACTTAAAGGTTTTGTAATCGTAATTACACCCTACAGAAAATTTCCTTGAATTTTTGGTCTCTTTGATCGATTTAATTTTTAAAAAAATAAAAGAATACTGTTGTGAGAAGTAGAAGTATTTTTTTCATAAAAAAAAATCAACGGGCTAGAATAGAACAACATGTATTATCGGTAATCGCCTTAGTACCGATTGTCACGTGTTTAAAACGGCATAACTCCTTTCACTAGACTTTATTTTGCATGGACATTTGCGATCCGAACATATAAAAACTTTTTTCTCTCTTATTTATATTTTTATAGCCTTTCTATATTTAACATATAACTCTGTAGAGAAATTCGCTTAACCTTCCGTTTATTGGCAAACATCTTATTACTTAACGCATGAAAATTCAAATCAAATAAAAACCCTGCTTCAAAATTCAAATATTAGAAAATAGAATATATATGATTTTAAGCCGTATGAATCCTACTAAATATTATTATTATTATACGTACCAGAATATAATTTTAAATAAATAAATTTATTTTAGTATTTATAAATGGTATATTTTATTTATTAAGCTGATTTCACAGTTCGATTCACGAGATCTAGGCCAGGCGTTAATAAATTAACAAATCCCTCCACGGAATCTTCGGTATCGTTCTTCTCAAATTTCTTTTTCCTTTTGGGGAAACTATACGGCAATTTTTAGGATTCGTCCGTCACTCGTTCTTTCGATGCATTAAAGCCGCTTTTGTTATTATCGACTTTATTGTTTAATGAACAATTTTCTAAAAATTACCTTGCACCGACATTTCGTCTTCTATTTAATCAAATGCATTCTGTAACAAAATCGTAAAAATATTTTTGCGGTTTGATATTTTTATTTACACGCAGAAGTCATTCCCGGTATTTTAACCTCCGGCGTTGACTTTTCTATGTAAATGTGAGCGTTTCACGTCATACCTGTTCCGATCGTTTAATTAATTCCTTCAATCTGACTATCGATAACGTTTTCCCGTAATACGATAAACTAAATCTCGATCTCTTAGAGGAAGACATCCTTCAACCGCCCTTCTTACCTCGCCATGGGAGGTCGTCTTATAAACCCCGGCATATGACATCTCTCAGTCGCTTCGGCCAAGGATGATACCGATGCGAATGCCACTAGTGACATTCCCATCGGTGTAACGAATACTAAAAATAACAAAACACTCTAGTCTCAAGCAAGACTGAAAACTATAGTCGTCGAAGGAACCGAATCATATACCTTCCCGAAAGGTAAAGTCGGTTCACGTGCGACACAAACAAGGAAAAACACGAAAATAAATCTAATAACAAAACAATCAAAACCGATATAACACTAACAAAACAAAAACAGCATTATCAAGAAATCGTAACAAAATAAAGTACGCAGGAACAAGATCAAGCGGCCCCCTAGATTCCCTCCGCAATCCGTTCCCTAGCCAAACAGTGCATAAATTATTCACCACTGACCATTCAGCTCGGTCCTTCCAGTTTAGACTGATGTCAAGCGTTGCTCCGATGGAATCCACTCGACAAATTACTGCGGTACGCTCACACAAAGAAGGCATCAACGTGCATCCCACAGTGCGGGCACAGAGCCGAATTCACCAGGTTGAACCCAGCCGGTCTACACCTGTCACGGTGTAGAGCGGCTGAGTTGACTCGGGCGAGTTGACTTCCCAAAGGATTCGGAAAATCCTTTGGGAAGTCAACTCGCCCGACTTCCTAGCGGCATAACGCTCCTGTCTCTCAAGAGCTAGAATATTGACCGGTTTCACCAAGACCGCCTCCCGTGAAACCGTTCGGTAACTACACGTTACCGTCAACAGTAATAGTCGTTGGGCCCTCGATAATATATCTCTATAACCACGGAATTTCATCCTATCCGCCCAAACTGGCGCAGCAAGACAGTCGATGACATCATCGGATTGTTTCCTAACATATTTCGCATGTCAGTTCCTCCTTAACTCACTAACTAAACGGAAAACGAACGATTTATCGAAAGCGTGGAGAAATATTTGTCCCTAATTGCAGATAAAAAAGAAAACTTTTAAGGAAAATTGTTTAAAATTTATTTATTTAATGAAATTTTTTACTAAAAACGTATCTTAATGTGTAAATGAAATACAATTTTAACAATAGAGAAAAGACATTCGTCCTAATTAATCTTAAGCGATAAGTATGTAAAACGAAGAAGCCTACCCTAAATAGGTTGGATTTCAATAGTGTAAGTTGATATTTCTGATTAAAATACACTTACTCCGTTAGTATCGTTAAAATAGGTTTCTCCATTCGTGCGTAATCCTGTAGAAATAGAAAAAAACACAAAACGAGAAAGGTTAACCTAAATGTAATTTGAAATAAACGATATTTCGCTTCAGTTTTGAATGGATTACAAAGATGTAATGAAAATAAAAGGCTTTCTCAGAAATTTACCGACAGCAGTACCCTTTTATCTACAGTGTATAGGATTCGAACGCTAAACTCGCTTCTACCTATAAAAATGCGAAACAATAAGTTTAAGGTATTTTGTACTTACAAATTGTACAATATTTTTTGTTTTGTACAATTACAAAACAATTCAGTCGGGTATTCGAAATATTACTGTGTGAAAAAATTATTTTGTAGAATAAAAGTTCTCAATTTATATTTTACTGGACACTCAGCAACTGACCTTTTTTTAATAAAAAGAAAAACCCTGAATTTTAACGTCTTCCGTGAAAGACGTCAATGAAAACTGTGAATTATTTTGTTGTAATTTTATCTTAATTTATCTTAATTTTAATTAGGATGTTTATATTTTAAAATGTTAATATGAACTTTAATCCGATTTGCTTTTTTATTTCACAATCGACGATGTAACGAGGAAGATATTGCTTCCGGCTAGGGCGAGTTGCTTTGTTGCGATCTGCTGTATATAATGCGTTATATATACCGATCGGAATAAAATATTCGTTTAATTAATTTATTTATGTGAATAATTTTACGCTTTAAATCTTGCTCAAATGTTCAATAAATATAGCAGGTAAAGAAAGAGTGAGATCGCTAGGTTCACTTATTTGTGAGATATAAGTTAACACCGGTACAAAAAATCGTTACGTATACAAATATTGATATTTTTAAAGATGAAACCGTCCGAAATATACGTGTGATAATCTAAGTCTTAGTTGTGTCATTCCAGGGGGTAAATTGTAAGCGTATTTTCATTTAAAAATTTTACAAGATCGATGTGAGAAACGATTACATAAATTTTTGTTATTAATTCGACTACAATCTTAAACAATTTTTATCGGTTCCGATGAAAAGATTTAATTGATCTTATAGTCTACAGTTTTACCGAGTTATTATGATTCAAAAAAAGCTGGAGGTTGTCGATAAATTTGTTTGTAAATTCAAGCTTTACCGATGACTAAATGTACCTATTTTGACGGTTCTATTTTATTTATCGAAGAGATTCTTCTCTGATAATTACATCGTCTCCTAAATGATTTAAATGTACGTCTTAATTGTTCATCGACATTATTTAATCGATGTAATATTTTTTCACCGTAAAGTTATCGTTACAGCACGATGTCACTGGATATTGAAAATATTTTAACGAGAAAATTCAAGAAACATTTTCGGAAGCCTCGCGCCATTTTCGACAAAGATTTCTTAATTTTTATAAAGATACGACTTCTCGTTCTTGAACGAATTTTTTCATAGTGACAGCGACTTTTAAAGGCCTATTCGCAATAAAAAAATAAATAAACAAAGAAACCTAAAAATGTAAAATAAGATAACCTTAAAATAAAACAGAGGTAAAAAATACCACCTTAGAAAGCGAAGCAAAGAAATTACTCTATTATTTAAATCGGCACAAAATAAATGGTTAATAAATGGTTAGATTTTTTGATGTAGATTTTTTTTCTTTTTAACGCCTGTTTTGAAAAGTTGATATTTAAAAAATTATTTTTTTTTTGGAAGATTTTTTAACCTTTATTTAAAAATTTTTCGTTGTATTTATATCTAAACTTAAAAGACCTTCTGAAAACTCTTCCGGTAAACAATAGGTATCTCGCTATTTTACAAGTAGGGTCACTCTTCATCTCCTTTATTTTTTAAAAATGTAAGAAAATGTATTCTTTTTTAATTCCTTGTACGAAGTAAAGGAAGTATTATGATCGCGAAAAATTTCTGTTTTCAGATTTCAACGGAAATATTCATCTTGACTATCCCTGAATCCATTTTGACTAGTTTCGGCGTGACGTCTAAACGTACGTATGTATATAATGCATAACTCAAAAACGATTAGCCTTAGTATGTTAAAATTTTGGATTTAGGACTTTTGTAACATCTAATTGTGCACCTCCCCTTTTGATTGCAATCGATTGAACCAAAAGTGTACAAAAAAGCCCAAAATCCAAAATAATTTGGATTTTGGACTTTATCGTACATAATTTGGTTAGCTGGCATTTCTCCCGCCACCACCCCATTCGGTCGCCCTAGAGCATAGACCAAATGTTCCGTGCCAAAAAACGGCTACTGTGCCTCTGAAACAGATTTGCGACCTCGTTTTCCTAATGCTCCTAGTGAGCTCCTAACTTGCGTGAGCGGTTAAGCTGGGTGCCGTACAGCACCCGCTTTATGTGTCCCTACCGCTCACTTGTCACATTAAAACTAGATCGGGGAGGCGCACCCCTTGTTACAAATTAAAAACTATAAAGTTACAAATTAAAAAGACGGCAATTTAAGCCGCCACGCCTCGGTCGCTGTTTGCCATCTAGTGCCTGTCCACCATTTAAAGCACTTGGAGCTTATTACTGGCTGACGGCAGCCATTATTTCAAGGAAGACTTCCCACAGACACGCTACAGGAATCAATAAATCCCATTTAAATTAACCAATCTAACGATGACGGTTGAACATCGCAACCTCATCGAGGAACTCCCACACGGTCCGACAATGCGGCTCACGCCACATTGACTCGCCAGTTTTTCCCCCTGACCTCTAAGCTCCAGGGTAGCCCGGTCTCTGGCCCCCCCAAGAGCAGGGCAGTCGAACATTAGATGTTCGTTCGACTGGACCTCCCGCAGACACACAACTCATCAGCCGCTAGGCGAAACCTGAACAGATATTGCATCAAATTTACATGGTTGGTGAGCACTTGGGCACCCGCCGCCCTTAAAAATGAACTCGAGGCATACCATCCCCCAGATCCTGTATTAATCTATACAGAGATCTTCGCTTAGTCGTGGTGTGCCATTCATGTTGCCATGCCTCCATCGCGAGGCTCCAAAGCCTCTTCCGGAGGGGGGAAATGGGCAACTGTTCGAAATTTAGACCCGGTGCATTGTGATAGCCGTTCCGTTCCGGTTCTAGCCCAGCCCGAAACCGCATCCCAAATACCTCGGTTTCCCGACCTCTTCGCAACTTCCACATGGCTGCTCGAACTTTCACCACTAAATCGATTGGGAGAGCCTTTCCCAATACGGTAGTAGCCTCGTAGGAGGTTGTTTTAAAAACACCAGTGCATACAATTAAGGCTCTGCGCTGGGCACTCCTTAAATTTTGAAGCAGTGCTCTATTTCTATCCAACCTGTGCGCCCAAACTGGCGCCGCGTATGCGATCATACTCTCGAAGACACCTCGGTACACCAAGTACATTTGGCGACCAGACAGCCCGTAGTCTTTCCGAGCAATCCTAAGTTTGTGCATCACAGAGACAGCGTCCGCCGCAACTTGTTTAATGTGGTTGCTAAAAAGCAACTTATCATCAAACAAAACACCTAGGTACTTATGAACCCTTACCCGGCTGATTACACAGCCTTTATACTTAATGTGGGGGTTTCGACTGCATGATAATTTGTCTGCGCCCTTCAGAAGCATAAACTTCGTCTTGGGCACAGAAATCTTTAAATTTTGTATATCCATCCAGCCTTCGGCGGTTGACAAAGCCACCTTCGCTCTGCTTTCCAGCTGTGGTCGTGAATTTCCACGAACTAAAAGGAGACAGTCATCGGCGAAAGCCTGGGCCGTGACTCCTTCTGGGAATGTCAACCCCAGAAACACGTCGAAGACCAGGTTCCACAGCAGAGGACCGAGAACGGAACCCTGCGGGCTTTCCCTGGTGACGGATTTTTTCACAACTAGGTGCGCATCCTTAAACAGAGCCGTACGGTTAGACAAGTAGTCTCGTACCACGGCCTGTATGCTTTGGGAACATCGCGGTGTTCCAAAGCATAGAGGACAGAACTCCAACACAAGGAAGGAAATGCTGCCTCTATATCAATAAAAATAGCCAAAACATATTTGCAGTCGGCGCTTTCCACCTCGGTAAGAGCATTTAAGATGTAATCTTCGGTGCCAACCCCTTTCATGAAGCCGTATTGGCCTCGATTTAGAATACAGCTCATATCGATGCTTTCTTCGAGCCGTTCCACAACCAGCCTTTCGAGCAACTTGCCGAGAACCGGCAAGAGGCTGATGGGTCGATAACTGCCGACCTCACCAGGATCCTTTCCAGGTTTCAGGAGTACCCTCACCCAAGCCACTTTCCAGCAAGCCGGAAAGCAGACCCAGCTTAGGCATCCCGTGAACAGTCTGCCGAGTGGCTCTCTTATGACAGGCAATAAATGATGGAAAATACCCGGGTCAAGTTGGCCAATCCCCGGTGCCTTCTTTAATGCCATTCGAGAAACCACTCGGTCTATATCTTTGGGTTCCACGGTTCGAACGCCAGGGAATGGTGTTTCACCCGCCCTAACGCCGATTTCCGCTTCACCCTCCGGAGCATCTGGAAACAGAGTATCCAGGAACGCCCGGTAGGTCGCCACAGATGTTAATGTGTGGTCACGACCACCTAACCCGCACCGAACTCTGGACAACACGTGCAATGGCTTCGGTCGGTAGCAGGTCTTCGAGTATCATTTATCGTACATAAGTGGTACTTATTTTCATCGGTTCCAGAGTTATAGCCAAATGAAATTTTAATTAATGAAATATTTGGATCTTACAAGGGGAAGGCGCATCGGTTCCAATCACACTTCATCTGCGTTTTTAATTTTTGTAACTTTTTTTGTAATTTATTTTTTTAACATTTTTTTATTTTTTTATTAAATGTATTGATTTATTAATAATTATTAATCTGTAATTGTAACAAAAAATACAATAAATAATTATTCAATAACAATAAATAAAATGAAAAACATACAAGTTATTAGTGAAACAAAATTTTCTGTACTTTTAAAAACGTGTATATGTAATAAAAGAGCCATTATTTTGTTACGCGTATATGTAACAGATTTGGTGAAACGTCTGATTATTTAATATTAACTGAAAATTATAATTTAGAATCGTATTATTTTTGGAAAGAAAGGTAAACGATTGTAAATGAAAAAGAAAGTGTAACTAAAGTGGTACACGGGACAACATAGTTAATAAATAGTCAAATATTGTGTAACGATATGATTAAAAATTACGGGTATCCTAAATTTATTGATGTAAATGAATTGAATATGGACGAAGTGCAACACTCTGAATTATCAATAGACCTTAAGACGTTAGAATTAAAAAAAAGAAAATTAAACAATTTGTCGACGGTCAGGAAAAATAATACGGTCACAGGTGGTATATCGATTTGGGTTATAATATTATGTTGTATATTAATTGTAAATGTTATTATTGTACCGCAAATTGAAATATTTATAGGAAAACCCATCTGTGCCTGATAATCAACCCCACGGTGTTTTATTTGGGGATGGGGGAGTTACGTTACGGTAACATTCTGACGCATTGCATTCCATAAGCCACGTGTGCTTCATATCACTTATTTAGAATCTACCGTACGATGGAATGCAATGCGGCTGCATTCTGTACAAAGAGTACAGAATAATTATTCAGTTCTGATCAGATTCTCGTCGAGTAAAGTTCTGTCGCAGTACTCGTTCGATGCACATTCATCCAGTACTATTAATATTTTTTTTTTTGCTTGATGATTTCGCCATATAAGCTTGAAGTTTCTGCGTGCGAATATAAAAATGGAATTTTTTAGCGTATGAAAATTATTATGCCCGATCGGAATTTGAACCCGAAATTCCGGGGTTGAAAGACCGAGACGTTATCCCTCCGCCACGGAGATCGGCAGAGAAAACTTACCAGATTATGCCAGAAAAGTTACTATAAATTTTTTATGGTATTTTAAGTGAAATTCATACCGTAAGAAAATTAACTAAAATGCTACATCCAAACTTTTAATCCAAATTTTACGAGATAAATGAATCTCGTGTTTTTTACTTTTTCAAAATGGCGTCGATTTTTTTTTTTTTTTTTTAATTTTAACCTCCGGGATCACCTTAGGAATTGCTAAAGAGGATGAAATGAACGATTTGTAGCGTGTGTGAAAATGCCGTGCCTGACCGGGACCACCGAATTTCGGTCAGGCATGGCATTTTCACACGCTACTTGTCATTCATCTTATCCTCTGAAGCAATATATAACGGTATTTTAAAATCTGAAGTAATCTATTCTGAACAAAATTACACCTATGTGTATATCCGACGTATAAAAAATTTGTGCAGAATGTCGACGCTCATATTATAAACGGGAAATTAGTTTCGTTTCGTTTTCCGTGAAAGAATTCTTTTGTGCAGATTATAAAGCCGCACAAAAATAAATAAGTATAAAAAAACGGATTAAATTTTTAATTAATGGAGCCGGGAACTAAAGAATCTTGAACTTCTTAAACCTCGTGGAATTTGATACATACACCTTTTTCTGAAGATATTACATTAATTAGTTTATTCGCCCCGGCAACCGTAAGCCGAATCCCGAATACGACTACCCATCCTTCTAATTTATTTTTATGAATACAAATAAGGTTTACGCTCGTAAAAAAATTAATCCTAACCGGGATTCGAATAAAGAACCTTCTGTAGGAAAGGTAGAAATACTACTTTTCATACCTCCCTACCCGTTTAAAAATTTTCTACGCTACAGGCAGAAAATTTTAAAAAAGTTCGAATAGGATGCAATTTTTTGATTTTTGTTAATCGAGGAAGTTCGTTGAGATTTTTGTTTTTCCTTGAAAGATCTCTCCTTGATTTGAGAATGGTAAATTCTTTTAAAAAAAATTAATAGAAGAATAAAATTAGAACACAGTCATACTTAGAGTCTTGTTAATCGATGGTGCTAGGGAAGACAGAAAGAAAATCCTGAAGTTTTCTTTCAAGGACTCTTGAAATTAATATTGTCAACGTCTTTTTTTTTACATTTTCATAGAATTAAGGTGTGTTTTGAAAAAAAAAATGGTTTCAATGTAATTATATATTTATTTTTTTATTTTAAGAGTAGATAGAGCTGTATGAGGGTTAAAAAACAAGGAATCCTGAATCTTTTGGATAAATTTCTCGTTAGTACGTGAAAGTAGAATGCATTTTGGGAAGAAACGGTTCTAATACTTCAGTAATTAAATTATTTTTTTCAATTAAGAAAGTGTGATGATCTAAATCCGCGAGAGAGCAAGCGGTCCAGAAAAACAAAAGACCTTGGAACCTCTGAAACACCACCTTGAAACACCATTAAGCTTTTTACACGTCTCTCGGATTACGACGTTTTGAAAAAAAAAAATTGAATTTATTACAAAAATAGAAAATTTATTAAAAGAGAATCGAATGTACGACGATTAAAAATAATCGATCGTAATAATTCAATCTTTCCTCGCGTATGATGTTTACGAGGAAGTTTGACCCTTACCAGATCTGTTGATTCCCGTTTATAGGCCTAAGAAAAAGTTAGATCTGAGAGAGTGAGAGAGAGAGACAATCAGTGTCCCTTTTGGGCTTAATTGAATTTTCTGCTCTCATGGTCACTTTATACCGTTTATTATCATTAGTACAGATTAATGATGAGCATTTATTTGCTATGAAAAATGAAGCGAAACGTCACGTTCGCAGAAGTATTTATTTTTAAGTAATACGGTATCGGTGTTCACTCGTAAGAAGCAAAAACTTTAATTCACGAATTTGGAGAAAGTAAGCGTTGTAAAAAAAAAATAAGAAAGTTAGATTTGTCTATTAATCATATTTGTTTTTTTTTATGAAAGCTGTAATTTTTTTGGAAAACGTTCATATAGAATCAGATTCTTTTTGTAATATTGCATCTTCTATTTTAATAACTAAAGAAAGAATAAAATAAATAAAACCTTGTTAACAGGTAATTAAAATTCAAAAATAAGAATATCGTTAAAAAAATAAATAAATGACGATATAAAAACAAACCGGCTATAAATTTGTAAATGAATCTCTGTCTTACGAGCTTAAAATTGAATTATATTCGTAGAGAAAGTGAAAAAAAACTGGTTTTAGAGTCAGAGATAATATTTTTCAGGACATCATGACACAACATGTTACTAAATTACAGCTAACTGTAATGCAGAATTCAGTAATAGAGTTTTTTATTTTGCCCGTGTACTTTATTTTATTTCAATCAGAAATAAGTATGAGCCGTTCACAGAAAATCAGAATTTACTTATAAGCGAAAGAATTAAACAAATGGAATCGAATAAGAACTCACAAAAATAAAAAAATAAAAAATCATTCTTTAGAGTGTAATGTATAGAATCCAACGTCAAATTAAAGAAAAATTATTATTCCTAATTTGGCATTAAATTAAAAAAGTTTAAATTTAAACGTGAATTGAAAAAGAAATATTTCTCGCTCTTTAGTGCGAGATATTTAAAGCTTATTTTATAATTAATTTTTAAATACGGATAAGCCTGTAAAAACACTCCCTGGATAAAAAATTTCATTCCTAGTAGCACTAAGGGGATAAAAACATGCTTTTTCATAAAAATGAGAAAATTAATAAAAGGAAACGACGGAAAGACGCTTCCGGGGCCGGCCGAAAGCTCACTGGTATATACGGTATATAAAAAAAAAATCGGGATCTTAAAGCTATTTAATATCTCTTAACTTTGATTTTGAAGCGACAGTCGCTTCAATTTTGCGCATTAAATCGGTTTAGTCAGTAGTAGCAGAGGCGCACAAAGAATATTATTTATAAAACATTTAAGGCAAAAATCACACGGGGTCAGATCGGGTGACTTCGGAGGCCGCCGCAAACGAGCTCTGTCAGCGGAACAGGCCGAATCCAGCGATCGAGGAAAACGTCATTCGACCGAACGACGTACTGAGTTATGCTGGCGACAAGGCGTATAATCTTGTCGCCAAATAAAATATTCTACTCCACCTTGCAGCCGAGGAAAGAAGCGCGTTCGCAAATAGGCCGATAAGCGATTAGCCGTAACCGAATAAGCGACTCCTATAAGCTGCTTCATCGAAAAAGAACGGCCGTCGGGAAACTTGCAGTCGGGATACGGCACTGTTTGAAGAATCATTCGTATTGTAAGAATTCCCATATATAGACATTATGCGCGTTTACTTTTCCGCTAAGACGAAATGTCGAGTCATCACTTAACACAATAGGATCAAAAACATCGACGTCTTCGTTCCGCAATACTTCGGTCGCGAAGTCGGCACGCACAGCGTAATCCGTTGTTACCGGCTTCAAAGCCAGTAACAGCTGTTACCGTTACGGATGCTTACGTAATCGTTTCCTTAAAATATTCCGCTCCGTCATCACCCGCATCGCTGCTTTACGGTCGGTCTTCCTAACAGATTGTTTTGGACTATGCAGCAAAGACTTCCGACCCGTTCAAAATTTTCTTCAGACACCGTCGGTCGTCCCGGACTTTTCCGTTTACTCTGACATCCGGTCTTTTCAAACCGATTATACCGACGACGAATGTTACTGTCGGTCGGAGGATCACGATTATATTTTCTACAGAACGCACGTTGAATTGTAATTATAGATTCTCATTCGGCAAACTTCAAAACACAAAAGGCTTTCTATTCAGGAATGTTTTCTTCGCTAGTGACGCTGTAAAGTGGAAATACAGAGAATCAACATACGACCGTGCCCGCAACTAAAACAGTCCTTTTTGCTCTTTGATTTTAGCCTTAAATCAATACCGTACACCTACCTCATCCAACAGATATAACAAACTAAACCCCCGATATTTTTTTTTTATACTCCGTATATTATTATTTTTATTAAAAACTTTCTAGAGAAAAATATTTTGAATACGAGCAGATACCAGGCTATACCCATCGGGTTGGTCTAGTGGTGAACGCGCCTTCACAAATCAGCTGATTTGGAAGTGGAGAGTTCCAGCGTTCAAGTCCTAGTAAAGGCAGTTATTTTTATTCGGATTTGGATGCTAGATCGTGGATACCGGTGTTCTTTGGCGGTCGGGTTTCAATTAATCATAAATCTCAGGAACGGTCGAACTGAGTCTGTATAAGACTACACTTCATACATATCATCCTCAATCATCCTTTGAAGTAATACCTAAACCGTAATTCCCGTAGGTTAAACAGGAAAAAGAAAGAAAAGATATCAGGCTATATTATTACGCTATAATAATTCTAATGCTAAAGAAAGACGATTACGAAAAACGCTTAAGTAGATGATGTGTTTTTCGTTTAAAAAAACCTTCTACGTAAGTCGTGGAAAAAACATAGAAGCCACCGGAGAAATTTCTCTACAAAAAGTAAATGCGGTGAATATAAGGCTGAATATGTTCAAAGAAGAGGTTTCTTTGAGAACGGCCTTCTTTTAATCGGTTAAAGAAATGTTTTAAAACCGAATTCGTAGGAACATTAAAAATATACGGACTACCATCAATAGATACTGAATCTATTAAAATAAAGTAAACTACGTTAATAGACAGAGAAAACAAAATCTGAAAACTTCCCGACACTATTAACTAAAAATCAATAAAGTAATAATAAAAGTAGGTCGGATCGTAACCTAAGGTACCGTAATAATTATTATGAACTTGTTACTTTAAACTTGAAGTGGGACGATTCCGATAGAAAGGTAGGTTAAAAGGGTCAATAAGGTTGAATAATCAGCACTGCACGAAGTGCAACTACGTATTTAAAAATATTCAATATTTATGTGGGAATTTAATACGAATATTTTTAAACTCTCAATCCGTATACGCCGATGATATGTAATCAAGCGTAAATGCAAAATTACTCGTTATAATATACGAATCGAGCGATGCACGAGATAAATCTTGATTTAAAAAACTAATTGTGCTAAAAATAAAGTCATTAGATTGAATATTATTCAAATTAATAATTCTCAATTAAAATAACAACGGAACTGTTTTCGTGTAACTCAACGCAATACTTCGGTTCGAGAGAAAGGGCCTTATTATTCTTTCATTGTGATTTTTATAAATTACCGGAAACCGTTTAAAAACTCTTCCCACCAATTTATTTAAAATACAATTAAAAAAAAATATTTTACACAAGCAATATTACTGTTAATGAATTTTTAAAAATAATACTAATTAAAAAAAAAAAAAAAAATGTTAAACTGAAATTTCTGCATCCCATTCAACGTGTACGTAAATGTGCTCAAAATAATTTTCAATAGACCTGAATTGTGAATTATTTTGCAGATATTTTCAATATTTAGAATCTTTATGAGTTTACCTCGACGCTATTTAACCTGTTAATTTTTAAATAATTAATGCGGGCTTTAATTACGTTTATTTTTTTATATTATAATATAACCGTATTAATTCCTGACGCGATCTACGTAATGTATTTTTATGTATCAGAATAAAATACTTATTTATTAAAATCAGTCGATTATTATACGATAAAAGATGAAGTTCCCGAATCGACCGGTAGGTTTTTTTATACTTTTATTTACAGTCGCATCAACAATTAAAGTCATCACGGACTTATCGGTGTACTGTAACCGTACTAGTAATGTGTAGTCTTGAACGAACTCGACCGACCGTTCTGAGATGTGTGGTTAATTGAAACTTAACCTCCAAAGAACATCGGTATCAACGATCTAGTATTCTGATCCTTATAAAAGCAAACCTTTAGTAGGATTTGAATCTTAGAACTCTCGACTTGGAAATATTAGACCGACCCGGTGGGTTAACCCGGTAAATCCACCGGGCTGATCTTGTGGTGAGCAAGCCATCGAAAATTAGCTGATTTCGGAGTTGAGAGTTCTAAGGTTCAAATCCTAGTAAAGGCAGACTTCATACGGATTTGAATAGTAGTTCGTGGATACGGGTGTTCTTTGGTGGTCGGGTTTCATTTAACCACACGTCTCAGAAACGGTCGACCTTTCTTTTTCCTGTTTAGCCTCCGGTAACTACCGTTTAGATAATTCTTCAGAGGATGAATGAGGATGATATGTATGAGTGTAAATGAAGTCTTGTACATTCTCAGTTCGACCATTCCTGAGATGTGTGGTTTAATTGAAACCCAACCACCAAAGAACACCGGTATCCACGATCTAGTATTCAAATCCATGTAAAAATATCTGGCTTTACTAGGACTTGAACGCTGTAACTCTCGACTTCCAAATCAGCTGATTTGGGAAGACGCGTTAACCACTAGACCAACCCGGTGGGTTAAGAAACGGTCGACCTGAGTATGTACAAGATTACGCTTCATTCGTGTATATCATCCTGTGAAGTAATACCTTACGGTGGTTCCGGAGGCTAAACAGAAAAAGAGTATTTTTATACAACATTGTTCAAGCCTTAGCGTTCATACATTTCGACGATTCATTTTTATTTTGTACAGTACATTCCTGCGGCGATTCTGTTTTAGGTTAATTCTAGATAAATTTTGTGAAACTTTACCAAAAAAAATTTATCTGAAACTTTATCGAAAAATTATACCGTAACAAAAACCAATCGAAGCTATTTTTGTTATTATTTTCATTTAACCGAATCCTTATAGAGTAAACTTATAAACAAAGTATTTTGTTACTCGAGTTATTTTTCGGTAAAATTAAATTATTTTTTGAGCAAAAAATCAATCGCAAACAGTATTCTCATCTTTTTTCATTATATATTTTCACGGTCTTCAAATAATTTAAAAAAAATTATTCTGAAAAAAGTCCCCGGTTTTGATAAATTTTTAACTCCCCTCGATTTTAAGCCCGCGAGAAAAATTAAAAAAAAGAACTCTAAAAGCAGTTTTGATAATGTTTAATCATTGTCTTCGTGGAATTTCGATGCAAAATTCGGGTTACCCGATGACTCGGGTAAACGGGTTGAAAATTATCGACTTTTTTCCAAGAAATAGCGAAATGTTTTGAAAAATAAAAATATGAGGTATACGTTTGTTTCAATAATAAGAAAATTTCTTTTAAAAAACAATCGTAATCGTGTCACAAATGAAATGATATCTGTAAATAAAAAGAATTCGCCGGTACTTTCCCAAAAAAAGTAAAACTAAACGGCACATCAAATCAAACGTCATCCCACACCTATGGATTATACGGCTTTAGAGGACTTTTCCATTCTGCAAGAGTTAGTTTAGCAGTTACTTTAAAAGTTTTCAATTCCGATCGTAAAAGCGGTTCAGTTAAATTACTAAATTTTCTTGTGTCGCTTAAAAAAAAATCATACCGTTTTTTAAAATTTCTAAAACTAACCGTCCCTCATTCAAATATCTATTATTTAGAAAATATCCGATAACTGAAAATCCCTTCTAATGAAACATACATGGATTTCAGCCGAAAAAAACGCCGAAATCGGGCCATGATGATGAAAGAAGTATTAAGACGCATTCATAAATCTTTTACGCGCTTCAGAAGATCGAGAAGTTACTTTGTTTAAAAACGTGATCGACAAAGAATCGTTTTCTTTAATATTTTTAGCTTTTGAAAACAAATTTCTTTCGGTGATGAAATGAGATCGTTTCTGTTAAAATGAATCTGAACGGGGAAAATGAAGGTCATCGGCTTAAAACTGTTATTGCGAAGGTAATTATCAAGCTTCAGATTCATCGGTAAATATATATACAGTAGGATTATCTCGTACAGTAGTGCGAGATCGACCGTATTGTCGCGTGTTCTCGGTTAGACAAGGATAATCGAGAGACTTACAAAAGTAAATATTTCTTATAAATACCATATTTAACACTAAAACCGTGTAAATTAAATAAGTAATACAAATAATAATACATAGATATAACATTCAGAAGAGAAATTCAAATAAAAAGAACATATTTGTTTTTTAATGACAATTATTTAAAAAATAAAATGAAATCTAGCGACTCGATTCTACAGAGAACTAGAAACTCTTCGATATGAAAAGTGTGGAGCCTGTGTTGACATACTTCACTCTAATGTCTACGCCGTATCCGTATCCGGTGTCCACTCTAATGGACACCGTATCCGGGAATGCAGAGAGGCATCCAAATGTCTTGATTGCCGTAGCCTAAACCACCGCACCGGGGGCACTGAATGCGGAATGAAGCGCGATGCCTAATGTATTACTAATCAACAACCATCGAAGCCTCCTATCCCATGACTTGGTGGAGGAGACAGCTAATACTGGAGAGTACAACTGTGTTGTTGCCGCCGAGCCTAACGTATACTCTGCGGCTGGGTCTCGATGGGTGCCAGATACCGCTGGGGATGTGGCTATCAAGAAAATTACTGGAAACTGGGACTATAGCTTATATTTGAGGACTGAAGGAGTCGTTGCGATAGAACTCTGTAACTATATATTGTTTGGGGTCTATATAAGCCCGAATGTGACGCTCGCGGAGTACGAAGCCAGACTACTCGGACTGCAGAGGATGGTCATGAACGCCCCAAAAAGTACAATTGTTGTGGGTGATTTCAATTGCCGTACCGTAGCGGCTGGGGCTGGTTCCTCGAACAACAGAGGACTAGCGCTAGAAGAACTACTAGGAACTACTGGGCTTGTGTGCATCAATGATGGGTCGCCCACTTTCTACGCTCGCGGGCATTCCTCTATCCTGGATCTGGTATTGATCGACGGTAGATTTCCACCAGACATGGTGAGAATGCAGGATTTGCAAGTCGAGACTGCAAGTGATCATTTGGCTGTTTCTGTTGAAATCCATGATACTGAGACTCATGCTAGAAATCAGCATCTATGCTTTAGACTTTCGGAACGTCAGATAGAGACTATTGTTCGCAAAGTTGCTACAAAAATAACGGATGGCAGACCGGTCACGCCAGATACATTACAACAGATCATGATTACTGAGCTGGCCAGGCTCCCCGAAAGAGCTACCAGACATCACCCTGTCTATTGGTGGTCTTCCGATATTGCGGATCAACGCAGGGTTCTGCAATCCATGAAGAGGCGCGTGCAGAGACTTAGAACGAGAGCATACGGAGCTGATCGAGACCTGAACACGGCGATTACACAATACCGGGCAGCAAGAAAACAGTTAAACTTCATGATTAAGCATGTAAAAAGGCAGAAGTGGAGGGAGCTATGCAGTGAACTAGATGCTGATCCCTGAGGACGGGCGTACCAGGTAGTCATGAAGAGACTGGGAAGACGGTTGCCCGTTCTTAATAAGATAGAAGCTACGCGACACATGGAAGCGCTTTTCCCGTGGGTTGATACGGGCGTCACGGAGCTAATACCTGGTGAATGCGGCAGGTTCACCCAGGATGAAGTGGCGACTGCGGTTAAAAGACTAAAAAATAAGAAGAGTCCAGGACCCGATGGTGTGCCAGCTGCAGTCATAA
Source organism: Lycorma delicatula (assembly GCF_047948215.1). NCBI lineage: Eukaryota > Metazoa > Arthropoda > Insecta > Hemiptera > Fulgoridae > Lycorma > Lycorma delicatula. The sequence continues at coordinate 134,488,721 of NC_134461.1, read as the reverse complement.
AGGGTCTGGTGTCCGTCATCCCGTGAGATGACAGATATTGCGAGTTATGGGGTCCAGCATTGCTTTTTTCCTGCTTGCTGGAAAGCGTCAAGAACTGTTTTCTTGCCCAAACAACAGTCAGTTCCAGGTGCTCTCGAATATCGCCCTATAAGTCTCATTAATAATATGGGAAAAGTCGTGGAGAGGCTCATCGCTAATAGACTAATTGAGGAGCTGGAAAACAACAGCCTCCTCCATGAGAATCAGTTGGGCTTTAGGCGAGGGCGGTCAACTATTAACGCCATCAACAAAGTAGTTTCATGGGCTGCTGCGGTGAGGTCTGGGACTTGGAGAACCAGGCGAATCCCGCTAATGATACTCCTGGATATAAGCAACGCTTTCGGTTCGGTACCTTGGCCAGCTATATTGAGGGCACTTCAAAAAAAAAATATAAGCGAGTACATAGTGACGCAAGTAGCCAGCTATCTATCCGAGAGACGAACTGAAATCAATACGGTGGATGGTGTGGTAAGTCATCAGATCTTCGGTGGAGTCCCGCAGGGGTCTGTACTCGGACCCCTACTTTGGAACATCTTCTATGATGAAATTTTCCGACTTCAATTCCCGGCCGGCGGTGTGGGTTCCCGGATACGCTTTGGCGGCTTCGGCTCCTGCGCCGTCGGTTTGAGGCTGGCAAAAGGAAAGACCGAGACCCGGTCTCCGGCGGGGGGCTGGGAACGGCATAGCCGGGCCTGGTTCTTACGTTGGAAATTAGAGGCAGGCAATTAAAAGATCCGGAAAGGACACGTCCCCGAGTCGAGTATACTTAATTGGATGTCCGGCTCGGGGATGTAGGGCAAAAAAAAAAGAAAAAAAGAAAAAAGTAATAAATTAATGTCTACGCTGTCTATCTCCGTTGCCAGCCTCCGTGGCGCGAGTGGTAGCGTCTCGGCCTTTCATCCAGAGGTCCCAGGATCGAATCCCGGTCAGGTATGGCATTTTCAAACGCGCTACAAATTATTCATCTTATCCTCTGAAGCAATACCTAACGGTTCAGAAACCATTCCACAACATTTAGAATCTCCACAGATATTTTTCCTTTTCTCATAAAAGAAAGTTTATATTATTTATAGGTGGTTGTAATCAGGGCCGGATTAACCGATAAATAAATATGACAAATGTCTAGGGCCCGCAATTCGGAGGAGTGTAGTTACAGGTATTTTTTCAGGAAAAAATAGATCAATTTTTTAAAAAATTAAAAAATATTTTTTCATTTTATCCGTTAATAATGTAGAATGTTTCGTTAAAATGTATATTAAAAATATAAAAATTAAGAAATACCTTTAATATTAAAAAAAAAACAACAAAATAACAACAGATTTTGTTTCTTTTTACAATCAAACAAAAATATGAGAACGCGGTCTTTTTGTTTTTTTTTTTTTATACCAAAAAGGGAATTTCCCGACTACCCTTCAATTTTTGTTTGAAGTTGTTCGCAATTTATATCAGGCACGTAGCTAGGATCCTTTATTGGGGGCTAAGGGGGCTGATGATAAAATAATAATAATAATAATACCCCGGATAAATCCAACCCCACATCCGTGCAACAACATCTACGTGGTACTTCGGTCTGCCTCAGGAGCTCCCTGTGGAGTACGGAATTGGCGGTCCCGAGCAGTCCGAGCTGGTTGCGACTGTACTTCTCGGTTTCGCTGTTTGCAGCAGGGATAGTAGGCACGACCGTGCCATCTGTTTTCCAACGCTGGGCGGAGTGCGGACGGGGGTGGTCATCCTTTTTCACGATTGTGAGGCGGGGTTAAGGGTGGTTGTGAGCTTGCTCTGCCGAAGTCTTGCGCCGTCCAGCGTGAATCAGTCACTTCGGCCCGAAACAAGGATTGTTCCACGGGTAAGGTATCGGAGCCCTGGGATGTCGGTATCGTGGGTCAGGCAGTATCTGATTCCCGTCCCGGGTTAAATTTGTAGGAGGCGGCTGACTGGGGGAACCCAGGCAGGACCAATGATCCGGGGCACTCCCAACCGTCTCTCCGCCCGCACCTTATGACATCATGACTGGCATAATTTAGGTTTATGGACAACTTAACATCCACATCTTCCGTGGCAGAGGATCCACGTAAAATCCTCGTTCTGGAGAACCTCTTTCTTCGGAAGCGAAGAGAAGGAAAAGTGTCAATTTCTGTGACAAGGAAGAGTTTATAGTTCTAGAAAAGAAGGATGGAACCAAGCTTCGACCTCAGAGTGGAGGACCTACTCCTAAGTACTTAATTTTTTAGTAAAAGGAAGATGATTTTTCAAAGATCAGCCCGTTCGTGAAAGCAGTTGGAGGACCGGTTAAAGTTACGGGATTATATGTTGAAACCGTCTACGATATACAGTCATCTCGATTATTGAACGCGAAGAACATTGAACTTATCGACGTTGAGGCTGTACCGCACGGTACTCTATATAAATCTAAAGGAATCGTGTACAGAGATTTGCTTAACTGCAACGAAGATGGATTTGTTGATATGTGTTAACTGTAACGGGCAACATAGCGCAAGATCAAGGAATTGCCCAAACTATAAGGAAGAAATTGCGATACAGGAGGTAAAGACCGTTCAAAAGGTCAGCTATTTTGAAACTAGGAAATCGTGTACAGCAGAACGCCAAATGCGACGTCTTATGCACAGGTTGCTGCTGCAGTCATGACTGCTCCTGTAGTCATCTTCAAATCAAAGGACGTGATTACAGAACTAGCGCCAGCCTTAGCAATATTAGCGGAAAGAATAATCGATCAGGAATTAAAGAACCGAACAATTAGGGACAGCAGCCCTGAGTCGTCTGAAACAAAAAAAGACCTGCCGATACAAAATTGTCTTACTCCACCGAAGAATGAGCCTGAGAATAAATCAAAGGTGACGAAAATTCAACTGAAAATGTAGAAGGAACACGAAGATAAAGTTCAGATTGAAATAATCCCAACTCCGGGACTTGCGAAACCGGAAATACTGATCTTAGAAAAGGAAGATCTAGGAAAAACTACAATGGAGCCTCCGAATAACAGAGGCTTTTGGCCGAGAGGGCGAGACATTCAGCCGCCCCACGCGTTCTGGCGGTGAGTACATCCAGTTTGGACTGCGATGTACTTCTGACTGTACCATCGGAGCCGGCGTCATTCGATGCCAGCAGCAGGAAATTCTCCGACACTTACGGTGAAGGAACCTAAGACTCCATTTCCGAGGCATAGATATCGACATTGAGGCCTTCAGGAAGATGGAAAAAAGAAGCGAAAAAGATAGCCCAAAGGGAAACCAAGGCGGTAGAATTGAAGAAGAGAAAGATCATAATTCTCAATGGAGAATTTTATACAATTTTGATATGTTCTTAATGAGGTTTTATTATAAGTGTTCTGTGTTGTTAATTAGCAACGGCCTTTTACACCGTTACCATACTTTGTTTTATAGACTTTTTTAATGTGCGTATTACTTTTAATCATAGAGAGTTTTTGTTTTTACCGTTTTTGACCAAATTTCGCAAGAAATGGCTAGAAATATTTAAAAATAACAGGGGCCTTTACACCCTTGTTATGTTGTGTTTTAGGAGTTTCTATAATCATTGACCAGTCTATCTTTAGATGATCTTTTTGACAAGGCTAGTCCTACTTGTTACGCGCAATCGTTTTGATTCTCTTCATTGTGGAAAACGATCGTTCATTAGTACATGTTGTTACCGGTACCGGAAGAGTTGCTAAAACTTGCATGAGATTATGAATATTCGGCAAATATTCTTTATTGCACGATCCAGTACGATCGAATTAAAAATTTAATGACTTTATCTCCTCGCATCAAATAAGATACTCCGCTTGGAGGACAGACTCAGCGCATTTATTATCGTAATACGTCGCTAAGATTTTTTAGTTCATCCACTTTTCCAGGACTAGTTGAATCTGGCAAAAAAACTTGAAAACTTTTTGAAGATTCTTGGAACGCCGTCTAGCTGCCTGCGCATGTGTTTGGAATGCGATAAACACATTCCGAACCTGGCTTGCAGGAAATCGCCGGTAATGAAATATTTTTATTTACGTAAATATTTTTATATATTTTTAAAAATGGATTTTTTGTACCCGACTTACTAGATTTAACTCCTGAATGATAAAGTCTCATTTTTGACGGGCGATGGGGGCTGCAGCTTCCATCGCCCGACAATTTCGGTAGGGGGTATAGCTCCCTTAGCCCCCGCTCGCTACGTGCGTGTATATAAACGAGATCCCAAATTAAAATTTTGTCTAGGGCCTGGTAGAGGCCTAATCCGGTACCGGTTGTAGTATTTTTCACCGTAATTACGTTTTAATAATAATATTACACAACAGCTATAAGTTTGTTTGATTCTCGTTACGCTTATTGTTGTAAATTACCGATTTCAGAGATGCGAGTGGTAGCGTCTTTCATTTCATTCGAAAGATGTTAGGTTCGAAATCCTGGTCGGGCTCAGAATATTGTTTTAATAAGTTACAAAGATTCATTTCTCATCACAAAAAATTAGAACTTCAAGAATCAGCCTGTAATCAGTTAAAGAGTGACTGCACTTATAATAGATTTTTTTTTTCGCTTAGAGGGGTATAGTTTATATTTAAAGGCGATCTAGTGTATAAATGTTAACGATAACACAAACATTATTACCTATCGAAACCGAATTCAAATTATCGGCTGTCAATCTAGTAATTTTGTAAAATAATAATAAAGTTTTTAAATTTTACGTTTAAAAGGTAAAATTATGATCCGTATTAAAAATACACTTTCAGTTGTATTACCCTCCTAATTCGATCGGAATATTTACTAAGTAATAATATCTATATTATACGCTGTCAATTTATTATTATTCAAGAGCGCAAGTCTTCTTTAAAACACGTTTTAAACACTACTTCCGATTTTACTCGTTAATCTAAAATTAGGAGGAAAACGAACTCGTGAAAAACTGAAAAAAGAAAGAAAAAATACAAATCCAAGAACAAGACCGGAAGGAAAACTGAAATTATTCGGTTACAATCGATCTAAAAAACAAAAAAATTTCAGAAAATGAAATATCAGACAGAAATGTTTATAAAGAGACAATCGAATCGATAGAGGATTTTCAAGAAAAAGAAAGGAAGAAAAATAACTGCGCTCAATAAGTCGAAAGAAAGAAGAGAACAGCAACCTCAAAAATGAGAGAATACAGTACAAAGAGAAAATTGAAAAGAAGGTGAAAATAGGATCGCGGTCTTTCTGAGGCAAAAATCGAAAAGAAAGAAGAATAAATAAATAATATCGCCGACAATCGTAATAAAGTTGTCCTTTCTGCCTTTCATCCGGGTAACAATTCCCCGTGAGGCTTAAAATTTTCGCATGCAGTAAAATTTATCTATCGTTAAGTAATTATAATCGGATGTCGACGTTTTTTTACTGGAAAAAATGAATATTGAAAAAGAGTCCGATAACTTGTTGCAGAACGAATCAAAGTAAGGATTTTTCGGTTCTGTGTCGTTACAAAATAAAACCCGATATATCGGTTGACTGTTTTCTTCAGTACGAAGGTTTCTTACTATCCCGCACATAAAAACAGCTGTTTTTTGTATCCATAATCGTCACATGTATTTTATTAAATCGGTAAGGCTATTTTTAAATAGATTTAACACACCATCTATCTCGTGCAATTATCTGTGGAACCGATGTAATGATAATTTTAATCAAATAATTTTTTTATTTCTGAGCGGGTTCAACCGGACGCACCAGCCGTAAAAAATTGCATTAAAAGATCGATTCGCAAAATATACACGCGATTAAAGATAAAAGCGTTATTGCGTAGACTAACATAAAGCGTTTGAGATTATAATACGTAGATTCTAAAATTTAAAGTTTGTAAACTACGAATCTGACAGTCCCTAAATCCGTTTTGAATTTTTCGCGGTATCTTAACGACTTGTAAGGTTAATGGCGCGCTTCGTATACGGTACGTAAAGTTAATATGAATCGATCGCATTAAAATACAACCGCATCGATAACAAAGAAAGAGTAAATTAGAAAGAAAACGAAAATAACTACACTGATGTACGTATATTACTGTAATTTATCCAAGGTATTACAGCAAATTTAAAATTAAATCTACTTAGAAATCATTTATAATTTAATTTCATAATAAATTTCTACATCGGTAAGTGATATTCGGTCGATAAATAATATCTAGTCCTTAATGTACGACTTGCGCAATAAAGTTTCATAATCACAATTAGGCTGTTATTTTACCTGTACGTTAATCTTACTCGTGAAGATTACTAAATTAGCGTATAAAATAAATCAAATCGTAGGAAATATTTAATTACACCCTTAGAATCATCAATATATTTTCTGCTCAAAATGTATAAAATAACACGATTTTTTTTTTAATCGACCTGAAAAAAACCGCACCGTTTATCAGTCGATTAATGGGAAATTAAAATTTAGATATAAAAAAATAACCGATGGTAATAAAAATTTTACATAATATTTCATGTACCGGTTCGAATAAAAGATTTTTAAATTATCCGTGAAGTTTTTTGCGAAAGAAGCGTATTCTGCAATCTGATGAGCGTTTTGAGATAAATTTAGCATAGCTGGAAACGTCACTGCACCGCGAATTCGATTCTAACAATTTGAAATCGAAATAAAATTATGGAGATACGTGATAGACGTGGATCAGAGATTAATTTATAAATTAAAAAGACTTCCCTGAAACGGCAGTCGTCTCGTTCAAGTACACACAGTTTGAACTGAACATAAATTCTGTTGCGAGTAGCGAAATTACGAATTATTATTATTATTATTTTTTTTTAAACGAGTAGTCTTACAAAATACTTAATAATCCGTAAAAAAAATTTTATCGATAAATTTAAATTAAAAAAAATCAGTAAATATGATGACGTAATTAAATCTTATCGCTTCATAGATACGAATTACAAATTAATTAAGCTACACGATGCGTTCGACGCGATACGCAGTTCTATAATGCACTGAACTTGACTTAACTTGAAATAGAGAAGTGCCGATTCACACGCCCATTTCTAATCGATAAAATAGTTTCACATCTACGTTCATCTCCCTTTTCCATCGCTTTATTCGATTTCAAATTGTTATTGTGAAATTAGTGTTGCTCTGACGATACAGCTTTATCACAAAACGCTAATCGGATTCTAGAATGCGCTTCTTTGTAAAAAAAAAATTAACAGAAGTTTCAAAAAACGGATTATCGAACTAGCGCTCGGCAGATAAGGGTTAGACGAATAACACATGTTAAAATATCACATTTTTATCGTCATCGGTTATTTTTTTTTTACAGCTATTTAAAACTATTTTTTTTCCGAAATCTCTTAAAAAATAGTATTTTTTTCACGCCGATAAAAATACATACGAAAAAAGGATACGCGCTACCATTTTACACATTTTATTTTGAAAAATATAGATGATTCTAAACGAAGATGTAATTGAATTTTTTTTTTAAATTATGTTTTCTGATGCAGCAACACACGCCAAAGTAATATGGCGCCAAAAAAAGACTATTATTCGTATTAAGAATAAATCGGAAGAAAACCAGACAGAACAAATGAAAATAGTATTAAAAGCAATACCCTTCTATATCTTTACCGACGAGTTAAAAACTTAATCGATAATGGAAATAATTCTAAAAATATGCCCCTGTTACTCGACTAAACCGATCTTTTCTCGATAAATTTGGGCCTTTTTTCACCAGTTTTCCAGTTGTCGTCCATTTTCCGAGTAACAGTTATTTCAGTCGGCGATTCTTGTTTGCACGTTCGTTTTTATAAGCCGAATAAGAAACGTTAATAACAACGAAAGAAAATAGTTATCCGGTCGCCTAATACTGGCATATCGTGTAATCATCGGTGGCACACAATTACGAGCAACAGTTTACCGTAAAAGTTCATACGGTATCATTATTACGCGATCGTTACGGTATTTTTCTCTCCCTAACGGTTATTTAGAATAACATTTAACTTTCGTAATAACTTACTTTTAATTCCTACAAATATTTTTTTCTACAAGCGTCGAAATGAACATGCCGAATTTCAAAACTACCATTTCAGATTTAAACAAGTACGGTTAATTATTGGAAAACACTTAAATCGGCCAAAAACAATAATAAAATCTTTTTTTTGTTTGTTATTACACTGTTATTCGGGCGTATTTTATTTAGTTATCTTTTCACATTTTACAAGGGTATAAAAGCAAGTTAGATTAAAAATTTGTGAAAAAAGAAAGAATAGCCGTACGCTTTTCTTCGGTTTGTCAAAAACAAAATCTTATCGAGGAAGAAGTACAAATATAAACAGGAAGAATCGAACGGGAAATATCATAAGAATTTTCTCTATATTATATATGTTGTATATTAATGAGAAGGAATTTAACTTCAAACTTATCGGTAGAATATTTAGCGCGACGTATACAATCCCAATGTCTTTTATTCAAAACCTTTTGTAAAGCATCCTGTATTTTCGCAAACTTAACCGTCATTAATTTTTAACGCTTACTATTTAAGTTAAAATTATTTGTAATTAAATTTCAGCGCTTATTTTACAGAAATAATTTTCTAGTCAGGATTTTGTTAATAGCCGGTAAGTTATATCGATCGCATAACAAAAACGTATACGTAATGACGCTTTAGATCAATCAATTTTAAACCGGCTTCTAAAAAAAGACCGCTAAAGGTTTCAAAAAACCTTTTTTATTTATACTTTAAATTTCTATTTCTTGTTAAAAACAAGCACTTCCCACAAATTGTATATTTCAGATACCGTAACCGAAACGGTTGCGTGTGATCATTAGATTCCTACACCGCCAGAAATATTCTCAGCAATAACAAGCTTCCAGTTTCAGATTTACTAAGCAGAGCAAGAATGAAGGTACTTCCGAACGGATTATTCATCGAGCCGTATTTCCAATCACAACCGCCAGATTAAGCGGTGAATATATAGTCTTTTTTGATAAGCGATTAATTCACCGCATAATCTTGCGGCTTATGATCGGAAATACGATACGTAATATTAGTAGCGTGTGAAACACGTCAAGCCTGACTAGAATTTTTGAACCCAGAATGGTCTTCGGGACGGAGGGACCGTATCTGCATACATAGCCCGCTGCGATTCCAGTTATTTTCAGCCTTTATCTTTGTTCATTACTGGCTGTTATAAGATTAACATAGTTGCTCTTGGAAAAAGTCTGAGCAGTGCAGTGTGTACTTGAGACAATTTACAACAAGTAATACATCCTCAAGATGTAATAAGGCAGGTATTACATGTAAAGCAACGGATTAATGTATCCTTGATGTAGGAAATAATACATTATACAGACTGCTTCTATCCTGCCTTTCTTAAGATATTGACTTCAAAAGTCGAAATTTTAATAATAATTTCAAATAATTTTTTTTCACCTTTTAGAATGTTTTTTAAAAATTTTTTAAGCGAATTTTATTTAACTTTTATCTCAAATACTAGTACGACTGTAAAAAAAATGTCAATATATATATATATATATATATATATATATATATATATATATATATATAAACAGTAAGAAATGTAACAATCTTGCATTTGAAAAATCAAGTAAATCTATTTTTCAAATTTTTTTTATATCAGAATGAAATCCGGTCATATCATTCCTACAAAAATCCAAGAATAGTAATAAACGAGTCAAAAATACTTCAAAACGTTTACTTACGGTTTCAATATTACAAATTTTCAGCTTAAATTAACTGGGGAGGGAATAAACAACGGAACCCACCAGAGCGCTTTCACAGCAAAATTAAAAAGCGATCGTAAAAATCGCTCTGTTTTATGATAAGGCTTAAACATACATAAACAAATTATACCGGAGTGGGAGGAGAAAATCGAGAACCCTTTTCCTTTTTTTGAAGCCTGTTAAAAACAAACAAATATAAATTAAATTATATTTTAGATTAACATTCCCTAACCGAATGTTAATCCGAAGGTTATTAACATTTTTTTTATCGCATAACTGTATCAGTTATGCGATAAAAAAACAACGTAGGGGTATTAAATAATAAAATTAGGTAAAATGCGCATACAATAACAATATTAAACTCTACTGATATAAAAATAATAATAATTCAATTGTTAAACAGGATTCCTTTAATGCGATGCATTAAAACAAATTTTAAAGCGTTCTTATAAAACAAACATATTTATTTATGAACGAATAATTAACGAAAACAAACAAAAATAAAACGACGATTAAATTAGTTTAATTAAAAGCATCAACGGAGCAAGAAATGAAAACAATGTTGTACAAGTAGTAAAGGAAGAATACTCGTATAACCTCTATAAGAAAGTACGACTATATAGAGCATGAGGCTAGAACTTAATAGAATAATGAGTAAAATTAACTGACCTAATGCCGCTGGAGTTTTACGATCGTAAATCATTATCTTATAACAAATAATAATACGAAGCGCAGCGATAACACAATGTAAAATGAAAGATAAAAAGCAAACGAATAACTTAAACTAAACGATCTAGTACCACTTACTCGCGTACGAGAGCCGGCGGATGAATCGAATCGACTTACTGACGGGAGCTACATAGAAACTGAAAGTGGTGGTTAAGTGGGACAAGTCGACCCGACAGCAGAGAGGCCGGTAAAGCGAGTTTGTTTTAATACAAATACAGCGCTTGATATGCGGTAAAATACAATAAAATTAAAACATTACCGCAAGATGTGGAGGCGGGGGAAAAAAAGGTACGATAAAAGTTACGTGTAAAAATAAAACGCCGTAATGTCATTAAATTCCCGTTCTTATTAACACGAAAAATAAATAAAATTACAAAACCTGTTAAGACAATAAAGACTTAAAGTGCAAGCGACCGGATACTGCGGCTACGTCAACGAATAAATTAATTTTTTCATTACGAAAAATCTTTATTATAGATGGAATGAAAAAAATGAAACACAGAGAAACGATAATATACTACCACCACAAACCGCAATATTCGTGATTTGTCATTTTCTAACTATTATTATATTTACTGAATAGTCAAATTACTATTCGTGCTATATCTTCGTCGATGATGGGTTCCGAGCAAATAACCGAATACCTTACGTACAACTCCCAAAATTTTAATAAACGCCAAAAAAAATTCCCTATTAACTGCCAAATATGTAAGGATTATTCTAATTCGATTTGGGCGTTTCCGATTTAATACAAAATAAAAACAAAAATATATTTTCGCTAAATAACTAAATAAGAAAATGCATGTAAATAGATGTTGCTTTTAATATGAGTCTCATTATCAAGGATTTCAACAGAATCAGCCAAATGATCACTTGCAGTCTCGACCTGCAAAACCTGCATGCTCACCATGTCTGGTGAAAATCTACCGTCGATCAATACCAGATCCAGGATAGAGGAATGCCCGCGGGCGTAAAATGTGGGCGACTCATCATTGATGCACACATGCCCAGTAGTTCCTAGTAGTTCTTCTAGCGCTAGTCTTCTGTTGTTCGAGGAACCAGCCCCAGCCGCTACGGTACGGCAATTGAAATCACCCACAACAATTGTTCTCTTTGGGGCGTTCATGACCATCCTCTGCAGTCCGAGTAGTCTCGCTTCGTACTCCGCGAGCGTCACATTCGGGCTTATATAGACCCCAAACAATATATAGTTACAGAGTTCTATCGCAACGACTCCTTCAGTCCTCAAATATAAGCTATAGTCCCAGTTTCCAGTTATTTTGTTGATAGGCAAATCCTCAGCGGTATCTGGCACCCATCGAGACCCAGCCGCAGAGTATACGTCAGGCTCAGTGGCGACAACAAAGTTGTACTCTCCAGTGTTAGCTGTCTCCTCCACCAAGTCATGGCAGAGAAGGATTCGATGGTTATTGATTAGTAAGACTCTAGGTATCGCGCTTCATTCCGCATTCAGTGCCCCCGGTGCGGTGGTTTAGACTACGGCAATCCAGACATCTGGATGCCTCTGTACATTCCCGGATACGGTGTCCAGCGCCACCGCAGTTATAACAGAGATTGATTCTGTCCGGGCCCTTACAGTTTCCGCTATCGTGTCCGATGCTCCAACAACGGTAGCAGCGCTCTCCTTCTACGCGAATATAGGTCCTACAATGGGCCCAGCCAACTCGTAGTCTTGATGCTACCAGCTTTGTGGCGCCTCTATGTGTCGTGATGACGGTGGCGTTTTTAGTGTCACCGTATGCTTTCCTGAGAGAGGTGACCTGGAACGTTTCCCCCGCGCTGGAAACCGCTTCTCTCACCTCCTTTTCGGTTGTGTCTACGTCGAGATCCTTAATTTGGACCACAGTCCTTCTGTCACCCTTAGAACGTAGGTCCACCTGAAGTTCTGCTGCCCGATCTCTCAGAAGAGTGGTGAGTTCTCCTGCCTTCTACGCCCCTTTTATCCTCACCTCTGATTCTTTATTTCGGCCTTTCCGAAGGGAAAGGAGACGAGGTCCCTCTTGGATCATTGAGACACCACGACATCTCTCCCGGTTGCCGCGGTGACTCTCCACAAGAAGGCTACCCTTGCCTTCCCTATCACCTAGTCGGGGTCCGGGTATGCACCTCACGCATACCCCTCCGGAATCGCGCGCCCACCTCACAAATCTCAAGGGTCCTCAATGCATCATCAGAACGTCCTGATCCAGCCATCTGCTGAACCCAAACGCCCTCAGCAAAGAAGCTGCCTCCCTGGCCCTGCACGTGTCCACGAGTCGACACCCTGGTGACAGAATATTTTTCGTCACTTCCCCCGCATGCAGTAATGTATGATAACCGTCCTTACTATGGGAACGATGTGATAATTTACAAAAAATAGTTTACTTTCAAATGTTCTTTTACAAGTTTTTCCTTTTCTATACATCTGTAGTTTCCCAGCCTCCCGGAGCCGGACACACAATTAAGCGTAAACTCAGCTTTGGGGGCTGCCTTCAACTCAAACAACCTCGGAAGGCTGCAAGGCCCCGCCCAGGCAGCCGGGACGCGGCCTTTTTGCATGCCATACCTCAAATGAGGAGTTCCTAAAAGAGAACTCCCCACCGGGACTCCGGTATTAACGCTTTACCTCTAGTGGGGAACCCCTAAAGGGATCCCCACCGGGATGACGGTCTTACATTCCCCCAAATGCACCTCAAAGGAGTCCCCACCCGATCGTTGAAGGTGGAAAACCGAAGCTTCCCACTCCTTCCGGGTAGAGCTGTCTCTCAAAGACACCATGATGTTATTGTCAACACATAAATCCTGACGCAGATAGACCCGTCTCGCATCCTCGACCTTCGGGCGCATGACCGTACAACTTGCAGGATGTACATTGAGGCTCCTGCTTACAATCTTTACGTATATGGCCGACTTTACCACACGTAAAACAATGAACACTTCTATTTGGGCCATTGCAAAACTTGGCCCTCTGGTCTGGACTCCAGCATCTAAAGCAGAGTTCGTCGGAGGCACGCCGCGTCACCCGACAATGATTTAGTTTGCTTGGCATTTCTCCCGCCACCACCCATTCGGTCGCCCTGAAGCATAAGACCGAATGTCTGTTTCATAAACGGCTACTGAACCACGAAACAGTTTAGCCATCAGTGTCCTAAGTAGCTCCTAGAGCTAACCTAAAAGCATGAGCGGAATAAGCGTGGTACCATACACCACTAGCTTGCGTGTCCCACCGCCCATTTGTCATACATCACTAACACATATATGACTATGAATAATTAATTTATCTCGTCAAAGACAGCAATTCGCTGCCACGCCTAGGCCGCTGAATGCCAGCAAGTACCTGTCCACAATTAAAGCGCTTGGAGCCTTACTCTGGCTGGGAGCAAGCCATATCTCTCGGTTAGGTTCCTACAGCAGCGCGGTAGGAGTCTTTTCCCTTAGGTAAATTACTGATGTCGGTTGAACAAAGCAATCGCATAGCGGAACTCCCTCCCACCGGTCCGACAATGCGGCTCTCGCCACATTAATTTGCCACTTGTGAGTAACCAATCTTCCCCTTGACCTATAAGTTTCAGGGTGACCAGAATTCAGGTCCCACCCAAGAGCAAGGCAGTCAAACATCATGTGTTCGTTTGACTGGACCTCCCTGCAGACGCACAGCTCATCATCTGCCAGGTGGAACTGAAACAAATATTGGTTTAAATTTACATGTTGGAGAGCACTCAGGCTCCCGTTGCCCTTAAAAACGAGGGAGAAGAATACATCACCCCAGACCCTGTATAAATATATAAGAGGACCTTTCCTTAGTCGTGGCCTGCCATTCTTGCTGCTATGATTCCGTCATGAGGCTGTAAAGCCTCTTCCGCAGATGGGAGATGGGCAACTGTTCGAAATTTAGAACCGGTTCATTGAGATCACCGTTCCGATCGGGTACAGACCCGGCTGGAAACCGCATTCCAAATACCTCGTCCTCCCTGACTCTTCGTAATTTTCACATGTCCGCCCGAACTTTCACCACTAAATCGATTGGGAGACCTTTCCCAATACAGTGGTAGCCTCGTAGGAGGTTGTTTTAAAAAACCAGTTCATACAATTAAGGCTCTGCACTGGGTTCTCCTCAAATTTTGAATAAATGCTCGATTTCTTTCCAACCTATGCGCCCAAACGGACGCCGCGTAAGAGGTCATACTTTTGAAGACACCTCGGTACACCATGTACAAATGACGGCCCGACAGTCCGTAATCGTTTGAGCAATCCTCCTAATCTTGTGTATCACAGAGACGGCGTCCGTCGCTACTTGCCTTATGTGGTTGCTAAACAGCAACTACTCATCAAACAAAACACGTAGGTACTTATGAACTCGAACTTGGCTGATAACATAGCTTTTATACTTAATACGGGGGTTACGAATGTATGATAATTTATCTGCACCCTTGAGAAGCATAAACTTCGTCTTGGGCACAGAAATCCTTAAATTTTGAATGTCCATCCAGCCCTCTGCGGTTGACAAAGCCGCCTGCGCTCGGTCTTCTAGCTGCGATTGTGAATTACCACAAACTAACAAGAGACAGTCATCGGCGGTGACCACTTCCGGGAATGTCAGTCCCAAAATTCCCTCGAATACCAGGTTCCAGAGCAAGGGACGGAGAATGGAGCCCTACGGTCTTCCCCTGGTGACGGACGTTTTCAAAACTAGGTGCGCATCCTTAAACAGAGCCGTGCGATCCGACAAGTAGTCACGTACTACGGTCTGCAGGGCTACGGGAACATTACGGCTTTCCAACTCATAGAGGACAGAATTCCAACACAAGGAAGTAAATGCTTCCTCTATGTCAATAAAAATTGCCAAAACATATTTACAGTCGGCGCTTTCCACCTCGGCAAGAGCATTTATGATGCAACGTCGGTGCCAACCCCTTTCATGAAGTCGTACTGGCCTCGATTTAGAAATGAGTTCATATCGATGCTTTCCCAGAGCCGTTCCACAACCAACCTTTCAAGCAACTTGCCGATTACCGGCAAGAGACTGATGGGCCGATAACTGTTGACCTCACTCGGATCCTTTCCTGATTTTAAGAGCACCCTCACCAAATTCACCTTCCAACAAGTCGGAAATCAACTCCAGTTTAGGCACGCCGAGAACAGTCTGCCAAGCGGCTCTCTTATGACAGGCAGCAGATGATAGAAAATATCCGGGTCAAGTTGGTCAATACCCGGTGCCTTTTTCATTGCCATTCGAGAAACCACTCTGTCTATATCTACGGGTTCCACAGCCTGTACACCAGGGAATGGTGTCTCACCCGCTCTAACGCCGACTTCTGCTTTACCCTCCGGAGCATCTGAAAACATAGTATCCAGAAAGCCTGGTAAGTCGCCACAGATGTTAAAGTGTGGTCACGACCACCAAACTTGCATCGAACACTGGACAGCACATGCAATGGGTTTGGCCGGTAACATGACTTCTCGAGCTGCCAGGATGCGCTACAACTCACGCATGGAGTCTTGCCAAAACTTGAGTTTGGCTTCTTTGGTGGTATGAATTACTCATTACGGGCGCGCCGGTAGACCTTCAGCGCGCACGTCTTCAACGATAATCCCAGTTAGGGGGCGATGCTAGTATCTTCTCCTAGCGGACCTAGCTGTTGCCCGCAGCACAACTTGTCACCCTACTAATTAAAATATCTTTTACAAGTTTAAATGTTGTTTTCTTTACAACTTTACAATTTGTAAAGCGACTTCCTCTACAAAATTTGACGGGCACCATGAAAATCGGTGAAGTGAGAGCCGAAAACGTGAAAGAAATACGAACGGGCTGAGAATCGTGAAATTAGAACCTAAAAAATTATTTTAAGTTAGTTAAAAATAATCTGTTTACGATTAATTCCTCATATTAATTCAAAATTTATGCGTGGAAATATGAAATGGATAATTTGTAGCACATGAAAAATGCATATCTTTCCTGAGGTTCGCGAGAGATAACAATTTATACGAAGAATTGCCGAAGTAAATCACAGACAATCGTATTATTTATTTATTTGGTTTATAATGATTAGCACTTTAAAAATTTCTTTAAGAAAAGCTCTGATCCCTTCGAGCACTAATCCAAACGTCTTTAAAACTAGATTTCCAAGTTAATATGCTACCGTACTCTGAAGAGATTGTTGTAACTGAAAAACAAGTTTGAGAATTCGAACACGGATGTACGATCGCTTTCGACAAAAGCAATCTTTCAAATTCGAAGCGAAGAACTCTGAACTTCATTAGTTTCTCGAGTTTCTTCATTAATCGAACGATAATTTTACCAAAACGAATTCAAAATGCTCGATATCCTACACATTCATGCCTTAATATTGTTCCCGTTTTCTTACCAAACGATCTCGATTCAATTTTAATAGTTGCATCGTTCGACCTAGTTACGTTAATAGAGAAAATATTACGATTTAACAAAAGCGTTAAACAAAATAATACAAAACGAATTAGAACCCGACTTCGTACAGAATTAATTCTGCCTTTAATTTGAACTCGGTGAATTTAAATCATAAATACTTTAACGTTTTCATATATTACAAATTTCTACAGCAATGACCAACTCTCCAGTCTCCAGGTAATCACACTGACAATCGGATCATAATGTATCTTATCCGATCGACGACGCGGATGTGTTTACTTTTAAACGAGTTCAAGGTATGTTTAAAATCACAATGGAAAGTGTAGACAGGGCGATAATAAACTACGACGTAAAGATTAAAAAGTATATAGAAGATGAAGAAAAGAGGCTTACAGACGAATCTATAAAGTTCATAACAGATGCGCCCATAGCCGCTTAAAAGAAAAATTGATGAGTATATAGATGCTAAATTAAACGGTCGCATTACCGAAGGTATACGGTCTCGTGACCGCTAACCTCAAGACATATTTGGAAAATGAGATTAAATCTATACTCACTCAAATGAAAAGATAAAATTAAAAGTACTTCATAAAACATAGTGTATAACATAGTTCAACAGGTTTAGTACAAACGCGAAGTAATCTGTTTTTTTCGATAAATTTATTTTATCGTTTTGGTGTTATGATATACCTTGGTCACTCGAATCTGAGTAAGCGAACTATATATTGTCGTTGAATGGATTCGACGGCACGTGGCACTTAATAGCTTTGTAGTAGCCCTGAGAAGTGATGTTGTCGTCGATTGGCTTCGACGGCGGCTCGTAATTTATAAACTTATGGTAGCCCTGAAAAGGGCCGTTTTTTTCGTCAGCTCTGAGAAGAGATGTTGGGTCCGGAAGCTGGTCTCCGGCGAAGTCGGGGAGTTGCGGCTCGTCCATTGAAATCAGACCGGGCTTCCCCTCAGCAGCAGTTGGGTCCCGCTACTGCACGGCAATGGTGGCCCCCAGAGCCCCGCAGTGTCGGGTCGGCGTCGGTCGTCTTTCGCTTGCGCGGCCGAGGCGGTTCTACCCGAATGATCTCACGCAGGGCCGGCTCCTGCTGCTGAGTCCGCCGGCCAGGGCGATTGAAGCCCGGCGAGCTGAAGCAGGAAGGTAGCGTCCGCGTCCAGCGGCTCCCTCGGCGGGCCAGCTAAGCCTGCTGTATCGGGAGATATCGGCATCCGCCGGGAGGTCCCGCGCTGAGGCGGCCAGGGAACTTCTTCTGTCTTCTTCCATCTTCTTCTTGGTCTTCTCCAGGCGGTGGTCAACGATGAATTAAAAATTCACTCTCGTGCACGCTCTTTTATTGGAGCCACGATTCTCCTGGGAATATCCGTTGGATCTTTAACGGAATGGTTTTCCGCGGTCTTCTGCATCCCGATACCGTTGATAACCTTCTTCGATTCTTCGCCTATCGGGGCGATTTCTTACCTTAAGGGCAATAGTTGCCCTGATTCCTCATCTGACCTGCGAGGAGACCGTTGGCGCTCGGTGGGGAAGGGATTGTTAGGAACTGAGGGGCGCTCGGTGGTAGTGAGGGATTGTTATCGTACAAAAATTTGATTTCCAAAATTCGTTAGATCTTTTTGGTTTACGGATCCTTAGATCAAAATATTTTTTTCTGCGCATCTGTGTTTGTTTCTGTAGAGTATTTTCACCGCTAATAATCCAAAGAACGATCTGGATTCGATTTAGATCAACCTTTGTATCTTCGTGGAAACGTTGTTCAGTACTTCATCCGTTTTACGATTATTATTGAAAATCGTCGGCTTCAGACACGATAAGCATGTTTTTTAAAACACAAACTTTCTGAAAAATAAATACCTAAAACGAAAATTTTATAATGATTTTACGTTTCGATTCATCACTTCAACAATCATTATAACGATCCCTCATAATATACGTATAAGTGTGTTTTGAATAATCCATCCCTCAGTGTACGTTGAATAATTGATGTCTCCGGTGCTGTAAAAATCTTGTCACCGCACTTGGCTAATGCTTTGTACCGATTGCCAGTTCTTTATATGAATGTAGACGATTTAAAGGTTAAGTAATATTTTTTTTCACAAACATATTCGAATGATCAAAGTAGAACGATTAAAGAGCCTGTGCCCTGCACTTTTTCTTACGGTTAAATTAGAACATAGAATTAAACACTGTATCGCTCAAAATTTTGAACCGAACAAATAGAATACTAAGTCGTGACTGAATTTCTTCTGCTGTTTAAAACGATCCGCGTAAATAATTCAGCGATTAAAAGATTCGTGTAAATTAGTTAAGAAAAAATTGAGTACAGAATATTGAAATTTAACTTTATTAAAAAGCAAAACAGACTGAATCGTGAAAAAGGATTTTAACAGCACGAAATAAATAATTTTGCCAATAGGTCGGAAACAAAAATGTAATTTAACTTAAAAAAAAAACTGAAAAATTATATTAAAAATTAACGAAGGTGTTATTAATTACTCTCAAAGGTGCTCAAAGTGGCCCCCGTTTTGTTCAATACATTCCATTCTTTTCTAGCGCGTCTCATAACTTTAGGAGTACTGTTAATAGTTTCTGTAGCTTCTATTATGCGATTTCTTAGTTCCTTTTCTGAATCCGTTTAGTTGATTTCATCTAAAATCAGAGGCGCGAGGTCGTGAGATCGTGGTGGCCAATCGATTGGTCTGTTTCGACCGACCCGTTGTCTACCGTATATATTATTTAAATGACCCTTCACATTATTAGAAAAATGAGGAGGTCCCCTGTCGTGGACGAACCGTATCTCTAACCTGTTTTCATAAGAATTATCTTCCAAGAGAACGGGCAGGTTTGTTTCCAAAAAGTTTAAGTACGCTTCTCCTGTAAGCCACCTTGGTAAGAACAATGGACCGATAAATTATCAGCTAGAATTACCAAACCGTACGATAATTGAAAATGTGTGCTGGAATGCTGGAAATGTCTTGTCGAAGTCTCATGTGGAGTTTCATCCGCCCGATGATGGGTGTTACGGAAATTTACTACTCGATTTCTTACGAGGCATGATTCATCAGTTACCAGAATATGATAAAGGAAATTGCGATTTCGTGCCCGTTTTCTAATTAACCGTCGGCAGAATATCTTCCGTTTATTACGATCTTGCGGTACTATGTTGAACCCGTGTTACATCGAACGGGTACAACTACGCCTAGTGAAATGACGCTTGATTTTGAAATATTTAAGTGCCGTGATACCCGTGTAGTGCTTGTAGTCGGCGGAAATTTTACAGCATTTATTACTGCTTGTTCATTATTATGGTTTTTTGCGCTTCGTTGAAGACTCGTTTCGGTTTAAAACTGCCGGTTTCTGTAAATCGTCTCTCCACAGTTCCAAAAGTGCTACTCGATACGGGTAAATATCACGATACTCTTGAACCGCAGCCAAACCGTTAAATTAATATCACGTCTGTGTACTGTTTAAATGAATACGTATTTGCATCGTCAGATTATGTATTAAATAAAATTTTACTAAATTTTGTAAAATCTGTTTTCTCAGTACACAGAATCTCACAGATACCTTAATACAATACAAAAACCACCGTCAAAATGATTCAAGTACCGTTTCAAAAAGTTAATTGTCGATCGGCTGATAACAAATTAATTCGTGCCGTAAAAAAGTAATAAATAAACGATCGGCTGTTATTTCCAACCCGTGGGCAAAATTAGTTATTTCACGCCCTTAAAATTTTTTTCACAATTCAGTCTGTTTTGTTTTTTAATAAAGTTAAATTTCAATATCCTGTATTCGGTTTTTTATTAAGTAATTTACATAAATATTTTCATAATTAAATTTTCTACATTTTTAACCGAAAGAAAATTCAATCGACTTAATTAACCGTTTAAAAAAATTTTCTTACGTTAAACCCAAAAAACGTGTTATTTTTACCCCCGATTTTTGTGTTTTACGTCAGATAACTTTATAATGGACATAGAGTTCTGGGATTCATTTTTAAAAAATATTTTCAGGTTTTCATATGAAGAAATTAATTTACCTTCCCGGAATTTCAGAAAGTTTTCATATCAGCGGAGGAGCAGAAATCTGGGCGAAATCTTTTGCTAGCCGTAACTCGCTGACAAAGGCTTTTCGGGCCTACGTTTATGTGAATTTTTTCCTATTTTTAACTATAGAATCAGCTCCCGAGAGATTGCCGTATAGTTTTGAATCGCTTTGTTATGCCCTAATTTAACTATATAAAAATCCTCTACTGTGCATTATATCGATAAAAAAAAATGAAAAACACTTTTAAATCTTCTACGAAGACCGTGTAATTTTCCACTTTAGTTATGCGGAAAAACTTTACGACCTAATCATCAAAATAACAAAAAAAAAAAGAATTATTGAAATTTGATGACGAGTAAGATTTTAACTATTGAATCAAGAACTTCTTTGAAGTCTGTTAAAAAAACTGTATATTACAGGAGTAATTTTGTAAAAAAAAATCGGTCGTTCTAGTAAAAAGACCGTGATGTAAACAATTGAAATTAAAAATGAAATGAATGAAATAAACCACGAGCTATTGTTACGATGATGAACGCGTAAATAAAAGTAATAAAAATAAACAGTGCATTGTCTATGCGAATGAATGAATACGAACTCCTACATAAGGCTAATTAACCGCTAATAAGAATAATAGTACATATATGCAAAACAGGTGTTAAAGAACTGAAATAGTTTTCCCATGCGGCTGCTTTCTCTCGATTGTTTTCCAGTTTCAAGAGTCGGCTAAAGAGGTTATATTTTCGTTCTAGGACTTTAGTGTTTTACACGGCTTCCTAAGCGACAGAATTCATAATACTAGTAGTAATGCGTACGCTATGTGCAACGTATCTTCGTTAGTATATCCTTGTCGCGGTAATAGTAGTAGTAATAGGCCCGGCTTGCGTCACTTGAACAATCAATAGGATTTGGTTTTTAACAGTCGTATAATATAAAGCTGTACATAGAGCACCGCATATGAAGACATATTTATTTTTTTTATCGAGGTCCTGACGTATTAAGGATTAGAACTCTACAAAAAGAGGTAAATAATATTTCTTAATATATTATTAACGTTTTATAACAATTACTATGTATAAAATTCGTTTACGCAACTAACGAGAATTTCTGAATAGATTAAAAAGTAACTTACAAGACGATTACTTAACCCGATAGAAAGTTTTTCAGATAATGCCGAATAATAATTTCTAGGGACCGGTCTGGGATTAACAAGCTTTTTCTTTTCTCTCTCGAGTATTACAATAACCTTACAGAAGGAAAGTAGTAATATCGTTAAAAAAATGAACGTCCGTATATTCGCGCTTCTAAATGTATTTCAGTCGCTTAAATTCACAAGTAAATGAACTCTGATAAAATTTTTACGTCGGTAAGCATTTGTATTCTTTTTATTTCTTAAGAACAGTCAAAAGGTACAATCGTGCGATTTTAAGAAGGGACTAATAACTTTAGTACCAAAAAATTCGGCAAAGTGTTTCATAACTTTCAGGGTTTTGTCCTCGACAAAGTTTTATTTCAAATTCGCCACGTTGTTTTTAAATATTATTGACATGGTTATCCAATATTTTCAGTACAACTGCGAAGAAGGATCAAAATGTACAGTAAAAATATTCGGGTCCGATTTAATCCCTTGATCAAATCGCGTTTCTTACTTTAGAAATTATGCGGTATAAAAGTACAATCGAGACAAAAAATCCGTAGTAAACGATTTGGATCGCGGCCGATCCCTATGAAAAATGACGTCACTATCGTAAAATTAAGTTTTGTTAAATGTATAAATGCTAGAGAATCAAAGCCTTTTAATACAAAAATGTGGATCCCGTCTGATCCCCTTGCCCATTCAGCTTCTTTGATTTTTGGGGCTTAAAAATTTGTTTATCGGAGTAATTATTTATTCGATAAATTGGTTCAATCTGGTCCAGTCGTATTATTTAATAGCGCTAAAAGTCAAATTATAGTTTACTAAAGAAAATGTACGTATATATTTTATGATATATATATATATATATATATATATATATATATATATATACATAAAATACAATATATATATATATCTATATGTATACAAATATAACTTACTCTCTTGTCCGATGGCCTCAGGCTAAAGCTGGGATGCATATAACCACCAAAATTAAACTTCTTTTAGTCGATGAGTGGTTGAGACATGCGGCAAAGACTACGTAGATTCATATAATGTGCGGAGGCAAACAACGCTGAAAATTCCCTATCTCTAAATCTGACTTAAAACTATGGAATTTTAGGTTAATCGATAAGTATTTTAATCGTACAAATTAAAAATTGCAAAAACTACCCTTCTTTGTACGAAGTAAAGGAAGTATTGTGATCGCGAAAAATTTCGGTTTTCAGATTTCAACGGAAATATCCATTTTAACCATCCCTGAATCCATTTTGACTAGACTTCGGCGTGACGTCTGTACATACGTATGTATCTCACGTAGGATGTTGAAATTTTGGATTAGGATTGTTGTAGCATCTAGTTGTGCACCTCCCCTTTTGATTGTAATAGACTGAACCAAAAGCGTTCAAAAAAGCCCAAAATCCCCAAAAATTTGGATTTTGGACTTTTTCTTAACTTCAGTAATAAGCTCTCATTACGAATCTTTCAACGGTAATCATAAGCGGTACTTATTTTCATCGTTTCCGGAGTTATAGCCAAATAAAACTTTAATTAATGAAATACGAGTATTTGGATCTTACAACGGAAGGGACATCGGTTCGAATCAGACTTCATCCCCCTCTTTTTCTTTGTTAATTTTTTTTAAATTTAAATATATCGATTTTTTTTTAAATTCAGAAATTATTAGTGAAATAAAATTTTATGTACTTTTAAAAATGTACGTATGTAATTTAACAGGCACTATTACATATGTGTACATGTAATAGATTTGGTGAAACATTTGATTATTTAATATTTATTGAAAATTATAATTTAAAATCTTTTTATTTTTGGATTTTCTAGTTTAATTTCTGTTTAATTTTATCTACATTAAATTTAAATACAGAGTGACTGAAAAATAGACCCTCGCAAGAACAACATATACACTGAGGCATAAATACCCGATCTTTAATAAATTGCAAAAAATTCTATCTTTTAGTTCATTATTCCTCTGATATTGTCGGACAATATCCTCTCTAAGTCGGAGTTGATCGTCATTTCATTTATTTGTTTTTTGTTGTCAATTATTTAATCGTTCTTTGGTTTTTTTTTAATTCTTCCGATCTTAATTTGCGTACACGTTCTCCAGTTTTCAAATTTTCTCTCTCTTTATATTTATCATCTTCTCTTAATATTTTTATTCTTTCCTTGGTTTTTACATTTTCTTCCTTTTTATATTTATCATCTTCTCTTAATGTTTTTATTCTATTTTTGTTTGCAACATTTTCTTCCTTTTTATGTTTTTGGTTTGCAATATTTTCTTCCTATTAATTTTTTTTTCTTCTTTATATTAATCATCTTCTCTAAATTTTTTAATCTTCCCTTGTTCTTAATATTTTCTTCCTCTTTTCATTCATTTATTTTCTTGTCGTTTTTTTGAGATGTATTTGTTAATGTTATCTACATTTTATCCTGTACGATCGTTACTTTTTCATTTTTGATTATTTACCAAATAATCCAACAATAAAAACCGAATATTTTACACCGTTAATATTTTACCACTCCCCGTCCGCAGTCTGCCCAGTGTCGGCAAAACAGATCACGGCCATGTCTCCCGCCAACGCTGTAAGCAGCGAAACTGAGAAGTACAATCGCTATCAGCTCGGGACCGCCAATCCGTAGTCCACAGGGAGCTCATGAGTAGAACCGCTGCCCCGTTGGCCGACGTAAGCGAAATTACCGAAGTACCATGTCGTTGCTCGGCCCAGAAGTGTGCGTTGGTGTTATTGCACGGACGTGGGGTTGGATTTTCCGGGGCGATTGTCTGGGATTGTTATTTAAACGTATAATAAAATAACGTAGGTTACAAACTTAATAAACATGTTTTCCGATACGATTTATAAAATGTTCACGACCCATTTTAAAACGGGAAAAAGATATTTTTTCATTCTTTATACTGTTGGAAGCGTAATAATATTATATATATATTATATAAAATGTAATTTGGTTATCAGTAATTCTCTCTACCCCTTTACCTAAACAACAGCGATCCTACTTCCACCCTACTGTACTATTTAGATTACAACTGTAATCTAAATAGTACAGTACAACTTTGTGCGGCAGTAAATATAATAGTAAACTGGAAGTTATTCGCTAGAATTCAGTCACGCAATTTAGCTGCATCGCCAAACGGCGATCACAACACCGTTAACTGTTGAGCTAACAACAACATCAACGCAACAGAAATGTAGTATCGCTAGAATATTCTACGCTTCTAATCACCGAATTGTATATGCCAATTATCAGGTAAGAAAACTACCGCATTATTTCGAAACAAACTTTAAAAGTAATAATTATAACAACTCTGTCAACCTACTCTTAAATCGATATTAAATGTCATAATTTGTAAAACTGGATTAATCTTTTAATAAGTCGACGTCTGTAAAGCCATTTCAATAAATCGTACCGAAATGGTCGTAATAATTCTTGGAAAATCTGGGAAAAATTTAACTGTAAAATTAAGGAGTAAAATATATTACGCTATAATAAAAATACCGAGCTTCACTTCGATCTAATTTTTCTTGTCGTTCTAACATCGATTAACGGTCAAATCATCACTGAGTGAATACATTCCGACGGTCTTTCTGTTTTAACTGTAGAGAAAGTACTTCGGGTAAGTACATCGGTTAGCAAATGATTATCGTGAAGTAACCGGATGCTCAAACCTTATATTAAAAAGTAAAACATTACTTTAAAAATTTACACTTTAACTCCTAAAGAGAACCTTAGCTCAAAAGGCTTTCGCAACCTATTATGTCATATTTTGTTTTGTTTGAAATAAATGCAGATTTCTCATCTTTTCTTTTCTTAAAAATGCATTATTTCAATTTGGCGTTGTTTTTCTGTACGCCTTTCTATATTTTAAATAAAAATGAAACTAAAATATTTCTTTTTAAAACTAAACTAAAATTCCGGGATCGATTTCCCGGAAATCGATCCCGGTTTTAGAACCGGTTCGTGTCTTTTCTTTAACTTTGGCGCTTCAAACGATTCAAATTTAAATAACGTTGAATAATAATAGTATTCTACTTTTTAATATCTATTTGAAGAAAAAAACTTTTTCTTTTCAATATTTTGCCGGTAAAAATGGCAGGTCTTTTATATTAAAGATTTTTATACTTAAAAACGGCAGGTGTCTTTTTATACTTGATCACACTTACGGGTAGGATATTGCGTTTTAAGAATAATTTTTTTTGTTCTAGAAGTTAGGTCGAATGAAAATGTTATTAATTTATGTGTTTTGTAACGTTAAAAAAACCTCCGATGCTAAATTATTCGAACAGATAATGTGTTGTTCGTCACTGGTGCCTACATTTAAGATCGATTCTTCTCCAAAATGCATCGGCGCAAAACCTTTTATATTTTTTATTCGCGCAACTTTTAAAATTACAATTAATAATTATCGTCAGAATATACTACGAGTAAATTTAAATATTTGGGCGGTACGAGTTTTTTGTTCGATATTATTCTATAATGGCTGTACAGATTTTCATAAAACAGCGTAGATAACAAACGTTCCGCCTCGATTCCGCGAATGACAACGCGTATATCGATTTCCCTAAGATCAAAAAAAGTGATGTTGAGTACGAAATAAAAAAAAAAAAAAAACGTGTAGAAATGGCGCAGATGGTAAGCCATGCGGGTTTGAGACCCGACCGCCAATCTGTTGTTGAATTTTAATCAACGCCTCCTGGGGTACTGATCCGTGGATGTAACAAGCTACAGGTACACCGGTCAAAAAAGAACGAGGTCGCAGGTGCCCCGCATTAAAAAAGCTGCGTTAAATATCTGGAAATATATTTTCGATTCTAGGAAAGTAAATTTCAAAAATTTATACGCATAAAATAGAGTTCTTTAACGTTTTTATGAATGAAAAACGATTAAAATTAATTTAAACGTAATCTATATATATATAAAAATGAATGTTTGTCTGTCTGTATGTCTCTTATGCCTTCCTAAACCGTTCATCCGATTACGATGAAACTTTGGTGAGTTGTACGCACGCCTGCGAGAGTTTCTGAATTGGTTTGGAACCGCTAGGTGGCGCTGGGGTCGATGTATTTCGAAAAATTGTAAGTACGGTCCGATTTGCCTCGTATTCAGAATATATGTTACTTGCATGGAAAGAAATGCCTCTGCAAAAAATGGACCCGCTAGATGGCGCTACGGTTGAGATATTTGGAAAAATTGTATTTACGGTCCGATTTGACTCGTATGTGAAAAGACAAATTTTTGCAAAAAACTATAACCGCTAGGTGACGCCGGTGTGGAAATATTTACGAAACAAACAAATATACAAACAGACTTTCTTCTTCTATATATATAAAAGGTAATGTTGGTATGTATGTCCGCTATAAACTAAAAACTGCTGGACCGATTTACATGCCGGAAAAAGGGAAAAATCAGTAAAGGTAAATAGGGGAAAAGTGAAGAAGGGAAATAGGGGAAAAGTGAAGCAGGAAAAAGGGTAATAGAGAAAAAGGAAAAAAGGGAACTAGGGACTAAGGATAAAAAGAGATAAAGCGAAAGGTTAAATTTTGTGATGCTCCGTAATGTTCATTTTGTTAATGTTTTACCAAACTTTCAATTGTGTTCATTTAATATATATATATATATATATATATATATATATATATATATATATATACACTCAAAGCTAGCAATAGCGAACCATTGCCGGTTCTGCTAGTTATAAATAAAAATTAATACGGATTTATCGTTTAAAATAAACTAATATCGAATCTCTGAAAACCGATTAAAAAAGACACGACAAGAAAAGACTATTTACAATTAAAGTAGGTTGAGTATTGATTTTACAACGTTTAAAACGTGTTGAATTTTTAGGAATGCAGCAGTTCGTTTACCTCACAATAACATGAACGATTTACATGTAGGCAGACTTAACTAAATTTTGTAGTAACATCCTTAATTCAAGCACGCAGATAACAATATAACCGATTTTTAAATTATCACCCGTCCGGATACCGTTTTAAAAAATACCGAAACTCTTAAAAATTTAAAGAGATTTCCATTCAATTTTTCTTCGAAAATTATCGACCTTCATTTTCGAACTCTATTAACCAAACAAACAGTTAATATCATACGCAATCGGCTATTAATCTTAAAGGGTACCGTCGGTTTCTGACGTTCAATTAACGGCACTATCCCAGAAACGGTTGAAATAAGAACGATGAAGATTAAATATAAAAAATTAATCCGGGTATATTCTTGAACCGTGTTGTGAGCGAGTAGTACTTATCTAATAAAAACATATCATAGTAATTTTCTAAACGAAAAAGAATCGTAAAAAATAAGCTCTCCTAAGATACACGTCGCCTACGACTGCATCAGAGAATGGATGCCAGGAGTAGGGTTGCAAATAGCACCAGAAAAAACAGAGGCAGTTATGTTAGCAGCCACCAAATAACGACCCAGGCTGATAACTACAGTAAAAGGTCAGCGCATCGCATCCAAAGCGACCGTTAAACACTTAGTAGTTTGGATCGATGCCAGAGTGTGTTATGGGACGCATGTATTACAGGAAAGTAAGAAGTCGTGGGGGTAGTCGCTGCTCTACTGCCCAACTGCGATGGACCGCGTCAACATCGACGGCAACTTCTTATAAGTGCGACTCGCTCCGCCTTATTGTACGTCGCTGAGGTGTGGGCGGGAGCCACGGTGTACGCCAAATACAGGGGAGCCCTGGTTGCGCATCACAGACGGTGCTGTCTCCGCGTTATATCTGCGTAGCGAACTGTCTCTAGTGCGGCTGTAGAAATCTTGCCTGGCCTTCTTCCCGTCGATCTGGTAGTCGAGCGACGAAGAAGGGCGAGCGAGATAAGAATTCTACCCACCGAGGAAAGGAAGTTGCAAACGGCTAACATAACGGGCGAAATATACAATATACGGCAGCGGAGATGGAACCGATGTGAGAGAGGACGGTGGACACATCGAATGATCGGCGACATAAGCGCCGGGTTACTTCCTAAATCGGTTTCTGGCAGGCCATAGCGGTTTCAGATCATACCTGTTTAGGTTTGGCCTGGACCACTCAGATGAATGCTCTGTCCGCCAAGAGGAAGAAACCGCTCACAACGTGTGTTTTAGACGCACACGATACGAACGTGAGAGGAGAGGCTTTTTAGAAGCCCTACAAAAACAGCATATGTTCACACCAGAAGCGGTGCAAGATATATTACAGCACTCGGAGAGAAATCGGAGAGCTATTGCAGACTATGTCAAGGGAGTCGTGCAAAATTTCAAAATCCGGGAAGAGACCCGTGCAGGAGCGAGGCGTCGGAGGGTACGTGGGCGGACAGGTTTTCTACTGAGCGCCTAGGGGCTCCCCAAACGTGTGGGAGTCGCTTTGGCGTGATGAAGCTGCGGGTACTCCGCTCATCTGCCGGACAGCGGCTTTGGTGGTTAGCGTGACAAGCGTGTACACTGTGTTTGGGATACGAGTGCTAGCTGTGACTGGATCGTGGTGGTTCTTTGGTGTGACGTGTGATATGTACATCGCATATCCTTTTTATTATTTTATAGTATTAGGTGTCTATTATATTGATTTTGATGTTTGTCTTCCTTTTTGCCTAGTGTGATTGTATCGTATATGATGTTTCAGTTTGTTATTGCACGCGGGTGCCTGGCATATGTGTACATATGGTGTTGCGTTGTTCTACGATCGTGAATGTTCGGTTTGTATTATGACTATACTGCTTTATAGTTTGCTGTAATCGTTTCTCTGTATAGTATGTTTGTATTTGGACTGAATCACGGTTTGCGATTTGTTTCACGGTCCTTGTGTCTTTGTCCTTCTCGTGAGCGATCCTTGCTGTAGTTAGCTAAGTTGATTCCGGTTGCGTCATGTATATTATAACTGTATTATTTTCTAGTTGTTCCTGTTCGAGGATGCCTGGTTTTTACGTACAGATGATGTACTACATTGATTTATTTTTTTGTAAATACCGGTTTGTACATGTCGATTACTGTATTAGAATTAATACGATTGGCGTACGGTTTTGTGTGTGCGGGTGAGCTCCCCCTCCCCGATGAAACGCCTCGTTGGCTATTCCAGAGAGGGTGGATAGCCAGGGATGGCGGTTTAGTCGGTAGTGCGCAGGTTTTCATACGCATGTTAGCGAGCCCGAATTGCTTAGGCGTCCGTAAATGGAATTCTCCGCCTCTTAATAAAAAAAATAAAATCTCAACGTAATAACGTTTAAGAGGATCCTGGGTAAGAAAGTAAATGAAATATCCCTATAATCTGAAGATTCTGGGCGATGTCTCAAGGAGCTGCATCCTGATGGTCACTCCCGACTTTGCTGATGAGCTTTTAAAACAAACGACCGGAGCAGGCGATACCATTTAAATACTAAATTTAAAAAAAATATTTACTCGAAGATAAAACGGCATACATTAAAATAAAGTCGTTAAAAATCAATCTTGATTTTACCGCTATTTGCAAAAACAATTTTTAATCTGCATCGTTAGAGGGAAGACATTTAAAAAATCGATGAATAATATACTTTGAAACAGTAAACGAGCAATACATCACCGACATTTAACATAAAGTATGCGAAAGGATAGGAAAGGATATAATAAGTCCTTTCCTGACTTTAAAAAAGTAAAAAAAAAAAAAAAACAGTTTTTTAAATTCTTATCAGGGATTTGCGTAATGATAAACACAACCGTCTAAATGAATGAACTTATGTAGTCATAAGATTAACCGCAGATATAAATACATTCAAGTATACGTAACAGATATTTTTAAATTACATTTTAAATTATATAAAATTATTAAAATGTAAAATTCTTAAAAAAATTATTTAATAATGTTATCGACAAGATAAATTTATAGATATTACAGCAAATATATATTTTTTAATATATATTACTAAATATTAGGTAATTATTATACCGTAAATCAGGTTTCATAGTAAATCAGAGAACGGTCAAATCGATCAGTATTATTAAGGAAAGGACACATTAACTGTTATGATACAACGATGTTCATTTTTTTACTCGCTCGAAAAAATGTTCAAAATAATAGGGGTCATTCTTCAAAGTAGATGTATAAGTTTCTCGGGTCCCGTTCAAAACGATCTACTTTCTTAATTGCATTGTTTAAAACGAGTTAATATTTGATCGAAATGAAAATAAATTATTATATAACGAAGCGCTTTTCAAATATGAAAAATTTGCACACTGTAGTTCCACAAAGAATCTTCAGACTTAAAAAAATAATTATATCTTAAATCTAAATTTAATTATTATTTTTGTTAAATACAGCCGGTTTCAAATAACTACGCGTTTCCAAATCGCAAAGCGGTTTGAACTTCTATCGAGTTCAATTAATTTCTAAAAATCGTTTTATAAAAATACCACACGTTTCACACCGTATTAATAACGGATAGGGTAGCATTTAATAGAAAGAAATAGTTATAGTGCAGTAAAATGGAATCAGATTTGAGAAACCGTATTGTGAAATGTATATTCGAAGTGTACTTCTTCTGTAAGGGTGTGAAACACAGGACGGTATTAAACAGGAAAAAGAAAGGCTGGAGGCATTATAAGAATAAAACGGTAAACAAAACGAAAAATGAAGAAATAACGAGGCGAGTGAATAAAAAGAGAAACTTAATCGGAATATATCAAATCGAAACGGGAAAGTTAACCGACTAGAACGTATCATGAGAGGAGAAAGGAATAATTAAAACGGTGTAAAAACATACAAAACAGAGACGGTGGAAAAGGTTAAAAATGACGTGATGTTCTAAAAGGACACGGGAGCTATGAAAAACTCAAGCGTTTAGATTGAAATAACAGAAGAGAACGATGAAAGAGAATGGCCTCAGGAGTTGATAACGACAATATTACATTATATATGTTGTACCGCATAAATTAATTACTGTAATTATTAATTTTTTGGCGAATTAAATCTTCACCATCATCCTTTTCTCAGCGTACGCTTAGCCTTATTCGTAAAACTAGATAGTATTTTTTTTCTTTCCTTATGCAAGTAAATAACTCTGTTCGTTATTAATATAACAAATGTTTACGTTTAACAATGAAATTTAAAATAAGAAGAGAGAACACTAAATTCAACATTAACATAAAACGTTAAATTTATTTCTTTCCTTTAAAAGAAAATTAAATTAAGATCTTTCACGTTCCTTTAAATCGCCTTTTTTCTGTAGTATTTGCTAACGATGATTGTTTAACGATCGTAATGCCTATCTAGTTTTACATTTTTATCTTTTTTGTGAAAAGCTTTAGAGTATTTTTCTGTTTGTGATTTTACTAAGAACTAAGCCTAAAGTTAATTTGTAAAATATTACGACCGAAAATCAGTAAAAATATTTCAATGAAATCATCAATTAAGATAAAATATGAATTATGTGATAAACCAAGTCCAGGACTAGACATTAAACTACCTTAATTACTCTAATGAAGAGATTGTCCTTTCTCGTCGTCTACCACTTTCCGTTATCCTTTACTCCTTTCTTACTCGTTTTAAGTTCTGCAGGTACAGTCTGACCCTACCGTATTCCCCGTGCCGAGGAGGTCACGACCAGAAAAATCAGTGCAACCTTGGCATCTTATCGGGGAGGGGGTTGTTTCCTTTCTGGTGGTTACATAACAAGGTTAATGGCTCAAGTTCCTATTAAATAAAGCCGTGCATCCTAATCCCCACTGCCCCGATAACATAACAATGAAGTGAGGGTTACAAAACGAAAAATTAATTCCGACTTTATCTGTACCGCTACGTATTAGTAACAGTAATCAATAAAATAAAAATGATAATGATATCATCATCGTTACTATCATTGTAAAATAAATTATCATTGTCTGACAAAATTACTATAAAATACTGGAATCGTTACGCCAAACGCTAATAGTAATCAAAAAGACCTGTACTTGTTACCATTTATATGCCTAATTTAATATCGGCGAACACGGTAGCAACTCAGATGCGAGCCGGTGCACAGTATACTACGTCCTGGTACAAGCATCACTCCTGCCGCCCAGTTGTCTCACCGTAGCGGCGCTGCGACCACACCGCTCTCAGGCTCTTACAAAAGAGCGTGTACGAGAGTGCATTTTCAATTCATCGTCGACCGCTACCTGGAGAAGACCAAGAAAAAGAAGCTAGAAGAAGTTCTCCGGCCGCCTCAACGTGGGCCCTCCCGACGGATGTCAACATCCCCGCCGGAGCAGCAGGCCTGGCTGGCCCGCCGAGGGAGCCGCTGGACTCGGACGCTACCTTCCCGCTCAATCCCAACCCGTAGAGGGAAGACACTCACCTTGTGACGTTACTGGACGCCACACAACCCCCTCCGTTCCAAGTCCTGAGGGGCTTTACCGGAGGTCGTCTTTAGACCCTCTTTTTCTTCTTTCTTTTTCCTGTTTAACCTCCGTTAACTACCGTTTAGATAATTCTTCAGAGGATGATTGAGGATGATATGTGTGAGTGTAAATAAAGTGTAGTCTTGTACATTCTCAGTTCGACCGTTCCTGAGATGTGTGATTAATTGAAACCCAACCGCCAAAGAACACCGGTATCCACGATCTAGTATTCAAATCCTTGTAAAAATAACTGGCTTTACTAGGACTTGAACGCTGGAACTCTCGTCTTTCAAATCAGCTGATTTGGGAAGACGCGTACACCACTAGAACAAACCGGTGGGGTGTCTTTAGACCCTCTAACCGATTACATCTCACATATCAGCCAGGCCTCGGTCGGAATGGCAAAGATGTAAATGCCTCGGCAGATATTTTTATCGGTAAAATACATAACGAATTTCGCCTTCACGTAGGCTTCAAACGGATTCTTCACATCTAACCTAACACGATTCCCTCAAACTAACTGACCGAAACCGCGGAAGCGTGAACCTCGCGCCTAGTAAAGATTTGAAAGTATCGTTCGTGACTGTGAATGCCTCAGAAAACGAACGAGTTTAAAGTTAAATCGGTGCTACACTCATATCGATCAAAATTATGTTTCACGCAACGTAGAAATTCAGACTTACACTCAAATAAATCTACCGATTGAGGTCACCTAACAAGGGGAACGCAACCTCATTCTGGTCCGCGCAGGAGCCGGGGACAAACCCCGCACCCCCACCCGATCCCATCATGGTGTCTCGCGTGGCATTACCAAGTCACGATCAGGACCGCCACCGGCGGAGGGAAGCGAAGCCCCCGGTCGCACGGGCTACCATAACCCGGCGGCGCAGCCACCCCACCAGCGGGAGCCCCAAATCGAATGACAAACAATACCGATATAACCGTGGCACGATGCCAACGCGCCTACTCCCAACCGATCCAATGCCTAAGCCGGAACCCTAGCCATCCGGGATCCTACCGCTATCGAGTACCTCGATTAAACTCCCTCTGCAGACCTATCACTGCAAGGGCGCGAAGAAAACCACCCGCTGTAGACCACTCTTCGCGGATCATCCAGTTAATAAAGAGATCAAGAAAGGAATGCGCTCTCAAGTTCCCTAACAGCTCGTGAACGTTCGACCTCGTATCGGGGGCAGACATAGAGGACGCGGTCCACCGTATCATCAGTCCCGCAATCCGGGCATCGACTCGAATCCACCAAACGAAACCTAGTCAAACTCGTCTGAAAGGCATCATGCTCGGAGAGAAACCGTGTCGTATACCGATCGCACCTAAATCAGATACTATAGGAAATATACCATGCGTGTAGCGACCTGTGGGGGATTCATCCCATCTGACCTACCAAGATGCACCCCGGTCTTCAATCTCCTGCTTTCGTTCTGACGTCAATAGGTTATTTACCTTGGAAATGTAGCGTTCCTTATGCTCATTAGCCAAGGTATCTATCGGTTTGACTTTATTTTTATAAATTTATAATTTTTATCGATAAATGCGTATTCTTTCCGCCGACTATTACTTCTAAACTCCAGCCGATGAATCAGGGCATTATACAAAATTTTGAGCAAACGTACAGAAAAAGGATCATAATGAAAACGTTACCAGAAATTAATCTTCTTCATCGTCTATGGGAATATAAAAAATCTTGGAATGATGTGACCTCACTTTAATAAACCGTTTTAAAAAAGCTAAATTTAAAAACTCACGATAACCCGTTATTTCGTCGGACTACCAGTGAAAACCTTTGTTCTAGCAATAATAATGGTGATGATGAAGACGATAATGAATGGCAGTCAGTTACCGGATGTTTTGCGAGTACCCAGCGACCTAATTTTTTGGGATTATGTTTCTATAGACGACGGTTTGGAAGCAGCCGAAATTCCCTATTGACAAAGATATTGGAATTAATACCGTTAACTTAAAGGCAAATGAAAACGACACCGTAGTGACAGATTCGGATAACGACAGTGATGGATGAACTATCCTGCGTATCGTCCCCAACTCTAATGGTAGTTACGGATAACGTTGATTCTGTTCGACGATTCGTCGAGTCAAAAGATGATAAACCACAATCGGTTTTTTCCGCGGTGGCAAATATAGAAAAGCGGTTGACTGCACTGCATCAGAATAAACGATATCAGACAAATATCAACGGTTTTTTAACCGATTTTAATTAAATTTAGTTTTTTTTTAAGGAAGAACCAATTATTTTACCCTTTTTATTTTATTTTTAATAATTTTAATATTGCTTTTATTTTATTTGAAAAACTTTTAAAACACAATCCTTGAATTTAAAACCGAATCGTGTTTTATATACAATAATTATATGTTTTACTACTCGTATTAAAGTTACATCCTTTTATACTTTTCATTCGTTAACGATTTTTGTGCAATAAATTGATTCAGTGAGAAAATCATGTGATTAACGTACAGTATTTTTGTGCGTATTTATTAGCCTACATTTTGTTTAGTGTCTTCTAAGGTAATGAATACTCTTCAGGTAAGTTAAATTTAATTTAGTAACTACATACATACTATATATATATATATATATACACTAAACAGCAGTACGTACTGTATACTATATTTATAATGCCGAATCATATCGTGTAATAATATTGCTGTGGTACAATAAGACTGTATATGGAAAAAATATAATATTTTTTTAAATAGTGCTGTACATTTTACGCGAGTGAATTTACAGCGGGTAGTAATTTCATAACATGTTTCTCTAACTCGAATTTTCCGTAAGCGGAAGTGTTTTTATTCCCTTGAATATTCGAGTTATAGGGATTTCAGTGTACGTAAAAATAAAATTAAAGTCCAAGTAATAGTTTGTTATCAAAAAGATAACCGCCTGCTTCTCGTCATCACTAAAATTCTAATTAATTAAAATTAAGATACTTCTAAAAACGTTTAATGGAATCAGCGTAGAAAACACTTAACAGTGCTTATACTACCCGATAAGAAAATAAAATTCTTACACTTCACTGCACTACAAACACACACAGACCAACGACAAACAGTTCTAAACCTTATTGCCGACCGGCAATAAAGCTATATAAAACAAAAAAAAAACTATAAACAAAGGTCATCCGTTATCCAAACACTATATATATATATAAGTGTATAACAAACACGTCCAAATAATCAACCACAGTTTCCAATGTACAATCCGTTAAAGAAAAACCGCAAAACTCGATCCAAAACTAAATAAACACAGAGTAACAGACCACGTCTACTCTCCACAAAACCTCCCACTCGAATATCGGGGGAGAGACCTACCACAACGCTTACTCACGACCTGATAGGCCCTCCCCCGCTGATCGTTTTCAAGTTCATCCAGGATCTTGATCCAGACATCCTTTTTTGCCTTATTTATCGCTGCATTTAATTCTTTCTTTGCGGAGCAGTAGCAAGCATCCGACATTCCAATCTGTCCGTCTTGTCGACGCCTTGCTCTTAGGAGGCGTCTTCTCACAGAATTGGCCTTGGCTCTTAATTTAGCGACGGGAGCAAACCATCAATAGACGCTTTTGTGCAAACGTCTCCCCTGTGGTCTTTCTACTGTTCACGCTTCTCGAAGTGATCTCGTCAGAGCAGTTAATCTAAAGCGAGGTCAACGCAGCGTGCACGACTCTCGTCGTTAGAGTGACCGCAGGTCTCCGCATTTCTACCCTGGGGGGTCCAACGTGATTAATTGTTCGGAAGTTGAAGGTGATCGTCTTACTATCCGAGATAAATTCATTCTCCATTATCCTCCAGTCTTGTATTCTTTGGCAATGACTCTCCGATATGGCCGTTATATCTACTACAGAACCGGCTCCCCTACAGACACAGGTGGGAACCGTCGGACGATCGAGAACGACCACCTCCACGGCTCCCAACATGGTGGTCGATGCGTATCCCCTTCTGGTTGATCTGATGCCGGCTAGCTCAACGCATTCCGCATTGAGATCACCGGCCAACAGAACCGGTCTCGCAGAGTTCCTTACTAACCTCTCGATCCGATTAACCTCTCTTCCGTACTGACCTAAACTATACGTAAGATTATCTACTGATGCCCGTGTTATTAATCTATTAGAAAATAATCCACTATTATTAGAAAATATTTTCAGCTACGCCACATCTGAATTGAATTTTCCTACTTTTGTTATTCGTATATCCTTCGCTAGAAAAATTAAAAAGTAATAAAATCGTGAAAAAATTCAACTACGGAGATGACATTTAAGGGCAAGAAAAAGCCGCATAAGATTTCAAAAATATTTCAACAAATTCTGCTTTATTTTTTAAATATATACCAAATAACTAACAAAAAGAAATAAAAAATCACCCTATTGATATCTTTAAACAAAGTAATTTATAAAAAAGGTAAATTTTCAGCAGAAACAATTAGAAAAAAAATCGCGGTAAAACTATAAGTTATTCCTTGTTACATGGGTTTACTGTTTTGTATCGACACACGTATTCATAAAATCAATAACTTACATAGAAAGGCTTTAGAATACATCGAACAGTGTGATTAAACTCGGATGAAAATTTTAAAATAAATTATGAATAAAAGACTAAGATACTATTAAGACACTACTCCATAGTAGATTGAGACACATTTGAAGCTAAATATAGTTTCAAAATCTGTATTCTTAAAAAAAGCTTTTCCTCGGCTTTTTAGAGTTACTTACGGCTTCTCATCATTGTGAATTAATTAAAATTTAAGAAATTATTATACACAAACAATTATTAACTCTTGAAAAAGGTTTCAAATAAATCGATAGATATCTGCTAGAAATGTATTATTTTTATATTTCCCCAGATGTATGAAATGAATTCAGATGAATACAACAGCGATGATGATCGACCCAATTTAGTACCAGTAATGACAAGAAAACATAAAACCGGTTTCTCCTTCAGACGATCACCAATAAAATTACGCAAATCAGGTAAGGAACAGCTAAAACTATGTTACAAAACAGCTGATTTTATATGACACCTGCAGTTAAAAGTTATAAAATTTACCGCTGAAGTGTAAATATCGCTTGAATAATAATACATCTACTAACCTAGCAGACAACCCTTGTGCTACTAATG
This sequence comes from Lycorma delicatula, assembly GCF_047948215.1. Taxonomy (NCBI): domain Eukaryota; kingdom Metazoa; phylum Arthropoda; class Insecta; order Hemiptera; family Fulgoridae; genus Lycorma; species Lycorma delicatula. The sequence continues at coordinate 134,450,139 of NC_134461.1, read as the reverse complement.
TAGCACTTGTTTTACAAATGATCATTTTGAAATACCATTAGTATCACTATCGATAAATTTCTATATAATTAATAATTAAAAAACCCGCTTACCATAATTTTTTTTTATGCGTTTAAGCTACTTCGGAATAGAATTCCATCACCAGGACTTAAAATGTATATTATATTCTTAATAAAACTAAAACTTCGTTGACACATGGAAAGTTGTTTACGTAAAGTATATAAAATATAACAGTGGTCATCATGTGTTTAAAATTTTGTCGACTTAACGTCCTGTCAATATGAATTTCTCCACCGTTATCACATATACAGATTGATAAATAATTAAATAATTGATAAAATTATTACAAATTTCTATTTATCAAAATCTTTGGTAGTTTTAAAATACTTGAATCGCTCTACTATTATTATAATAAATTTACACTACTAAATTTCAATCCATATTTGCGTATTCTCTTTATAAAAATGTAATTTTTTTTAATTTTTGAAATTAATCATTCCAGATTGAAATACACTAAAGATGAATTATAGGTGAATAAATTGTGTGATATACAAGAGAAAGACCGGTTCAATTTCAGAAAAAGGAGACTAGTAAGGAATTATATATTAATCTAAAATTTTATTGCGTAGTGGTTTTAGATATTCTTTATATAATTATCAAGAAACATTGTCTCTATTCAATTAGGACTTACTCCAATTAGATCTGTAAAATTTATAGATTCTAGGTTAATTGATTTTGTGTAAGTTTTTAATATATATTTCCATTTTATTAAGGGTTCTGATTGGAGTGTTGTTAGTCTCACAACTTTATTGCAATTTGTGTAGAAATTAGACGATTAAAAATAATTAAAAACACATAGTCTTCGAATTTAATGCTAATAATAACGCTAAATTTAACAATAATAAACCTGATCAACACCAGTGATACACGCCATGACATGAAAATACTTGGCAGAAGTTTTGAAGAAATTTTATTTAGACTGAAAACCAACACGGATTTTTACTTCCTTCTATAAAGTAAATAAAGTATTGTAATTGCAAAAAATTTCTGTTTCCAGATTTCAATGAAAATATTCAATGTGACAATCCCTGAATCCATTTTGACTAGTTTCAGCACAACATCTGTAGCACATACGTACATATGTATAACTCAAAAATGATTAGCCGTAAGTTGTTGAAATTTTGGATTTAGGACTGTTGTAACATCTAATTAATTGTGCACCTTCCCTTTTGATTGCAATCGATTGAACCAAAAGTATTAAAAAAAAAACCCAAAATCCAAACATTGGAATTTTTTCCAAACATTTTTGAATTTTTTCTTAATTGCAGTAATAAGCCTTTGAGAGCTTTTTTACGATGTATCATCATAAGTGGTACTTATTTTCAACGGTTCCAGAGTTATAGTCAAATGAATTTTTAATTAATGAGATATTTCAATCTTACAAGAGGAAGGCACTTCGATTCGAATCCAACTTCATATACGTATATTTTTTTAAACTTTTTTTTCTATTTTAAATATACTGATTTATTAATAATTATTAATTAACCTCTGGTTATAAAAAAATTGCAATAAATAATAATTCAATTATAACAATAAAAAAAAAAAATAAAAAAATATTTGAAGTTATTAATGAAATAAAATTTTATGTACTTTTCATTTTAAAAAATGTGTAAGTGTAATTTAATAGGCATACAAGGAAGTCACGTAGGGTTCACATCAGATTTTTATAATAATTGTCAACTTTATTGCAATCATTTAAAATCTGTTTCAAATATTTTAAATGTTGTACATCGTGCATATCAAAATTTAGACGTATACATTAATTTTATTCTGTTATAAGAAGTTTAATGAGAAAATATATCGCTTACTTAACACGTAGTAAATCATTTTTCAGTAATGCTTTATTAATTTAAAGGTATAATCTTTCGCAATGATAAAATAAACCTCATTTTATAACAAAATGTCTTTAACGATCTACTTGTACTTCAAAATATTTTGTGATCATCATCAGTAATTAAATTTGCCTCAGTGTGTCACCGCAAAGTTTAAATTAATATCACTTTATCAACAAAAATAAAAATTTCTCATAAATCCTAGATACATGTGCTAAGATATTTTCATCTGTCTATCATTACTTATCGACACAGTCTTGTATAAGAGAAAAAAAGAAACAAATGTATATAAACATTGACTGCAGTAAGTTCTGTTTCTGAAAATTTTTATTGAAACACTAGAATAATGGAAATGAAGTGTCTCGTCACAAAACAAGTGAATTAGAATGCAGTACATAATTTAACCCCAGTTATGAAAGTAATAAATATTTTATTCTTTTTTACTGCTTTCATAAGAACAAAACCTCACCTCACGTTAAAGGGAGCGCTTACCTAAAATGATTGAAATAAAATTAATTAAATTTATTCATACTATAATTGAATTAGTTATTATGAGAAAGTCATGAGTCACGGTTATCAAATTTGCAGTAAAAAAAAAAAAAAAAAGGTTTCCATATTTGATATATTATCTCTTATAACTCTCCCAAATTCAATTTCAGGCACACCTTTTTTTGTAATTTTTGGACCGATGATTTTCTTTGCAAAAATTGTTTTTCTTTGTTGACTCATGACGTTTTCATAATCAATAACTGAAATAGATGAAAATAAAATTCTAATAACTTCATTTTTGAGGATGAATATAAGTACAAAAAATACAAGTTTAAAATTACAAGTTATAAAGTTCAGTTACCAAAATATATCCGTAATAAGTAAGTTACAATAACGATAAAAATGTTAATTGTCTTCATCATTCCTTTCTTGTTATAGCCACTCAAAAATGTTTTTATAGAAAGAAATATATTCTTTTGTGCTTTTCTAATTTTTTTCATCCTCAATTTTTTATTTATTTATAGGACACTGGTCTGAGCGTGCTCTAATAGTTGGAAGAGCAAGACAATACCTGCTTTCAATAGTTTAAAAGCATTTTCCTGCAGTCCATCTATACAAAAATAAGTAACTAAAACTCCCGGATGATCTTTGTTGTATACACACATATTATAGTGCGACACAGAAAAATTTACTTTTTTTCTCTCGGAACACATCTTTGCCCTGAGTTTCGACACTAAACCGTAGCCTTATATATACTATTCCACCAATTTTCTAAATCCAATACTATGTCGTTATTTTCCATGTAAAAGACAGAAAATTTGTTCTGAATGCTAATGAAGACTAATACTCTATATACTGTTTACCCTATCATATATCCTATCAACTGTTTTTAATTTTCTTTTAATTACATCAAATTGTTGGTCGCATGGCAAAAAAGAATGTTCTCAAACCGGAAAGTATTGAAAATTTTTATCATTTTTTTCAAACCTGTAAGGGTTAACAAATATCGAACTACAACATTGTTGCGATTCTTCACAGGGCAACTATCTGAAAATATATGCATTTCTTTTATGCCTTTTGTCAAAATAATTTTCAGTAAAATATTAATACAGGAAACTGCATATCTCATTAGCACCTTTTTTGTCCACTCCTTCATGATAAACTATAAAGTAAGACTTTTCAGTTTTGAAGTCAAAAATACAAAAAAACATTGACCCAAATTTGGCGAAGATAAAACATTTCTTGCTCAGGTATGCAAGGAAGAGGCAAGTTTTGCATATAATCAATGGAAATTCCTCCAACATCATTATTTTCTTTGAAACGATTTTGAATATCTTTCAATTTACTGTAAAAGGTTTTACTTCTTTTATCGTGAATAATTTGCTTTGCTACAATAACTCTCTTAGCAACATCATTCAAATTTGAATTTTTAAGTTTATTTTTAAAGTGTTCACACTCACAACGCACATCCTTTTGGGGGTCATCCAAACATGTAAGAAAAGATTTCATGAAAATATTTTAAATAGAATGTATAAGATACTGCAGAATCAGTGTTTTTGAGTATACATGGAATGCAACATTTTAATGTTTAAATGTGACTCTTTTACTTAAAAAGATTCTATGTGTTCTTGTATTTTAGACACAATATTCCCCTTTATAGATCGGGACCTACTTCCTACACTTTTTCCTCTTTTTTCTTTAGGAATTTCACCCGAAATCAAAAGTTCAGCAAGCCTTTTCAGTTCTCTGTCACTTTTCATATCGTACTTACTAATAAATGACTTCTTACATACTATTAGTCTGGTACCTCAAATTTCTAGTGAATATTTAATATTAAATTTTCTGCTCTTGGGATTTTTAGTTCTTGGCCTTTTGGTACAAACTTTGACAATTTCCATCAGACCCTATACACACATGTCTGCTGCTTCTTTAATAAATACTGCTTAAATTTGGCAAATATTTCTCCTCTATCTACCTCATCAATTTTAGTAAAACATTTGAGAGAAAATCTGAAACAAAAATAATAAAAGTGTAATCGTAGTAATAAAATTTAGGCTATGAATTCAACAACAAAAAAAGTAAAACATGATTGCAATAAAAAGATCATAGAAAAAGTAAAGCCATCTGATCAGATGTGTGCAGAATAACAGAATAGATGTCAGTGACTGTTTCAAAACATGCCTATGTTCAGTAATGTTGAAAATATGTTTTGTTGAAAATTAACCTAACTTTATTATAACTGTTCTACAGATTTTGATCATTTTTAACTTATAACATATATGAAAATATCTGAATAAAATCACAGGTATATCTGAAACTAAAGTTAGTCGATAAATAATCAATATTTCAGTAGGTATACGTAGTAAAAAATATTAAAACTGTCTTACTTGCAATTACCTCCAATGGTTGTTTCCGATACTATCTTTACACCATATCCCACATATTTCTCTCCAGACAGACTTGCTTTTTTAATAATGTTTGCTTATATGTCATTGGATTATTTATATACCTTTATGCTACTTCCTTTCAGTATTTACACAATCTTCATCGCTCATTTTTAATAAGATTATAAAACACAAATCAAAGCAAACTACCAAGCAACTTCAGACAAGGCAGAAGAAAACAGCTGGTCACGGTGGTTTACTTTGAAAATGTCATCAGTCACTGACTGAAGATGTTTTCATAATAACTACAGTTCTTATAATGTCCCTTCTACATGCATAGCTTACTGACTGAAGACTTTTTCACGCACTATGGATGCATCTTAGTATGTAGAATAGAACCTATCATTAACTCAATTTGTCAAAAAGTGTGACTGATGACTTTTTCATAATAACCAATTCAATTATGTAGAATAAAAGTTAATTAATTTAATATATTATTCACTGAATTATTATTAAATGCAATATTACAGTTTCAGAGGCATCTATGTACAGAACCGGAAGTAGATTTTCAATTAAAAGTAAGTAAAAAAAAAAAAAACTTACAATTTTAACTATATTAAAATTATTATAATTAACTGCTGTCATTAATTTAGATTTGAAAATCTAATTCTAACTTAATGAAAATATAGCATGTATAACATCAAAAATCTGGTGATTAATAGTAACTTATATACCTCTTTCCCAGTTTACTTCTACAAACGATAACTTTCAGAGTATCATACACAATTTAAAGATAAAAATACTTATGGTCAAAGATACATTAATATACACTAGCTTCCAAAAAGAATAGTCCTGATGCTACTGCACTTTTTCATGACTAATTTACATCAGGCTGAAATTGTGCTAAATTTTTAATTTAGTACCAAAAGGCACACAAAATATTACAAGTTCAATCTTATTTATGAATAAAAGCAACCAAACAATATAATTTTCCTAGAGATATTTTCTATCTACCATTTAATAAACTAAAAATGAAACACACTTTCCAGTTTGATGTAAATTAGTCATAAAAAGTACACTAGCTCCAGGACTATAAAGTTTAAACAATACTTCATCTACAGAGCAGCACAAAGTCTCTTTCTCTACAAAGAAATTAACGTGAATCATTTGTCATTAGTTTATTTAAATTTTTTACATGTAGAACTTACTTTTAATTACGCCTATATGTGCTCATCCACTGTCTGCACACACTTTTATCAATCACCAAGTGCATTTAAACCTTTTTAGTGTTGAAGGGTCAGTCATGGAAATAGTCTTGACACCGGTTTTCAGCTCATCAATATTTTTTGGTTGCAAATGAGATATTGTTTTTTTTTATTATGCTCAAAAGGGAGTTGTCATAGATTGTTAAGTCTGGACTTCTAGTTGGCCACTTAATTTCAGAGCCCCTACTATGTTCATTTTAAAATGAAAATTTAGTTGTTCATTTAAAAGTTAGTACTGATTGAGCATAATGAGCTGGAGTTCCATTTTTCTGTAAAATAACTATTTATTGCATACAGACCAATTGAAGTTGAAGAAGAAACAATTTTCAAACATAACACTGCCTTAAAAAAATTATGGTCCTACCAGATATATTATTATGTAGATTTCATAAGAAAACCACCTATTGTAATGGGTACCATGATTCGACTTCTGAAAAATTTTGGCATTTCTTTGCATTTCAATCCCTAGACCCCAAAAACATATATAATTTCAATATATAAATTTCACTTTTTTGTGAAAACGATAACTGCCATAATTTTGCGCCAATCACTTTCAAATTGGTACATAAAATATAAAGACCCAAAATCTCAGTCAGTTTTGTTAATGGGCAAAATCTGACCTTGGAGGTGGAAATGGGGGGAGCTTTTTTGAAAAAAAACAAAATATCGCTATAACTTTCTTATTAAGTAAAATATCAAAATGGTTTAAAGTTCCTATTATTCTTTGGATAAGGGCCAAGATAAGGGCAAGATAAAAAAAATCATATCTCCCTTAATAGGCACCGTATCAAATCAATTTAAAAATGTCATTCATTAGTCCTCTACATTACCTAAAAATTTTGTCTGAAAAAATATTGATATAACCAAACCATACGGAAAAGGATGACCAAAATGTTGCTGGAATTGTAAGAAAATGGGGCTTGTCATATGCTAAACATGTGAAACTTTTTTCACATGCAACCATTGTCATATTGATAAATTTGAAGTTTTTCTTAACTTCAAGGTTGAAATATTTTTATCCTCTTCTTAGCACCGGTGAAATCTATGTCACCGGTGCCTTTCGGCGTGCTGAAAAAGATTTTTTGAATATTGCTATCCACGTCATTACAAGTGATGGGTGGTCAATGATTTCCAAATAAAAGTGGGGATTTTCTTTACACCAAAAAACACTCTCCCCGAGTTATTACTTGGTTAAATGTCATACTCATCAAAGAAAATTGATTTCTATAATTGAACATAAGTTTCCCTTAAAGCCATATCCTGATCAAAAAGCTTGTTAATATGAGTGGAGTTTAAACCCGACATCTTTTTTCATTATTTTCTGAAGTGTTGAGTGGACTTTTTCCTGGTTGAAAAAAGAAATCACAAATAGGATTTCTCAACATATCAGAGCTATTCAATCCACTGGAAGAACCACTGAAACAATCTTCCTTCTGGTGGTAGGAAGATCGTTTCAAATTCAGGACTGACCCAGTGAAACGTTTTTTTCCCACTTTCAGAGTGGGAAACCAGTGGAACTTCCTTATCAAAAAACTGAATAATTCTGTCCCTTATATTATCATTTCTATGATTATGCATCCAAACTTTCTTCAATTGAATACTTGTTTGACCTTTTTAATTTAAAACTGCACAAATCAAAATTCTTACTGAATATATGAAAATAACATTGAATCCTAACAATCTTCAAATACGTTATTCCTATTTACTCTAATTCGATTGTAATCCAAACTACCTTTCACTCAGCTCCTACAACTCTTTTCAATCTGATGCTGATTTGAGGGTTTCTTTTTCCCTTGTATTCCTGTTCTTTTCATCAATTGGTCTAAACAGTTTAGTTTTTTCATGATATTATTGCAGTTACTCAAAAAGTTACAACTTAAGCCTACAGTGTACCCATAATCGACATGTAACAAGGATTGAGTGCCATGAAAATGTACAACATAGTAAATAAAATGGATCAAGATGTTACAACTTCTATAAACAATTTTTGCATCAGTGGATGCAGGAGGGAGGAAATTGTGTGTCACATAGTAACTCATTTTTGTGTAATTTAATTAATTAAATTGTAAACTACACTGTGTAACTACAATATGGTAATAATACAAATAAAATTGGTAATATTTTTTGCACTCAAATTTACCAGTGCTCCAAAAGCAAAACTGAGATGGAGTTCTGCTACACAGTAGCCAATATTTTTTTGCCCTGTAAAGTGGGGGTAATTTAAGCAAGACTTCATGAGTAACAATTTAGATTAATCTAAATTAATGTGTGTTTATTACATTTTTGATATTTTTTCTTTGTGCTTATGTTCATGAAAACAATTTCATTTATATATGTAATAACATTCTCCTTTTTATTTATATGTTAAATGATATTTTTTTTAAACTTTTAACTTTTAGAACTAGATATATATATATATATATATATATATATATATATATATACCTAGTTAAACCACTGTTTGAGAGTCAGAATAAGGAATGATTTCAGAAAGAGGGCAGCAGCTCTTTCATTAGTTGTTAAGGACATAGGTCAGGACGACTTAAATGGCCATTAGAAGCTCACTATAGCTGCTTTTTTTCCAAGAAAATGTAGTTTTCTGCAATTTCATATAAGAAATATGGAGGCGCCTTCCTTGGTAAAATATTCCGGAGGTAACCTAGTCCCCTGTTCGGATCTCCGGGTGGGGACTACTAAGGAAGGGGTCACCAGAAAATTAAAAAATGACATTCTACGAGTCGGAGCGTGGAATGTTAAAAGTCTAAAAAAGGTTGGTAGGTTAGAAAATTTAGAGGGAAATTGATATGATAAATGTAGATATGGTAGGAATTAGTGAGGTTCGTGGGAAGAGGAAACTTACTTATGGTCAGGTGATTTTAGAATAATTAACACAGCTTCAAATAAAGGACAGGCAGGAGTAGGTTTCATAATGAACAAGAAGATAGGGAAAAGAGTAGAGTATTTCAAAATGCATAGCGATAGAATCATTGTAATAAGGATAAAATCAAAACCTAAGCCAACAACGATTGTAAACGTCTATATGCCTACAAGCACCCAGGATGATGATGTGGTAGAGTGTGTATACGAAGAAATTGACGAAGCAATTAAACAGATAAAAGGGGATGAAAATTTAATAATTGTTGGAGATTGAAATGCAAGAATTGGAAAAGGAAAGGAAGGAAATATAGTGGGTGAATACGGGCTGGACAAAAGGAATGAATGAGGGGACTGTCTTATAGAGTTTTGCACGAAGTATAATTTAGTAGAAGGAGATTTTTGTGGAGGACATCGCAAGAGGTCTGAGTGTAAAAGATAAGGTAGAAAATGTAGAAGAAGAAGAATGGGAGAATATTAAAAAGAAAATTCTTAAATTAGCAGAAGCAAACTTAGGTGGAACAAAGAGAACTGGTAGAAAACATTGGATTTCAGAGGATATATTGCAGCTGATGGATGAACATAGAAAATATAAGAATCCTAGTGATGAAGAAAGTAAAAGGAACTATCGACAATTAAGAAATACTATAAACAGGAAATGCAAACTAGCGAAAGAAGAGTGGATTAAAGAAAAGTGTTCAGAAGTGGAAAGAGAAATGAACATTGGTAAAATAGATGGAGCATACAGGAACGTTAAGGAAAATTTTGGTGTACATAAATTAAAATCTAATACTGTGTTAAACAAAGCTGGTACACTGATTTATAGTACGAAAGGAAAAGTCGATACGTGGGTGAAATATATAGTTACACGAAGGAAATGAATTAGAAAATGGTGATATAGAGGAAGAAAGGATAAAAGGGAAGAAAAAGGGAAGAAATACTGAGATCTGAATTTAAGATTGCATTAAAAGATCTGAATGGCAGAAAGGCTCCTGGAATAGATGGAATATCTGCAGAATTACTGCGCATTGCAGGTGAGGAAGGTATTGATAGATTATATACAAATTGGAGTGTAAAATTTACACAAAAGGGAAAGTTACATTAGACTTCAAAAAGATTGTTATAGTCATGATACCAAAGAAAGCAGGAGCACATAAATGTGAAGTAAACAGAACAATTAGCTTAACTAGGGTATTAGATGCAGAGGGTATACTGAAATGAAACGACTAGCACTAGATAGGGAATCTTGGAAAGCTGCATCAAACCAGTCAAATGACTGAAGACAAAAAAAAGGCATGCATAAAAAATCTTAACTAGAATTCTGTACAGAAGAATTGAGAGGAGAGTGGAAGAAGTGTTAGGAAAAGACCAATTTAGTCTCAGGAAAAGTATAGGGACAAGGAAAGCAATTTTAGAGCTCAGATTAATAGTAGAAGGAAGATTAAAGAAAAACAAATCATACATACTTGGCATTTATAGACCTAGAAAAGGCATTCGATAACATAGACTGGAATAAAATGTTCAGCATTTTAAAAAGTTAGGGTTCAGATACAGAGATAGAAGAACAATTGCTAACATGTACAGGAACCAAACAGCAACAGTAATAATCGAAGAACATAAGAAAGAAGTCGTAATAAGAAGGGGAGTCTGACAAGGATGTTCCCTATCCTCGTTACTTTTTAATCTTTACATGGAACTAGCAGTTAATGATGATAAAGAAAAATTTAGATCTGGAGTAACAGTACAAGGTGAAAAGATAAAGATGCTATGACTTGCTGATGTTATAGTAATTCTAGCCGCTAGTAAAAAAGATTTAGAAGAAACAATGAATGACATGGATGATGTCCTACACAAGAACTACCGCATGAAAATAAACAAGAACAAAATGAAAGTAATGAAATGTAGTAGAAATAACAAAGATGGACCACTGAATGTAAACATAGGAAGAGTAAAGATTATGGAGGTAGAAAAATTTTGTTATTTGGGAAGTAGAATTACTGAAGATGGACGAAGCAGGAGCGATATAAAATGTTGAATAGCGCAGGTGAAACATTTTTTTACATCAAAAATGAATTTAAACATTAGGAAAAGATTTTTGAAAGTATATGTTTGGAGCATAGCTCTATATGGAAGTGAAACTTGGATGATCGGAGTACCTGAGAAAAAAAAATTAGAAGCTTTTGAAATGCGGTGCTATAGGAGAATGTTAAACATCAGACGGGTGTATAAAGTGACAAATGAAGAGGTGTTGCAACAAATCTATCAGAAAGAACCATTTGAAAAAATATAGTTAAAAGAAGAGACTGACTTATAGGCCACATACTAAGGCATCCTGGAATAGTCGCTTTAATATTGGAGGGAAAGGCAGAAGGAAAAAAATTGTGCAGGCAGGCAACGTTTGGAGTATGAAAAACAAATTGTTAGGGATGTAGGATGTAGGGGGTATACTGAAATGAAACGACTAGCACTAGAGAGGGAATCTTGGAGAGCTGCATCAAACCAGTCAAATGACTGAAGAAAAAAAAACAGGTAAGTGTGCTAGCATCTGTTGATTGTGTGGTTGGAAACACATTCCTTTCAACTATTTTAACATAATTAATTCTCGTATTTTATGTTCCCCTATTGCTTATTTTTAACTCTTTTACATTATTACATAAATAAATCTCTAAATAAAATTGAAGGGGTGCACTTGAAAATTAATATTGTTAATGTATAATTTACAATGCTTACATCTATATTAGGGGTGCACTGGTGCTGGAACGCCATTCCAATTCTGCTTTTTGGGAAATCTGATATTGTCCTTTTCATAAAATTTGTTTTAATTTAAAGCCTGGTCTATATACTATTTTAACATTAAGTATTCATTGTTTTCAAATTCCTTAATGAAGCAAATTATCACTTCCTTAAATGGTGTGTGATGAAGCATACTTCTGTTGCCTAAACATATCTCCTACAATACTCAACAAGGGCTCTGAGTCAGTGACTATTTTCTTTACATCTAGCAGACCCAAACTTGTGAGACTGAGACCCAGAACCATATATAAAAACATGGTTCCAAAAACACCAAGAAGACAAGCAAAACCAATCACTTTGGTGGTTACTAAGTTTTTGTAACTCTTTGAACATGTGGATATATAAAAATTGGAATACTTCAATGAATAAAACATTATGTACTCTGATATTTCAATTATTAAATTTTAAATATTTCAAATGTTTAAATTAACAATTAACATAATCCACCTTACTAACATGTTGATACATTCTCTAGATCTTTCGGTTACTTGGAAGCCATCATCAGGAGTTAAAATTAATGCATTAAAAACAAAGTTTAAAAATCATAGTTAAAATTTAAAAACAGTAATGAGTGTCCTGGTCCTACTAGTATACTGAAGGAATATACATATGCTCTGGTGGATAAAAAAGAATCAGAGTATATTTATATTCCTTCAGTATACTAGTAGGACCGGGACAATCATGACTGTTTTTAAATAATAATTAAGATTTTTAAACTTTGACTTTAATGTATTAATTTTAACTCCTGATGATGGCTTCCAAGTAAGCTGAAAGATCTAGAGAACATATCAACATGCTAGTAAGGTGGATTATGTTAATTGTTAATTTATTTATTTAACATATCAGTGGTATTTGTTTGGGAAATTAATTTCAAATGTTCATGTATTACATGTTTTTGGAGATATTAAAATTATTTGGTTTGATTCCTAACCCTCACTAATTTTATTTTTATTGATATGTAATTAAAAAATTACGAGCTGATAAAAAATATAACCTAAATTATAAAAATCAGCCGCACAAATATGGTCATTGTTACTTCCTTTTGTATATCAGTTGGAAAAAGATGGTAAAATAAGTTGTTAATCTAATTCATGAAAAAAAGTTAAACATCAGACATGAAAAAGATAACTCTTCCTTTTTATCAATGAAAGCATCAAAATAAACATGTTTCATAACAGCGCTGTGTGTGCAGCCAAACACATATGGCTGATGACCATATATTCTTGCGATCTGCTACAGAATCAAATGTTACAATTTTACAAAATCAGTATAATGCAAAATCAAATGTTACAGTACTAAAAAATTTACAAGTGCATTCCTGATCTATATGTCATACTCTATACCCTTTTGCTATTCTAGTAATATAAATTCATTTAATTTTGCGGTCTGGTGCAGAAGTTGAAAACATCAGATGTAATAATGTAAAAATCTTTACATAACTTTTCATTTAGCTTACTGTAATTTTTTTAATTTTTTCAGGTGTTGGTGTGGCAAATAAAACATTGGATTATTTAATGAGTTGCTTTTGGGTTTGTTCACCAGGTTGTCAAAAGACATTTTAAAGATTTTTTTTCTAAAAAAATGTTTAAATCAAAACAAAAGATTACCTAAAATATATACTATAACTAATTATTTAATGAAATTAAGTACAAAATAACCTATTAGATCTGTTTTTAATTATTATAATATTATTTTACTATACAATTAATTACTTTTACTTTTTTATACAGTTTATAATTCACTGTTAGGTTCTGTAAATAATTATTTGCAATGTGAATTATAATTTTATTTATTTATTTATTTTTTTTGACTAAATACATAAGCTAATTTTTTCAGTCAATAAAACATATTGGGAAAACAATTTAAGATTGAATCAGGTAAAAATTACATAATTTTTATTTAATTATATACAACATTTTAAAACTTTGTATCATCCTTTGTAATACATAAATAGCTAATTCAATATAAGATGTTTTTAACAAATTATAATGTGTTAACACTTAGCTGACCATGATATGAAATAATTTTTTTTTTAATTTTACTGATGAATATCTCTTTAGATAGATCTAATTTAAGCAGGGATATGACTTATATTAAGAATTTTAACAAATTAGCTGAAATTTAAGCCCGGTACTTACAAATACTGTTGGGCTCTGAGATGCTATAAGATCCTATCACTCAACCATCTTATAAGGACTAAGAAATTTTCTTTACATGTAGTGGATTAGCTTACTAGATAGTAATATTTTTTTCTTTAAGCATAATATGTTATGTTACACACACAATTTTGTAAATGAAATGTATAGGAAAAATTCTTATGCTAATAAATGTATTAGAAAAATATTTCTTACCGCATGAAACAACTATCTGCTTATTGAAAATCACTATTCAGGCTTAGGACATTATTTTAGCCATAGTATTATACATGATATACATCAAATAAACAGCATGACACTTTAACACAAAAAAGTTTTGAAACACTTCTGACACAGCAGTCGATAAACACCAAAACCATACATTATCACAAACTATACATTTATTATAACTATTTACAGAGTATTACCATACTTTTAAAGTCTTACTTTTCACTTATGTTATGAAAAGCAACAAAACAGTTTTTTTATCATTGCAACATAAATGAACTCCACAATGGCTACACTTGCTATATGGTCGAGACTGAATGCCATTTATGCTAAATATTTCACACCTTCTCCTAATGTCTGTAAAAACTGGCCAGTGGACACGATTTCCCTCCCTAACATCTTTAGGCACAGAAAAACTTTTACCTCTGCGCTTTTTATTCTGTTCAGGAAGCTGCTCAAGACTTCTACGTTTAATTGAACCCTTTTTTGGTTCAGTTTATGTCAGGAGCCCTCGTGCAACTGACCGTCTAAAGTCAATCGATGGAATTTTTCCATCTATTTCACTGAATATTAAATAAGAATTAATGAGCGCAATTTCCAATAAACCCCAAAATAATCTGTGCCACCACTTCTTGCACCTGGGATTAATTCCATAAACTGTACATAGTCGATCAGCGAGATCAATTCCCCCCATATATGAATTGTAGTCTGCAGCTACTAGTGGAGCAGAGACATCTCGTTTTTTCCAATCATGGAATTTTCTGCTCACTTTACTAATTTCAGAACCGTGATAGTTTGAAGCAAAGGCAACTAATTTAGTATCATTCCATTTGTAAAAACTTATACCACTACATGAAATTCTATAGTCACTATCATCCCTTTCCATTTCATTATCATGTACCATATCACGTGGTACACCCTTCCTATTCATTCTAATTGTTCCACAAGCTAATGTATTTTCAGTTTTTAGTTTTTTAATAAGGTCAATGTTGTGAAAAAATTATCGAAAATAATAATTATTGATTTTCCCATTCTTCTTTCGAAAGATGTAAAACTACACGTTCACACAATGAAAAATTTTCAAATTCTTCTTGCAGTGTATAGTCTTTACCCTGATATATTCTAAATTTTTTTACATAGCCCTTCATATCACCAATGGTCCATAATTTGAATCCACGCTTTATTGGTTTCATTGGGTTGTATTGTTTCATACTGGTGCAACCCTTGAAACATATCATTCTTTCATCAACAGTTAAGCCTTGTACCACTGTATGAAACTGCAAATTTATTATTTAGTGTTTAAATCATGGGTCTAATTTTGAAAAGTTTGTCTTAGTTGTTATTGGGAATGATTGAATTGTCATTAACATGGAGGTTACACAAAATAGCATCAAATCTATTTCTTGACACTATATTTGCTATCTCTGGGTTATGTAGATCTTGGTCACAACTTCAGTAGTCCTTCCATGACGGTAAAATATTGTAGCCCATTATCATATTTATACCCAGAAACACATGGAGTTCTTTTAGTGACAAGCTCAAATTTTTGGGTGGCATAAAGGTTACTTTGATAAACAATATTTTCAAGAGTTTCACGAACAATCTCAATAAAGATCTCAGTACCCGTATTGCAACGCGCAAACAAATGCAAATCAACACCTGTTGGCAAGGAATAATCTAATATGACAGTTGCTTTTTCTTATTTACGCCATTTTCTATGTATTTTTTCTCCAGTTGGTTCTTTCATAGTTTTACTTTTAGGCCTACGTTTTTTAGCACTGCATTTACTGTCAACTTTTTTAGTCTTATAATTTTTACCTGATATACTCTCAGGTAAAACCTCTCTAATTCTAGTAATTTCTTCATCGAAAACTAAGTCAAACATATTATTAGTATTCTGTCTAGTCTCAAAGATAGTTTCATTGTTTTCACTTGGATTACTTAAGATTTACACATACAGCATTGTCATCATCTTCAATATCTGTTTCAAAATTGTAATCTAAATCTAATTTGTCCAAATAATTAATAATTTCACTATCAGTAACAATTGTATCCATATTGAATAAATAAATAACAAACGATAAAACAAAAAAATAAATACCAATCAGCACAATAAATATTGACAACTGTTTTTTGGTTAGGTAATCTAACCTAAAACAACACTCAAGGAGCCCGTCGGTACTTACAAGTCCACTTCCAATAATGCACCGTTTCTAACAACATAAACAATAAATCCTTTCTTTTAGTTAGTTAGTTTTAGTTAGTTAGAGTTATGTTTCTCACGACAACTGATCAACCAAACTTTATTAATGTTTATTATTTCACTATACAATACACAAAGGAAAAAATTGTGTAGGCAGGCCACGTTTGGAATATGTAAAACAAATTGTTAGGGATGTAGGATGTAGAGGGTATACTGAAATGAAACGACTAGCACTAGATAGGGAATCTTAGAGAGCTGCATCAAACCAGTCAAATGACTGAAGACAAAAAAAAAACTACACAAACAGATTGAAATCAACCAATCCAACATCATGGGTAACCATAGCAACAGCCATTTGTACTTTTTTCAGGGCTGCCAACACTAGTTTTTTTACTGTTTTTCAGTAGTTAAAACGATACTTGTGAGTACCGACGAGTCCTCGCATGCTTTACTGAATGTATAAAACTGAATATTGGAAAAATATATCTGGTACTTGTGAGTACCATCGGTCAGCTAAGGGTTAATTGATCTGTAAAAATAATCATAAACAACTTATAAAATATCTATTTAACTCCATTTTATAATGAAAATTAAATTTCATAAAATACAGCAGCTACAAAAAAAAATTCTATTATAGTCTTGAGTTTCATTTTTTAAAGATAAGTTAAATAATAGGAATAATCAAGTAACCTTTCTAAAAGTTACGTTAATCAAGTTGGCAGGATCGTTTTAAAAATTCAAATATTAAACTTCTGAAAAATTAGCAGTAAATTAAAAAACCGTGTTGTAGTTTAATTTTCAAACCAATATATCTTTTAAACACGTTGAGGATCCAAAAATATAATACAGAGATATTTAGAATAACTGAAATTAGAATGCATGAACTGAGACTTGTAACTAAACTTGAACTGTAGTTTTTACTGATTAACAAATTACAATTTTTAATTTTTGTGAAAATCTTCTTTTAAAAAAATTAGGTTTTGCTATTAAATTAGAGTTAGATGTTCACTAACTATTACACTGATCAAAAATGGATCAGATATGAACTCAATGTGATATCTCAATGACTGATTCTCAATTACTGCCCATAGTAATCCATTGATTACCTTTAATGATACATACAATGTATTTTACTCATTATATCTCTGAGATGTAACTAATATTTACCATTTTATCAATTCAGTAAGAAAAAAACTTTGGCTTAAGTATTAAACTGCATACAATTATCAAAGGTTGTCTAACTACAAAACATTATCACTTCAACTAATGGTTAAGGGGTGATCGTGGCATGAAGAAAGTTGTCAGTGGAAATATTAAAATGAAATTCTTGCTGTCTTAAAAGGGGAAGACAATTTAATTCTAAATAGCCAAGGAGGAAAACTAATATTCATAATTATTTGATTAAATCAACGTTTTAAAAACATATATGTCTAATTTTCCTAACTTTCATAACATCTAAATGTAAATACATTTAGAATGCAATGGATTTTCATTACAATGAACATTGTTATACCAATATTATTCAATTTGGTGAGGACCAACTGCAGGTTCTTTATTTGTCCATATCAGTAGGTGTCCACACGCACATTATCAAACCTTCAACAATTTTTTTATACGCTTCATCGATCAGCATGACAAAGTACAATAATCTAATGTATGTATGAAATATCAATATAAAATTTATTGACATTCTTTGGCTGTTGTCAAAAGAATACTTTCTGTGATATAACAAAATGAAAAATAAAAAGTTGTTAACTTGGAAACAAATAAATGCTTCACAAGAGGTGTGATGTACCTTATCCCATTAAAGCCCATCAGGGCTAGGAACAAGGGGAGTGGTGTGGCGACCGAAAGTGTCACAAGGCGAGTTTCCCGTACGGGGTTGGGATGTGGTGTACCTTAGGATGGGCAAAAAAAATTTTCCAATAGTAAGAAGAGAAGTTACTGTTTGATTTGGCTATCAGTTTAATTCATTGCTAACAAGCTGTTACGTAGTAATGCATTACTAAATTTCAAATCTAGTGAACAGAACACGATTAATACAGAAATACCATCAAATATTTGAGTTTCCTGTATAGATAAAACTAGTGTTGATTTGATTTTCCATTCCACAAAAAAATACCGGGTCTGTTTTACAAACTGGTGGTCTCACAATTACAATGTTTCAGAAAGCATCTTGAAAAGTAAAGGTAGGATAATTTTTCAACAGTTGAAAGCCATATTCAACAAATTTATAACCTTAAGATTATAAATATGTTGCTTTAAAATTACAAAGAAATTGCTCTTTGAAAGGATCTTTCAGAGATAACTAGCAGCATCTTTTAAGATGCTACTCTTCGTGGCAGAATGGTAGTGTCTCAGCCTTTCATCTAGAGGTCCAGGGTTCAAATCCCGGTCAGGCATGGCATTTTTCATTTGCTTCAAAGTTCTATTTCCATATCATAACCCACGCATAAGCTGAAAGCTTATATGGTGCTTATATGGGCAAGATAAAATATCATTTCCAACAGTGTTTCCAGTATCCTCACTGAAGAAGTGCTAACTAGCTCTGAAATATTCTTTGGAAGAAAAAAGTTCAGCGTTTGAATTTTGATATACATAGCAAACTATGTTTTAAAAAAATTGAACAGTTAATTTAAGACGAAAAATTTATAACTTTTACTTTAAAATAAAGCGTACTAATGCTGATTTAAAAAAAATCAATTTCAATGTAATTTGAAAGTAAGTTATTTAAATTTTTTTCACGCGATGAAACATGAAACACAAATGATGAAACGTTATCATATTTCACTAAATATGTGTTTCACTAAAATAGAAACACAGCAGAGTATGCTGTTGGCATTTATTAGTAACTAATGACCATAACAGTGTAAAAGTTTTAAAATGTCTGGGTTATTGGCTTGAAAGTCAATGCATTATGGAAATTATGGGAAAATAATTAATAACAAAAAAATGAATATGAGAGAGAATAACAGTTATAATAATGATATGAACAATTAACCTAGAAATTACACTTTTTAAATAAAATAACATTTGAATGCGTATCTATTGCACTTATTATAATTTGAGCTTAATATAGTCTTTTTCTTACAAAAAAAATCAAATTAAAATAAAACAAAAACTTGGTAAGAAAAGTAAAGTATTAAAAATTAATTTACTGAATATACAAAATTAAATATAAAAAAGATTATTTTGCAAAGAAAAAATTTGTACAAAAATGATTTTAATATCTATTCTATAACATAATAATTGTAATAACTGTAGTAATAATAATAATAATAATAATAATAATAATAAATGATGACATAGTAATTAAAATATTTTAACATGTAAAAATACTAACAAAGAATATAACAAAAATAATAATAATAAAAACTTTGGCTTCGCCATAAAAACAAATGTGAAAAAAAAATTTTTCACAAGTTATTTCATCACAAAATTGGCCTAACGATAAAAAATAACAAAAGAAACTTAATAATTATTAAGCAATAAAGTATTAGCCAATACATTAATAATTACTATTTTCTATACAAAATAAATTTTTACTTACAGGTTTATTGTTTACATTTGACAGTTTATAATCCACAAAAATATTTATTTAAATATTAAAATAATAAAATAATTTATTTCCATACAACAACCTATGGTTTTATGTTACCATAGTTCGCTTGTTTTGGTGATGAATATGAAAATGCATATTAAAAGTTCATCTTTGTTTTTACAGGTAATGAATTTAGTGAAGAAAAATTGTTGAAATATAAAAAGAAGAATAAAATATTGTCAATTTTTAAGCGCAACAAATATTTAAATTAATACTTAAATATTTTAGTTTTTAAAGATGGGGAAAACCTTTCAATGTAAATAAAGAGGTTTTTTGGTATTGGACTAGTATAGATGTTTGTTCATTGCTACTTCCATTTGCAAGACTATGGAATAAAAAGTAAATGATTTTATTGTTCTACTTATGGTTAACAGCAACATCAAATCCAGATATTGTTGGGGATATAACATTTAATTACTCTCTTACTTTTCAAATACATACTTTGAAAAGAAAGTACTACTTTTAGTGGAGTTATTTAAAAGTTACAACTTAAAATTTTTAAATGTAATATAAAAATATACAAAGTGTATTTAGTAGCTCTTAAAAGTATTATACTTGTTGTTTCTAACAGCTTAATAAGTTTAAACATATAATCAAATTGCTAAAACTCAAATGTTTTTACAACGAATAATTTAAAGCAAAAAATAAATGATAAATTTTCAAAAATAGGCTTCATACATATGGAAAACCAATTTTCAATTAAGAATTTGCAAAAGACAAGTTAAACCTTCTCTGACGTTGTTTATTGGTAATAGATAAGATCTGATTGCATTTATCCATAAAAACATAACGATAAAGAAATGTAAGCAGCGATACATGCCCCTTCTGCAAGAAAAAACAACTATAGACAATGACATATTATGTCTTGCACAGTCAATGAGTATAGAAACAACAAAATTTACATACTTAATGGGTTACAAATTTCATAAAGTACACACAAATAAATTATTTAATAAGAATTAAAGTATTTCATATGCCAAAATTTACCTTTTGAATCGAAATCATACCTCCACAACAACTACAGTATCTCAGGGAGTAATATATTAAAAATTAATGTTTACAAATTTGAACTAATGTGAATGTGTTACAACTAAACACTGTTTTAACATTTGATTTTTGCAGACCATTGTTTTAAACATCAGATGTAATTTCAATGTATGCTACAATTAACAGCTGATAATGACATCGGCTTATACTAAGAAATAAACATTTTTGGGACTTTACTGGAATGGATAATTTGATTTTATGATTTCAGTGTGAAATAATCATAAACATAAGAAATAAATAAACGAGCAAATTTCAGTATTAATGGACATGTCAATTGCATTACACTCTTCCTTTTGGACATATTTCTAGTTAACTGATTTTAATAAGTCTTATTCAGGGTAATCAAAATCATATATTACAGTGATTGAAACTCTATTAAATAAATTTTTTTGCTAACTACAAATTCAATTAAGAATCAGATCTTTAAAAAACTATTCTCAAAAAAAGAGTTTTTATGAATCTAAGCTGCCAAATCCTAGGAATTGATCTGTGGTTGCTTTGACTCCAGGTGAACAGGAGTGTAATGCATTTATAATGCTGACTGAAAAATAAGAAATGGTGACCGATTTATTCTTAGCCTCTACATTCTAATTACAGAACCAGTAGGTTCTGTAATTAGAGCAAAAGTGGCATCTCTTTTGAGTACAAAAGAGATGCCACTTTTGCTTTTCCAAGAGACCTTGAGATCAGGTGACTCTTCACAATGCTAGTGGGTTGGAGAACAGATTTGTCAAAGGGCCACCAGTCAGTTCTCAAATTAGAATATGAACAAGCACAACTGTCGTCATGTAAGTAGGCTAGTAAAGTGTGTAGTATCCATTTAAGTAGGTTTTGAGTTTTCCATCTTAAATCCATTAGGTATCAATCTTGGTGGTAATCCCATTTTCAAAAGTCGGGTTCCTTGAGACTATGCTCAAGAATTTGAACTTTTATTACAAGGGAAAACAGTTGAGATTATTTTGATCAGATTGAACAGCATAACTAGACGGTTTACATATAAATGTATATAATTTATTGATCACGGATCACTGGCTGTGATATTCTGAAGCTTGTGGAAGCAGGGAAGCCGGTGGAGTCACTGCATTAAGTGTAGGGTAGAAGAAATAGAGAGCTCTTGCAATTTAGAGGAACAATTAAGTAAGATCACAAGAGCTATGCAAGATTAACTGCAGATTCTATATCTGCTAATTTTAATTCTGAAATAAATTCTCTTTATATGACCAACTTTCTGTAACATTTACTAGGAAAAATCCTTTTGGTAATATGAGTACCTTAGAGCTTCTTCTTCACCTGATATTTCTTATTGAATAGTAGATCCAACAGGATATGTGGTATAGGATCCTTAGGTGATGTCCAACAAAAATATTCAGCTGAGAAGAAGCTTTAATATTATTTTTAAAAAAACCGCTTTACAACAACTATCACAGAGTGTTTGTTATATAATTCAAGTAGTTTTTTCTTTATTAATCCTCCTATAAGGATTAA
The DNA here is from genome assembly GCF_047948215.1 of Lycorma delicatula. Lineage (NCBI taxonomy): Eukaryota > Metazoa > Arthropoda > Insecta > Hemiptera > Fulgoridae > Lycorma > Lycorma delicatula. The sequence continues at coordinate 134,427,743 of NC_134461.1, read as the reverse complement.
AATTATTATTTTATTAAACTGTCAGATGTAAATAACTGTAATAAAATATGTTATGGAATAAAATAATTATTAATTATACAATTTCATTGCTTATATAATTATTATTTTAATGACATTTATGAATTTGCACTTTGCCAGATCAAAACATTTAATTATTTTATTAAATTAATGATAACAATAATTAATGATTATTTGTATTATTAATAAATAATCACTTAATTTTATAACCTATTTAAAGTTAAATTTATTAATCCTACAAAGCAATTAATTATTCTATTTACATAATTATTATTAAAATATATAAAATGCCCATTAAATTAAAAAAAAAATTTATACACATATTTAAATTAATATGGAATGTTCTGCGTATGCATTTCTATATAACTATTACTAAAGAATATATAAAAGAAAAGTTTGTAAAATATGATCTTATTTAATTTATTTTTTCTAATTAGAGATTAATCGATCAATATAAACAAAGCAATAAAAATGACAGTGGTTATGAGGTGGGGCTATTAAATAATGAGACTAATGCTACTAAAGAAGAACTGTGTATGTGCCAAATTCATATGACTGACAGCTGTGTAGCGTGAAGCCTTCTCTTTCAATTGTTGCCACTCCAGTTTCTGTAGACATATTAGTCTGGTGAGGCCTTCGTTTGGATAACATCTGTTTTTTGTTTGGCCGAAAAAATGATGAGCGTTTCATTAGAGCAAAGAATTGTCATGAATTTCATATAAGACTTGGAAAAACCACTACTGAAACTTATCTTTTATTAAAAGAAAGTATACGGCAATGAATGTTTATCATGTGCGTGGGTTTTTGAGTGGTTTAAGGGTTTCCAAGATGGCTAAGAAGATGTTGAAGATGATATTCGTTCGGGTCACTCTTCCACATCAGAAACAGATAATACTGAAAAAAATAGGTAATCTGATCTTCGGTTAACTATTTGTGTGATTGCTGAAACTGTAGGAATTGACAAAGAATGTGTAATGCAAATTTTACATAACAATTTTAACATGCAAGTGTGTGCAAAAATGATGCCTTAAATTCTCACAATCGAACAAAAAGAACCTCATGAAAATGTTTGTTCTGATACTTTGAGTGCCATTGAAAATGACCCAAACTTCTTGGAAAGAGTGATAACATGTGATGAATCTTGCCTTGGTTTTTCATTTACGATCCAGAAACTACGCATAAATCTATGCACTGGAAGGCCCCAACTTCACAGAGAGCTAACAAACTTGAATGAGCAAATCAAAATTCAAAGCGATGATGATTGTTTTTTTCAATATTCATGGGATTGTGTACTGGGTTCCTGAAAGTCAAATTATTAATCAACATTACTACCTTGAGGTCCTTGCTCAACTCTGAAAAAAATAAGAAAAAATGACCCGAATTGTGGAAGAACACGTCATGGGTTCTTCATCAGGACAACGCACCAGCTCACACTGCATTGTCTGTCAAGATGTTTCTAGGCAAGTATAACATCCCAGTGTTAGACCATCCGCCTTATTCACCTGACCTGGCACCATGTGACTTTTATCTGTTTCCCAAGGTCAAATCTGCTTTAAAGGAATAAGATTTCAGACCTCTGAAGCTGTGAAAGAAAAAGCAGCAAGCGTCATGAAAGAGCTCACAGAAGATGACTTCCAGCACTGTTTTGAACAATGAAAAATTCGCATGGAGCATTGTAGGGATAGAGGAGGGGAGTATATTGATGAACTAAATATGTAAAAATTTTAAATAAAATATTTGACAGCATTAGTCTCGTTGTTTAATAGTCACACCTTCTATTAATTAAAACACAGTAGACATTTCTTAACTGATTTTATTGGGAATGATATAATGATAGAAAAAAGAAGATATTCACTACATTAGTGAATTTAATGAATAGAATACAAAAAAATCAGTAGTTACGATATAAAATTAGATTCTGTTTCATGCTACTGAATAAAAATAATACATTTCCTCAGCTATAATTTCTACATGTACTCATTATAATGAATTTAAAAATGCTCTTGAGTTCATGCTACTTTGATCTTTGATCAAGCATTTTATTTTATTTTATTGTGCTAAAAGAGTGCAAACTGATAAAGTAACTATAATACTACAAAAGTCGCTTAATTCAATAATTAATTTCAAACAATAGTTTCGTCACTTATCGGTATAAATTTAAGTTTAACTAACACTCAGTATTAAATACTTATTTGTGCAATAATCCATTAATATTCATGGGGCGCTTTGTTTTACCGTTAAATGTACAAAAAGCTATATTTTAGTATTAGAAAAATAAAGGGGCTCACATTTTTTAAATAAGAATAATAATTACTACATCTTTGATAAAAATAATTAAACATAAATATATTTAATGAGTATAAATTTTTTACAATGATTTCCTGACATATCTGTAAGATACACCACTGTTTAGTCTAACCCACTTTGTTATGTTGCTTACAAAAGTCTGTTACTAAAAACTAATAGAATTTTTTTATTTATTTTTATTTATGAGATTATTATTTTTTGTTAGCTTTCACTTATTGATGTTTAATTGTTAAATTTAATTTACTTTTGTTGACATTAATGAGAAAAAAAAACATTCCGGTAGAGAGATGATAATTTGGTAATCTTATGTTACACAATATAGAATAAATACTTTTTTTATTTCTCAGCACTTTTTAGTTTTTCATGGAGGATCATTAATAGTTTTCTGAACTTTCTTAAATTTCATGCTCGACTTAATTTAAATTAAAATAAAATCACATTAATGATTTGGATTAAATTCAAATATATCTTAATTGTGATTCTTCACCACAAAGAAATTCTTTATTATTAATTCTTCAATATTTTTCTTTTAGTTTTTTACTCTGAGATTCATCAAACTAAATAAAAATAATAAAGAAATAATATTAAATTATTAATAATATCTACCAATTATTACTTTGTGATGCAATGAACACAAGTTACCAATTTTTCAGCAGCTGTCAACAAAAGTTTTGTTTTTGAATGCTGGTCTAATTTTAGGACTACCAGCATTGGTAGTGCTGGTCTAATTTTAGGATTTTCAACAGTTAAATCAAATAGATCAATACAAATTGCTGAAAAAAAATCAGAAGTTGATTGATGATGATCTCTTCAGCAAAGATGACTGCAATATTTTGTACTGTAAAGTGATAAACATGTTTCTCTATGTGCAGCACACACACAGTCATGCTGAAATGCTTGGTTTATACCGCACGGCAGCATTCTTGTTACGAGAGATATCTTTTTTATGAATTGACATTGCGACTTTGCCACTAAATGCAAACAGTTTGTTATAATACAAAAATAATCAGTAACTTTTTAACTGTTTCTGATTTTAAGGATTTAAAAAAAAATTATTTTACATTTTCATTAATTTTTTTTCTTTAAAGTTATATAGCTTTACAGCATAACATTACTATTATCATCATTGATTAAAAAAAAAAAAAAACATACTTTTACAATACTGATAATGAATCTGTATTACATAGAAATAACTGAATTCGAGGGATTAAAAGTTCAATACAAATTTGACTGTACATTGTATAAAATTATCTTGACAGGTATATAATATACTGTAATTACTGATATTACATAAAAGTACATTTATTGTCACAAAAGAAATATTTCTCAACTTTCAGCTCTAGAAAATAACATTATATATACTAAAAGTTTACAGCATATGTTAAGGTAAGCTTGTGATGCAATTAACACATCTTTGTGGTCTTAAAATCATAAATTATGCAGTTACACAAGGTAGCATAATCATTGTGCCATTAGAAAGATGTTAAAAACTAATATTAGTAATAATAATAGTTAATTACTAATAATAGTTATTATTGAATGTAAGCGATATGGAATGATACTTTTTGTGTGGATCAGAAAATAGCTGCATTGTAAATGGAGGATTTTACTCCAGGAACCTAAATTTAAATAGCAGTAATGGAACTGTTCACAATAGAATATGAAACAACCTTTTCATGATCATCCTTTTAACATTCATTAAGATTTAAAGTTTTTATAATGGTTGCAGTATTAGTAAAGTACAAGTATCATACCTGTGATTTATTTTAATGTAAGCTAAAATTTGTATGGAGGATATGTCTATCAAGAATCAGTGAAAGGAAGATCTACTGTCCTTAATAATGAAATGTCAAAATTTAATTAAATTAAATTATACATGAAAATTCTAATTTTAAAAATAAATTACCAAATAATGAGAGTATAAAAAATGCAATATATATTCTTCTTTATATTGAACAGAATCATTCGTAAACAGAATATATTTGTATATGTACTTGGCTTATATATGTAAACCATTATGTACACCCATGTATGTGTATATGTATATGTGTATATATATATATATATATATATATATATATATATATATATATATATATATACATACCATAACATACAATGTATGTATTACTTTTACAGATGTGTATATATGTGTGGAATCATTTTTTTTGAATATAATTTTATATTCTAACTATACAGACATACATAGTTATCCAAATATTTATTTATTTTACATAACAATCCAAACTAAACCACAGAGCTTACTAATAATAATAGAATATTTTACATAACATTTTATTTCTTTATTTTTTGATACAAGTATTATTAATAATGATAATAATAATAATACTGGAGAAATTATTTTTTTTAGAGAATGTTTTTCTAAAATCTTCTCTTACATAAAAGAGAGTGAAATATATATATATATATATATATATATATATATATTTTAAACATCAAATTTATAAAGATTTATATATTATACTTCAATCAATATTAAATAATATTATAATTATAATCATAACTTAATACAATACTATAATTCACTTATTAATATCACTATCGCTTATTATTTTTAATATATACAATGCATGCCACAGATATGTAACTAAACTTAACGGAAAATTGTCTGTTAACCGACTAATCTACAGTTAACCTAATTCCAGTTTTAAAACTGTTCTCTTCCATAAGTTAAACAATTGATTTAATTACGATAACAACATCATTTGTATATTTTATATGATAGACACATTATAAATTCATTAATATATTATATAACCACTTACAAAGAAAGAAATTAATTTTAATTATTAAAATTTGTGTGTAGACTTTTTATTGTAAATAAAACAGAATACAGTAAAACCAGCCCCAACAGACTTTAAGAAGCTGAGAAAATAGGTCATTTTAAGCTAAGATTCTGTTAAATTAACATTTACAAAATATACAAATTATTATACAAGCTACTTTATTTACAAAATGTTGTATACATAGCATTAATTTTTGAGCCAGAAACCAAAAGAAATGCCTAAAATTTGATAAAACAACATCTAAAACTAGATAATCTTTGAAACAACTTTAATATTTGTAAAGCGTCTGATGGACTATCCCAAGAGATAAGCATAACACTCATTCTACTGTAAGAAAGAGGTTGTATGCAGACAACTGATTGTGGCAAAACATTCTGGAGTCTATCGTAGGATAATCAGGCTTTATTTATCTCACAGCACCTTTAATAAGAGTAGTTCTCTTGTAGCTCATAAGAGAAGAGAGAAGAATGACTGAGCAAAGATTAATTAAAATTCTCTATTAGTGATGTTGGATGATTAAATACGTAATGACCCAAATAATTTCACTGTATGCATTCTAGAAAAAGCAAAATGAATTTGCATCTTATTGCCTTAAACTACATTTATATTTTACAGTCTCTTACAAAAATAATTATAAAGTCCTTATATGGTAGAACAACAATAAAAAACTTCTTTAAAAGACAAGGGAAAGATTTCTAATTACTGTCACTTCAAACCATTTAAAACTTCAAAATAAAATAAATTTTTTTACAATAGCTAAAGCGAGGTGCTGTCTATAGGTTTATTATATTATCACAATAGCTCAAAAACTTTACCATAACAGTTAATAAAATTTTTTAATTGTTTTAGTTTTATTTAAAACCTAAGAATATGTAAATATTAGCATGATTTCTTTAAACACAAAACTTTTAGGATCTTTAAACTCAAAACTTTTGATAAAAATGACTGAAATCTTTAAGAAGCAAATTCCTCTAGTTGTGTTGTTTTGTAGCACCTGTGACAGTAAATCTAAGTTTAGAAAAACCACAAATTTAATTGTTGTAAATTTAAATTTGAGTTTAAATTTTCGTTTTATGTGAAGGATTTAAGGTTCCATTAATATCGTTTTTAGAGAATTCAGGGGAATGAAAAAATTCTGTGTAAAATTTTTCTTAATTTATAATATATTAGTAACTGATAAAATAAATTATTTACTGATTACTGGTTTTACTGATAAAATTAATTAATTTATTCTTTATTTCTTTAAATGCAGAAATAAATGTTTTATTAATTATCCATTTTTACAGTCTTTTATTTCATTTTTTGTACACGCATACATATATAATCTTTTTTTTGTTAAGTTCACTGAAAACCTTTTTGTATTTATTTTTGTTTTTAGCAATTCACTATGTTGGTGTTGAATACCAGTTTGTTGTATTTTTTAGTGGTTCAGGATATACGGATGGTGCTGCTGTTGATGTTTTATTGGCAGGATGATACAAATGAAATCCCGCAGAATGATGATAAAATTGTGTTTGATCAAGACCAGATGAAGCTGCATAATCGAGTGCAGTCGGATGCATTGCAGAATATGGCTGTGGTTTTAATGGAAGCGGTTGGGCTGGAGTGTCTGTAGAACTGGAGCTAAGGTACTGATGTCTTAATACATCAGTGTACGAGGCAGGATTATCAAAACCTGTATGTACTTGTTGATGTTTATCTCTTGGCGATACAGATGATGGAGGAGTCATAGCCGAATGATAATCGACGGTATAACTTCCTGCACTGGCATATGATGATACAAGACCACCAAATGCATCCGTAGACTTCTGATTATGCGCTAAAACAAACTGATCACTATACGATCCTTCACTTCCGGGTGGTGTCGGAAGAGGACCAACATGATTCATATCACCTGTATAATAAGGGGCCGAACCACTCCCTCTTCCGGCATGAACGTTTGCTCGTATAACACTTTCTCTGTTCGCATAAAGTTGCCGAAGAAGTGCTGAAGCAGAACCAGGAAGTGGGGTGCCAGGTGATTGTGAGTGCTGTTGCAAATGATGTGCACCTATCCACTGAATTGTACTCCTTTGTTGCTGTTTTAACAAAGTATCTGTGCTGAAATCAGTTGGTGTTTTATCAAGTACTACAGGGAGGTGCTTTGACATAGCATGTTCAAGATCTTTGACAGAAGTTCCACCTCCATCGCTGTCTTCATGAGGAGGTTGGGGTTTAGGACTGCCTACTGGAACTGAATGGCAGGATGATGAAGCTGGACTTAAAACTGGGTAACGTTTTCTCAATCGTTCCTCATCTTCAGAACTACAACAGCTGCTTTCATCTTCACGTTGTGCTGTTGACAGTTTCCTTTTTTGTGGTCTTCTTGATGCATCTTTATCACACATATTTAATTTTTTCTGAGTGGAATGTGTTGCCATAACCTGATAAAAAAAAAGTGATAACATAAATATACTACATTACTATTATAATAAATTTATTATATCAAAGTACATTCTGCAACTTCATCAACTATAATGAATAGATTAACATTTCTTTATACGAATTCACTCCCTCTATGAAACATGAAACCTTGCCAATGGTGAGGGGGCTTGAGTGCTGAGTGATACAAAACAACTGGACCGAAGGTGCAACCACATTGGAGAGGTATCTGTTGAGAGCCAGACCAAGGATTGATTCCTGAAAGAGAGCAGCAGCACTTTCAGTAGTAGTTAAGAGCATAGGTCAGGAGTAGTTAAATGACCATATCAACATCATTCAATCTTCAGTTGCTTTTTTTCCAAGAAAATGTAGCTCTCTGCATTTTCATACCACAAAGAAGGAAGCATCTTCCTTAGTAAAATATTCCAGAGGTAAACTAGTCCCTCATTCAGATATCTGGGTGGGAACTACTAAGGAAGGGGTCACCAGAAAATTAAAAAATAACATTCTACGAGTCACAGCATGGAATGTTAGAAGTCTGAAAAAGGTTGGTAGGTTAGAAAATTTAAAGAGGGAAATGGATAGATTAAATGTAATGTAGTAGGAATTAGCAAGGTTCGGTGGGAAGAAGAAAACAACTTGGTCAGGTGATTTTAGAATAATTAACACAGCTTCAAATAAAGGACAGGCAGGAGTAGGTTTCATAATGAACAAGAAGGTAGGGAAAAGAGTAGAGTATCTCAAAATGCATAGCGATAGAATCATTGTAATAAGGATAAAATCAAAACTTAAGCCAACAACGATTGTTAATGTTTATATGCCTACAAGTGACCATGATAATGATGAGGTAGGTGTGTATACAAAGAAACTGATGAAGCAAAAAGGGGATGATAATTTAATACTAGCTGGAGATTGGAATGCAAGCACTGGAAAAGGCAAGGAAGGAAATACTGTGGGTGAATATAGGCTGGGCAAAAGGAATGAAAGAGGGGACCGACTTATAGAGTTTTGCATAAAGTATAATTTAGTAATTGCCAACACCCAGTTTAAAAATTATAATAGAAGAATATACACATGGAAATAGCCAGGTGATACTGCAAGGTATCAGATAAATTATACCATGGTTAGGCAAAGATTTAGAAATCAACTCGTCGACTGCAAAGCTTACTCTTAAAATAAAATTTTTGCAAAAATCTTCAGGAAAAGTATAGGGACAAGGGAAGTAATTTTATTGCTCAGACTAATAGTAGAAGGAAAATTAAATTAAAACAAACCAAACATACTTGGCATTTATAGACCTAGAAAAGGCATTCGATAACATAGACTGGAATAAAATGTTCAGCATTTAAAAAAAATTAGGGTTCAAGTAGAGAGATAGAACAATTGCTAACATTTGCAGGAACCAAACAGCAACAGTAATAATTGAAGAACATAAGAAGGAAGCCTCAATAAAAAAGGGAGTTGAACAAGGATGTTTCCTATCCCCATTACTTTTTAATCTTTACATGGAAGTAACTGTTAATGATGTTAAAGAACAATTTAGATTCGGAGTAACAGTACAAGGTGAAATGATAGGGATGCTACGATTTCCTGATAATATAGTAATTCTAGCTGAGAGTAAAAAAATGTAAAAGAAACAATGAACGGCATGGATGAAGTCCTATGCAAGAACTACTGCATGAAAATAAACAAGATCAAAACGAGAGTAATGATATGTAGTAGAAATAATATAGATGAACCACTGAATACAAAAATAGGAAGAGAAAAGATTATGAAGGTAGATGAATTCTGTTATATGCAAAGTAGAATTACTAAAGATGGACAAAGCAGGAGTGATATAAAATGCTGAATAGCACAGGTGAACAAGCCTTCATTTAGAAATATAATTTGTATACATCAAAAATTAATTTAAACGTCAGGAAAACATTTTTGAATATATATGTTTGGAGCAGAGCTTTATATGGAAGTGAAACTTGGACAATCAGAGTATCGGAGAAGAAAAGATTAGAAGCTTTTTGAAATGTGGTGCTGTAGGAGAATGTTAAAAATCAGATGGGTGGATAAAGTGACAAATGAAGAAGTGGTGCAGCAAATTGATGAAGAAAGAAGCATTTGGAGAAATATAGTTAAAAGAAGATTTGATTTGCATGGTATTTTTCCCACCACCACCCCATTTGGTTGCCCTAAAGCAAAAGACTGAATGTCTGTGTTACAAACAGCTACTGAGCCTTGAACCAGTTAAGTGACCCGTGTCCTAACTACCTCCTAGAGCTTACCTAATTGCATGAGCAAACTAAGCATGGTGCTTACACCACTTGCTTCATGACCCACCGCTCACTTGTCATATATTCTAAAATGGGAAGGCGCACCCCGTCAACTACTAAAATATATATGACATTCAATAAATAAAATTTATCTCGTCAAGACAGCAATTTGCTGCCACGCCTAGGTCACTGAATGTCAGCAAGTACCTGTCCACCAATATTAAAGCGCTTGGAGCTTTAATTGGCTTGATGGCCACCTATAACTCTCAAGTAGCTTCCCACAGCAGAATGGAAGGAGCAAAAAGGTAAGGAGGAGGAGAATTTGTGTGTGTGTGTGCGCGCGCACACACACACAAATTAGTTGTCAACACAATATCACACTTGTGTGTGTGCGCGCACACACACACACACACATGTGAGAGACCGCTTATTCTCAACACCTTACTTATGTCAACATTGATTTAATCTGTAGTGAAGAATTTTTTCATAACACATTAAATAACTTTTTAGATAACATTTTTTTAAAAATGTCATTGCCATTGTTTAGTAAACTGATACAATTTGCTCTGTTTTTTATTCTTACACAATCTTATCAAAGGAATCTTTCAAGAGTTTAGATGCTCAGCATGTATCATCCAGCCAAATGAAGCTGAATGCAACTGTCAGCTTACGATGAATTTCAATATTAATATAAATACAGAAAAGAATTATAATTTCTGTAATTATTAAATAATGTACCTGTGTGGGATCAGGAGCTTGTAGCTGTGTAGCATGTTCAAGGTGTGTTCTACCTCCTCGTTCACCACCACCCTCAGATGAATCTTCTAAATCGGGTGGAGACATATGATGATCGTGATTGTGTGTGCCACCACTGTTTCTTCCTTCTACAATAAAAAATCAGAAAAAAATAATGCAATTAATATGAATAATGGACAAAATGATTAATTTTTAGTAACAAACAGAACCAAATTTTCTATACACAAAAAATGTTTACTTAATGAAATAAGTAAAAATAATGAAATATGTCATAACACTTTCAATCACACTCAGTTGCAGTCTGGTGACTTTCCTCAGTAATATCAGAACTACAGTTTTACAAGATGGTTTAAGCTGAAGTTTAGCTTAAGTAAGCTTTAAAAGTATGAAATGTGCAAAAAACAGCTCAATGGACAAAACAGATCAAACATACTATTTGAATGTAAGTGGGTTTCCTAGCGCTTAAGAGAAATGTTGTCAACAGGAGTAGATGACATTTGTCTAAACCACAGAGGATAAACTCTTAAAATCCTGAAAGAATATTCTGGACTCTATTGCTGCTGCATCAGCATAACTCTAAAGGGAAAGTGCAGCCAGCGATCAGCCAAAATTTTGGGCGTTGGGTTTTTTGTAAATTTCAATGTTTCAAGACCAGTTTGTTTGTTTTTAGTCCAAAAGACAAAAAAAATTACAGAAATTTTCAGAAGATATATTTATGTACACATATGTTTTGGTTTGTATTTTTTCATTAATATCTCTAGACTGGCTCAACTGAAATTTTTTTTTAATGGATCAAAAAAATTATAAATGGGGCACTGATGATATTAAATTTTGAACAAAATTAAAGGGTGGTATTTTTAATTTCTGAATTGAGGCAACAGAGCTTAAGGCAATTGAGCTTAAGCACGACAAAAGTATTTTCATCATGTTTAAGCTCAATTTAAGTTATTTCAAATTCCAATCCTTTAACTCAATCAGATTTAGAGATGGGAGATATTCAATATTATTTCTAAACTGTTTTTGCCTTGTACCTTGAAAACCACCAATTTACCAAACATAGTTGAAATTTGACTTTATATGCCGAAATTAAAAAAAAGAGAGATATTTTTCTCCTAGGAATTATATTCCAAATACAATGCAATTTTTATGATAGAAATGTCATTTGGTCAAGGGACTCAAAATCAAAATGTCCACAGTTTTTATTAAGCATTTTGATTTTTTCTCAAATATCCTTTTAATAAAGGACAATTTTGAAGGTAAAAGCACTAACTGATCAAGGGAGACAAATCAGACCCAAAATTTTTAGTGAACATTTTAATTTTTTTCTCAACTGTATTACATCATTAATTTTTAAAAACTATACAGCAAAATGAAATAAAATATGTCAAGGGCAAAGCCAAAAAAGTTGTGTAACTCTTTGCTGAATTTTTTCTGTAGATTTGAAGTGACATTGGTTTCTATGGTCATTTAGCTGATAATAATAATGCTACATAAAATAATAGAATTACTTTGCACGAATTTTTGTTATTTCAATAATTACATTTTTTTTCAGATGGAAAAATTACAATATATTTAAATAAATTTCTGTTTAGTTGTAGAACTGTTTGGAACAATTAAAACTTACCACCCTTGTCGGCATCTGGTGAACCATTTTCAGGATCATTTCCACTTGCTTCTTCACGTTTCACACCTCTCTGTGGTAAATGATCTTCGAGTTGGCAGCAGTCCATAATTAAGTTCTTATATTCTCGTCCACTAAGTAGAAAAAAACATATTTATAAAAGTTAAAAAACATTTATATAAAGTTTGTCTGCATATATATATATATATAATAAATTATAAATATTATAAACTTATAACTTAAATATACTACATTTCACTTAGAATTTTCTAAGCTTCCTCAGGTGACAATACATGTTCATTCACACATCATACAAAATTCTCTTAGATATTAATATTACACGCCAGTATTTTGAGGAAAAATATTGCATTGTAAAGGTTCCAATACACAGGAAATAGCAATCAGGTTATATAAAGAGATACGTATAATTATCTAAAGATAAGATGAGTCATGTATAAGTAGGAGGATCTGTTACAACAATGGGGATAAAATATTGTTATCTAGGATGGGTAGACCAGTTAATTTCTTAGTATGTAAGAAAATTTTGTATGAGTGTATAAATGTGTATTGTCACCTGAGGAAGCTTAGAAACTTAGAAAATTCTAAGTGAAACATAGGTTTAATTTATAAGTTTGTGTAGGTAATTGGTTAACCCAAGAGATTAATAAAGATAATATTTTTAAGTAAAATATGTCTTATATTTAATACTATCCATTCAAGAGGAAAACAAACTTTTAAAATAAATTACATTAATATTAAGTTAATATTCATATTTACATATATTTACACATGTATGTGTAGGTATGTATTCATTCATAAGCAGATGTGCATATAAATGTTGACTAACACATTCACACATAAATTCAAGCAATTATTTAAAAGGTAGTGTTAGTTATTTTAACTTCGCAGTAAATATTAGTTATTTATTACACTTATTTACAGGTATAGAATACTGTGAAACAGTTTACAGGTTAATCTTGCTGCAATGCATATATATATTTTTTTAATATATATAACTACTGTTAATCTTCAATATTGGCCTACCAGGGATTTTTTGTTTTCCCTTCTAAAAGATGTATTTCTTTTCTTCTCAACTTTTCATAATTTCAGTTATGTCTGTAAAATATAATATTAAACCAATTCAATACTTCAGTATCTTAAATTAACCCAGTTCATTTTCCCTGCATATTTTTATAAATGTTAAAAGTAGACTTACAAAAATAATTAAGATGTCATGACGAGTATAACAACAATATATAATCCAACTGAAATTATTTTTAAAATTATAAAAAGAATTCTATAAAAAATTCAATTTTCAAAAAGTTATTTATTACAATAGATCTCAAATAAAGATTGCAATTTGAATTATTATCTGAATATTAACAGTAGGATCATATGAATTCATTTATTGAAATAAAAAATGTTTGAAATGGTAGAAGAATAAGATAATGAAGGTGAATTCAATAAAGTTTGAATTACTTATTCAAATCTGATATAAATTAGTTCATAACTAATTAAGTAGAACCGGTAATTAACAATGTGTTAATTATGTATAAAAAAAGTTACTTTTAAGATCTCAATCAGCCTAATGGAAGCCACTAGTAGATGAAGTACAGGTATTCCCACAACCAATAATTTAAGATTTCTTTATCTATCAATAGCATACATTTTTATTGAAGATCTACCCAAAAAGTATTTGGCTTTAATTTATTGTATCCACAACAAGTACTGTTTCTAATGTTTAAGTAACCTAATAAATACATAAATTTTTTATAATCTGGTACATAATAATCCATTATATAGACCACATCAGGAATGGGGAGATATGCTACTCAACAGATTAAAAACAGTAATGCCTTTGTTTGGATTAGAAGAAATTGTAATAAAATCTACAAGAACAGAATCACAAAACACAGAATTAATTATAAAATAAAAAATAATTATGATTAAAAGAGGTCCATATAAATTATTATTTATTAAATTCTTTTTATCCAGATTGAACATTCAAAATATAAACAATAAAATAAGTTAATTTTCTAAGTATCTGCCTACATGATTCATACTTAAGAAAACCAAATAATAATCTGGTAGTTAATTTTTTTATCATGAAAACTCTTCTGACTTTTTGAAGTAGGTACTAAGCTATTACATTTTTGATGGGAATGTTATATGTAAGAATGATAAAGTAACAATAATGAAATAAACTTAGCATTTTATTAAAAGCAAAACAGTACAGTTTGAGTCTGTAGCAAATTAAATCAATTTGATTATCGCAAGAAAATTTGTTATCTTAAAATGTGTTGCATTGATAATACAATAATTTCCTAAAATCATACTGAAAGTTTGGCGATTTATTATACTTTTCAAGAAATGCTAAAAGTAATAATTAAGAAAATCATAAAGTAATTATTATGATGAATATAAACATAAAATTCAAATTCAGTAAATGGTTTTAGGTTTCCTACACAGGGCAGGTTTGGTCTTAGAGAGGACAAAAACATTTCTGTCTTAGAAAACAAGGTAGTTCTAGTTTAGAATGGAAATTTTAATTTCAATAAAAAGATTATTTTGTAGTTAAACAACACAATAATGTGCAAATTAACCCGGATACAGGGATTCTTTTGTATATTTCTATGTTGTGACTACACTGCTTAACCACACCCAATTTTTAGTCTCTGTAATATGAAGTTATTGTTCTTTTTAATTATTTAGCAATTTTAATGTTATAGTGTTTTGTGAAAGTTTATTTTTTATTACAAAATCATATTTTTGTATTGTTTGTTCTGTGTGTCTTGAATATGTAATAATGGACATAACTCCAAGAAAGTGTTCAAAAATTGTTTCTTTGTCTGAGCATACCAGTGTGACACAATGAAACACTTTTGTGTGTGGTGTTGGACTAGGGAGAGTGAAGGCTATTTTAAAACAATTTAAAGAAACTGGTTCCTTTTCACAAAACAAACTGGCTGCCTTTTAAAGGAAAGGCAAATGTGGTTGTAAAAGAAAAACTAATCTAACACAGGATCGGTTGTTATTAGTGATAAAAAGTAAACTAGATCCAAAATTATCTGCTGTGGATTCAAATTGAGAATTAGCAGCCAATGGAACAGATTTACATGTGACAACTGATAGACACTAGCTTCTTGCAGCTGGACAGAAGCTTGTCAGCTAGATAAAAAGCAGCTTTTAACGCCAGCAATGTGTAAAAAATGGCTCTTGTAAGCCAAAGCACATGCTAACTGGAACAAAGACGACTGAAAAAATGTTATGTTTTCAATGAGTCACATTTTTATGTTCAGAGGCAAAGGGTTCCATACATTAGAAAAGAATCAGATGAAAACATATCCCTGGGTCATATCCAACAATCAGTTAAACACACCCAGAAAAAAATGTTTTGGAGTTGTTTCACGTTTGAAGACCCTATTCATTACTTCCAGTAGATAGTATGTTGAAAAGTAATGAAGGAATAGAAAGGAATAATAATAGAAGGATGTGGTATCAAGATTCTGAAGGAAAAGGCTGTAAAAACTTCAAAACAAATTCTCACATGGCAATGGAGTATTCAACCAAGTTTGCCAAAAAAATGGAAAAATCTTTCGAAGAACAAAACAAGTTTTGCTCCTGTGTAAAATAGTATATTAGTTTTTCTCCTGTAAAAAAGTGTAGTTTTGCTCCCGTGGCCACGCAAGTTTAGACACAATTGAAAATCTTTGGACAATTGTAAAAAAAAAACCACTCAAAAATGTACTGTATTACAAAAATTTACCTCATTAAAGCAATAATATCGGTGTGGTTTCAGGATGAAATAATGAAAAAAATGTGTAGTACACTTGTTGAATTGGTGCCAAATCATGTATGTGAAGTAATTAAGAATAAAGGAGTATAATCTATACTCTTAGATTGTATAAGTATGATTTTATATTTTATTAAATATCTGTGTTAGATTAGTTTGCATGCTAATGTATATTCATTTACAAAGCAATATGCAAATATCTAACTTATAATATTTTAAAATATGTTTCTCGTAAATTCTGATAAAAATTTTTTTATTTATTTTTTTAAGTACATAAAAGAATAAGTATTTGCTTATTCCTAAAAATAACAAAATTCTCTTGTTATCAAATCATTAATTAAATATTTCATTATAATGAATAATTCTATTCATTCATTAAATAATTGGTAATTATTTTGTGTAACACACTTAATATGTCTACTCAAGAAAAAAGTCCTTAATATTAATAATAATCTATTTTTAATGGCATTTGAAGGACCTTCTCAGCAATTAATAAAATATTAACTTTACAAGTAATTAATTAAAAAATAAACTTTTACAAATATTAAATTCTACTCTGTTTAATTTATAATTAATTATACTAAAACACAAAATTTTTCTGCACTGTCGTTATCTGCTTAACTAATATGTACTCAATTAAGGACTTCCTGATTGTTATTTCACTCACTAAATATCTTCAATATTTATTATTTTTATAATTTCATGTATTAAAATATTCTCTAGAGCTTTTTTAAAAATTAATTTTGTATTTTGTGATTATTCTAATCAACAGTTTTCGATAATTTCTCTTGATTCTTCTAGGAAAAGTTCCATTTGTTTTATCTGTGGTATAGCATAATGCGGTCCATAAGTGATTTATACAGTGTATAATTATGAATGATCCGAGTAAACTATTTTTTTACTGTAAAATTAGGTTAAAAAGTGAATTTTTTGACAGCTGAAAAATTCAAATTCAGAATCGCAGCATCATAACTTATATTTTAAGTTTTCACTTAGCCTAAATTGTTAGAAAGTATACTTTAACAAGTATTATTGATATAATTTCCTTTGTAAAAAAGGTTTAAAAAATGAATCATACCTAAGAATCTAAATATAATTTTTTGTGCTTTCTATTGTTAGCATATTTTTAAAAAGCACAAATTGCTTCAGAGAAATTAAGAGTTAATTAAAAAGAATCTGATTTTTTCATTTAATTTATTAGCAAATGAACTGTTTATAGCGTTAATATGAATTAAATGAATTGTTTTGTTTTCAGTGTATGCGATTAATAAACTTATTAAATAAAAATTTGTTTGTGTTTTTACATTTTTTTGCAGTTCCTTTTTTAAATTTATTTAAGTTAAATTATAGGAAAAATTAAAAAAAAAGAAAAAAAAAGACAATGTAAATGAAAGACTGACCTTATAACATAATTTACACAAATAATATTTTGTTCATCAGCATTCTTAGAATTGCAAACAACAGTAGCACAAGTTTGTACCCAAGTGTAACCACCATTCTTGTTCATCAGTCTATAATAGTGAGTCAACACTTGACCTTTATTGATCACTGAAATTAAACACAAAACAATGCAGTGTCATAATTATTTTTATTATTTCATACATGTCAAATATATTATGAAATTGCATAATTAATTTACAAACTGGAAAAAA
This sequence comes from Lycorma delicatula, assembly GCF_047948215.1. Lineage (NCBI taxonomy): Eukaryota > Metazoa > Arthropoda > Insecta > Hemiptera > Fulgoridae > Lycorma > Lycorma delicatula. Next base: position 134,410,104 of record NC_134461.1, on the reverse strand, counting down.
CCATTAATGGAGCTAAATCATAGATAAAGAAAAAGAGGCTTTGTTTATTTGATTACACAAATAAAATATTATATAGATTTAGGGGAAAAAGAATTAAACTAATTTATGAAATCTTTTTGAAATTTTATAATTGTCATATTTCAAAAGTGTCATATTTCATTTGTGTAAATGATACTAAATATTTAGAATTAAAAATAATTCATTTTTTGGAGAAAAGATGTATGTGAAAAGGCTATAAAAATTTGAACTTGAAAAAAATTATCAGGTTGACATCCATGGTATTAACCATGGATAATCGTGATTAACCATTTATATTATCTTCAGCATTTGATTTTTGGAAAGATAGAAATTACATTATTAGTGAATATTTAATGTACAGTCAGGTTGCACTTACAGATTACACCAGTTTGTAGAAACCTATAAAATTTTCTTCAGGGTCATTGATGAACCATACTCATTTTTTCATCTCCTCCGAGGTGTCTCTTGTGCCATCATAAATGACTGAACAAATGAAATAATTTGTTCGCTTTACTGTTTTAGTGATGTCAGCCACTATTTCGTTCCTAAGATAACAATGATTTTATTTTGCAGATCCAGAGCTGATGTCTTCCGAGTCACTTCCTAAGCAATTACTTGTTCTCTGAAATTCAACAGTGCTATAAATTTTCCTTCAAAATTTGTATCCTCTTATAATGCTCCCACAGCCTCAATAGTTTCTCAATGATTTGAACATCATATGTGACGGAGATTCGCAATAAAGGAAAACAGAATGGTAGGTCGAGTTCAATTATTGCACTCAAAGGTAATGCAGTTTGCAGAGGACAAAGTAAATCAAAAGATAATTTAGGTGCTATTCATTTCTGTGATGTGATTCTGAAATAGAATGGAATCAGATTATTTTTCTTGCAGAGCTTCTTGCACAGAAGGGAATATTTTATTCATTCAGAGTAAATCCAGTGTTTAGCGCCCATGTATTAGTCAAATCACAGGTACCCAACATTAATGTTAGATTTAATAACCTCACTTCATACAATGTGACTTTTTTAAATCATAAGCTTCATATTGAAACTACTAATAACAATAAAAAAATTTTTCATTTACATAATTTATGTTCAAATCTTCTTCCGTTTTTATAAAAATATTAAGGGTGGTGTGTCCCCTCCCAAACTAAAAACAAAATTCAAATGGCATTTTCATAAGAAAAAAACCCAGCAGGAGAAACACAGGCAACTCAGCATAATTACTCATGTTAAATCATAAGCAAGTGAAAGCAGTATATGAGTTTACAAGTAACTTTACTTATTTGTAGCAGCAGGTTGATTGATCTAGAGTGCCATATCTTGCAATAAATTCCGGCACTTTACTGAAATCATACTTCTAAATCATGTTCTATTATGAAGCAGGTATTTTCTATGTAGAATCTAGAGTCAATCGGATTTGAAAAAGTAATCAAACCTGATCACTTATCCCTCAAATTCATATAAAATATAATTAATGTAAGAGAGTAACAGGTTATAGGTTTTTCACCTTTTCTTTATTCATTTGATCCCAAATCAGTTATAATGGAAGCAAATGATATGCTCCTATGTGGCTTGCATTAAAGTACAACCAACTCACCCAACCTTTGATATATTCTCGAATCAGCATGTTAATCAATACCAGGAACAGCTGATATCTACTGCTCCGCTAGGCTTCAGGGCTCAATGCCTTTTCTCAGCTCTAAATATACAATTACCACCAGTCTTTACTGTTGCTCCATGTTATTACTCTCCTTCGCAGCATACTCATGTTAATTACTGCTTTGATCATCGTCAGTATAACAAACAGAACACAAATCCAGTTCTCTTACAAAATGAATTGTATAATATTAAAAATAGCATGATTCCTAATGTTACAGTTTATACGAATGGTTCTAGAAACCTTAATTCTGTTGGTTGAGGCTTTGTTGTTGGCAACAGAATACACGTTTGGCCTTCCCAACACCACCAATATTTTCGTTGCAGAACTGTATGCCATTAATAAGGCTTTATATATAATTATCCCAAAAAAGCAGCATGTTCTTGTTTGTTCAGATTCCATGAGTGCCCTAAAGGCGATTAATGACATGTACTCTAGCCACCCTGTTGTCTGTGAGATGCACTGTCATTTCGCAAATGAGTAGGTATAATACATCAGTGAGCTTTTGCTGAATCCCCAGCCATATAGAAATTTCAGGCAATGAGCGCCCAAACAGTGTGGCAAAAGAAGTTTGTTTTCAGCCTTCTTTTACTAGTTGTGTTGCTTCTAACGATGTTGTCTGTTTCCTGAAAAGGGTAGTTCATGATGTGTGGTAAAGTGAGTGGGATGACACCATGAACAATAAACTTCACTCAAGAAAAAACACTGTTTTATTGTGGAGCTCCTCATGCAGAAATAGTCGTCAAGAGGAGGTTATTATCTGCCATTTGTGAATAGGGCATAGTAGGCTCACTCATGGATATCTGGTGATTCAGATGCACCAATTTGTGCTTGCTGCGACTGCCGACTGACAGTGCACCACATCCTTGTGGATTGTATGTGTTATGCACCATTGCGTCGCAAGTTTAAACTAGGGGCTAACACACAACTAATTCTTGGGGGATAGTGAAGTATTTATTGTTATCTTCTATTTTACGATTTTCTTAGAGCCGTCCATTTATATTCAAAAAATACATTACTGTAGTGTGTTCCAAATATTCATGCCATTTGCTGTAATGCAGAATACAATTTTTTTTTCAAGATATATAATGTGGGTTTATCTTTGTGTTGTTATTTCACTTTTAACAGGCATAACAGGCGTTTTACTTTGAAGATGTATTTTTGCATGCCAGGGTTTTTAGTTTTTTAATTAATTTTTAATTTTCCAGTTTTTATAGAACAAATGTCATACTCGGGCAATGATAACACGAAAGTGTTTTCCGCCCTGAAAAAACAAAAAAAAAACTGATAACATATACCTGTATAAAGATTCAGTGTTCATTCTCTCAAATCTATTTATATAGCTGGAATGACTTTGATGTTTAAATATTTATATCAAAATGATTTTTTAAATAAACTTATTAAGTTTTGCTAACAAAAATCTTAAATAAAGCATTTTAATATTATCTGAATTATATATTTTACTGTCCCTACATAAGTACATAAACACTCTGCAGCTACAGCGAAGATTGTTTACTGCACAATGAGCACAATATATTTTATGTTTTGTTTTTTATAAACTAAAATGTTCTTTTAATAATAAAATTAGTGAACAAAGATTATTTGGGCTTCATAACAAGTTAATCAAGAGAAACTGTTTTTTTTTCTGAAGAGAAATGCTAAATAGAGGTGGTGCATATTTCTGTAGGCAAAAATTATTTTCTACTATTATTATTAAATATACTTATCTGAATCAGATTTTATCAGGAATCATATGTTAATGAACAATTTTTTTTTCATTCTAGACAATTTAACGTGTTGCAATAAAAATTTGCACTTACATAAAAAAATTTGTCGAAAATATTTTTCTTTTAACACTGAATACCAATTTCTTTTTCTTTAAAAAGCCTAATGGTCATGATGAGTTACATTTACTGTTTCTTAAATTCCCTAAACAGTTTTAGGTGACCTGGCATGAGACAATTCTTTTCCAGAAATAACAAGGCAATTTTCAAGATCAACAAGTAGATAAGAGAAAGTAAGGAGTGATGTGGTTTCCTTCTTCACTGTAATATATTGCTCCACATCGGCATCTCTAGTTACTGATAGTTAGCTCTAAAAATGATATCTTCATTCTACTTACCACAGGGTCTAGCCGTGTGGTAAACATCAATGTTCTCAGAGAAATACCTAGTTTGCTATAAGATATACCATCTTATACATCGCATTCTTTATCTGTGTAAGCCATGTAAAATATCAAAATAGATGATCTAATGCAACTAACTATTATATTCTTTTTTGTTTTGTAATGGTGCTTTATGAATCATTTTCCAGTAGAAGAATAGTTACATATAATTTTTGATTTCTCTAATCAGACTTAAGGTGAAGGTATTTTGAGTTTATGTAAGGAAGTAAAATATGATTTTTTCTTCCACTTATTTTATTGATCTGGCTATTAAAAAACAATAAACAATGACAATTTCAAAATAATTATTTTATACGGGACACAATATAGCAAACAACTGTTTTTATGATAACCTTTTCTTAAATTTGGACACAATATAACACATGTGTGGTATGCTGATTATATCCCACACATATTAAAGTAATACAACAAATTAATTGTTCATTAGTTATTATAAATATTACCTATAATTAAAGTGTACTTATGATTACATCAATATTACTTACAATCAACATGGCATTTTCGTAATTTATTAGCATCTTCACCATGGCAAAGAGTGTACAAATTCATACCCATAAGTTCATCAGCTGTGTAATCTAATAGATCAGCAACTCTGAAAAGTAAATAAGAGATTATTAAAAGCATCGATAAAAAAATATTAAAATTTTATATTATTATTATTAGACATACACACACACACAATTTTTTATTTTTTACTGTATTATGATTACAAGACAAACCAGATACTAACAGTTATGGCTAGTATATAAAAATATCAAAAGTTATGCATATTTTAAAACGTTTTAATATTTCATGTACTGTATTCACAACTGAATCTTACACATAATATTCATTAATGTCATTAATGGGGGAGCCTCCTATCACCGTGCAGTCTGGTAACGATACAAAAAGCATTCTTGCAGGATCAAACCAGAATTCCATAGACAGAGAGACCCAGATGACATTCTGAAAAGAATAAGGAAAGGGAAAGACACTCAAGGCAAAGATCAGTCACCTACTCAGAGCTCTGACTGTCCTGGTTGGGCTACTACCTCTGGCTGCCTATGGTAAGCAAAAAAGTTCTTTAAAGAACCATTCAAAGTTTAAACTCCTTGACCAACTTCTTGACTCTCAGGTATAAAAGCTTACCAAATGGCTCTTTTTTGCAGCCATTCTAATAAGGTGGATGCCTGCTTGCTTCAGCCATCACGATTCAACTTACTAAATGGACCTTTTTCTGAATCACAGGTTTTCAGAATCACTGATTTTCAAAATCTTTGAAGCAGTTTCTTGATATAAATTTGATAATCTTCTAGGTCTACATACTATCCAAAAATTAAAAGAAAATTAATGCACTACATAAAAAATTAAACATCAGGTATCAGTTTTCAAAATATTGCATTTACTGTAATAAAAATGAAATAAATGTTTCCAGAATGAAATATATAACAACAGGCTACAGAAGATATAAAAAGCTTACAGAGTTCATTAAAATGAATTTAGGCGAGCAAAACAGAAGTATAAAAAAATAAACTTATAAACTAATAAAAATCTTTTAAGTTTACTTATAACAATCTTAAAATAAACAAAAAATTCTGGTAAAAAAATGAGTAAATATTTTTACTTCAAAATTTTTTTCCAGCGATACCTGTCACAGTACCTAGGTTCGCAATGTGCTATCCTGAAGTCAAAGTTGATCCTCATAACAAACATATCTGATTCTAATCGAATTTCATGGACACTAGGAGGAGGAAGTGCTATAGCTAATGAGACCATTCCTAGAAGTGGTGGTGATGTTTTTCTACTATGTGAAAATGTGTATTGTGGCCTTAATCTGCAAAGTACTAAGACAACCTGCAAAAAAAAAGAGAAAAAAAAGATAAATCATTAAATTTTATTTTCATAAAAATAACCATTTTATTATATTTCTTAAAAAATCTAATCTAAAAATAATGGAATATTTTAACTTGAGAGTTTTTTCATTTCTCAAAAAGGAAAAAGTATTTTGATCATGAATATTTTTAAACTTTGAACAAAAATTTATTTTCATAAAAGATTTCATTCTAAAAATACAATTTCTTCCAAACCTCCATGGTTATAAGATAACCGTGGAGTGATTTTTAAGTAGAATTGTGAATTAATGAACAGAACCACCTCTGTTGATCAGTGTTGCTGACACAGATACCTACATCTTAGTTTCACCTTGAGCACTTAACCAAGACAATATATTGGCCTGCTTTTACATTGTGTTACGACAGATAGTTCAGTTTCTATGATCAGTTCACTCGCTATATCCTAGATCCAGAAACAGTTTTATATGGATTTGAATATTAGACCGTGGATACTTTTTTTTTGTTTGTTTAACCTCTGGGACCACCGCTAAGAATTACTTAAAAGGATGAGATGAATGATTTGTAGCGTGTGTAAAAATGCCATGCCTGACTGGGATTAAAACCCAGGACCTCCAGTTGAAAGGTCGAGATGCTACCACTCACGCCATGGAGGCCGGCAAAAATAGTGGATACCCGTGTTTTTTGGTGGTTGAGTTTCAATTAACCACACAACTCAGGGATGGTCAACTGAGACTATACAAGACTACGCTTCATTTACGCTGATACATATCATCCTCATTCATCCTCTGAAGTAATACCTTACAGTAGTTCTGGGGACTAAATAAAAAAAGGAAAAGATCCAGAAACAAGAAAAAAAAAATATATATATATATATATATATGTTGTGTATATTTGTATATAAATATAAATAAATGCAACAGTATATGTATATGTATGTATAAAAACATAAATGCAACAGTTAACATCCACATTGTACATAATATAGATTACCTATAACATTGTAATGTAGATTATTTGGTGTATTGGAATTATCCTTATTCTTTTGCTTTTTTTTTCTAATTTCCAAGAAAATCAAAATTGTAAGTTTTCGCTGATCAATGAAGCCTAAGAAGGAGATTTGATATCATGGTGTTGTTCATCACTCCTTGTGGACTAAAAAATATTAGTTTTACAGTAGCAATGCTACCGAGTTTATTGTAATGTTCAATTACATGAACATGAACGTACAGCAAGTGACATGATGGAAGGGATCATTTGTTAGTTGTGATTTTAGTGTTGGTTACTTTTCCTACTGACACACATACATAAACACATTATTACATCCAAAGGTAGCAGCCAATATATTATAAATCCATTCTTTAATGTCAGAAAGCTGCTGAGACAATCAGGAAACAGTGAGAGACATATTGGGAATGAAAAAGGGAATAAATTAACTCAGCGGTAGCGACCATAAATCACAACATTTTTATATAACATACAGTATTTTAATAGGTTTAACAAACACTACAAAAGGTAGTTCCATCAACCTCTTCATATTTCAGAGTTAAAGAGATGAAATAACCTCAATTCTTAATTTCATTTCATTTCGATCGTCTAATGTTTTATTAACAATTTTAGCAGAAAATGTATACTTTATATAATAAATAAAGTGTACACTACGTGCAGTAATGATCATCGTAAATTATCGCTCAGGGTGCAGAGGTGAAATGGAAATATATATTTCGATTACTTCCATAACTACTTTGAATACAGTTGATTGTAGAGAAAATTCATGTTAACGAGTAGTACATAATTTACACTCACATGGGCTTGTTAACCGATCAGTTTATAAATACTTTTTGCATTTATCTGATTAAATTAAAACTAAAACTAAATGAATTACATAGTAATAAACTGAATATAAATATTAAATAATTTAATTATAAATTATGGTAGTTCTTCAGCTCTGAAAGGCATCAGAGTTAATTATCAGAATATTTTTAGATAGAGTATCCAGTAGCATTGTTATTAATGTTACTCTTAGTTATAAAAAAAACCTCATCAGTAACCCAATGGTATAAGCTGATATTGTTTGTTTATTTAATATAGTGTTTTTGTGGAGATTTAAAATTTTAATTTTTAAATCCCATCCTATTTCTTTGAGGTGATTACAAAAATCCATTATGTCATTACGTACAGTTCCTATGTTGTATTATATTATATGTGTCCAGTCTGTTAATGTAGTATTAGTTTAGTGCAACTTATTGTAGAATAATTTGTTCTGCAATATACCACCGTGATATATTATAGTATATTACCTCAGTAGGGTATATATATCCTGTTAAGGGAATATTATATACATACATACATACATACACAAACATTAATTAGAATGTGCATAATTTATACAAAGCCCGCAATAATTGAGATCTCAATGCACTCAAGCAATATGAAATTTACATATATGTTAAATTTGGAAAAATAAATTAAATAAACACAACTAGATCTAGTAAATTATTCAACTTTTTGAAGAGGTTTTTTAACCTTAGGTTCAAGGCATCATTAATAATAACAATGTAAAAATAAATGTTAATTCATAATTAATCATTTTCTTTAAGATGGATGCATTAATAACAGTGCTAGGTCCTAGTAAGGTAGTAAATAGCATTTTTTACAGACTAATGGTTCTACATCTATTTTATTTTATAATGGTTCTATGGTTCTACATCTATTTTTTTCTAAGTTATAATTCAGTTAGCCTATATGTTAGTTTCTAATATGTGAAACTAAACAATTTTTCATGCAGCCTTCAAACTGAGAATTGTAACAATATTGGGTGACATAAATATGAATATATATTTGGTTTATTATTTACAGAATAGAAAGTAAATTTCAAAACAATATCTTTATAATACACGAGTATTAAAAAAATAAATCATTTATTATTATTGGCAAATAATAATACATTATAAAGGAGATCACACAGAAATACGATATGTTATTATAGCGATATAAGGGATATCTTGTTATAGGGATGTAGGATATAAGTCTTTGGGCAAATGCCCCAGCATCTGCCTAGACAGACCAAGGAAAACTGTAGTAAACCCCTGACCAGATCAGCACTACAGAACGTACAATAATGTATAAAATAAAACATCTGATATGGCCACCACATAACTTCCTTGTGCACCTGTTAAATTACATATACACATTTTTTTTTTTAATGAAAAATACATAAAATTTTATTTCATTAATAAATTCTAACATTTTTTCATATTTTTTTTTGTTATATTAAATTATTATACATCGTAAAACTTTTTTACAATCAGAGGTTAATAAATTATCAGAGGTTATTAAATTAAAAAAATAAGTTAAAAAAAAGGGCATGAAGTCTGATTCGAACCGATGTGCCTTCCCCTTCTAAGATCCAAATATTTTATTAATTAAAATTTTATTTGACTACAACTCTGGAACCGATAAAAATAAGTACCGCTTATGATATATCGTTAAAAAGCACTTAATGGGGGCTTATTACTACAGTTAATAAAAAGTCCAAAATACATTTTTTTTTGGATTTTGAGGTTTTTTGAACACTTTTAGTTCAGTTGATTGCAATCAAAAGAGGAGGTGCACAACTAGGTGTTACAACAGTCCTAAATCCAAAATTTCAACATCCTATGGCTAATCGTTTTTGAGTTGTGCGAGATACATACATATGTATATCAAAACTAGTCAAAAGGGATTCAGGGATGGTCAAAATGGATATTTCTGTTGAAATCTGAAAATCAAAATTTTTTGCGATCACAATACTTTCTTTTCTTCACACAAGGAAGTAAGAATTGATACGATTGAAGTCTTAATTTTTATTTAAATACACACATGAAATAATATTAGGTAATTTCATGTGCACACTAAATATAAAAAGTAATCCACTATTCAGAAGGTATTAATGAACATGTTAAACAAGATGCAGGAAATTGAGGATTATTTTTTATCGGTATTATTTAAAAAATTATTGACAGAACAATATTGCTTTGTAAAAGTTAATCTTTTAATAGTGTTTTAAATAAACTGGTGGATAAATCTTTAGATAGTTTGGTAATTTATTGAAAATGGAAATGAAAGCATAAGATCCTTTCTTGTAAGCTGAAGTATTATGTTGCATTAAACAAAAACAATCTGGTGTTCTGGTTTGATAAAGGCGGATATTTGCTATTTTTTAAAGAATAACTTAAATGACTATTATTTTTAGCAAAGAATACTATTAATAAATATAAGCACGATGAGAAGTAAACATTTTTAACTTTTACTTCCTTGTACGAAGTAAAGGAAGTATTGTGATTGTGAAAAATTTCAGTTTTCATATATCAACAGTTTCAGATTTAAAATGCTGACTGATTCCCTTTATGAAATGTTGGCTGTACAACCTTGGGATGTCTGAGGGAGTAAATTAAATGATACGGAAGTAACGATATAACACAAACCGCTGCAACCATTTAGATTGATCCCGGTAGACCGCTTATGTTAAATAATAAGGTAGCATGCACCATTAACTAACAACATTTTATGATAGTTAATTAACAGAATGGTCAATGCCATGCAAAATTTATTAAAGCAAAAAGAATATAACATTTAATAGTTACATTACATACACGTCACATGTACATACGTAGATTAAAAGGAGAGAAAAAATGAGTTTGTGTATCTGTGTTGATGAAGTTTATACACATAAACATATATATTGGGAGATCAGTATCTACTCAATAAACCGGGTATTGAGTGCTGACAGTGAGTATTACACTGACAGAGAAAGAACTTAATAAGTCACAACAGGCGTCAAGGGTTGTAGCTTACTTTTGTAATTCCATTCTTACTTTATATACATCTGAAAGTCCCTAAGTTATTTTTCCCCTTTCGGTCTGGTTAATCACTTTCATCGCATTAAATGAGTTTCCTAACCCTCCTGTATCTTATATCTATACCTATCATTCTTTTACATGTGACCCTCTTCTAAAAATAGTGTTCATCATAATTCTGTAGATTAATGAAATTTTTCTTTTCCATTTCCGTACAAATTCTCCATTATTGAACAGAGTATATATACTGGTATTTATTATACCAAGGAGTAAATCATATTCAGCATGAGTTATTTATTTTCTACTTTTTATTTTTCTTTGATTAATTTATCTTTCAACTATATTAATAAAAAAAGTACGTGATGTTTTTAACATTAATGAAATTTTTAATTATATTTCTTTCTGCTTTTATTTTTTTTTCAGAAACGGCAAAATTTTTGTTAACAAAAGAAATTTTTTTCTATAATTCACGTTTTATTAGTTTTCTTCTGGTATCATTAAAAAGATTTTAAATAACACAAAATTTTATTAATATGTTTCCTAACAAGGGAATCATAATTGGATATTATTTTTTAAGATTATGGAGTCTTATTAGTATAGGTAAAAGAGGTAAAACGGGCCTCAGATTAGTCTTCTTTTTTTTAATTTTGTCTTTAAAAATATGTAATTACTACAGTGAATTACATGGATTTATCAGTCGAAAGGATTGAACGGGATCTAAGTTATTTTGAAAATATTTTAATTTAAAAACAAATTTTTTAATGGGAAAAGATTATTCAAGGGTGAAACCAGAAAAGTTATGTAGCCCTCTGCCGACTTTTTTATTTATTTATTTTTAATTTTCATATTGGTAAGTTAAAAGATTAAAAGTTTAGAAAAATTGTTGTCTTATTTATGGGATGGAAAAAGTAGATTTTAACTCTTTTCTGAAAATCTTTTATTACAGATAAAAAATACCTATTTTCTCTGATAGTTCTGATGTATTACTTTTTTAATGTATTAAAAAACATCAATACACATTCTTTTTTATATAAAGAAAACTGCCATGATACAACCCTTTTTAATATCTCGCCTTTCCAAATGTTCCAAACTTTTTTCCTAATATACAAGCTACCCGACCCGACATGAATATCATTATTCTAAGTTAGACAGTGAAAATGTACAAAATAATCTGCGTAGTAATATGTTTTACTCGGTTACCTGAAAACATCAAGCCAAATTACAAATTACAGAAGGTAACAGTCTAACTGTTACAAATAACAGTACCGATAACTATTACAAATTCAGAAGTTAACAGTCAATAACTATGCTTGTACCAACATTCAAATAAAACTAAATAACCTGTTTTAACGATCAAAGAATCAACTCGCTTTAAACAGACAAAATTTAGAAAAAAACAAATGGAAACTGTACGCTAGCTTTTCATTTGAAATAGAACTATTCACCTGTGGGCTACTCCCTTTTGAAGAAAAATGGTTAAATCTGGTATTTATTTAAACTGAATGCACACAAAAATACAAAATAATAAGACAAAAAGTATTCACTGCACGTCTTATGTTCAAAAGATGACAGATTTAGAATACATCGTAACTGAGAAATGTTTACACTGAACTATAACATCAGCACATAAATACAAACGATGTACAGATCTCAACAGAATGAACACCGATACAGACCGGCTGTGGCTTGAACCAGTAACTCACGACATCATAGTCAAAACAAATGTTGCTTGTGATATCACTTTGATAAACAATGACAACTAAGTCTGTAAGAAAGCCATCTTCTGACTCATTTTAGGATTGCATCATCCAGCAGTTATTACTATTGTATTGTTCTACGCCATTGCAGACCTTCTTTCAGAACAAACTAATCATTTTTAAATGCTTAATCGATTTTTTTATTCATTTGCGCTAAAAATTTTTTATTTCTTTTCGCTTAAAATTTTTTTATTTAAATATTATAAATGTATAATACCATAATGTAATTGCACAATTTCTGTAATGTTAATAACATCGAACAGGGTGTAACTTAAAAACCAAGGGCGATAGAAAACTTTTGTTAACATTTTTGAATTCAAGGGGAGAAATACCTATAGATACCCCTTCTAGTTCTTCTTGTACAAAATTTTGTATACCATCGGTATACAAAATTAATGATAGGAATTTTGTAATTATAACGACAGGAATTTGTAATTACCGATAGGAATGTCCTACCACAAACAAGTTCAGCAGTATCCAATTCCAGTCTCAGTATTATTGTTCCTGAGACTTTTAAAGCCATTATGAAAGTTCTTAAGGATTACAAAAAATTTAAGTAGACAATTTTGACAAAATTACACAGAAAATAAATGCAGTTGGATGATACAATAATTAATAACTAAAAATTAGGAACATTATCTAAATTTGATTTTTCTATTTAAAACTTCCTGTATTTTTTTAATACTCTACACTGGAGTATAATAGCTTACAGTCTATATTGTGTGTATGTATATATATATACTTCTTTTCTTTTTGCTTGATATCACCACATAAGCTTGAAGCTAGTGCATAGGTTATGGAAATGCAGCATATGAAAAATGATAAAAACATTAAAAATCATCTATTAAAAATGACTATAATCTTTTATTTCATTTGGAAAATTTTGTATTAATTAAGATCTCTGAATGATGAGGATTTTTAGAGAAAAAAACATTAAATGGTGTTGTTCGATAACAATATTGCTCCTTTATACGTTGTATTTTGATTACAGATATCTTCATATTTTTTTTAGCCTAAAAATTTTACGTACATAACAATTCAAAATATATATGTGCAAATAATATTTGTCGTTTTTGTATGTACGAAAAACCTCTCATACGTCAGTTAGTGGGAATTATACTTATGAAGCATTCATTGATACATCGAAATAATACACGAGCCCGCCACGATTCGATTTATTTCACGTCTAACAGAGATATAACTATAAATTTAACCTCTCTACATATGAAACAGCGGTAATAATACGGGCATCAGAACTCATCTTTTCTAATTTTGTATCTCGATACTTAAGATAACGTCCAGCCGGATCGGTAGACTGGATTTTCATCCATTATGTCGCTGATTTTATTATTCATAGATTATAAAAATGGTGCTCGACTGTCTGATATGGTAATTACTTTTTTTTTTAAATTTGTTACGTAAAAAATAAGCTGACAACGGTAAAAAAAAAAAAGATGAAACAAAGAAAAACGAGCGATATTTTACATAAGGATGCACAGTAGTTTCCCATTGTCGTAGGCTTTTTGGCCTGAGGCAGGTCCCTTAAATCATGCCGATCAACATTTTTCTCTATTGCCGGTTAAATTTGACTAATATAAGAATAATCATAAAATTAGGTATTTAAATTACGGACAGACATTTTTCTAATAAAATTTCAAAATTACTTTTTTCAATTAAAATTGAATCTTTAAAAGAAAAACTGCACTTATGTACCGATAAACAGCAAAGTTCCGATTATTTAAAACGAGAACTGTGATGTTTAGGTACTTACCCGGTAACCAGAGGACTTGAAATGGCAACCTCGTTTGGTCAACGTGGATTTCATACGGATACAGAAGGCTCTGTCAAGACCTTTGTACGTTGACGTATTCGTTAGCGACATCAACGACGAAACTGTAACAAGACGTAGAAAACAAATATTTTAAAAGATTAATAACGGTATCGCAACAAACTAAAAATATAATGTATACTAACTTATTTAACATCGTATTTTAAAACCTAAATATAAATGTTAGAAATATTTTTGTTAATATCGGGTTGCAAGAATGGAGTTTACAGTGCTTCGTTCAGCATCCTACGACTTAAATAAATAACAAAGCCAAAAAACAGTTAAATTAATAACTTTAATTACCCCCTTTAATATACTTATATTAAAAAAAGGTAACGGTAAAAAAAAATTACAGTTCAGTTAGATACGTCGCCTTATTTTACCTTACCTTTATGTTTATGTTTATGTTTCGAGATAGAAAAATGATAAAGTGATTACGACAAGAGTAGACGAGTTAACAAAAGGAGTAACTACCGACAACCGATTTCGGCAAATTATATCGGGGTCATTCAGATTTATAAGTACTATTATCATAAATATACATACTGTACTAATAATAAATACTTAATAAAACAAAATACAATATAAAAACCGTTGCATTCTTGGTTTTTTAACGATAATAATGGGAAAAAAATTAATTAAACTGAGTTTTGCTAGTCTTTACTTTATATTGAAATGTAAAAAAAACTTGGTTTTACACTCCGGTGGGATAGTTAGAAGAATTTCAATCGACCAGCGTACAAAAATATTTCTAACCGAGCCGAAATAGTACGAATATGCTTTCTCTGCGGTAATCAATCGAAAGTTTTAATTACAAGGAAAATGCCGGTCTCCGTGGCGCGAGAGTTAGCGTCTCGACCTTTCATGCGGAGGTCCCAGGTTCGAAACCCGGTTAAGCATTTTTCATTCACTACAAAATTAAAAAAAAAAAAAATTACTAGTTTCACTTCGATATTAAATTATAGTAACACCTTACATTTTATGTGCGCAAGATTTATTTTTTAACCGATTAAAGTAAAATTAAGCACAAATGTTAATTAGATTTAAATACTTAGAACGCGATTGAAAAAAATGCATATTTTAAATCAGAATTATAATCAAATGTAATTCATAACCTCAATTACTAATTAATAATCTCAAAGTAGCAGGGACATCGGAGCAACAAAGAAGATCCACAGCGCCCCTAGCGACACAAATCGCACTACGTTTACTTACCGTAGTCGCTTTTCTTTAGTTCTACATTGCGCCGGCCTACGGGTTCCATTAACCGATCATCACGTGAAGGTTATAAAGTTTTTAAATAAATAATAAATATTATTAGATTTTGAAAGTAGGAAATTTTTAATCGGAAACGAATTAGATTAAGAATCATCATTTTGATCGTGTAACTATAATTTAAAAAGAAAAAAAATTTCTCCGGTAATTTTATACGCTGTAGAACAAATATAATACTCTGAATTAATTTTTTTTTTAAAATCAACTGAATTTCTTACAAATTTATATAAACAAAGCGACACACAAAAGGTTTTCTTGCATTTAATTTAAACTGCATTAACTTAAATAATAGACATAAATTGTAAAAATAATGAATATTTTAACGTCTGAATTTTAACTTTAATCTGTGAATTCAATATACCTACTACGTCAAGCAAAATAAATACAAAGAAAAAAAAAACAAAAGCAATTAAAAAATTACAGTATAAAAAAAATATAATTGTTGATAATTCCTAGATGTAATGAGGCGTTTCTTCTATTCTTAAAAATAATTTTCAGTGATTCTGTATTCAAAGAAATAATGTTAAATGAACAGGAAGATTCAAGCGAATCGTGTACAGGTAATTTCAAGTGTGTGTGTGTGTGTATCAGTGCGTAGATAAGCGTGTATGTAATGAGGATGATCGAAGGGAATAGAAACAAGAGAGGGTGTCACGGTCGGGAGGTGATAGATCGGGGTGGCAGATGGGAACGAAGAAGAAAATAAGGATGGGCGGCGACCTTGACCGGATGATGTTGGAAGTCATGACTTCCTGCGGTTAACCGGTCACTTCAAATCGATCGACCGTGGCTCCTGTCTAAAGACTGAATTGTATAAAAAAAAACATCGATATTACAAATGCAAATCGACTTTAACCGATATTTTATTTCAAAAATAATTACGGAAAAAATATTTGTATTATATACTTTTGATTATAACGTATATATATTTATACTTCTGATTATAACATCAGAAATCGGCTTACATGGTAAAATTTTACCAGAAAATTTTTACAGTGGCTTTTAAAGGATTCGTTTCTTCTTGTTCTTTTGCTATAAGGTGCGCATAAACGACCTGAGTTATCCGATATCCGTAAAAAATAAAATTTTAAATTATTTGTAAGGTCGGCAAAAATGTAGGCAGCAGTACGGAAATGAAAACAACACTTTCTTTCGGCTATTATCTCAGGATCCCCCTTCCGTCCTCTACGTCTATCCTTAACGGCAATCACCATAATTTTTACAATTATGCAAGAGATCATTTACATTGAAGAAAAGGTGATTTAAACGGGAAAAAGTTTCAGTGATCCTACTAACATTTGCATATATCGTTCTTTTCTAATTAGGTTAAAAAAAATCGTCATCGTCGACAAATGTCACGTCATATCTAGGTAATTAAAGCGTGAACTTGCTCCGATATTTTATCATCGACGTCTAACTTTCTCTTAATCGATTTATACGACCTTCAAAGGGTCTTTGACTTCATCATCGATATTTTCATTTTTCTTAATTACCGTCCAAATACAACAAAAAATTCAGTCTACAATCAGACACCTGCGTACACCGGTACCTGTCATCCTATACTAGACCGATTCCTTTTTTAAAGTTTCCCGCTGCGAATCAAATTTACCGATTTTAATTATCAACTTTAACTAATATTATTATTAAAGATTTTAATTTTATTAATTATCAATTTTAACCGCTACATCACGTGCCGGTTCATTTAGAATGAGTATTTTTACAGGCGATGGCATCTAACTCGAATAAAATAAGTGTAAATAAATATGTGCGTTTTTATATCTAAAAGATAAATTGTACGCTTTGCTTATTTTTTAAAATCGATTATCTATACTATTTTGTTGAGTACTACACTTGAATACCGGCCTAATACTCTTCTCCCAATTTTCCTGCTTCGACATCTGTTATTATGAATATTCATTTCAATAAGAAAGAAAAAAAGAAAAAAAAATAGGGCAGATCGATTTCAACGCCGCAAAGATTTTCAATAATAATTTTTTATATACATGTCATCATAATTTTAAGAAGCGAGTGTGTACAGAAAAAATAATAAAAATGTAATCTACGCCGGTGAGCGTTGAAAAAGGTGTGAAATAATTGATGAGTAGATTCAGTAGAGTGTAACCCCTGACTATTTAAAAAAATGGTTATCCTAAAACAGCAGCCACGAGCTCCGTACGCGTTAGTTTGTTCTTTCTTTTTGTCTTGTAAAGGTTCACAGCTTTTTTATTTTACTTCTTTTTTTAAACGATCCTTTCATATTACATTTAATATACCTTTACTTGAAAACATCGACTAGAGTTCAAAGGAATATTTTTTGATACCGCCGCCTTTTTTTTTCAATTTTAGTATAAATAAGAAATTTAAAGTTTAATCTGTTAAGGTAACAATAGCGACCTTAGATCGTCAAAAATATTTTCTTTTGTTAAGGAAATTTATAAAAATTTATTTTTTTTATAGTTTTTCTTTATTGAAAAAAGTTATTTGGTAAATGAAAACTAATTTTTTGTAGGTTACGGTATAGGTGGTCCACAGTAAAAGAGGTTATATGTTTATTTTATTCCACGAAGGCTCATATTGCCGGATATTTGTAATCATTTGATAGAATGTAGTATTCAGATTGATCCGTAGACAGGGCCGTGTCCATAAAACCACAAAAATTCTAATGTTATAGCAGATCCACGTTTTCTCGGCACGGATCCGCAAAGTGTACGAATAAAAATCAAAATGAATCGTCGGGAAGAAAGGAATCGAGAACGAAAAAGCGAATGAGTTATAGCTCGATCTAGTCGAGAAAAAAGAGACTTGTTTTAACGTGATCTTCGCTCGGCAAACATCTCGTGTATCCAGAATTCCTCGACTGATCGGCGAGTCATTTTTGGATATGGGAGGAAAAGACTATTATACGACGGTTTTGCTTCGACTAGCTCGAATATAACAAATCGCGTTTCTTCTACTTACTATACGCATTTAAAAATAAGTTTAGACTTCCTTAAGGTTTAATTTTACCTATCCCCAGAGGCAGAGGAAATAATCCGGGCTGAAAAATAGATTCTTAACGCTATAACCCAGATAGAAGGTATATTCCTTTAAATTATTTAAATTTTTTCCTTTAAATAAATTTTGTCAATATATTTCATACGTATATCGGTACATCGATCAAACACAGTTTCTTGTATAAAGATGTACAGTGTATGCTAAAAGTGTCGGCGGTTCGGATCAGGTTTAAATCGGAAATAATCTATTATATAATGCATCATTCCACGGTTCACTCGACCGCATCATCGTAGACGGGAAGATAAACGATCTATATAGATTTTAGGCGAATTATAATTTTATTATTAGAATTAGGCGAATTAAATTATCTAGAAATTTGATAAAAACATTTCGGGTAAAACGTTAACTATCATGCTTTCGTCGACACGATCCGCAAATGCGAGTATTACAAAATTAATAAAATTTCTTCGCACACCTTAGTACATATTTAATGAATTTTTCATTACGTACAACGCGAGGAAAACATAAATATTCTACATCCGTATAAAATTCAATATAAAAAAGTACAACTTCAGTCCTTTAAACGATACTCCACGAACCTGCATCGATTTCGTCTTTAAAAACCTTCAGTAGGTATGTAATCGCAAAACTACCTATTCGGATATAATAATAATAATAATTTAACAGACTTTAAATCTTTAAAAAATATACGTATTAAGACATACGCGTTCGTTTCAGGTCGATAAAATAAACTAATTGAAAAAAAGGTACGTCAGGTTTAAATTGAATTAGATATGCTTTGACTCTTTAGAAACTCTTTAGCAGAAACGATTCCGAAAATTACACTTAAACTAGACACGATTACATAATTTTGTTCAAAAACTTAAGTAATAGACTCGTAAAAAGAAATACGTACAAAATAAATTTTGTTAATAGCCGCATACAAAAAAAATAGCATATAGAGGTCGTAAAGAGACCGCAAGAAATAGACTGTGCCAGTGATAAATACTTAACGAATTGTGCTTTTAAGGAGCCGTAAGAATCACGAAATGTAACTCGGTATTGGACGCGATCGGCTATACCGAAGTAAGTTGAGAGAAGACGGATCGGTGTTGAAAATGGGTATCGGATATCGGAGGTATGAAAGGAAAAGATAGAAAAGAGAGCAGCATCGTGGAACAATCGGATGAAAAGATAGCGGAGAGTACGGGTTCGACTTAGGTCGCGGCGAACGAAAAAACAGTAAAGAGGAGAATGGAGTTTATTTTATAAAACTCCGCTCTGCAGAAGTGAACTCGAATGATTTATTATTGCATGTATTTTTTTTAAATTTTCCTATCTTTTTCTGTTAAAGAAAAAGAAAGTAAAATATCGGTAAGAGTTATTTATAACTTCATAAAAATATTTTGTATCGATAAACGTCTTTATCCATTGAACGTAATAATAACAAAACAAAACATACATCGGCATCGTCTGTTCCTCGACCGTTAAACATATTGTACGAGTGTTTTATTCAGTTTTATGCGTTTCACCGTAAGTAAGATAAATAATACCTATCGCTTTCTTTCTTTTTACTTACCATCAGGATTGGCAGTGCCCGTAGCAGAGTTAGTGCCTTCTTCTGATCCAGCGCTTCCAGGAGAAGCAAGACTTTGCCCTTGGGATAATCCTAGACCTAATTGTTCAGCCATTTCAGAATGGTCCTGATGGTGGATATAATCGAATACACTACTCCCCGTCATTTCCACCTATAATTCAGAAAAAAAAGATTTGTTTTTATCACATAAATAAAGTATATTATAACCGCCAAAAAAATTTCATTGTAAAATTTTTATATAACCTCCTTATGACAAATACATAATGCAATAAAAAAGAAATGGTGAATAATACAAACCCCTGAAAAACACTTATAGTGTGAAGGTTTCCTCAAAATATCTGATGCGGACACGACACACTTCCTTGTACGTCTATTAAATTAAATACACACATTTCTTTTTAAATGAAAAGTACATAAAATTTTATTTCATTAATAACTTCTGATTTTTTTATCGTAATTTTTTTTTTTCACAATCAGAGGTTAATTATTAATGATCAATCCATTAATAAATCAATGGATTGAAATTAAAAGAAAAAAAAAGTTAAAAAAAAACAGGAGATGAAGTTTGATTCGAACAGATGTTCTTTCCCTTAGTAAGATCCAAATTTCATTAACTAAAATTTTATTTGGCTATAACTCTGGAACCGATAAAGATAAGTACCACCTATGATATATCGTTGAAAAGCTCTCAATGAGGGCTTATTACTGCAGATAAGAAAAAGTCCAAAATCCACTTTTTTGGGGATTTTGGGCTTTTATGGACACTTTTGTTCAGTTGGTTGCAATCAAAAGGGGGGGAAGGGTGCACAACTCGATGTTACAACAGTGCTAAATCCAAAATTTCAACATCCTACGGCAAATCGTTTTTGAGTTATGCATGTCTTTGATACATACAAACATACGTACAGACGTCACGCCGAAACTAATCAAAATGGATTCAGGAATGGTCAAATGGATATTTCCGTTGAAATCTGAAAACCGAAATATTTCGCGGTTACAATACTTCATTTACTTCGTACAAGAAAATAAAAACAATTTTTAATCGCGATCAAAAAAATTGATATTTTTAAAACTGTAAAGGTTCACTCGCCAAGGGGCTGTTTCGATTGCAAAATAATGTTACTCTTAATGATTGAGAAGCGATAATTATTAGTAAGCTAGTAAAATATTAAAAGGTTTCTGCTACAAAATGTTCACTGTTGATTCTACCTTTTAATAGATTTCTTCAGTTAACTTATTTTAAACGGAAACAACATTCTTTTGGGTCACAACTGTCCAAAAATCGCTGCTGACAAAATTCATTAAATGATCTCCCCGTACGGATGATCAAAGTAAAACGAGAAGAAATATAAAATTAAAAAACAATAAACAAAATGCAATAAACAACTGAAATGAAACGACTAGCACTAGATAGGGAATCTTGGAGAGCTGCATCAAACCAGTCAAATGACTGAAGACAAAAAAAAAACAAAAACAAAATGCGTATGTAAAAACCTACACACTTAACGTATAAAAACATAAATAAATATGTATATTCAACTATACACTTTAAATCGTAACGCATACAACATTTGTTGGATTTAATATGTAAATTACTCCCGACTGACGTCGGTGTGTAGTTGCCGCTAAATTCGATCGAGGAAGTAAAAAATGGCGTGAAATCTTATGATGATATTTAGGTTTACAAGATTTCAGGAATAGAGAATTAATTAATTTCGGCCTCAAAATTATGTAAAATATCACAAATTCTGTGTGCTAGTTCACATCTACGATGCACAACGGAAAACATACATTACTCTATATATTAAAATAATATAATATAACTCTATATTTATTCATTTAATAATATAATGAAAAAAAGCGTTTTGCTTACAATCCCTCATCATCCCTTCGTTTAAATGTTGATAAATTTTCTTGTTACACAAATAATAAAATTAATAATAATAAATAAAAATAAAAAAGTTTAATTTATAGAAAACTTGTTTATATCAGAGGGATCTAATTATTAAATTTATTACATTACATAATATAACTGTTAAATTTGTTTATCTTATATTTAAATGCCTAAGTTTGTCTGTCTGTTTATCGTACGAGAACCTTCCGAACAATCGTTATCAAATTTTTAGGATATATTCCTGTTATTCCAGGGAAAGTTTTAAACCGTAGATCGAGGACCTACGCCCCTTGAGGGTTAAGCGTTTTAATATCTAGATTTCATAAACGAAACGAAAATTAATCCTTATAACTCATTATTTTTCTGTCCCCGTGGCAATTGAAATATAATGAAGTAAAAGTGAATATAAAAGAATTAATTTTTGTTTCTTTAATGGGTATCTAAAAAACATTTAATATTCACAAAACCATGCGGAAAATGAACGCGTCGGGGTCAGGCTAGTTTAAATATAAACTTTATAATCTACAGTTATCAAATTGAATTACTACATTAATTAATTTTTATATATAAAAGAACATGTGATAATCAACATCCGGAAAAAATTACTGAAGCTAAATCGATCAAAATCTGTGTAGACTTTCATCTTACGGGTAAGTGCACGTTTAAAGGTTGAGCCGGAGTAAAAATTAAATTTACTATCTTTTTAATTTATAGGAAAATTCTATTCAGATAAATAACTAAACACCGTTTTCGGGTTTTTGTATTTAATATTTTAAGGGGTAAAAAAACATAAATTGTTTTTATATTCTTGCCGTTTTACGCTACCGATATTAAATCGATCTTTACGAGTTTTTTTTTTTTTTTTTTTTTTTTTTGGGGCGAAAAACGCTTGCGCGTTATCATCGCCCGGAGTTTTTTTTTTATATAAAAAATAAAACGATTTAAGACTATTCTAAAAGATGAATAAAACTTACGACTAATATCACAGATAAAAACTAATATAAAATCAAGAGTAAATAGAATTTTACAAAGTCCAAGATGGGTGTAAAGGGCCCATTCTTGGATAACAAAAGACTAAAAAAAAACTAAAAACCATAAAAGATCTAATATAAAACTTAAAACTAAAACAACAAAATGAAATAAAACTTAGAACTAACACAAATTATATAATTAAAACTAGGTTAAAAATAAAAATTAAAAAGTTGAAATAAAACTTAAAACTAACATTACTAAAATCTTACAACTAATATCACAGACAGTCTTTAAAATATTAAAAATAAAAAAAATAAATAAATAAAAAATAACTATATAAAATTTAACAAATTCCGATAAGGAGTGTAAAAGGCTCCTAATCGGATAAAAAAAAAAAAAAAAAAAAAAGAATAAAAAAAAATAAAAAACTCACCAAATCAAAAAAAGAAACTTATTTAAAAACTCTTCTAGCATTAAAAAATATACGCAACGATATTAAATTTTTTGCATTAACCCAGCACTTCGAAGAAATAAAAACAACCGGGTTAAAATTTCATTATCATTGCACAAGACACCACGGATGTTTCTGGGTAGATTAAATTTACGACGCAACGCCGCATAACATATGCAATCCACAAGTATATGGTGCACAGTCATGGGGCAGTTGCATCGTGCGCATAGGGGTGCTTGTCCTCTTATCATCAGGTAATCGTGTGTGATCCTCGTGTGTCCTATCCGCAATCGACAAAGGACTACTTCCTCACGCCGAGTTTTTCTGTATGAGGTGTCCAATGGTAACACAGATTCTTTAATCTGTCTGAGTTTATTATCAACGGTAGCCGTCCAGTCACCTTGCCACCACGCTCTCAGTGATTGTTTTACACAATTAATAAAATCAGAGGTAGTTTACGAGTTTTGGTAATGTTTTGATCGAGGTAATTTACGTTTGTAATTCTGATTATGTATTCTGCGAGGAAGCCGCGACGGGAAATCTAAAAACCGATTGGCGAGTCCTGTACTGACCAAACTATAGGCTGCTCTGAAGAAATTACAATACACTGATAGTTATTATAAAATGAACAGGCTTTAATTTTTGCTTATCGTTATTATTCTCACGGGAATGAGTTTAATAAACGAAGGAGAATACCCCCTGGCCTAAACGGGAAAATATCTGACCGGCTAAATATCTCCTGACCGCGACGGGAAATGCAAGCAGCCATATAGCGCAGGCGAAGTCGCGACGCAAGAGGATGCTTATATATATATATAAAGAACATGTAACCGATTCATAATAAACCTTCAGAAAAAAATTACTACGATAAATTTGAAAATAAACTTTACTATACATATACATACAGATATAGTGTATGTTCTTGTGAAGACTATGAATATCTAAACAGCTACGTAGCATAAATTGCCTAATTACCATATTACAGGCTTCATAAAGTAATAACTTGTGGAACATTGATACATTTTATTTCTAATTTATTAAATTAATCTGTTAATAATTCAGCATCCATAATTAATTAAACTCAACTACTTCAAAAAAGATGAATCAGGCAAACTTTTCATCGCTCATAGGTAATGAAATAATCATTCTTAATGCAAGCGGGAAATCAAACCGGGAACGGTTTGTTAAGTCAGCGACTGAGATTTACCGAGGCGACTAAATCGATTCAATTTTATTACCGATTAATAATAATTAGAAGAGTTTAACCTGTTATATTTTGTTCGTAACCGACAAGTAAATATTAAATACAGAATTTTTTTTTTGAAAAAAATTACATTCTAAGTACACTGTTATTTTGCTAGTTTCCTTAGGAAGCGAACCTTTAGATGAAAAGTTATAAACTTCTGTAGACAAGCGAAACAGTGCAATTCATACCGGAAACACGGAATTCCTTTCACAATTACTTTTGCTCTGCCGTTTGCCTGTACGCGTATAGAGTCTGTCGAGTTATAATCGCTTTTAATCGTATATAAATATCTGTATTACAGCTAACATACTCGGTCGCTTTTGGATTAATTAACAGCACCGAAACGGTAAAGGGAAATAATTTTAAAAAATTTGATGCGGACAAAATCCAAATTGTTTGGATTTTGGGCTTTTTTTATACACTCTTGGTCCAGTCGATTGCAATCAGAAGGGGAGGAGCACATCTAGATGTTACAACAGTCCTAAATACACGATTTCAACGTTCTACGGCTAATCGTTTTTGAGTTAAGCGAGATACGTGCGTACGTACAGATGTCACGGCGAAACAAGTCAAAATGGATTCAGGGATGGTCAAAATGTATATTTCCGTTGAAATCAGAAAACCGAAATTTTTCGCGATCGCAATACTTCCTTTACTTCGTACAAGAAAGTAAAAATAAGATATTCTTGATATTTCAACGTTACGGTAAATTTACATCTTGTCTAAGTAGGAATAAAATAAACCTAATGAGATAAAACGGCTCGTAAATATGCGTTTTTTATTATTTTAAGAGCTTTGGCTTTCAAGTCCACGAATGAGAGAACTATCAGCTGATTTTATATACTTTTTTACACAAGCATTTACAACCTGTTCTCTGAGAACTACGAATAGATGATTGAATGTTATATTTTTTTTTAAAAGAAAGAAGACCCGACAACAATTAACTCCACATATATTCTGTTTATTCAGGCTGGCACTCTATACGATTGTTTCGACAGGAGATAACGAACGGAATGTGAGAGATCCCTTACAAAGACTTGAATTCAGATCCTCCAGAC
This sequence comes from Lycorma delicatula, assembly GCF_047948215.1. Taxonomy (NCBI): domain Eukaryota; kingdom Metazoa; phylum Arthropoda; class Insecta; order Hemiptera; family Fulgoridae; genus Lycorma; species Lycorma delicatula. The sequence continues at coordinate 134,384,503 of NC_134461.1, read as the reverse complement.
CAAAGACAGAAACGCTACCGTTCCGCCACGAAGATCGATATTTAAAGTTAAAAAATTATATAAAAAAAGGATTAAGACAAAAATTCAAACTACATTTTGTTAAATTTTAACGGTGCAAAATTAATAACTACGTTCAGAAACTTATTGACCCTAAAATTAGCTCCGACTTAAAAACTCTAATTTAAGTAATTTTTTAACGTCTTTAATTTTTTATTTATTGTTATCTATTTAATATATGGATCAAAAGCTGTCAAAAGAAAAACTGTTTGCAAGAAACGCTAAGGTGAAAACACCGGTACAGATGAAAATAACAGAAACGGAAACGAACGACGTAAAGAGTTTGTTACTGAACGTGACTTTCTGAAATCCGAGAATTTGTACGGTAATTTTTTCCTAAGTTTTCCTATTCACTTCCTTGAATTTTAGTGCAAAAATGCTTCCGCAATGATATCAAGCTATTCTGATGTTAAGATTCGTTACACATTACTACGGGACGACGACAAAAAAGAAACTAACATATCATCAGTTCGTTTACGCGATGGAATTTTCTGTTTAAAAAATCTACCGCTGATGTTAACTTACAAAACGTTCTACGGAACCGTCAGAAGAACTCTTCTACGAAAAGAAAAAAATCAACAGCGTACTTCGAGAAAAATAAAATTTCGGCATACGTAAACAGATATATACGGGAGTTGATTTGAGAACGTAATTCTTTTTTATGAAATCGCTAAAAAATTAAGCAAGACCTCCAATACAAGTGTATGCAACCCAGTAACTACCTGATATAGAGATAACCCAAACGACTGATATTTTTTCAAGTATGATCCTTTAGATGGCGTGCTGTTTAATTCCTTTCAGATTCGTACGTTTAACAGCTTGTTTGTGGCGATCTAGTAAAGCAAACTCGTTTCGAAAGTTTCTGAAAAACTAATGAGTTCGTATTTTAAAGTATTTTACTTTAAAAGGTTAAACTCCAAGGACGTACAACCATTTTAAGTTAGATTTCACTTTAAAGGATCCTTCCGCTTCGTTTTCGACGGTAAACTGCTGAATTTAACGCGGTAAAATATCAATTCAAAGTGATGAAAGCTTGGGACGCTAGAAAAACCGCTACGACCGACGAAATAGTCACAAAAATCCAAATGCCGTGTATTAAACGATCGCGGACTGAAAGTATTCGAGCTTGCTGATATCGCAAACAACTCGACAGACCGTGTTCACTACGTTTTCGATATGAAAAAGCTTTCTGCTCGGTGGGTTCCGCGTTCATTAACAGTCGACCGAACGCTTCGCAGTCGACCGAGGTGTTTAGGCTCGATTAAATGCAATTCAATCGAGTTTCTTCGACGTCTTACAACAGCAGATGAAACATAGTTTTACTATTACACGCCAGAGTCCAAAAAGCGATCCAAAAAGTTTGTGGAAGCAGGTGAAAGTGCCCTAAAGAAAGCGTTAAAAGTTCCATCTGCAGGAAAAATCAGGCTACGGTTTTTTTCTTAATTCTCTGGTTAATATTTTCATATTCTGGAAAAAAGCACGACCACCACCTTTCTCAAAACATCAACTAAAATAATACAAGTAGATAAATTCCTAAAAATAAACTAATATTAATATATGTAAAAAATCAAACATTCGTAATAATTACCGTTAAAATAAAGATTCTATAAAAACATAAAAAAATGTTTGTAAAAGGACAATTGTACAAAATTTGTTTAAAAAAAAAATCACAGAACGAGCTTAAAATTTAGACCGATTGAAACTTATTTCATCGCTAGTAAATTGTACCATTCGATACAAGAAACAGATTAATTCTAAGGTTGAGAAAGCAAAGTAAAAAATTTGTAAAATTTTATATTAAAAAATTTATCATTACGGACCGCATGGTCAATACGTTTCAAGAACGAATGAAAAAAGAAAGACGAGAGAAAAAACATGAGGGGCGTGTCAGGAAGATAGGGGGTTACAGGAGGAAAGGGGGCGTTACTGGGCTGGCGCGAACCAACTTTCAATTAGGCCAGAACGCGTGGCTATCGGACGTGACCATTTTAAACAAGCATTATCCAGTCAGTTCTCGACCCCTGAATATTGATCCGGTATAACCCCCCATCGCATAGAAGCCCCCTCTGTACATCACGTACATCACAGAGTTCTCCATCATCACCCGCTAACCGACTGCCTACTACCGACATCAGAACATCCCCACCACTCTTTATTGGAACTTCAGTCGGTATCGTTCGCTTTGAATTCGTTTTGGATATTTCAGTTTAATCGACTGCGAGACAGTTTGCTGTAATCGCTTAATACGATCGATGTTATCGAACTTACTTCGGTATCGACGTAAAAACATTTTTTCATTTGTACAAAAATTATATTTTTATTTTATCGCTTACGCACGCTATAGTAACCGATCAAGGTTTTGCAAAAGCAAAACCTTACGATGGGTCGAAAAGAAAATCAATATTTTTGAAAAAAAAAATATAAAACTTTTTACAAAAATCTTTTCTGTTTTTATAGAATCGTTGTTTTAACGTTTTTATAAATCGTTATTCATAATAGTTATGAAAGTTTGATTTTTTACATATATCAATTTTTATTTGATAAAAAAAGTTCCTGATGTTGTTTCTTCCTTCTTTCTTTCTTTCATTCGTTCTTGAAACGTATCAACCGTACGGTCCGTAGTGATAAATTTTGCTTTTCTTTCAAAAAACAGTCGAGAATAAAGTACGAAAAAATTGTATATTATGCTATCCCGTAGAATTTATATCGCAAATTCATAACAATAAAACTTTAATTTCATTTATTTGTCATAAATGCCAAATAAAATAAATAAATAAATAAATGGACCTCGACAACAGCACTGACGGATGACTATGACATTTTGTGAAATATGTCATATGATCCAATCTGCAACTTCTGAATGACGCTAGTTCCCCGCCGTAGAGATAAGCAGAGTTATAACTTTGTTAGACTAATAACAAAGATAATTCTCACACGTTCAATAATGTGAATCTGTGTATTTCATTTTTCTTTTTATTTGTGTCTTAGGAGGTCTCTTAAAATAATAATCGTCAAAATTAACAAATTAAGCTTTATCAGATTAGTCAATTGGAGGACACAATTTCTGTTCTCCAGAACAAGTATTACCTGTTATGATACAATTACCATCCGGCTATAAACAAAACTATTGCGTACATAAAATTTTGTGAAAGAGAAGTGTGAAGCGATTAGAACCGTAAAAAGTGTGGTAAGATTAAATATTTGTATATTATTTATAAACAGTATTGAAAAATAACTTGCCAGACTAGACAATTAAATCGACTATTTAGAATTCTCAACGAATATTTTGTTTTATTTTTTAAAATTATTTTTCCGTGATGGTGTAGAAAGCCGTATTTAAATGAAATGAAAGAATTTTATCGAACGCAAACGTAGTCGTTAAACGGAACAAGTCGGGTGATTTCGGCTTTTACCAGCAGAACGTAAAAAAAATTAATCAAAAACACATTCGTGTTGTCACAGTCAAATGTTTTAATAGCAAAATAAATTTAACTTTGTTAAATTCATTTTTCAATGCTAAATATTTTGACAAATAATTTGACCCGTTAAAACATCTGACTGTAATAAATATTATACTGATGATGTGTGAAAGTCGAAAGTCGCAAGCGAATTTTGGTTTATTTTTAATAAAAGATTGAGATTTTTATTTAATATTTAAAAAAATATAAAATTAGATAGTGCAACCTTTAATTAAATTTTAATGAAGATAAATAATATATACATGTGTTTTCTTTTTTTTTTACGTAACTGGAATAACTTGGTGTACTTAAGAGTAAATTTCCAAATGAAATTTCAAAACGTTTTGATGATCGGTCAAGCGTAGCGTGCATATTTAATCTTTATTTCACATTTATCATTTACTAAAAAAATGTAAATCAAAATATTAGTTTCGCTGAATTAAAAACACGAAAAATTCAAAACTTACGGATTTCAAGTCGAGCGAAATAAAATCATCGATGGCATTTATAAATGAAATTCATCTCGTGCATTATTCAAACTCTCTCTATGAATCATGAGACTTTGCCCACGGTGAGGGGGCTTGAGTGCACAATGACAGAGTAACTGGACCGAAGGTGCAATCATAGCGGAGTGGTAATGATTAAGAGCTAGACTAAGGATGATTCCTGAAAGAAGGCAGCAGTTCTTTCAGTAGTTGTTAAGAGCGTAGGTCAGGAGGACTTAAACGGCCATATCAATCTTTTGAGTACTGCGCAGCTGAAATCAATGGAAGACTACAGTTGGTTTTATTTTTTTAAAGAGAATTTAGCTCTGCATTTTCACGTAACAAACATGGAGGCGCCTTCCTTGGTAAAATATTCCAGAGGTAAACTAGTCCCCCACTAGGGATATCCGGGTGGGGACTGCTAAGGAAGAAATCACCAGAAAACTAAAAAATAACATTCGACGAGTCGGAGCGTGGAATGTTAGAAGTCTAAAATTTGGTAGGTTAGAAAATTTAAAGAGGGAAATGGGTAGGTTAAATGCAGATGTAGTAGAAATTTGTGAAGATCGGTGGGAAGAGGAAAACGCCTTTTGGTCAGGTGATTTTAGAATAATTAACGCAGCGTCAAATAAAGAGAAGGAAGAACTAGGTTTCGTAACCCACCGGGCTGGTCTAGTGGTAAACACGTCTTCGCATATCAGCTGATTTCGAAGTCGAGAGTTCCAGCGTTCAAGTCCTATTTACTTTTATACGGATTTGAATACCAGATCGTGAATACCGGTGTTCTTTGGTGGTTGGGTTTCAATTAACCGCACTTCTCAGAAATTGTCGGCCTGAGACTTTACAAGACTACACTCCACTTATTTAATCCACTAATTTATTTAAAATGGAATTATAATAAATTTTATTGAAGCAATATTACTGTGTCGATTAATTCATAAACAACACCGATTAAAAAATTAAAGAAAGATTCTGAATTTTCCGCATCACGTTTGACGTGAACGTAAATTTTTACTAAAGTCTTATAAATTGTGAATTATTTTGCAGTTATTTCATTAATCTATATTTAAAAAAAAATTAGAATATAAATAATTAATTACATCCACGTTGTAATTGTAACTTTGCGATGCCGTTCTAATGAAAGTTTTTCTCCGGTTTCTTTTAGTTAATTAATTAAATCGAATGCTGGAGCAGTTCCTTTTTTTATTCGTAGAGAGGCATATCTAATCGTTCAGCGAGAAAAGTTCCAGATTTCCCGGGTCAATAAAACAAGGGACCATGGCGTCGTCCTGGAGATCATTAACGAGCAGCAGGCGAAGCGGCTGCTGGAGGCCATCGTTCTCAGGAAGAACGGGTTGAAAGCTAGGTTGCTGGCCGAGCAGAAACCGCAAATATTGGTTTATGACCTACCTCAGGCAAATACGGTGGAGGAGACCGAAATCCTCAAGGCCATACACTGCCAAAATCCGGTATTGGAAATAGCTGTCGAGGACTTCCTCAAGGAAACCAGGGTTGTCCGGCAGTTGGGGCGTAAAAAGGTTCCAAAGAGCCACTGGATATTTGAGACTTTGCTAAAGATCCGGCAGGTCTTCGTGGCCGGTGGTCGGCTGTTCCTTGGGTGGACCTATTGCACGGTCGTCGACCGTACAGAAGTACCCCGGAGCTTCAAATATCAAGGCTTTAGTCACACCTCTCTCCGCTCTAGAGCGCAGTCGAAGATGTGTGGTCATTGCGCCCTTGCTGGGCGCAGGGCAGCTAACTGCCCTAATAAGACCGCGCCTGCAAAGTGCGCTCCTTGTACCTTGGTGAAACGCTTTAATGCCGGACACCGGGTCGGGGCAAACAATGCAGGTCGCACGACATAGCCCGGGCGAATATCGTGCATAATACGGCGTATGACTACACCTGAATTGGGGGAAGCTTTTGAGGACGGTCTTCACCGTAACGAACGCTTGCTTCTGGGGAAGTTAAACTTGCAACATGCCCAGGCGGCCACCAATGAAGCCATAGGTCCTTGAGGAGTACAACCTCAAGGTCCTCTTGGTCCAGGAGCCGTAAACGGTCGGGGATAGGGTGATCGGGGTTGATGTTATTCACTCTCGCGGGGGGCAGCTGCCCTCTGCGATCGTGGTCGGCTCGGTCTCGTTGGGTGTCTTCTGGATGCCCCAGTTTTCTAATGAGCAATTCACCGTCGTGCGAGTCACGAGGGGTACGTTCGATGTTGTACCAGTGTCGGCATACTTCCAGTTTGGATAGAGTATCGACGAGTAGCTGGTAAGTTGGGACGGATTCTGGACCGTCTCCCGGACACCGGAGTGCTGGTTGCTCTGGTCGCTAACACAAAGTCTTCTGCCTGGGTTCATCACTCACTGACCCAAGAGGCGCTGTTCTCGTACAGTTCGTAAAGGCCATGAACCTCTACTTGCTTAACGAGACAGAACAACCGCCAACATTCTCTTACTAACTGGGGGAAAGTTACATCGACGTCACCTTGGATTGGTGAAGGACCTTGGTGACGCGCAATCTGCATAGGTGTGCAAGTAGTTGGACCGTCTGTTCCGAGGCTAGTGTGAGCAATCATTGGCTTACAACCTATGAGATCACTTACGGAGGCGGTCTAAGAGCTCCAGATTCAGGTCGCTACAACCTAAGGAACATGAATCAGGATAGGTTGCGGCGCAAGTGTGCAGCTGCCTTACAGGGGTTTGGAATGGCGCTAGGGGCACAGGGGAAGGTGGAATTGATAGCTGAGCAATACAGTCGGGCCATCAAGACTGGCTACGAGAGGTGCTATGGCCACGGGCCATGAACGAACCCTTGGGTAGTGACCACTCCGCTGATCAAAGAGAGTCTGGAGCCGTCATGACCTCTGCTTCTGGAGGGCCGTCTGTTAGTCGCAGACGGCGGCCTGGGAAAAAGTGAAAAGGTGGTGGTTCTCTGACCTGAGTGTGTTGCGCGCAAGCGTGAGATCCGCGCGTAGAAGATACCAGCGTTACCCCCTGACGGGGATTTTCGTGGATGACGTGCGCGCTGAAGGCCTGCATGTCTACCGGCACGTCCGTAGCGAATATGTTAATGCTATCAAGGAAGCCTAACTCAAGTTTTGCAAAAATTGCACGCGCTAGTTACAGCGCAACCCCTGACAGCTCGCAAAGTCATGTTACCGGCCAAAGCCATTGCACGTGCTATTCAACGTTCGGTGCGGGTTTGGTGGTCGGGACCACACATTAACATCTGTGGCGACATACCAGGTTCCTGGATACTCTGTTTCCAGATGCTCCGGAGAGTGAAGCAGAAGTCAGCGTTAGGACGGGAAGTATGCTCTTCCCTGGTGTACAGGCTTTGGATCCCGTAAATATAGACAAAGTGGTTTCTCGAATGGCGCTGAGAAAGGCACCGGACATTGACCAACTTGACCCGGACATTTTTTACCATTTTTGTCCTGTCATAAGAGAGCCGCTTGGCAGACTGTTCTCGGGGTGCCTTAGCTAGGGTTACTTTCCGACTTGTTGGAAGGTGGCTTTGATGAGAGTTCTCTTAAAATCAGGAAGGCAACCGAGTGAGGTCGGCAGTTATCGGACCATCAGCCTCTTGCCGGTAATCGGCAAGTTGCTTGAAAGGCTGGTTGTGGAACGGCTCTGGGAAAGCATCGATATGACTTCATTCCTAAATCGAGGCCAGTACGACTTCATGAAAGGGGTTGGCACCGACGTTGCATCATAAATGCTCTTGCCGAGGTGGAAAGCGCCGACTGTAAATATGTTTTGGCAATTTTTATAGATATAGAGGCAGCATTTCCTTCCTTGTGCTGGAAATCTGTCCTCTATGAGTTGGAACGCCGCAATGTTCCCGTAGCCCTGCAGGCCGTAGTGTGAGACTATTTGTCTCACACTACGCTATTTGTACAGCTCAGTTTAGAGATGCGCACCTAACTGTAGAAACGTCTGTCACCAAGTGAAGCCCACAGAGTTCCATTCTCGGTCCCCCGCTGCGGAACCTAGTATTTGACGGATTTCTGGGATTGACATTTCCAGAAGGGGTCACGGCCCAGGCTTTCGCTGATGACTGTCTCCTTTTAGTTCGTGATAATTCACGACCACAACAGGCGGCCTTGTCAACTGCAGAGGGCTAGATGGACATACAAAATTTAAAGATTCCTGTGCCCAACGAAGTTTATGCTTCTCCACGGTGTACATAAATTACCGTACAGACGTAACCCCCATATTAAATATAAAGGCTGTGCAATCAGCCGAGTGAGGTTTCATAAGTACCTAGGTGTCTTCCTTTGATGAAAAGTTGCAGTTTAGCAACTACATTACGTAAGTAGCCACGCACAACGTCTCTGTGATGCACAAGCTTAGGAGGATTGCTCGGAAGGATTACAGGTGACGGAGTGTCATTTGACCATGGTGTACCGAGGTGTCTTCAAAAGTATGGCCTCTTATGCTGCGTCCGTTTGGGGGTATAGGTTGGACAGAACTCGAGCACTTATTCAAAATTTAAGGCATGCCCAGCGCAAAGCCTTAATTGTACGCACTGGTGTTTTTAAAACAACCTCCAACGAGGCTTTATACAACGCAAACCTCTGCTCGTGAAAAGAGACTACGAGGCTACCACCGTATTGGGAGAGGCTTTCCAAATCGATTTAGTGGTGAATGTTCGGGCAGCAATGTGGAAGTAGATATGGAAGAGGTAGGGAGCGCGAGGCATATGGGATGCGGTTTCGAGTGGGCCAGTACCGGAGCGGAACTGTGATCGCAATGCAACGGTTCTAAATTTTTAACAGTTGTCCAGCTCCCGTCTTCGGAGGAGGCTTTACAGCCTCGCTATGGATGCATGGCAGCAAGAATGGCATGCCACGACTAAAAGTAGGTCCTTGTATAGATTTATATAGGACCTGGGGATTGGTACGCCTCTTCATTTTTAAGGGTAACGGGAGCCCAAGTGCTCTCCAACTACGTGAATTTAAACCAGTATTTGTTTCGGTTCTGCCTGGCAGCTGATGAGCTGAGCGTCTGCGGGGAGGTCCAGTCGAACGAACACATTATGTTCGACTGCCCAGCTCTTAGGGGAGTTAGCACCCAGGCCATTTTGGAACTTAGAGGTCAAGGAGAAAATTACCCACTCACAAGCGGCGAGTCAATATGGCGAGAGCCGCACTGTCGGGCCGTGTGGGCGCTCCTTATGCCGTTGCTTTGTTCAACCGGCATCAGTAGTTTATCTAAGGGTAAAACTCTTATCTCGCTGTTTTGGGAAGCTGTCCGAGAATTACGACTGGCCATCTAAAGCTCCAAGCGTTTTAAAGAGGTAGTCAGGTACTTGCTGGCATTCAGCGACCTAGGCGTGGCAGCGAATTGGTCTTGACGATATAAATTTATTTATTGAAGTCGTATATATTTTTAGTAGTCGATGGGGTGCGCCTACCCATTTTAGATATATATGACAAATGAGCGGTTAGGACGCGTAAGCCGGTAGTGTATGGCGCCGCGCTGAGTCCGCTCATTCTGTTAGGAAAGCTCTAGGAGCTATTAGGACACTGGTCGCTAAACTGTTTCGAGGCTCAGTAGCCGTTTGTGGCACAGACATTCAGCCTAATGCTTTAGGGCGACCGAATAGGGTGGTGGCGGAAGAAACGCCAAGCAAACCAATACTTAATCGTTTCTGTCGTAATGTAATGTTTTATTACGCACCGATCAAAATAATACATTTATTTATATGCTTTCAAAGAAAATGAAAATTTAAATATACCTTACATGAGCTTAACTGATCTTGAAATTAATTAATAATTTTTACGTCCAAAAATATGCGACTATTTTAAATTTTGTTTTACAGATTTTTTTTTATTCCATCTGAAAGCACAATCTTTAAGGAGAAATTTCTACTGAACGAAGCAAAGAAGACCGTTATGTGTTCAGACGGTACATTTTATTTCTACCTTCATTTCGTTTGTCCTCTTTAATTCCGGATCGGTTGCACTATTTTCATGAAATACAAATTATCGAGCGATTCGACTCGGTCATTTCGATGGCAACGAATGTACGACGATCTAAAGAAAATAAAATGGCGGATAGTACACGCCAAATTACTATATGTTTACAATGTACGAGTACAATTAATGTTATAGTACATTATTAATGGAAAAACATATTTTTGTGGAAAAGTGTAATGTAAAGTAAAAAGAAAAACAAATGATAGGTTTTCAGTTAACCTCTAAATATCTTTTTTTTTAAACCGGGCGTCGAATTAAAAAACGATTACATACTAAGTTTTAATTTAATACTATTTAAAAAATTCGAATATAAAGAAAAAATGAAAACGCGCATCAATTTATTTTAAATCGGTTTATAATGTTAGGTCTATAAAAAACTTTCTGCCCGTTTGAAAAAAATCCGTTCGCATGTAACGCGAATGCGAGAAATGTGGCTCGTTATAAAAATAAGAGAATGAATAAAAAAAATGACGTAAAAAGAGTGCGAACTAATAACTTTAAAACGCAAAAATATGCATTTTTTAAAACTTTCCACCTAGTTTTCTCGAAGTTTCCTATGAAAACACTTTGAATATTAAAACAGCATCGGGTTACATCTCCAGTGATATTATTCTAGCGCTAAAATAATAATGACGTTAAATATTTTGATGATTATTAACGAGTAATTATGAAAATATTTAACGAACATAATAAAAACAAATTTAAATATTATAAAACACCGATCGTTGATTAAACAGGTAGCCTATTTTAAATTGAATGTCTTTTTAGAAATATTTCGTAATTACTATCGAAAAAGCAAAAGGAATACTATTTGTGTTTTGAAGAAAAAAAGAAGATATCACGCCATAAGTAAGATGTTAAATTTGTCAACGGTCTATAAATGAAAAAGGATTCACGTCGACAAAAAAAGCACAAGAGGACCGACTTTTCGTTTCCGACGGCCTGACTATTTCGCAGTCAGAAACGCACTGATTTTTAGAGTACAACGCACTACATACTCTACGTTCGACTAACGAGTAGACCCTATACGTAAGTATCAAGTTTCAACTCGCTTACCACTGTGACTTCTGTAACCTCAAATTCAGTTATATTGTCTATCGAACTTAAATTGCGCATAACACGAGAACGACTCGACCAATCTTAATCAAATTTTCACTTTCATAGTAGTAGTTTTGGAGATTTTCGAGCCACAGGTCTTTACCAAGGAAACTGCATTTTAAGTAAATGATATTTTTTAGTACTCCTCATATCTCAAAACGTACAGAAAGTTCAATTTTATCCTCATATCCCACGGTGCAACCGAAAGTAATGCAGTACTTTACTTCGAAAAGTCGGTAAAAATGAATAATCTCGTCACAGGAAATTATTATTATTTTTTATAAAAGTAATTTATGTAATCTTTTGTTAGATCGCTTGAGATATAGAGATCAACCGGGTTACCGTGATATTTATTTTTTTATATTTGGTTTCTTACAGCGGTAAATTTTTATATTCTGCATATTACGATGCTTTATTCGATATTTCCGCCGTGTACGTTTTTATATGCTTTAAAAATTAAAAACAAAAAAATATATTCGGGTTATCTTAATACACGACTTCCATGTGTGAAATTTATTTAGAAAAAATAATTTTTAAATCTCTATGAATAAAACGAAAATGCTAGTAAATAGGCCTCCGAGTATGTAATAATTTATTGAATTACGTAGGAATATTTTTTCCACTGCTCGGAAAGCTACATAGTAACGAAAAACAAAGTAAATTTATCGAAAAGCGCGGATTTTGTATCCTATTTTTTTTTATCCTTGTCTGTAAAAATCGTTTTTAGAGATAATTTTCTGCAACCTACACGTTTATAAAATTTATTTCAAGAAAAATTAAAAAAAAAAGATAAAAGAATTAATGCAGCCCTGAAAGTTAATTTACTCCCATTTATAAAAAGGCCAAAAGAAATCATACGTTAACGGTAATGTACAACAAGTTATATTTTCAAATAAAATTATCTACGCAAATTAAAAATGTGTTTGACGCCGATAACACGACGAAGACGTATATATTCTTGCAGATCACGACGTCAAACTCGTTTTACAATATAATTTTTTGCACAGTTAAATTCTATTACACACTAGGGGTAGTGCTCCCTGAGCGCTTCGCGACCAGCATTTCAGTATTTTTCTGACCGTGTTTTAGTATAGAAAGAACTAATCATATCTCGAATCAAAGTAGAGGAAAAATTTTTGAGTGAGGCTTCGTTATTTGCGATTTGATTCTCCGACTGTTTTAAGCCATCACTCGTCTCAGTAGATCGATTAGGTCTCGAGTTATTGCAATTTTCGTGTTTTGAGCATTTTTCTTACCTCTTCATTTTACGAGTAGGATAGTATTTTTATTACAAAAGTACTATGTAATTAAAATGACATCTTAAAACGACATCATTTTTCCTTTATCCGATTATCTCAGTCGGCAGTAATAGTTTTTTAACGAAAGAAAAACTTTGCCGAGCGGGGGAAAAAACGCCGCTGATTTAATTAATTTTAAACGACTTTAAAACCAATTTCCTGTTATAAATTATTATAAACGAAAATCGATTAATCTATCCTTTAAAATAAAAATTACTGACTTATTGAAGGTAAGAGAGTAATTTTTTTCTTTGATTATCTTTTTTGCTTTTCAAAACCGTCTTCTCGAGAGTTTTTTGAGCTTTAAAATAATAGCAAGTGAAGTAATTCAAAGCGATGATATTGCAGATTACGATTCTTCAGACGACTGACTAACGTTTACAACAGATATCGTATAAAATTAAATCGCTATAATCTTCCAGGAATTAAAGACTACGAGTTTAAATTAGATCGATCAATGAAGAACATGTTTTGACTGATTTTACAGAAATTCCTCACATACTGAAACGATGCTACGTTAAAAACAAGGCTTTAAAATAAACCGGTAACGAAAGTAAAAGAAAAACGATTATTGTTCATCAGGACGTTTCTAAACACGACAAAACAAAATTTAAATAACTTAGTTTTAAAATATCCTAGTCGAGTATACCGAATTAAAAATCGGTTTGGTAGAGTTGGCTGCCATGGAAGTCAGTAAGAGAGAGTACGAAGAGGAGGAGAGAGGACAGAAAGAGAGTAAGAGAGAGCACAGCTATTGATTGTGAGCAGCCCTGGTGCCGGCAAACCGACATCAGGATGTGGAGCACGTTGCACCGTCTACGTGAGAAGCATTCCAGTAACCGACATCATGGCCGCTCCGCTCTCTTCCTCGCAGTCGACAGTTCTCTTTACCTCCTCGTACCCCTACCGTACCTATCTCTCCCCCTCCCGAAAATCCCTTATTCCTTCAGCTTCTATACGACGACCATCTAGAACGATATCTCTCTCTCTCGACCGTCCAGGACATCCACCGCTTACGACCCGGTCGCCGCTTCATTCAAACCGCTCGTACACGAGACCTGGTGGCGGGCGGGCGGGTTTTGAGTAAAACGGTCGGAAGGGAGACGGTAGAAGATCGGTTATCCGTCCCTGAAGGGTTGCTCGCCTCAGGATCAACTATGATTAATGATCTGACAGGGTATCTCATCAGGACCGCATCAACTTCTATTTCTACTCTGTATCATGTCGCACTCGACCTCTTTCCCCTTAAAAGTTTCATATCCGCTCTAAGAGACAAAAGAAAACCTTAATACAAATTTCGTTTAAAGTACATATCATAATACGGTCCGTTGCAGACGAAAACTACGGTGCTGTGTTACGGATAACAACAATAACTACCGTTTACCGATTTTAGTTTAATTTCTATTTTTACCCGATATTTAATTAAAAATACACGATTAAACCTTTTCACCGAACCGTTAAAATATATAACTAATACAACGCTATGAAATAAAACGTAATCGAGATGTTTAATAGATTAATGCAAGAACGAATAATTTACGTAGTAAACTCTGATGGTGTAATATAGAATATTATACGCTTTCGAATAACTATAAGTCTTGTTTAAGAGGACGAAACTGCCAGACATTTAGAAAATCAGAGAAACAAACCGAAATATATTTAGAGTTATTTAATTATTTTTATATATATTCACTAAAACGATTTGTTCATAAATACTGAATTCAGGAAGAAGTCGGTTACAATATGAAACTGTGCGCTACACAGATCGACTGTGCAGTACTCGGTAAAAAGAAAAAAAATAAAAATACAGCGTTTTGAAAAGTGGATCTAAAGGTGGATGTAGATCACTCAGATATTTGAAGGTATTAAAGTATTAGTTTCAGGAACTAATGAAGTATAACGCAGAATAAAGCGAAAAAGGAACAGAGCAGGTCCCGATCACAAAAGGTTACGTACAAAAATTACCGGCAATTTATCTGTATTTAATTTGACGCCGATTTAAAAAAAATATCGAGATTTAAATACGAACTGTATTTTTACTTTTTAGGGCAATTAAAGAAGTCAGTTTTATACGATATCTTACCTCATCGTACTCATACCTTACCTACTTCTTCCCCACCCGAAAATCACATGTGTACACATATATATATTTACTTAACGATTTTTGAAATTCGATTATTTAATTTTTTTATAACAATAAAGATTTTCAGTCTCTTAAGAAGAAATGGAAACAATTTATAATAGTTAATTTTTTTCTACTATTTTCATGCGATCACAAAAAGATTTTTGATTCGGTTTAAAATTGTTGTAATTTTGTATCGCCTGTTGGCCCCCGTTTTGTTTTAAAAAAAAGTCGATTTCTTAAAATTTAATTTGTTTTCAGTCGACTTTACATTAACTTTCTCAAGATTAATTTTTTTTACGCATTTTGCTATAAATTTTAATTACTTTATTGACGATTTAAAATATTAAATTTACGCCAAACCTAAAACAATTTCTTTTTCGACTCCGATTTGCTTACATTTTGAAACAATTTTCTTGAAAACTACTGAATATACAATTGTATGGTGCACTTTTTTTTAATTTTTCAGACCAAAAATATACAAAATGCTAACGTCATTCAGAAATTTGTGACCCTAGAATTTTAATACGGTTTCATTTTACTGTCGGAATTTTTTTCACTATTCGTAACTTAAAAAAACATAACGTTATCAGGAAAATGTTTACGTAAATCTTTTTCTTTATTTTCACCAGAATGTATCTTGAGATTATTTAAGTTCTTTCGAGGGACATTCTGCAAGAAGAATTTAATCGTACTCGAATTAAAACTAACTCCTTTAAAATAAATAAAATTTAGAATTAAAATAAATTAATCTCTTTTCTTCTCAAGATTAAAAATCTGAAGGTATTTTTTATAATTGCCGATATGCGAGAAAGGTGTGTAATGTATAAGTCAAATTTGATTTTTTTTAAGGGATCAAATATCATTTAAAATGCGGACAGAGAAAAAAAAGAGAATTCGCAATTACAAGTAAAACTTTAACCGAAAATAATCGATAAAATTATTTTATTTTCCGAGGAATCGGGTTTAAAAATCTTAGATGTGTCCCTAACGTTACTCGATACCTGATGATCTGATCGGTCGGAATTTTCGTGACCGAATTCGCAGAAGTTCACGCATGTATCTACAGTTTTCAGATACTTAAATTTTCTTCGATATTCATTTACAGAATACAAATCAAGAAAACTGCCGATATCAAAGCGTTACAATGTATCATATAGTAAAAGAAGGACTAACATAGGACTTTAAGAGTATTATAGAAGTAGTGGGAAGGGGGTCATAGGGCAAACCGGGAGGAGAGGTTGGTTGTACACAATGTGTATGCAGTACATGATCGAGGCACGATGTGATGCATGCGATAATCAAGAAAGACTACAGTAGAAGATCTGTATGCAAAGCGTCACCAGCCGCTTCCGTTCTGCCACCGTACCTCTCCTCTCTCTTGTCATCATATTATATTCTGTCTCTCTCTCTTCTTCACACTCCCTAAAGCCCACCTTACAACCTACAGGATGTAGCTCACATATCTTGACAATGACTCGACATTATCTGTCTATCAAAGTACAGTAAGCGTGCAATATATATAAATTAAGGATATTTAAAAAAATTAATATAAAAAAATTGATAAATTTGATAAAAATAATTATAAAAAGATTTTTATTAATATACCGAACGAAACAACATTTAACAATTTGGTTTATTTTTTGCAAATATATATTTACGTAAACAACGTAAAATAAAGGGGTAATTAAATATAACAGAGAGAGGATAAGTGAAAACGGATATTCAAACGTAGGATTTTACCCGGTACACTAAAAAACATTTAATTAAATAGTAAAATTAAAAAAATTTCCCAGCTACGAGAGGTTTTAAGCTAAAAATAGGTTTTTTTCTGCTACGTATAGGTTGAGAAATTGAAAAGAAAGTCGTAAATATTTATAAGAAGTGCACAACACTTAATGAGAATGAATTACCGATAATGGGAAACACTGAAAAATAAAGAACTGAGGGTTTTAAAAGTAAGTTTTACGAGAGTTTTGAAATTAGTTGGATTTATAGGTGCGAAATGAATTTGTTTTAAATCAGAAGAGAGAAATTTTTGGAAAAAAATCTTTAAAAAAAGAAGATTGAGCCCGATGGATTATATAATTAGGATATACATACCGGGGTCATTGATCGTTTCAAAAGTTACCACATTTATTATTATTCAACAGCTATCAGTCCCATCGTATTTCTGTTTGCAAGCATGTACACCGTTCTCGAAGAGAACCATTTTAAAATTATCTGCAAAAGGGTGGAACCCATCCTCACCGCTACACCAACCCCGACTCAAAAATCTGAAATGGCAATGGTAACATTTAATTACAGTAATCGACAACCCGAAAAAAATAATGAATTTCGGTAAAAAGAAAATTAAAATACGCCCATCCCTTCGCTCGCTAGGTGCAAAAAACCATTTGGGGTAGTATTCTTTTAAATTTTACTCCGACAAATACAACTATAAAATTATACGATATTACTTCTTAACACGTTTGAAATAATCGTAATCTGCGGATTAAAACTGTGAAAACTATTTTTTAAATTACCAACACAAAATTTCGCCATTAAGTTTTCTAAATTTTTAAGGGTTGAAAACTTATTTTTTTAAACTATAACTGATAAATACTGAACCGATTATGTTATTTCCGTAAATCCCGGCCCACACATTTATTTTTTCAGGATTCTGCCTGTTTCCAACACTGAAAACACGAGTATTTACATAGCTCCAGTATCGGCAGTTCCGTTTATTAACAACGCCATTTAGAAAGAAGGTGAATTCGTCAGAAAAATAAATATTTTTCGTAAACATTGGATTGGCATTTATTAATCGAATCATTTGTTCACAGAATTCAATCCTTCTGTCAGCATCATCCTCATTCGGTTCTTGACGCGGTTGAATTTTTTATACAGAAAAAATTTATTCAATATCAATCTAGTGAAAACTGAACCATAAAAAACCCGTTTCAGGGGATATTTTACGAATTGAGCTCCTGAGGCTTTGCTACTACATTTCTCAAAATTTCAACCGTAGTTAATTCGTCAAAAACGATTTGTCATGCACGTTTCTTATTCATGACAGATCCCGTTTCCTGGAATTATTTTACAAGTTTTACAATGTAAATGTGAAACATTTTTATTTAGATGCCGCTCATTAAACGCAGTTCTTCTAGCATATTTATTTTGTTCTCCGTATGTAAAAATTAGTTCAGTCCTTTCTTCCAGATTGTTAAGTCATTTTAGCGAGACAAATTTACTAAAGTCAAAAAATGAAAGGTCAAATGGTAGAACACCAACTCAAACTAAATGTCAATTTTAACTAAAGAACATGATGACGAAATAATACAACAGGTACCTTTACAATATGAAAAAAAAAAACAATTTTCAAAAATTTACCACAGAAACTAAGATCTCAATTATTGTCAGAAAATTATAACCTGTTTTAACAAGGTAATCAGTTTTTCAACATGTTGCCGGCAAAAAAGTAAGTACCTCATTATTGGTTTGTTTAATTGATGTTATAATGAATGCTGTGTTTACAGGTTTTTACACGTTTTTTCAATGCTGGAGAAACCTAAAACCCATATTTTTAAAAAGAACGAACGATTTTTGGGGCAGTAACTGTATTCCAGCAAAACTTGAAAAAAACACATTTTTAATCGTAACTTCAATAACAGTGAACCAATTTTTATTTTATTTGTACCACATTACTTGTCATTTAAAGAGCCTTCGAATGAGATGTCACAAGCTATATAGTCTAGTTTAAAAAAATAAGTTTTCAACCCTTAAAAATTTAGAAAACTTAATGGCGAAATTTTGTGTTGGTAATTTAAAAAATAGTTTTCACAGTTTTAATCCGCAGATTACGATTACTTCAAACGGTTTAAGAATTAATATCGTGTAATTTTATAGTTATATCTGTTGGAGTAAAATTTAAAAGAATACTACCCCAAATGGTTTTTTGCACCTAGCGAGCGAAGGGATGGGCGGATTTTAATTTTCTTTTTACCAACATCCATTATTTTTTCGGGTTGTCGATTACTGTAATTAAATGTTACCATTGCCATTTCAGATTTTTGAGTCGGGGTTGGTGTAGCGGAGGGATGGTTACCCTTTTGCAGATAATTTTAAAATGGTTCTCTTCGAGAACGATGTACATGCCTGCAAACAGAAATACGATGGGACTGATAGCTGTTGAATAAGAAATGTGATTACTTTTCAAATGATCACCCGGATATATATATATATATATATATTTTATATTGACATAAAAGAAAAAAAAATTGTATAATGACGGTACATATTAACTACATCACGTCAGGAATGGATATTTATTGCAACTCGATGGTACAAAAAGTCACAGGATTTGTCTGAATGGATCGAGGAAACCGTGATCACAGAAGCACCGCAAAATAAAGAATAGAATAATAACATTAACACGTGAACAATAATCTAAAAATTGATTTAACCGCATTTGAAATAAATCGGTAGGGAATTTTTTTGAACGGATTGGTAATTTTTAAAAACGGTAACGGAAAAATAAGGCCATTTGTCATAAGTCGAAAAAGTAATGTATCGAGTTAAACTAAAACAGTTTTGTTTGGTTTGATAGAGCCGATAATCTGTTTTTTCCTTAATGAGTGACTTTTTTTTTAAGCGGCAAAGATTTTTTTTTCTAAATATCGGTCTACATGATTCATAGTTACGGCCGCTGGACGATGAACTGATAGCCTATTTTTGTACCTTGAAAACTCGTTCTGACTTTTTGCGTGAACACTAGATAATAGATAACGTAACCGTAAAAAACGTATTGAACTTAAAAGTTCGACACTGACAGAGAAGTCATACGGTCGCAAACAAAAGAAAATTCGGGTAGCTTATAACCGAACTCGAAAGTACGTCTTAAAGTATTTGGATTTATTTCTTAAGATCCTTCCAAACGACATTTGTTACAGCTGTTAGTAACGTCTACAGCTAGTTAACTATTAGTAACAGCGATCTGTAATCGGTTAAGTACTGGGCAATATTTCGATAAGAAATTAAAATACAACGATTCAAAACGTAAAAAAAAGGGCAGACATGAACATTTAAATTAACATTTAGAACATCGATTATTACTGATAATAATTAACATCATTCCATCATCATACTCTAAAAACAGTCGTGGAAAAAAGAGGACGGTTTGTTTTGAGATGGAAACGCTTACCCGTTTTTAAGTTGAATTCAAAATGGAAATCGCTGAACTATTCTATGTACGGATTTCTTTTCTTGATAAAAGTTACGCTGTTAATTTATTTCTAAATATAATTAACATCTAAGATCGAACGGCAGAAGAAAGTTACAGAAAAGTAAGAGATATTTTCACCGTTCAGGACTATAATCTGAAACCGCAGATAGATTTACATTAATTAAAAAAAAGTCGTAGGATTAACGGAAAATTATAACGTAATACAACGAACCGGTTGGAATTTATTAAACGGTTCGACGATCGATAATCGAAACGGTAGCTTGAAATGATATCACCGTATTGACAATAGTAAAACTTAACGTACCGTTACACATTTTAACAGAAGGATCTGTTTTTAAATACCTTGAAATTGAATTGTACGTGGTCAAATATATATACTGTAGCTTAATAATAATATAAGGCACTTGCTACAAAGTAGAATACAACGTATTATAATATGTACGAACAGACCACCCTGTCTCTTCGTAAAATACCACTTACGATGTAAAAAATAAGACTCGAATATAGAACGTAAAAAATAAATAAAATTATACGTTAAACAGTGCAGTGCGTCGGGTTAAAAAGTGTTAGCTACGCCTGTCAAATTACACTTGAAAGAATTATTTTTCATAAAAAAATTCATTAAAATAAAAAAGGTACACCAAAATTATTTTAAATTTAATAAATTTTACAACAAACACATCAGAGGGGAATTTTATTTCGTAAAAGAATTTTATAAGTGCAATAATATAAATCGACTGTAAATTATAATATAAAAAAAAACTATTAGAGGCAAAGGTAATTAAGCATCGACTAAATTAGACCGATCTTTTGCGTATATTTAATTTTCAAGCTAACAAATATCTAAAATTTAACTAATATCGTATCATATTTTATTTCGATTTGGATTTTTTAAAGAAACTCGTGCTCTTCTGCTTTATACGCGTATGTATCATTCACAGATATATATATTATAAAACGATGAAAAAGAATCACATCGAAGAGTATGCAAATATTAAAGAAAATAATTTTCTTTATAAGAATGTCGATAAATCTAAATTGCGATCTGTAGTCTGTTATAGATATTTTGAAGCCGTAGAATATTATTATTAAAAAACGATTTATTTCTTTTTATTTTATTTTTTCTGTAAAATTTCTTCCCTTAATTTTTATTTTTCCACTTACTCACTTCACTGGTAATTCCATTTAAGGAGCTGCAAAATTACCGCTAAAATATCATCGGTAAGAACGATTACGTACGTAATTTTAATTTATTATTATAAAGTATTAATTTATTTAAAAAAAGTGTTTTATTACGTTAAATTGTTCATTATTTATTTTTAAATATTTTGTCGTACCGATTAATTTTTTTTTTTTTTTTTGACCGTCTGCTTCTGTAATGAAGCAGACGGTCACAATGAGCACGGAAAAGTTGTTTGTAAAACATTCAGTAAAATCTCTCCAAAGATTTAAATCGGATTACGTTGCAGGCTCTATACATCATGTCGGCAAACTTTTGTAAAAAATAAAAAAAAGGAAAACAATTTTATAGATTTTTATTCAATATCAATAGCAGATTAGGAGTACAAATTTTCTATTATATTCCATTCACAGCTTAGTCCGTTTAAAGGCAGCCCGTACTGTACCGGTGAACTTTAAAATCCGTTGACCTAAAAGTTGAAATTTGCCAAAGATATTCGGTTACATATATCCTAGCTTCGGCGTGATTTTCGACACCATCGGACGAGGAAGCTTAAATTTCTGATATTTTATCTATTTTCAAGCGGTAATAGTTATCTTAAATGTTATATAAAGTAGCTGTATAGGAAGGGTTACGATCGGTACCAAAATGTTTTTACTAAAAATTTTGATATTTCTTTAAGCGATTGAACTCTTAATACGATGTACGAGTAATTTTTATGGTAAAAACGCCATTCGGTCGCAGCGGTTCGAAACCTTTTATTGATAATTTTGATTCTTTTCTCAATTATAATTTTAATGTCGTAAAGTTTTTTAAGATAAAAACATCGTTTGATTAAAAGGGTAAAAAAAATCGGACCCAAATTTTTTTACTGAACATTTTGATATATTTCGCAACTGTACATTAAATATTACGTATTTAAGTCATTAATATTTAAAAATCCTACGTTCTATTCGAAATAAAAATCTGCCAAGAGCAAAATCGAGAGAATTATGTAACCCTTTGCTGGTTTTTTTCCTTATCATCATTCCTTAATATTTTATTGTTACAGCCTGTGTGTGTGTACTCCTTCGATGCCGTACTGAGATTCATAACTTTTTGTAATAATATCACAGTACTGTACATCATCTACCGATTAATTACATCAAATCTGTCATACTGTCTACGGTAAACGAAATATTCGATTTTATTAATTAGAATTCTTTTAAAATTTGCTCCAGCTTTTTAGGTAACGTCTTTGGGAAAATGTTATCTAATAGCTCTTATTCTGCAGACTTCCAAGTAATTTATTTCTAAACAAATTTTACAAAAACATTAGAGCGGAAATTTTACTTTTTTTTAGATAGTATTTAAACAATTAATACTGCGAAAAATGTGTGCGTAAAAACTGACAAAAAGCAACATTTCGATTCCTTAAAACTAATCGTACCCTCTCTTACAAAACATAACACGCAATTTATCGATAGTTAATATACGAACGCAGTGTAAGGAATCGTATTTAAAATTTGAAATTAAAATGATAAAATAAAATTAAGAGAACGCTTTATAAATAAACAGTATATAAATATTTAAATACGTATAGAGACGGATGAATATTCAAAAAAATTTGATGTGGACACTACATGTCTTCCTTGAACGCCTATTAAATTACACATACACATTTTTTGCTGCACTTCATTTAAACTTATTTCATTTGAAAATGAGATACGATTTTCCAAATCTTTAACAAAGTGGACAATTACACAATTGCATTGTGGTGGACATCACATTTTTTTGTGGTATCCGTATCAGCATTTTATATTAGTTTATATATTTATTTTGTTTCACGTAACTTATGAAGTTATTTGGCGTAAGTGAGAATATGTCGGATCCGTAACCATGCACTATCGGTTCGAATCCGATTTCATATATATATATATATATAAACTTTTTTAAAAATTTAAATATGCTGCATAATTTTATTAATTGCCGATTTATTAATAATTTAACCTCTGCAAAAAATTTGCTTTAAAATTAAAAGTATATAAAATTTTATTTTACTAATAACTTTTGATTTTTTTCTTATTTTTTCCAATCGAAGGTTAATAATTATTAATAAATCAATATATTAAGGTTAAAAAAAAATTTAAAGAAAAAGGAGATGGAGTTTGATCCGAACCTATGAGCCTTCCCCTTGTAAGAACCAAATATTTCATCGATTAAAATTTTATTTAGCTATAACTCTGGAACCGATGAAAATAAGTACTACTTATGATATATCGTTGAAAAGCTCTCAATGAGAGCTTATTACTACAGTTAAGAAAAAGGCCAAAATCTAGATTTTGTTTTGGATTTTTGGACGCTTTTGTTCAGTCGATTGCAATGAAAAGGGAAGGTGCACATCTAGATATTACAACAGTTCTAAATCAAAAATTTCAAGATTCTACGGCTAGTCGTTTTTGAGTTATACGAGATACATCATACATACGTACAGACGTCACGCCGAAACTAGTCAAAATGGATTCAGAGATGGTCAAAATGGATATTTCCGTTGATATCTGAAAACCGAAATTTTTCGCGATTACAATACTTTTTACTTCGTACAAGGAAGAAAACGCACAGCCCATATATTGATGGATTAATATAATCGCTTTGATGGAGCTACGTACCTCCGTAAACGTTCTTCTTTAAAAATTCAAATTAAAATATTTTTTAATTTTGATCTTTTACTTCAGTGATTTCACTCGACGATAAAGAAGCATATTAAATGAACAATCAGCGCTTGAAGCTTTATTTGAATATCGTTTAACATCTTTTATGATTTTACTACTAAGAAGAAGGCTATAAATACATAAAATTACGCTTATAAAGAAATATTTATTTATAATAGTTCATCGACTGAAAAAAAAAATAACAGTAATAATAAACAAATAAAAAAAGAAATCTAATAATAAAAAAATTATCGGTATGCAAAAAAAAAAAATAAAAAATAAAACTACTTTTACAACGATAAAGAATTTATTCAGCGCACACCAAAACAATTGCGATGAACGAACGTACTTGTTCGTACGTATGTAATATGATAAACGATATACCCGTGTCTCTCCCTACGTTATAGCACAAGAGAAAGAGAGCGAAGCGAGGGAGTGGGCGAAGAGTCGTAGACCGTCTGGACAACGAGACTCGAAGACGTGACTTCAAGACCGGGAGGAAACGGCATTACGACCGGCATAACAATCGATTTAACACGACGTAGCCTACGGGTGCAATACCCTAGAGGAAGTTATCCGTGCCGAGAATTCGTCAGTAATGCTAGCAGAAGAACGAACGTATGTGTGTACGTGTGTTTAATCGGAAGAGAAACCGAGCGAGAGAAAAAACACAGAAACTGTCGTTTTGAACTATCAAAAATCTATTCGGAGTTCATGCAGCGCACTAGTACTATGTTAACCGTTCACGAGGCGGTAGGTTACAGAAAAGTCGGTAGTGAGAAGCTACGGCCGCGAAAATTCTCTTCTCTCGTTTTGTCGACTGCAACATCCCTTCTTCGAACATCCACGTCTTCGCTGCACCACCCCGTTTCTCCTTAGAGCACTACAGAATGCAGTACGGTACGCGGACCCGCGGTGCACGTACCTTCGTAAACATTGATACCGACTCGACACATCCGCACGACTTAAACCGCACGATAACTCATTTTTACCGGTAAAATCCCTTTTAACACCCCTTTACCGTAACGCTAATGACAATGACCGCTTCGTATTTTATTGTTATTGTTAAAGTTAATTAATTTACGAATCCCTTACCGTAAGATCGATTTCTCATTTACGCTATCGAAATGAAACTTATCAAATTTAAACGCTTTGTCGATCGATTTCGCTAAAAGAAGAGCTCGACGATTCGTATATACTTTTAAAAGTATCTAATCTATAGTTTTATTCTTTACAAGCATCGATTTCGATGATTCTGGTTCTAATCTGTAGAGACCGTACCGTTGTAAGTTTCATCATCCTATCTTAAACGAGGACTTAAAGAAATAAATGAATACGTATTCCCGCATTCCAGACCGTCTCGCCTCGCGCTCTGTATCGGTCTCTTTCCGTCGTTTTCATTAATAACTTTCTTATTTTTAATAACACACTGTGGTTTGCTTACGGCTCCTATCGATACGGATATTTGTTTCTAGGTGTACCCCGTACTTTAAACAGAAATAACATTTTAAAAAGCAATTATAGTAAAAAATAAATTATTAAATCTACGTCAAAAAACTGTAAAAATAAAAGTAACAATACTCAATCGTTAAAATTATACTTAGTAAATTAGCTGGTAAATTAAAAACAGTTAAAAGTACAGCTCGCTAAAAAATTTCCGCACAAAAGCGCAAAAAGTTAAAAAAAGAAACATATCCACCACAGCCGTCCTCCACGGCGGAGTTGTAGTGTCACCTTTTTTTTTACTGTCAGAGCTCCAGTTACCCTGAGCAATTTTCATACGTTAAAAAATATCAATATTGTATTTACAAGCATACAGCCGTATTAAGCGTAAAAATTATACGAAGATTTAATCAAGAAGTAGATACTAACTAGCCTTAATAATAATTTTTTTTTTTCACATAAATTGTTCTTTAATGTTACACAGAGTCGATTTATTCATTGCGATACGAGAAAAAACAAACTGATGTTCTTACCTGTGATAGGCCGAGGTATATAGAAACAGTTTCAGAAATATACAAAAACCTTCCGTCCGCCGCTAATGCGAAAGCAAATCCATCAAGCGACTGAAAAAAAAACATTACAAAAAATTAAATAAAGATTAGATGGAAAGTAATACGTATTTACAGAATACCTTTTAAATATTTTTCTTTTCTTAATCTATAAGAACGCATTATTTTTAGATCTTTTTGAGACTTTTAGGCGTGCGGTACTACAACCGAATCGATGAAGGTGAACACGACATGAGTTGCCAGTCTCTCACAAAAACAGGGCAAGCGTGTCAAATTTACTAGGAAAAGTGAGTATTGCAGGATCTGCCGTTACCTTCATCAAAATAATGGTGCAGATCAGCACACGCCAAGCCCGCTGAAACGCAGGTGATGTCTATTCCTTCAAGCGACACCTTCATTCTGTTCCTCGCAGGAACTAGCCGTAAAAAAAAAAATAATTATTTATAATAATCAAATTAACTGTTATTAATCTCATTTATATGCTTTAGTCGTCAAAACGACTGGCGGCATTAATGTATTCCTTTCTGTCGTGAAACAATGCATTATATACGACACCTTAAATAAGCGGAAAACGATTTTGTATTACGATAAAAACGTTACTCTTATTTGCACAGGGTGAGACCGTTACGTTGCCGGCTCTAAGTTCACCTAATAGTTTCTCAAGTTATTATCCGTTAGCTTAATCCTTACGGTCATCCGTTCCCGAAAAAAGTCGTTACGGATTACAGTACTTCCACTGACCGAGCGTTTGATGACATCATCGTTTAAAAGTCCCCTCGGTTCATAAACCGTGAAGTCATATAAGATTTTGAATTCGCGAACTTAAAGTCATCGACCCGTAGGAAAGGGTAGGCTAACCGGATGCTGCTAGATAATCTAAGGGGAGTCCCCGGCGGAAAAAAGAACATACAAAGACACGTTCGGTGAACTATATAAAGGTTTCAGAGTGATTTTTGTGGTGCAATATGCATAAATATACGAGTCAAACGACAGAAAAATCTTTCACAGAAAGTTACGATTAAAAAATAATATTATGTTTTACAGATAAATATATTCGTAATATGTTATTTCGTTATTACAACTTTTTTAAAATCCATTTATTTCAAATTTAATATTTTTAGGCAAATATCTTTTAACGGTACGATTTTTTTTTTAAACCTGTACTTTCTAATGATCGCAATTTACGTATTTATTCACACGATTCCTGTCTCGGTGGATAATAAGGAAAGAAAAAATATACGTTTAAAAATTTTCCTTTTAATTTAAAATAAAAAATTAACAAGTATTATTTTGAAAAAAAATGAAGAAAAAACGCCTTAGAAAGTGTATCCGATAGAAACCGGGAGTAGATATAAAGGACAAGCACTAAAGCAAGACAGTAAAGGGCGCTAACGATCTCTAGATTCTTTATTCCTGTCACGCGAGGGCCCGCGACGCCATTCTTCAGCAAGCAGATCGCAAATTGGTTGTTCCTTCTCCCTATTTGCGCGCACTCCTCCTGTTTCTTCGTGAAAAAAAATTCAAAGGGAAAAAAGTATATTTATAGTTTAAAGTAGCAAAAAGGATCTCTTTGTAGCTCTTATTTCGAGAAAAAAATAATTACGTTTAAAAATAGCGTTATATTAATCACACCGTTTTAAAATCTACGAATTAACGTTTAATTTGAAAGTTTTAAAATCTAAAATTATACGTACGATCTGATTTACGTATATAAAATTAAGAAATATCGATTAAAAAATTTTAAAAATTAATAAAAATTAGATAAGTTGAATGAATGTAATGAAAATTCAAATAAACGACCGCTGTTCGTATTACAAATTAAGCATTTTTTAAAGGTTATAAAACAAGACTGCAAAAAAAGAAGCGTAAAAGAAAACGGGACTTCTGAATGTCGTATGAAATAAAGGTGCTTGAAATTAAAGGGCGGGTAATTTTTAAAAGTACAGTATCACTGAAGAAGTAAAAAAAAATTAAGGAACGATGGAGAAATGTACAAGAAAAAATGGAAACCCGTTGTTATAATTTCAGGAAAATTAACAGAAAGAATATAAGATTATGTAATTTTGTACACGAATAAAATAGAAAAAAACTAAAAATCAAACGAAAGAAGAAAATAATATAATATAAAATATAAAATAATAAAATTAGTCTACAAATATGAGGGGAGGTCAGGAAATATTTGCAGTGGGATAACAGTTTTCTATCCGTGTTAGGCCGATAAATAAAAACATTTAACGTGTAAAAAAAACTCTATAATATTCACCGATTAGATGGAAAACGTTGGTGCGTATCCTTTACTCAATGTCGGTCGGAATAAAATGTGATTTCATCCACTAGTCGATAATCGAGTTAGATCCTTAGATAAAAAGGACGTAAAAAGGACGGCTCTTATTTAAAATTAAGGGCGTAATTTTAATTTCAGCCGACGAAAAAGTTCCATAAGAAAATTTATTATCCGTATAAAAATTAAAACTGACCTGTAAAATATGTGTCCCTTGATGTTGTTCGAACATATCCATGGCGATGGTACCTGGAGTTCTAGATCTCACCGGACCTCCTAAAACCAAAAACAAATAAATTAAAAAAAAATAATTAAATTACCGAGTCGTTTGACATCTGTTTTGTTCGTTACAAAAAAAATCAATATAATTTACGCTTTACGGATTTGAATGTTACACGGTGGATACCTGTGTACTTTGACGGTTGAACTTGAGATAATCGTACATCTCAAGAACAGTCAAACGCAGTCTCAAGGCGTTTGTCAGAACTGACAAACGCACCAGAAGCTTTAGATAAACCGATCGATTTTTTCTGTACCGACCGTATTAAACATATGCTATGACGAGTTATTTTTTCTCCAAAAATTAAAGAGCCGCTCGCAAACAGGTACGTGGTTCCTACAGGAAAAATCTTGCCCGTTTCCTGAATTTGTACGGCCCGTACCCCGCAGCAGGGCCTGGTAATAGCAAGCGCCTTTCGTGTTTCGACTACAAATAAAAATAGAAATTAAATAAACACCGTCGATCCCTTGCCGCTTCACAACATTATTATTACACATTTAGAAAATCGGGTGAAAACCAACTGCACCGGTGGCTTTCCACGGCGTTAATCTTACATATTTAAAAAAAATAGGCTAAACTCCAATTCTTTTAACGACACGTCTCACCCCGACTCTTTGTTTTTCTCTTTCCTCTTCTACCGCAGGTAAAATGCGTGCTCAGTCCGTCTAGAGGTCTGGACGGATCGGGCCGATTCTATTTTTTATTCTGTTCAGAATGGCTCGTAGATATGTCATCGAGCATCGACGGACCTTCAAAGTGATTTTCCTGTGAATAATAAGCTCGGAAATTTCCTTAATTAAGGAATAAATGAGAATTTTTTGAAGATTTCTCAGAGGAGACTCAAATTTGGGGTCCGATGACGCTTGATGACATACTTGTATTCGAATAGAATGATAATAATAAAAATTAAAAAAATCAGCCGATCCGCCTGTAGAACACCCATATATACAAGAAATAGATTTTCAGCCCGATGTTTTTATCACATAAGGTTAATACTTTACATTATCGCGTCAGAAAGCATCGCTACGAGTTACATTGCCGCTCGTGTTAGCGACACGTAAACAAGTTCTGATGTACGGTTTAATAGAAGTAGGTATTATTTTTGGGAAAAATTGTCTTTTTTTAGCAAAGATATCGCATTCAAAATTACACGCGCAAGGACAAGTTAAATTTTCTAATTTCCTAAATATTGGTTTGCACGATTCATACTTATGGAGGCCGACGATCTAACAGCCCGTTTGTGTATCTTGAAAACTCATTCTGACATTACGAGAGTCACAAGACACGAAATGTATTTCAGAAGAGAATGTGCAAAGTCGTAATAAATATTTATAATGCCGTCAAGTTTAGTTTTTATTATGGCGATTCATAGAAGTACAGTAAACGAAAAAACGAAATCGGTTTTGTTATCCCAACAGAACTTGTCATTATCGTTAATATTAACGGGAATACTGTTCACGCGATAAGCAACGGTACGTACATATAATATTTTCGAAGCAACGGTTTTATCCATATTTAAAGTTTTACGGTTACAATCTATTCGTTATTTTAATTATTTTTAGAACGTACAAAATTTCTAGTTCTTTAAGTAAAATTATCTTCGACTCTCTCTCTCTCTCTATAATAAGAGGATAGGACGAAGAGCACATCTTGAGGCACTCCTCGTTCAACGTCTTGAAGCGACGAAGTTTATAAGGAAGGGAATTCTTATCGAAAGACTATCGGAATACCGTTTGTTTACGGTCGGTAAGCTACGTCTTAAAATAATTTTAAGCATCTCCTATAATGACATAATAACAAAGGTTTTCGATACGAAATGTGAATCTAAATCGAATGCTTAACAGAGATAGAAAAAAATCTAAAAGGTAATATTTTTAAATATTTTCTAAAAATTGGGAAATAGCAGTGACAACCGACTATAATTATTTCTTAAAATCATATCCCAAGGTCTATCAACGGCTCACACTTTATAAGAAATTCTAAATGGCGGTTTCGGATAATTTTTTCAATTATTTTTATAAAATAGACGGTTACGAAATCAGCGTATAATTTTGTACATTAAGTCGGGAAATGTTTTACGGAAGGGCATAAAACGGGACTCTTAATACAGCGGGAAAAGACGGTCCAGCTGCAGTCTTTGATAAGCCGTGAGTCTTTTTCCGTTTAAATTATTTATTTTTTACTAAAAGATAAGCTAAAAGAAGACCTTCTGAAAAAAAAATTAATTTGTGAAATTTTTCATCGAATATTAAAGTCGATTTTCCGATTCCAATATTATATGCGATTTTTAGAATAACTTAAACGAAAAGAATCCTTTATAAAGTCGCATTCCTTTACTAATAAATGATGCTTTAATGTAACTGTTCAGAAAGAATATAAAATTTTAAAAATTACGTGGCGCGAGCGGTAGCGTCTTGACCTCTCATCCGGAGGTCCTGGATTCGAATCCCGTTCAGGCACGGCATTTTTCATACGTTACGTTTCCATATCCCACGCACAAGCTTACACGGTAATATAACAAGAAAAAAAATTGTTTATTTTACGTCGACTTTGATACGATTTAGTTTATACAAGTATAGATGAAAGAGTACGATACCGCATTCTTTCATAAAAGAGTAATAAACAGAATAAAAACAGCAATACTTAAGAGTACAGTAAATGTATAAACAAAAATTAAACTAAACCGAAGAAAAAACAACAAAAATAGAGAAAAAAACAAACTTCCTACAAACTAAAGTAAAAGAACATGAATTTCTATAATTAAAGCTAATCAATGTTATGTACTATTTTCATTACGAAAATTTCTTATAATATTTGAAATAAGCTTGAGAATCTAATATTCTGAAGCTTATTAGCTTATTTAAATAGCTTGAGAATATTAAAAATTGGAGAATTCGATGCTATCGGTTGTCAGATGGGCAGAATACCGTGTCAAAATTTTGATAAATTCGGAAAAACAATAGTAAAACTATTTGCTAAATATTAGTCTAATATCGGGAGAGAAATTCTAATTTTAGTCGTCCGGGATAGAAATCAGTAGTGCTTCTAACTCAAACTGAATTAACGAGTTTTTCGTCACAAATTTGAAAATAGAAAATGTTCTTTAAAATCGCCTCGCCACACGATAAAACAACGAGGGTATTACTAATTTTAAAAAAGCTTTTCTGATCGTTTACGTTGAAAGGTTTCAAAAGAACCAGAATGAAATATACAAATTACATGAAGTTATCCTTTAGACCGGGCTACCGAAACGGACAAATTTAAAAATTAATTTTAGCGAGAGACGTGATAAGTTTCAACTTTAAACTTCAATTTTGAATTCAAAAACAAGCTCTGAAGATTGCGGTTAGCCGCGGAAAAGGGTAAGGGGTTGGATTACAAAGTACCCGCACGTAAAAAACGTGTACGTGTGCGAACCCAAATTTTTTTCCGACAAAGTATAAAAACCTATAAAATAAGTCAGTAACTTGCGTACAATAAGATAGCATTAACTCTACACTTTCCATACAACCTGAGCTATAATAATAATAATTAATAAGTAAGCGTATTTCGAAATAAAAAATTATACAAATTTAAATAAAAGCTTACAACAAAGATAAATAAATAAAATAACAATAAAAATCTTAACATTCTTTACTTCAAAATAGGAATACAATCTACACACGCCAGCATGAACATTATTAGATCGTCAGCCAGGTGGGTAGGCTGAGCAAATAATAATTAATTAAAAATTATAATCACAAAAAAAAAATAGCATAGTGCAACTAATGAATACGACAATATATATATATATATATATATATAAATCGGTGCACAATATATTCACACACACGCGCGCGCGCACATACACTACATTCATACGATCGACAAAGAGAAATAAAACTAAGAGATACAAAGATTTGTGAACGCTAAAGAAAATAATTTCTAAATAAATTTGTCATATCTTATGTATTATAACGCTACAAAAAATTAAATTACTTAATCGAGTACTGCCAATGCTATCAAATGCGTTACTCGAACATTTAATAGACAGATTAATTTAACTTGTCCTGTTTAACCGAGCTACTGACTTTTCGTCTACCCAAATTTATATTTTTAAATGATTTCTAATTTCTAATAATATAGAACATCTAATAACAAAACGAAAGATATTCTATTCCTCTCTACTGTTACACAAGAACGGAGACTATCGTTTATTTCCCCGTACGGTTATTACTATTCAGTTAAGGGAGAATAAAGTTCCCCTTTACCAAAAATTTACAAAGGTCGTTCAGAAACTAAACACCTTTTTCATAATAGATTTATCGTATAAATTTTAATATCTTCTTCTTCATATGATTCCTGATCTGAACTCTCTACGATCAATTAATTCAATAATGTCATCTACTTAAAAAATTAATTTTTTTCCGCGACATACGTTTTTAAAACCGCCTAAATTTTTTTAATCGGATTTAATTCCGGAGATTAAACTCGTAAGTAATAGAATTCATATCATCATGGTAACCTCCTGTTTCGGTACCGTATTTAAATATAAGAAGCGCGTTCTTGAAAAAAACCATTTCCGGAATCGGCATGAACAATGCAAGCACGCTTGCCTTTAGAAATCGAAGCTGCAAGGTTGCGGTCAGAACCATCACTCGACGATATCAGTTTGGTACGACTGGCATGTACATACGATTCGTCCGTGTAGATTTATAGGTCTTTTTGGTTAGGTATCGTCAATAACGTAGCCTCAGTTCCCGATTTTCTAATTTTTCTACTAAAACCTTTCTATTGTGTATAGTTTTTTTTTTTCCATTTGATCCACACCTCTTTGATAACGTGCCGTAAAACCAAACTTCGTTAAAAATTGATTTTCTGATTTACGACCGACAAGGATGTTCTCTATCTCCGTTACTTTTTAATCTTTACATGGAACTAGCAGTTAATGATGTTAAAGAACAATTTAGATTCGGAGTAACAGTACAAGGTGAAAAGATAAAGATGCTACGATTTGCTGATGATATAGTAATTCTAGCCGAGAATAAAAAGGATTTAGAAGAAACAATGAACGGCATAGATGAAGTCCTACGCAAGAACTATCGCATGAAAATAAACAAGAACAAAACAAAAGTAATGAAATGTAGTAGAAATAACAAAGATGGACCACTGAATGTGAAAATAGGAGGAGAAAAGATTATGGAGGTAGAAGAATTTTGTTATTTGGGAAGTAGAATTACTAAAGATGGACGAAGCAGGAGCGATATAAAATGCCGAATAGCACAAGCTAAACGAGCCTTCAGTAAGAAATATAAGTTGTTTACATCAAAAATTAATTTAAATGTCAGGAAAAGATTTTTGAAAGTGTATGTTTGGAGTGTCGCTTTATATGGAAGTGAAACTTGGACGATCGGAGTATCTGAGAAGAAAAGGTTAGAAGCTTTTGAAATGTGGTGCTATAGGAGAATGTTAAAAATCAGATGGGTGGATAAAGTGACAAATGAGGAGGTATTGCGGCAAATAGATGAAGAAAGAAGCATTTGGAAAAATATAGTTAAAAGAAGAGACAGACTTATAGGCCACATACTAAGGCATCCTGGAATAGTCGCTTTAATTTTGGAAGGACAGGTAGAAGGGAAAAATTGTGTAGGCAGGCCACGTTTGGAATATGTAAAACAAATTGTTAGGGATGTAGGATGTAGAGGGTATACTGAAATGAAACGACTAGCACTAGATAGGGAATCTTGGAGAGCTGCATCAAACCAGTCAAATGACTGAAGACAAAAAAAAAAGACCGGTAATAGCGATCACAGGATAACGCGTTCACCTTTATCGATGCGAAAACTATAATTCGTTTCACGAATGACACTTTTATCAAAGTCCTCGGCATACGTTTTCGTCTTTTTTGTGTTACGATTTTGTTTAAGAGCGCTAACGCCTTTAAGACATTAGTTATTGCTTCGTTTAAAATATTGTGAACACTAACGTACGAAATTTCTGTAACTCGGGCTACACATTTCTGAACTTCTTAAAACACTGACTGCCACGCGAGTCCAACGTGGATTCACAGAGTTACAGATCTAATGGCCGCGTGAGTCGAATGTGTCACCACATGTTAGGTTTAGTTATACGGCCGTGTAACTCCGCTTTGGTTTCATAGTTCCTATTAAAACACACGGCAAGTGAAAGAGCACGGCCAGTATGTCATGAAACTGTTATCGGCCTGTTGATAGCGAGTCCACACCGGTGTTACATGGCTATTACTGTATGATAAATGTAATGAAATAATGCAGAATATCAGTATTACGATATGATGTTATTTTTGTTGACAAAAACTATACAAAAGCAACTGCAGAAAATCTGCTTGAAAATAAAATATAGGTAATAAAATTTCGACTTGAAAATAAATAAAAAATTAACTTTTCAGACAAAATATTTATATACACCAAAAAACAGTCCAAACAAAAGTGTTTTTCACACACCGCACATTTATATTTGGTTTAAGTAGTTTTTCGCACGGCAATCTTCCTGCCCTCGGCCTTGTGACTTTTTTCATAACATTTATGACATCGCCTTCTTCCTTGTCTGCCAACATCGACAAGGCGGTGAGGTTGGTCTGCTGGTGTCGGAGGAAGAGGAACGGCACTAACGTTGATTCCTGTCAATTCTTTGAATGCGATGATTTGCATGTTTCCATTTGTAAGCTGATTGTATAAGTATAGCTCATTTACTACATAGGTTCCAAGAAGCAATTCTACAGCAAGTTTTCTGTACCACTTCACTCCACGTCTCAGAGGTGAGCAATAACCTTTGATTTGGTCCCAAGTATCGATGAATGCCTTTCCTTTATTGTATTCTATGACACACTTCGGTTTCTGAACAGGATTTTTTCGTCTCTGAACTTTTATCATATCATCAGTGTGTTTGGTTGTCAACTTTAGGACTTCTTTTCTGTCATGCCATTTTAACACAACTACACCTGTATTGCTTTTCAACAGCAAAATTTTCCCCTTTTTTGAAGTTTTTTTAATTACACTTGGGGGATTATTCTTTCTGTTTCGTCTCAAAGTACCAACCAGGTGTGCGTTTCGTTTTAGTAGCTCATAGGCTAGTGCTACTGAGGTATACCAGTTATCATTGCAGAGCGTACGCCCCTTATCTAGTAGATCGGTCATGAGGGCCGTAGTTACTTTAGTAGCAACAGAGCTTTGACCTTTATCATCTCCGCAGTAAACCCTAAAATCATAGGTATACCCACCCTGTACACAAACCTTGAATAACTTGATACCAAACTTTTGTTTTTTGTTAGAGATATACTGTTTAAATTTCAAACGGCCGCGTGAAGCCGATGCGTCACCACACAAAAAAAACAATCGCTAAAAACGTATTTTTTACTCAAATGAGTGACGGTTATTACTAATACATCTATTTTGTGATACCGAATGAAATTATATGAGAAAAAAAATTGGCCATTAAAATCGTTTTACTTCCTGTATAGGTGGCACTCAAAGTGTTAAGAAGAATCGGTTTACCTTGTAACTCTTTCGTCTAGAAATTAAAAACATTAAACACGACTTCTCTCGTTTTACTAAGGATACGTTTCCGTCCCCCGATTTTCTTTCTTATACATATCCGCTGCTTTCAACTTTCATTATAGTAAAGTCGAATTATAATATTATCCTAATTTAAACTTATTGCGATCTGAAGAAACAGAATCTGTTAATAAAAAAAAAAATGAAAAATTAAAAAACTATAACGACACCGATAATTTGCGTAAACAAAACGCAACACAATGTTTTCGCAAAACCGATATAATAAATTCACGCAGACAGACGTGCTCATGCAGACGCAGTAACAAACAGACTACGACAGCGAAGAAGCGACTGAACGAGTGCATACGCCCACCTTTCTTTTTCTGTTTGGCCTCCGGAACCGCCGTACGGTATTACTTCAGAGCATGAATGAGGATGATATGTATGAATTAAATGAAGTGTCGCCTTGACAATCTCAGGTAGACCGTTCCCGAGACGTGTGAGTAATTGAAACACGACCGACAAAGAACACCGGTATCTACGATCTAGTATTCAAATCCGTATAAAAGTAACTACCTTTACTAGGATTTGAACCTTAGAATTCTAGACTTCAAAATCAGCTGAATTGCGATGACGAGTTCACCGCTAGACCAACTCGGCGGGTTATGCGTAACCCCACCGCCAAAAACGTGTTGTCTCTATGCAAACGCTTCAAGGACAAACTTATTGTGATTTGCAACAGCTCCAAGACTATTCATTAAGCGGCCAAAACCCTAAAAATTATGATTCGATTTGGACGTACAAAATAATTTAAAAAAGAAGAATTTGATGGTTACTTATAAAACAAAAAAAAAAATACAACGATTTTGCACGTAAAAAAAACATGTGAAATCATAAGTTGTACGGAAATTATAAGTTATCGCTTTAATCAGCCTTGACCCTTAATGAATGAACTACATTACGAGCAGTAGTTTCAACGGTGAAAAAACTTAGGGTATATCGACTCTCAGATTGTCCCATCATACTAATAAATAGTTTAGCAAATTGCAATCTACCGGCAGAATATAATTCCACCGATTAATTAACGTTTAATATTTTCACAGAAATCTCTGACTCATCAGTAAATGTTTTTAATTATACGATTTAATTAAAACTATAGAGGCATACTTACCATCTCGGTTATCGGTATAAAATCTATTATTTTAACAGTTTATAGAGAAAAGAAAAAAAAATCTTTTTCCGTCAATTCAGCGGTAACCGCATAAAAACATCCAAATCTTTTTTTTATTTCAGTTCGGAAATGTTATACAAAAAAATTTAAGAGCATTAAAATTCGGGTCGAATGTGAGGTAATTTTATTTTATTACATGCCTCTCCCTCGCTATATATATCATTAGCATTAACATTTTTATAATTATTTTATAACCGGACAAAAATAAAACACACGTTTAGGTCGATTACAGACGTTAAATTTGGTCGACATTAAGAGTAATACGACGGAAAAAAAGGGAAACTAAATGTAGGATGCCTCGAAAAAAAAAATAACAAGAAGAAAGTTATAGAACGGTACAGTTAATTGTTGGGGATATGTTTTCTAAGAGGGTGATAGAGAGTACTGGAAAACGTGGTACTCCCGTACCACGTTTTTCAGTGTTCACGTAGAAGAGAACAGTAGAATGCGAAGAACGAAGCGGTGTGTCGGGCAACAGATGCTAGGTAATATATCGTGAAATATTGCCGGGACACGGTCCCGTAGGTTTGTTGCAGATCAATTCCGATACAACAGGCGCTCATCCCGTAAATAACGCACGGGACATCCTTTACTTTATTGGCCAAGTACGGTCGGTGTCCTCTTCTATATATGAATTATTATTGTTCGGGAGTTATATTTTTTTTCTAAACACATGTGACCCATGTATTCTTCCTTGATTCAAGAAAAGGTGTGTGTGTGTGTGTGTGTGTGTGTGTGTGTGTGTGTGTGTGTGTGTGTGTGTACAAATGAAATAAATTTTTACCCTTCAAATACATAATCTCACATACCATAAAACAATCGATTTAAATGCCATTAAGGTTACATAAAATGTCTTAAATTTTGAACTATATTTTTGTTAAATAAAGATATTTATTTGATCTATGAAGTAAACTTGTCGAATTACTTCTATTTAAATTTTATAAAATTCCTGTTTTCTTCATTTCTTT
Organism: Lycorma delicatula; assembly: GCF_047948215.1. Lineage (NCBI taxonomy): Eukaryota > Metazoa > Arthropoda > Insecta > Hemiptera > Fulgoridae > Lycorma > Lycorma delicatula. The sequence continues at coordinate 134,346,619 of NC_134461.1, read as the reverse complement.
CTTTCCAGAATTTTTACGGTGTCTGATAAGAGAGAATTTATATCTTCAGGAGCGGATGAGTAACATCCGCTCCTGATATTCCGATCGAGCTCTGCTCGATCGGAATATCGGCTGAACGATATGTACTTCGTCCATTCGGATAGTTCAAATAGCCCAAGAATTATGGGAACGGATAAGAGTACTACTTTAAGACATTTGTGCGTATTGTAGTGTCCTTTTAATACTTGAAATAAACATTTAAAGGCCGTTTAATGACCTTTCATCCTGATCTGGATGAAAATAACTAAGAGAGATGAGCGGAACAGACGTTAATTTCCTAGAAGAGGTCTTTAAACTACAATCAGAACGGAAATTTATCTGATGTTTCTGTTCTTCTGTAAAGTAGATTGTCCTTTCTCACGCTCTACGATTACTCCGTTTCAAATTCGTTCATAAACGATTAAAAGTAATCCCCGATTTGAATAATAATCGGATATTACATCGTGCCGTGCGATTCTTAGTTCGGATAATGTAGTAGTCCTTCGGGAACACTCGGGTATCTTTTTCTCTCGGTTCGTTGATTTATAGAGCAAAAGGAATTTGGTGTCACGGCAAATACGCAAGCCAGCGACAAAAATTCGGTAATCGACAACTTCCTGCTGCCGTCGGTGTAAAAGTTCTCTCGAAGAATTGCGGGTACGACGGTGCCTATTCTTCGGAGAGGACATTGAATTTCTCTCCGGTCGGAGACGTCAATCTAGTTCAACGTTTCTCCCAAAGGAGATCGTTCCTGATCACCGCTTGACGACGTGATCTCACGCTTCTCCGTTTTCGGTTTTGTGGATGTACATTTTACCCGGCGAGGTCAAATACTGAAAACCAAGAGTTCGACAGGATCGACGCATCTACGGTGCCTTCCGACGGAGGAGAAGACTAACCTCAGTTCAAATCGAGATTTTGTTTTTTTCCGATGGCCGCACAGGAAGACTAATATCCTGAGTGAATACCGAGTAATGTCGGCTCTTGTACGGTCTGCTAAAATAAGAATAAAAAAATGTAAGGATAATTTAAATTTTATATCGATCGCTGAATCTCTGCAAGCGCTTGTCGGGTAACAAAGATAACAAGAATATAATGGAATGGAGTTAACTTTTTCACTCCAGTACGATTACGTAAGTCGTAAGGAATAAGAACGTGCTCCAAGTTCGGTCGAGACAGTCTGTATTGTAGTTTGAAGTACAGTATTAAAAGCCAAGTCGTATTTATTTATACGGAGAAGTGAGAAGCGTGAAGTATGAAGGGTGACCGGTAATCAAGCTAGTATTTCCACCCCTCCTATTATTCTTTTCAACAACTTCTTCTTCGTTTCTCCCTCACTTCCTGCCGATCGATATTGTATATCTATTCTTTAACTTAAATTTAGGATTTGTCTTTTTTTTCAGAAAACCATTTCTGTCCAAGAATATCTACATTTAAAAAAAGACAATGTTCTACTCGGCGTTTTCACAGGGTAACTGATTAATTCGCATTTTAATATAATAAGAACTAAATCGTACTAAAACTCCAACTATACAAATTTTCAGATATTTTACGAAAAAGATTAATTACAGGACACAGCTTTTTCTTAAAGCGAGCGGCCTCCTAATTAAACGAGTACAATAAATATAAATCGATTTTACTAGTTTAAAGTAGGCTCGTAGGATGGCTTATTCTTACGCGCTTCGCAGCGTAAGCGTCAGAATAGTTTAGCGGGAATCTTTCTTAAGGAAAAAAAATTCTATTTTTTTAAAGAAAACCAACGGAACCGGCTACAGAAAATAAACACTGATATCAGTGGATTCGATAAACATAAGGGCCGAACCGATTACCTCGTTTTTTTAAGTCGGTTAAAAATGCGATATCGTAATAACGTTATTTTTTACGGCGATATAAAACTAGAAACGTAATTACGTAGTAGTTTAAGAAGTATCAATTTTTATTGTTCGAGAAATAAATACCTGACAGAGAAGTGGTAATACGGTAATACATTTAATCGATACAAAACAATAGAAAAAAAGGAGTCTTATTGTACTGAAACCGATGTCATCTATAGAAATACAATAATAATATAAATAGGTCCGAGAACGGACACCTCTTATAAAGAAAATACATCGAGATTGACATATCGAGAAGATTGTTGTAAGAAGAATAGCGATAATAAAAGAATAATCTGTAAAGAAAGAAGAAGTATCGAGACACAATTTACTCTAATAATTACGATAGAAGAGCGGTAGCTGTAAACGTATCGATGCAATAACTGGAAGGATTCACAGCACACAAAAGCCTTGAGAATTCATCCTCAATAGACCCGATCGAAACTTAATAATTTCAAGACTCGTGCCTAAAAAATGCCAAGCCATTAGGGTTTAGTGAACCCGAGAGAAGAGAACGCGTGACTGTACACGCGGCCAGCGAGTGCCCATTGTCCGAGCGAAACGGTTAATAGCACCGAGGAGATCCTTTCAAACAGTCATCGGACACGGTTCTACCGCTGTATTGTGTCGCCCTAACCTCGGTTCTGGATACGGCTCCGATGTTTGTCAATTATTTTGATCGCCGGTCCAATCATCTCGACGATCTTGGAACCCTCTTTTCTCTCCCTTCCTCAACCCTTCTACTTTTTTTTTCCCTTTTCAACTATCATTATCGCCGTCACCACCGTCTATTATCGACATACCGATATAAACACGTCTCTAGGTCGCTGTTATATATCGAGGCCGTGACCTTTTTAAAAACATATCGGTTGAAATATCAAAATAAAATACGATCGATAATAACTTCTGAATAACTTTAATATTATTAGATGTAAAAAAAATTCGACGATCTTTTTTTTCTAATTATAAAATGCATTTTATTTTTTAAAAATCACTAAATTTTCTCTTAATTCTTATTTTATATAACACGAATTACTCCTTATAACTTTTTAAAAGCGATTTTACTTTTTCCGGCCGAGAGTTTGAGTCCAAAGACTTACGGGCGAAATGACCGAAAGCAGACGATGCCACTCATCTCAACAAAGAAAAATCTATACAAACTACGCGACTGCCTGATGCCCTGTTTCTAATTTTCTATGTAAGGAATAGGAAATTGTATTTTGAAATTTTTCACGAGAAATGTGGAAATTTTTTCTCGACCTACGATCGTGAAATTTAGTTCGAAGCTTGCGTTTAGAGATTGATTATCATTTAATTTAAAAAAAATTAAGGTGAAGAACAAGATTAAACGGGTGTTGGTTCTTGAAAGCGGTCAAACTTAATGAAAATTTACTCGTTTGTTTTGAGCATATTATAAAAGATTTATTTATTTTTTTAAAACCACTCCCGCCTCTAAGAATGTTATTTTTAAATAATTTTATAATATTTATCATTCCAAACTCTCTAATTCACGGTGTGTGTTCGGTAATCGTAATTTACTTTTTCAAGGGTAATTTATTGAGCGATTAAAAAAACCGTTCGATCTAACCACAGTTATGAAGACAAATCGTTTTTCTATCGCTAAAGTTAAGAATTTAAAGAAATAACGTGTCCTTCCGGTACATAAGAATCAAGTTAAACGCTACCCAAAATCTGAACGCGATTCAATTCCTTAGTGAAATATATACACGGCCCCCGCGACCTGGTGAATAAAACAAATTAATTTTATTCGACATAACGTATCGTGTGTGAGCATGGTACGCGACACGGGAATAAGTTTACAATGCGTTTTACTAATGAGGACAAAAATGTTATACATCCGTGTAACAATTCGATCGAAAAACGTAAAATTTTAATTTCCTTTTAGAAACTTTTAAAGTTTGATATTTTTACTAATTATAATAAACGCTTAAAGTGGCGGCTTCGATTTCAACGTACCATCCGGTAAATCGCAGTAAACAATTTTGGATTATTTTGAAGATCTCTACAGTCGGAATATTTATATCTTCATGTTGTATTAAATGACGTAGTTTCTCCAGTTCCGTTATTTCTGTCTCGTACACGAGTCCAAAAAAAAAACGAATAAAATATTTCGGTCGCTATTAAAAAATTGTATTTTTATATTTAGCCTCCTGATAAAAATGCATTTCTATAGCAGCAGTAACTACAATCATATTAATAACATTATTTTGTTTCGCAAAGTAGCAGAAAGGAAAACCCCCCAAAAAAATTCAATCCGACTTTTCTGGGTTTAATATCGGAACGTTGGCACGATACAAAAATTTACGCCGTCGATCGGTTATTTGAAATCTAATTTTAATAAGTGCAATGTCAATTTATTCGGGATACATTGCATCAGATTTTACCGCAAAAACACCACAATTCAACCGGACAGAGTGAGCGAGATATTAAATCGAGAAATTTAAACGGCCAGCGTTTTGAACTTAAAACAGCAGATTTATTTATTTTGTAGGAAATTTGCGATCGAACATGAATATAAGAATTTTATTAAAATATCACAGTAACCTCTTGAGGTACGAATTTCTGTTTAATAAAAATAAAAAAATTATGGAAAAAAATTTGGTTTTCCGATAGACGCTCACAGAAATCATTTTTACTTTCTTGTACAAAGTAAAAATGATTTCTGTGAAAGTGTGTTGCGATCGCGAAAAATTTAGGTTTTCAGATTTCAAAGGAAATATCCATTTTGACCATCGTTGAATCCATTCTGACTAGTTTCGGCGTGACGTCTGCACGTACGTATGTATGAGTGTAAGTATCTCGAATAACTCAAAAATTATTAGCCGTAGGGTGATGAATTTTTGAATTAGAATTGTCGTAACATCTAGCTGCGCATCTCTCCTTTAGATTGCAATCCACTGAACCAAAAGTCTCCAACAAAGCCCAAAATCCCCAAAAATTGGATTTTGGACTTTTATTTAACTGCAGTAATAGGCCCTTGTTGAGAGCTTTTCAACGATACATCATAACTGATACATATTTTCATCGGTTCCAGAATTATAGCCAAATAAAGTTTTAATTAGTAAAATATTTAGATCTTACAAGGAAAACGCACATCGGTTCGAATCAGAATTCTCCTTTGTTTTTTATTTTAATTTAAATATATTGATTTATTAATAATTATTAACCTTTGTAAAAATAATTACAATAAATAATAATTCAATAATAACAAGAAAAAAAAAATATGAAAAAATATCAGAAGTTATTAATGAAATAAAATTTTATGTACTTTTAATTTGAAAAAAAAATGTGTAAACGTAATTTAATAGGCGTACAAGGAAGTCATGTTGTGTCCAGATCAGATTTTTAAATTTATTTTAACGCTACGAAATATCACTCCAAGTTATGCAGACAGATTATATCAAGGCTTAAACATTTTTTTGTACGCCATCTTTTCGTAGATTTATTTGAAAGTAAAGTAAAAGTAATGTACTTAAAATTGTAATTTTTGAACTCGAGAAAAAATATTTCAAAATTAAATTAAAAGGAATTTCAACAGAAAATAAAATAGAGAGAAGAACTAACATTTAACTGAGGTGAACAAAAAGAAACCTAATATGAAGTTTTAAAAACAAACAGAAACAGTTAGTTTTTCATTTCTGACGTAATACAAATTCCATTTAACTTGAATTTTATTTAAACTTCAAAAGTGTGTGTGTGTGTGTGTGTGTGTATATATATATATATATATATACAGATATACAGATCACTTTAGACATGATATAAGAACTGCTCCAGCATTTGCCTTGATGGACAAGGGAAACCTGATAAAATCTTGATCAGACCATCACAAAATACACAATTAATTATAGTAAAAATAATAAATGTGATAATGTTCATAATAATTATTTGAAATATAATCACCGGAAATAATTTTAAGGTTAATGCAAAAAGTAAATATAAAATACTTTAAAGGAAGCGTTAATGAAAATTATTTGAGCGCATATTCGCACATGTAAACGGAGATGCAGAAAATTAAGTTTTATTTTTAATTAATATTATTTAAAAAAATAATCGACAGAGTAATATTGTTTCTACGAAAGGGAATTTTTTTGTATCGTGTTTTAAACAGATCGCTGGAAAAATCGATTAAACTGTTCTCTTATATATTAAAAACGGCAACGGAAACAAAGCGTCCTGTCTCGTAAGCCGAAGTATTTCGTTTAATTACATGAGATTACTTCTGTTGTCAGTTTCGATAGAAGAGATAGTGTTATTTTTTAAGAATAAATAATTATTATTTTCAGCCGAGACTGCACATTCGTAAATAAAAATACAAGGATAAGTTAACATTTTATTTTATCAGTCTATACGACGGGTGCCAAATAATAATCTAACAGCTCGTTTTTGCTTCTTGAAAACTACACCTAACTTTTAGAGGGAGGTAAGAGATGACAGATATTACACACATCAGAAGGGAAGCTTAATATTAAATATTACGCTTAAGGTAATATTTAATAACGATTTATTAAGGCGCTTCAAATTCTCTTAATTATTTTCTAGTAAAAAATATTTTTTTCATTTTCCTTACTCGTAACGTATTTTTAAGAGAAAAAAATCAAAAATATTAAATATTCAAAAACGTTTACCTGTAATATTTGTGTATTTTATAAGAGGGGCTTAAGTTTTATTATTGAATTTTTATGAAAATTCCTTGCTCAGGAAAGATAATAAATAAAATATTTAACAATTCTTTTTGCGAGTATCTTAAAAGATTCTTCTTCTGCCGGCGAATTTTACGTAGCCTTTAAAAAAATTAAAACAAATTAAAGCGAACATAATTTACAATATATTTTCAAATCGTTTTATTTATTTTAATTTTAACGGGACCTGGACCGCGTTACAGGAACAAGCCGTTTTTTAATTTTAAAGATTGACGTATACAAAACGAGTGTTTTTCGTCGAAGTCATTAGATGTTTAATTAATCAAAAATTTATTTATCGGATCTAACAAAATACAGAGGTATCACCGGGCGTCGGAAAGTACCGTATCCTTACGAAGCTCGATACAATAGCTGATGTTCAAGTACGACAAAGGTAAGGAACTTTACTTCAAAAGAAATACGCGAAAAAAATTAGATCGCGATTCGAACATACGGATCCCTTATAAATGAAATTCGAATCGGCTAACCGCACACGATACGGCGGTAATAATAATGAGGAGAGCTTAATGAATCATAATACACGGTAAATAAAATGATGAATATTTAACGTAATAAATTCTGCGAATATCAGCAGGAAAAGGAAGTTTAGCGCTGTAAGAATGACGCGGTACGAAAGGAAGTAACACAAGAAGCACGATTCATTATTATCTGTAAATAGGAAAAAGGGGGAGAGAATATTAAAGAGTGATAAAAGGGGGAAGGAGAAAAGAGTAAGATGACTGTGAAGTAAAAGAAGAAAGGGAAGAAAACGAACGGTAAGGGTCAAATGAGTCAGCGTTAATCCCCGGGTCATCCGATCCCTTTCCCGAACCGATCTCGTCGCCTGAATCACAACTCATTACCTTCCATCACATATCCCGTAATCCCATAAACGTAAGCGTACCGTACTAATATTAACATAATATCTCACAAATGCCGACTCGATGTCGTTGCCGTTTAATTTCTTATTCCGTTACGTTAATAATAATAAATACATTACACACAGGCTGTAATGACATAATTAACCAAAATATAATATTACTGTATCATTTACAATGACACTACGTGTTATATATATATATATATTTGTTACAGTAGCAGTATTACAAGACCGCGTATTAACTCTGGACGTGGTCAGCCTTCCAACCTATAAAACCCACCCCGATTTCATTAACGCCATCTTCCTTACCCTAAAAATATTACCAATATCGTTGTAGTTAAGTTAGAAAGTTCCTTTACCGTTATAGATATCTAAATTTTTAAACCTAATAACAAAAACTACGTCCGACTAATTCTTGATGAAGAATTCTTTATATCGATCCAACATACGGGTTCAATTTTTATTTATTTATTTTACCACGACGGTTTATCACGTTAAAGCAATCGAGTGATGTTAATGTAAAAATCATTATGAGATACTGTACCGGAAGTCGTTCCAAGACTAAGCGGGGTATGAATCCGTTTGCAAAGAAACATTATTTCATTATTCAATGTTATCAAAATGTTTTGAAGTAAGCATTTCGAAAACACAAACATTTTAATTTTAAAGGATTTTAACGTAAAATTGTTATAAAAAAAGTCAATTGATCACGGTGAATTTTTCGGCCATTTTCATTGAAATTTTAAAAAAAAACCCCATAAATTTTCCTCCAGAACAAAGTTAATTTTGTTTTTAGTGGTCAGTCTTTTTACTGGTTTAGCGGTATTCTCCATCGCGTTCAGTTCTGTAATATACTTTCAATCAATCTCAGGATATTTACAAAGTCCACCCTAGACTCTATTTTACGTATTCCGATTTTTGTACTCCTGAACGGTTTTTAACTTTCCTACCTCTGTCACTAAATTAGTTAAATCCTGATATTTTAATATAAAACCGATCCGTCCGTTTCTTTACAAGATTTTGTCACCGATTTCTTTCTTCTTCCAATAACTCTTTACTGATTTTTTATCATCCGTCTTAATCTTCGAACGATCCTATTACACCTCTTTTCAAAGACCTCTTTCATTCCTTTCTGAATTTCCTACCGTCCACCTCTCAGTATCATAAAGCGAGATACTACATACAAATATTTTTTAAGAAAGTTTTTCTAGTTTATTTATTTTACGTACCAGCGGGTTTCTTTTTTTATATCAAAGCTCTTCTCGGTCATGCGCCGAGGAGAGCTTTTATTCATTTTAAATAATAAAATATATTACATTTATAATTAAACAAATTTTAATTTTTTTTTTTTTAACTTGAAACAACCGGGGTACTTCAGTCCCTCATTGCAGAGGACCACAACTCACGCTCGAAAGTAGGTAGCAGTTTATGACGTTTCTACTCATTCTTTTCCTTTTTTCTCACGACTTAAGTTTCTTTTCAACGGTCATTTTTTTTTCAAACGGACAGCATTTTTGAAGGCTTATCCGTATTAAAATTTTATTTTTTATAAAATAAACTTAAAAAGTATATAATTATTAAACGAGTTAATTGGAACCGTAAAAAATAAAAAAAATAATATTTTTTACAATATTCTTTAAATTTTTCCTATCTCAGTCGATAGCAAAGTAAGTCGGTAATATATTATAGTTCTTTTTCATTTGGCTCCGACTTATATAAACGAAATTAAAAAAAATTATATTCTAATTTTAATCCGTGTATATTTTGAAATCGGTTTTATTTATTTATATTATTATTATTATTCTGAGGTCACTTTTATTCCAGTTTAATTAAATATTAATTTATTTAACGCGTTCATTTCCTGACTTCTCAACCCGGAAGGTTCTAGAGTAATTTAATATGTTCTGCAGTAAGTACGAGTAAAATGTAATCGATATAAATCTTATATCGACCTTTGATATAAATTAGGAATAGAGTACGGATTAATTTTAATAGGAACTTATTCGACATTAAAAAAAGTATGTCGGTAAAAGTCGATTATAAACAAATAAACGATTATAGATTCGTACAGAAAGTAAAATTTAATCGGAGAATAAAGCGCATAAAAAATATCAGTTATTCCTAACTCGGTGAGTGACGTAATTCCGTTATTATTTCCATCCATCGGTATTTAATGTACTCTACTCGTTTAACTATGCGATACCACTTTAAAACCAATTAGAGGGTAGTCGTGGAGGGGTTAGCGGGTGGATGAAATAAAGGGCGGAATGTTGAACAACCCTCGATCGCAGAAGCGGCAACACTAGTAACAGAAGCGACCCTCTACTCACCACTAACTAAGGGAATTGTCAGCACTCGTGGATAACCTAGTTACGTACGATTCAAAAGGTTTTACTCGACGTCTGTCTCTCTTTCAACGGCTTGCTGCGTACTAATGAAATATTATTAGTATTTTTATAAGTAAAACCGATAAATAATCACAGTACAATTTAATTATATTAATACATAAAATTTTTCTCTTCGGCTTTTTTTTAATGTAAAAAGTAATTTAATCGTTATTGTACTTAAAAAAAAAAAAAATTGTTTATTCTAATCAATATTTGCGAGACATTCACTTTATTTAATTCCAAACGACCGATAAAAGACCTGCAGAAGAATTTGGTTCTCATAACGTATCATCTACCCGTCGGCGCTCGGTCGTAAGAACCTGAAATAAACCGCAAGCCTTTTTCGCAAGACGACTTTCCTAGGGAAGGTGAAAAACATGACGGTTTTTATCACCTTCTCTCTGTGGCATGTACTCCAATAATTGAGCATATCAACACGAAATGCGATCGAAATTCCGTCTAAAAAAATTATACTTTCATTCTGTATACCGCAGTACAGGCAAGATAACAAACATCATTACTTTGAAGAAAGCATTTATAATCGGAATTGTTTCTACCTTAAACCTTTTACATGCACCTCGTTCATACGAAACACCGTAAGAGATAGTGCAAAGCAACAAATTCGTGTACACCTTTCTCTAAAGAAATACACAATAAATTTCAACACGATGCGGAAAATTTTGTACGCCTGATATGAAATTAAAGCGATTAGAGTAGTAGAAAATATTTTAATTTCTCCGTTAAATGATATTTTGTCATTTTAATCGATACTTTCTATAAATTGAAAAAACCTATTTTACAGATCGGTACTTAATAACCCGTATATATTTTTTATATTTGAAATTTAGCATAAAATTATAAAATTAAAATGGTCTATGTATAAATAAATCAATTTGAAAAATTAGTTGTTAAAATTTCAATATTCAAAGAAACTGTAATAAAAATTGATAATTTTTCCGGGCATTACGACTTAATTATATCAGTATATATTTTGACTACTCGCAATTTTTTGATTAATTTTAACAGAAAACTAAATAAATATATATATTTTAAATTAAAGATTTTGTTCGTGATTCTATCGCGTACTTTTACAATGATTTTAATTTTCACGGGTTCAAATATACACTGAATAAAAATATTTAAAAACTGTACAAAACCGATATAACATTTTATTTAAAACCGATAGATTGCACCCCTCCTTCAGAAGCAATATCGGTAAAAATATAAATATTTATAAGAGATTTTTATGTCAGAAATTCACTGCTGTACAATCAACATGTAAAAATAAAGTTTCTTTGACTTATAATTAAGACAAGATAACAATAATAATATAAACTAATATAAAATTATCTTTTCTTTTCTTTTTTGTTAAAAATTCAAAATTATTTAATAAAGAAAAATCTTCAACTAAAAAAAGCGGTTACTTTAAACTAAGCTATTCATATCGGCAGAAGAAATTCTTCTTTCACTAGTAAACTCCCGCTTGTCACATGTACGAGTAAATAAATGTAGTACAGAAATATACGCGTATTACATATACAGTTTAGTTTAAAATTATCAATGACTACGGGTAAGTGTAGCGCGCGTGCGCGTGCAAATGAACAAGAGTGAAAACAGGGCTAGACAGAAAGAAGAACGGATTGTAGCTGCTAATTCGGCGGGTTTGGTTTACAATAACGCGGTCTAATTGCATCAAGTGATGTCATCAAGAGAACAAAGAAGCTCAAAGAAAGGGTGTACTGAGAGACTGAAGATATTTTTCGGGTCGCTACACTTTGTAAGAGCTGTACTGAGATTTGCATACGCCCTACGAGGGTTGAAGACTTGTAGACTACCGAGTTTACAAGGGGGTAATTCACTTGCCACTGAAGGGATGAAAAGGGTGGTCGGTTCATCGAAGGGAGGTTTTGTTATTACTGCTATCCTGCCTGATTCTGATTCGATTATAGTTTAGGGGATATTCCCTTATAACCCCCTTTTAAAATTTGCAACTCCCCGTCGGCAGAAGTGTACTGTAACTTGCATTCCTATGATCGAATGAACTATTTTTTCTTCCGCTGTTAATTTACTTAATTTTTAAAACAAGATAACGTTTTAAATTCCATTTAAACAGCTAACGTACGCTTAAAGAGAAAAACATATTAAACGTAATCAACATAAAATGTTTTTTAATTGCAGAATTTGCTAATAAATTTGAATTTTCTATTCCTAATTAAATTACGAGGATATACAAACGTCAATATTGAAGATCGTGAGTAAAATAAACGAGTTATCTTAGAGATTACAGATGATTATAATTTATAATTAAAAATAATTAAGAAACTATAAACTAAGCCTATTCCAAATCTACATTTTAATGAAAATTCTCAAAATTACAAAGAAAATTGAACGGAATAATGATAATTAAAACTTTAACTTACTTATAACTTGTAAAGAAATTTGGTAACTGCAGTCAACGAAAGCATACTGCTATCAGAATAGATGAAAATTTGATGTAGACAACACATGACTTCCTTGTATGCCTATTAAATTACATTTAAAATTTTTTTTAAAATGAAAAGTACATAAAATTTTATTTTATCAAAAACTTTTGATATTTTTTCAGATTTTTTTATTTTATTATTCGTCGTAAATTTTTTGTTCGATGAGAGGTTAATAATTATTAATAAATTGATATATTTAAATTAAAAATTTAATTTAACGTTCTCTAGTTTCAGCAATTGTGTAACTGTCCACTTTATTAAAGAACTGAAGGATCGTATCTCGCTTTCAAATGAAATACTTTTAAATGAAGTGAAGCAAAAAATGTATATATGTAATTTAACAGGCGTACAAGGAAGTCATGTGGTCCAAATCAAAAATTTAATTTAACGTTCTCTAGTTTCAGCAATTGTGTAACTGTCCACTTTATTAAAGAACTGAAGGATCGTATCTCGCTTTCAAATGAAATACTTTTAAATGAAGTGAAGCAAAAAATGTGTATATGTAATTTAACAGGCGTACAAGGAAGTCATGTGGTCCTAATCAGAGAAAAGAAAAAATAAATTTTACAGCAGGTGGGATATTTAGTTTTCATAGTCGACAGTAAGTTGTCGATATGTTTACAGATTCATTGCTGATTAGTAAATCGTTGCGTTTGTATCGAGATAAAACAAAAATTAATTTTTGGTTTCGGTTTTTGTAGAAAATAACAACGATACTACTCCGTGAATAACTCCACGCCAGAATACTTAATTCTCTACAACCGACTTGACGTTTGCATAAGCTTAACAACGTACTCGTAAATTCTGAAAATAGTGGAATAGTTGGAGAAACTCCATTTTCAGGTACGCTTAAAACTAGCTGCACTTTAGAGAACGAACGATATCTTGCGGATACGTTAAAAGAAATCTCAAAAATCAATCGGAAAACTTTCTGTTAAGCTAAAAATTCCTAGACCAAATTTACGAAAGAAATTTAAGAAAGTTGGGTTTTATCGGTCGAGATTATTTTCTGCTCTTCGTAACAATGATTTTGAAGAACGGTGGAATTTTGTGAGGAAATTAGTATTATATCGATTTGTGTAGCTCAGAAAAAAACCATTCCGATGAAGATATCGTTTATCCTTTCGATTTAATGACCAAATAAACAGTCATAATTTGTTTTATCAGTTAGATGAAAATCTTAATGCGTTTGAAATTCATTAAGTACTCTGCCTCAGAATCACAAAGTACAGGAGCACCAGGACCTTATTTCTTTGACGGTTTGAATAGTGTATTTTATATCACGAGATGTTATTCCGGAACTATAAAACAACCGTGGATATGAGTTCGGCTATCCCGATATTCGGCTGGAAGATGAGATTGTCAAGTAAGAAATTACTAGATCAAACTTTTCGTGAAAGGATAGGACACCCTGGAACAAATTTTTTTTTTCACCACGTAATTTGACGCGTTGCAATTTTTCTATGCGAAGAATCGACAAAGACACTGTATTATTTTCATTTCAAATGAAAAAAATCTCATTTTTCTTTTTCATTTTATTTTCATTTATTTAGTTTTCATTTTTTTTTCTTCTCATTTCAAATGAAAAAAAAGAGAAGTCAAATGACTTCTCTCTTTTTTCTGTTTAGGCTTCGGAACCACCGTAAGGTATAACTTCAGAGGATGATATGTACGAATGAGGAGTCTTGTACAGTCTCTGGTCGACCGTTTCAAATGACCTAAACCGCCTATGAAAGTGTCTATCGAAAACCGAACTGATTTTATAAATCGGAACAGCACTTCAAGTAAAAAGTTATAAAATTCAACGGGTAAACGCTGTCACAAAGGACGACTTTCTCTTACATATTAAAAAGGCAACGAAAAAGAAAGCTTTTTAAAGGTATTTTTTAAATTTTTTTTTATCAGTGATCGGGAAACCGACTTCAGCAACGGTTTTCATTTTTTGTTCCACAAATTTAGTTATTTATTTTAAAAGAATCCGGTACAAACCTTTTTCAGAAATTCTCCTTTATTTCCAGTTTTATTATTCTACCTAATACTATTTTAATATTTCAGCGCATCAAGAAATACGGTTTTATTCGATAAAAAACCACAGACGGGACCAGGGCTTTTTGTATATTCGTAGAATAAGAAAGAATCCCTGTTGAGCTCCATAGAAAACGGTTGTCCTTACCGAACTACATACACATATCAACATATCAGACTAATATCCTAATCGGCCAAATATCCCTAGTAAGCTTTACTTAGGATAACTGACTGAGGATTACTAGGGAAAACGAGAAGTGAAGTGTTTTCTCAATCCTTTCTTCACAGTCTCGTGTGAAATGTTTCAGAGAGATACGCCAATCCTACCGAAATTCAGATGATATTCCATCCTACAAGTGAAACTTGTAGGCTAGAGCCACTTGTATATTGTAAGGCTTCAAGATAGATAAAGAGAAGTAGTAACATCCGAGTCTGTTAAATAAAGAAGAAGGATTTTGAATACTTATTATTTTATTTATTTATATTAAAATATGAACATTACATAATTATTTAAGAATGTATTCAAACCGCATTTGTATTAAAACGTTGGAAAAACGATTACATTGTTATTTTATTATTACGATCGTTATTATAATAAATGAGAATTGCTTTTTTAGAAATATTAATCTTTTTTTTTCTGTTTAGCCTCCGGGAATTACCGTCAGGTATTACTTCAGAGGATGAATGAAGATATGTATGGATGTAAGTGAAGTGTAGTGTTGTACAGTCTCAGGTCGACATTTCTGAAATGTGTGGTAAATTGAAACCCGACCGCCAAAGAACACCGGTATCCAAGATCTGGTATTCAAATCCCTATAAAAGTAACTGCCTTTACAAGGAATTGAACGTTGGAACTCTCGACTTCGAAATCAGCTGATTTTCGAAGATGCATTCACCACTAGACCAACATAGTGGGTAACAGTGTTAATCTGTTTGCTTATCGACGCTCAAACACAACAAAATTACAGGCCGAATCCAGCTATATTAAATGAAACGATAGCATCGTTTTATAAAATTACTTCAGAGAATTTACCTTGATTTACGTCACTTCTACATCGTAAAAAAAAAACTAATAATAATCCATATTGTACGGTCTAAAACTCGTCGCTTTCGCTTTATTTCACTCAATAATTATGAAAAACGTAGCGAAATTACTCTAAAGTTGTAATCAAAGTTTAAAAAATTAATTAGAAAAAATGTTGAATAATATTTAGGCGTTTCCATGCTGGTCTTTTTCCCGAGGATTATTACTTTCAGTTTAAAAAGAGTTACACGATATTACAAAATCATAAATTTATTGTATTAGATTTATTATTTATTGTATTTACGTTAACTATTAACGAACGAATTAAAAAATTCAACTCGAAAATAAAAATACCTGATAAATAAATCAGGACTTATATCCGTGATTTTCTTATTAAGCTTTTTAGGAAAATAATAGTAAACAAAGAATTTTTTTTGGGGGGGAAGGCAAAAACTAATAAGAGAAGCGTGTAGGCTTGAACAACGTTATAACACAAAGCGTTAACCGTATCGACTATTTCAGTATTAAATATCGAAAGGATAGAAATCGATACCGATATATTGAATTAGTATCGGACATTATCACCTTCGATACGATTTGCTGTACGCTAGCTACACGTCTAACTTCTTAACTTTTATTTCTTCTTACTCTTCGATATACTGCTGATGATCCTAGTAGGGAAGGAAACGAGAAGGGATTAAAAAGAAAAGAGGAGAGGAAACGATAGGTAGTTCTGAAAGCAGTCGGTGAGTTTATCGTGTTACGGTTCTGTTGTATTTCATCCGCGACCGATCACACGATACAGACACAACCTCATGTTCCTACATCTAACTTACTTCTCTTTCCGATATAACGTGTATAAAATCAAAGATAATAAAAGTACGTCTTACTTTACAAAAAATGTAATATTATTAAAATCGTTAACTTAAACGTGAAAAAAAAAACGATCTGATCAAAATTATAACGTTACTTTAATATCTTATTTACTGTTCTAATATAAAAATTAACTTTTACGCGATCTAATTTATCAATAAGATAATAAAAGAAGTAAATGAATGAAAGTTTGTCTGTCTGTTAACAGCATTACGTCTGAACCGCCCTTGTCCGATCGAATTTGATGAAACTCCCAAAATCATGACCCCCGGTTCGATTTTAGGCCGATCAAAATTCCGAAACGTGTTCGGGGCCCCAAAATGGATAAAATTCAAAATATTCCACCGATGAATCTAATTTTTGCTATATATATTAACTGTGACTTTTTGGTTCTTGCATTTTGAACCTATCAAATCTTCTAAAACGTAAAATTTGGGAGGAGATGTTTCAAAATTCAAATTACTACCAGACCGGTCTGTTCAATACGTGCGTAATACATTTAAAAAAGATAACCTTATTAAATTTGTTAGACGTCAAATTCAGCCCGGTTTAACAGCAAACTGTGTATAAATTCACAGACGTATTTAGGTGCAGATAAGGGAAAAGCCGGGCGATACCGGCTACACAGCTACTGGAAAATAAACAAAAATAAGGAAACCAAATCGGATTTAAAATTTACATGATGCAAGCTTTTAAACACAATTATTCAGTTCGGTCAATCGGTATAGTACGATTAGTTAACGATCCGATTTCTACATCCGTATTTCTACATCGGGTTCTATTTCTGGCACCGGATCGAATTCTATTCTGAATCCGTTTCTGTTCACGTATCGTTTTTTCCGTACGATCTTTCCTGTCAAAATACCAATCGAATCGTGTTTCTCGTTTTTAATATTACACGAAAGAGTTCTAAACCGATTAATATTCACGCGTTTATTTCCGATTGAAAAAAAAAGTTCGAATCGTTTTAACTTCGAAACGGCTGCACCGATTTTCATAGTGTCAAAATATTGTCGATCGCGAAAACAAAGTGACTGCCGGTAAGCGACAGTAATTTTTGTTGCGCTGAAATTATTTCTATATTCAAAAATCGTTTCAGACTAACCTAGCGAGTATTGTAAAAGCGCCTAATAAAATAAATCTCATTTTTCCCTGTTTATAACAGTTATATTCATTTTATCATTTATTACAAATGCTCAAGAAAATAATAATAATAATAATAATCCCGTGCGGGGATCGGTCACTTACCTCCACCCGGAGCGTTTCATTGGAATCGGGAAGCTCACCGGCTCAGCGAGCCAATCGAGTCGAAGAGTAGTGGGGAAATAGAATATCCTCCGTGAAACAAAAACCGATCCCTGACTATCGTTCATTTGGAAACGGTCAACGGGCTCGACGGCGGATAAGAAAGAATTTTCCGACGACTAAGCGAGCTGAAGAACCTTGGGGAGTAAGCTCCGAAGGAAAATCCTGAAAGTGTGGAGGCAGTAAGGTAACCCTCCTACTACCCATCTTACTCCGCGTTGCCCTCGTAAAGTGGAAAAATCTTAATTACTGACACCACCAGAAATAGCCTCGGGAATAATTATAAAAATACTGGAACGACTAAAAATCAAAGATATTGAATCGGGTGTACTAAAGATCGCTAATGGAATGCGAAAGGATTACTTACAAAGGATCAAGAATTATCAAAGATATTACAGAAAACCTATCTGGTTAATTATTACCGGGGTAATTAACAAACAAGAAGCTACAAAGGACTAAATATGTCGGTTGCTATTTAACGGTATACGACGGGGTTAGGAAAGAAAATCGTGCAAGCAAAGGGGTGGTTTTAATGATGAATAAA
Organism: Lycorma delicatula; assembly: GCF_047948215.1. Taxonomy (NCBI): domain Eukaryota; kingdom Metazoa; phylum Arthropoda; class Insecta; order Hemiptera; family Fulgoridae; genus Lycorma; species Lycorma delicatula. The sequence continues at coordinate 134,328,503 of NC_134461.1, read as the reverse complement.
AAATGACAGAATAGGATAAGAAACTCCCTATATTTATCAGAAAGAATAGCGATTGCAAAGTTCATATACGGACCACGAAATTTATGAATTAAAGAAATTTATGCCGCTGAGGATAGAACAACAGGTCTCGAAGATAATCGTTATGACGTAACGATCGACGGTGATACGAATGCAAGAACATGGAAATCATCCGATCGACAAAATTATTGGCACGTTCGCAATAGGAATGATCGATGAACTTTAACGAGCTAAAAATTACTAACACCCTTTTTTTTATAGAAAGCGTGACGTAGATAAATACACATAGCTAGGCCCAGGTAATGCAGTATATAATAGTAAATTGCCGGCCTCCGTGGCGCGAGTGGTAGCGTCTCGGCCTTTCACCCGGAGGTCCCGGGTTCGAATCCCGGTCAGGCATGGCATTTTTCACACACACTATAAATCATTCATCTCATCCTCTGTACAGTAATGCTTAACTGCGGCCCCGGAGGTTAAACAATAAAAAAAAAAAATAATAACAGACCGGCAGGACAAGTGTAAGATCATATAGATTCGGATCGTTATCTTGTTTATCTCAAAGTCGGCTGTTTATACACCGTGGAAAAATTTTAAGTTAAAGTCAGTAAGAACGAAAACGTCTATAAAATGCATCTACTGAGAAATAAAAATGTGAAACTGTCGAATCGTAATCGCTCGGCGAATATCACGGATCAGCTTCCGTATAATGATATGAAGGAGGAATACGAGAACTTACCGAAGTCGATTAAAAAATCGACTTTTGAATCGTAAGGTATAAAGAAGTAGTGCAGAAGTAGGAAGGGATTACCGATATGGAAACAGGAGAAAGCCTAACCGAGGCGATGGAACGGAAGGAAGAGCTACATAAGAAAACGTTAAACGATAAAGATCAAGAAATAGCCGCAACACATAAGAACGCTAGAACAGATGTAAAGAGGTTAGAGAGGCTCGACTCTAACCGTTCCGATCTTGGGAACGGATTTTCGACGAGATAAAAGACGATCGGCACACGGTCGCCGACCGATGGGGTTCAAGGTAATGAAACTAATGAATTCCGATGTAAGAGAAGCTGCACGTTTAGAGGCAGATATTTACGGTACGAAAAAGAAAACGGATACGATGTTCCAGCATACGATAACAATGGATAAAACGGTTAAGTCGATACGAAAAGCCAAAAACAGGAAAGTCAACGGATTAGATGGAGCAAATATGGAATCGTTGAAGTACTGCAGTTATTTTATCGATTCTACGACCGTATGTGTTTTCGTTCTTGTGAGTAACAGGCAGTTACAAAGTAGTTTTACCATAAAGACATTAAGCAAGATTTTAATCGGAATAAAAGGTGAGCACAAAAGTGCAGGCGATTGGATGTTTTGTTGTATGCAGATGAAAAAGTAAAAATTGAGAAATCGAAAATGATCTGTAAACAGCCGTTTTTATTTTACAAAGATCGGTGTAAATGTAAGGTGAAAATATCCTTTTAAATCAAAAACGACGTTCTTTCTACAGGGAAGTATCCGATTACCATAAAGATCATAAACTAAAGTGAACCAACTTTCACATTTTACATAGCTTGGATTATTATTATTTCAAGTTATATATACACAAATAAACAAAATGACCATATATATATATATATATATATATGGTCATTTTATTATAAGAAAATAGTTCGTACTACAACTATAAGCTAAAGTCCTGTAAAGGCATTTGTTCACATATACATGTACTATAATAGTTTGCAATTTTGTTTCTGTCCAAAAATATATCTAGAGATTTTAATATCCGATTTATTCTTAATTACTAATGGAATATAAGTAAGTATCAGCGAATTATTAAAAAAAAAAATGTAAGAGGGGTTAAAACTAGTCGATGACGATGATCGTGTGGTAGAGTGGTAGCTGAGAAAAATTCCTTGAAGCGGATCAGCCACACTCGAATCCGCATGGTCGCGCGTGCGGAACGATGATCCTCCTTGACCGTTTAACAAGCCGTCTTGGAGATCGAGATAAACGTAACGCAAAGACGAATGTCACCCTATTACATTATTACAATCGACAGAACGTAACGATCGATCTAAACTTTAAATTCGTTTCATTTTTTTTGATTTTTTTTATATCGATGTATCCTCGTATATGTAAGTTCTAAAGAAAATACTTCTAAGGAAACGTATGTTATTATAAGGTTAACTAAAAATTCGTTTTTAAAATATGTAAATTGTAAGCAGACTTATACACTTAACTGTACAAACTACACGTATACTCAGACTACGAATATCAAATAATAGTCTATATTTGTTTACATTAAAAATTAATTTAAATGTCAGGAAAAGATTTTTGAAATTATATGTTTGGAGCGTCGCTTTATATGGAAGTGAAAATTGGACGATCGGAGTATCTGAGAAGAAAAGATTAGAAGCTTTTGAAATGCGGTGCTATAGGAGAATGTTAAAAATCAGACGGGTGGATAAAGTGACAAATGAAGAGGTATTGCGGCAAATAGATGAAGAAAGAAGCATTTGGAAAAATATAGTTAAAAGAGGAGACAGACTTATAGGCCACATACTAAGGCATCCTGGAATAGTCGCTTTAATATTGGAAGGAAAGGTAGAAGGAAAAAATTGTGTAGGCAGACCACGTTTAGAATATGTAAAACAAATTGTTAGGGATGTAGGATGTAGAGGGTATACTGAAATGAAACGACTAGCACTAGATAGGGAATCTTGGAGAGCTGCATCAAACCAGTCAAATGACTGAAGACAAAAAAAAAGTCTATATTTACAATCATCTAAATTTCTACTTTTGAAATAGATGCCAAACTAAAAATACATACCTCCATCTAATAGCCCTTAATCTGGTGCTAAATAAAATCGATTTTGTTTTACACATTTTTGTTGTGAAGAAAGAGCGTTTTTCGCATGAAATACAAAAGTAGGAAACCTGCATCTTTGTAAAAATCAGTTAAGGAATAGGTAAAAAAGAAGATAAGAGGCGACTAAGAGGATAATGAGTGGAAAAAAACGTATTTTTTTTAACAAATTATTTTTATTATGTTGTGCGTAGACATTTAGAATATCACAAAAACTCACGGACATTATCGTTAAGTGACGATCCGATATTAAGAAATAATAATGAGAAAAGTTTTCATAAAATTTTCAATTCGTTTGTGTAGATAATGTAGTTTTTTAAAACATTTTTCCGGGAAAACTTACAAGACCACCGTAGAAACTTTTACTATAAATAAAACGACCACCGATATCGATATATTCGGTCGAGGAAGGCGAGAATATACTCGTACATAAGAAATATTGAGAACCTTTTTTACTCCCTTGTACGAAGTAAAGGATCAAAAAAAATTTCGGTTTCAGATTTCAATGAAAATATCTATTTTGACTACTCCTGAATTCATTTTGACTAGTTTTGGCGTGACGTCTGCGCGTATCTCGCATAACTCGAAAACGATTAGCCGTAGGATGTTGAAATTTTAGATTTAGAAGTGTTGTAACATCTAGTTATGCACCTCCCCTTTTGATTGCAATCGAATAAACCAAAAGTGTCCAAAAAAACCCAAAATCCCCCAAAAATTTGACCTTTGACTTTTTCTAAACTGCAGTAATAACCTTTCATCGAGAGCTTTTCAACATATATCATAAGCGGTAGTTATTTTCATCGGTTCCGGAGTTATAGCCAACCCACCGGGTTGGTCTAGTGGTGAACGCGTCTTCCCAAATCAGCTGATTTAGAAGTGTAGAGTTCCAGCGATCAAGTCCTAGTAAAGTCAGTTATTTTTACAAGGATTTGACTACTAGATCGTGGAAACAGGTATTCTTTGGCGGTTGGGTTTCAATTAACCGCACATCTCAGGAACGGTCGAACTGAGACTGTATAAGATTACACTTCATTTACAATCGTACATATCATAGTCATTCATCCTCTGAAGTATTATCAGAAAGGTAATTACCGGAGGATAAACAGCAAAAAAAAAAAGAAGAGTTATGCCCAATTAAATTTGAATTAATGAAATATTTAGATCTTACAAGGGAAGCACATCTCCGTTTTATTAGCTTTTGTTAATTTAAATATATTGATTTAATAATTATTAATCCGTGATTGTAAAAATATTACAATAACTAATAATTCAATAATAACACACAAGAAAATATGAATACCTACAAAAAAAATCAGACGTTATTAGAGAAATAAATGTGTGTACTTCAAAAAATGTGTATATGTAATTCAATAGGAATTTTTGTATATGTAATAGATTTGGTGAAACATCTGATTATTTAATATTAATTGAAAATTATAATTATTATAGTATTATTTTTGGATTTTCTAGTTTAATTTGTTTAATTTTATTTAATTATTCGGGAATTTTTGTATAATTTTACCTACATTAAAGTTAGCTACAGAGTGACTGAAGAATAGACCCTCACAAGAACATGTATACTGAGGCATACATGCCCGATCGTTTAATAAATTGCAAAAAATTCTCATCTTTTAGTTCATTATTCCTCTGATATTGTCGGACAATATTCTTCCTAAGTCGGAGTTGATCATGATTTCATTTATTTGTTTTTTGTTGCCAATTATGTAATAGTTCTGTGGTTTGATATAACTCTTCCGATCTTAGTTTGCGTACCTGTTCTTTAGTTTTCAAATTTTCTATCCTTTGTATTAATCATCCTCTCTTAGTCTTTTTATTCTTTCCTTGGTCTTAAACTTTTCTTCCTCTTTGTATTTATCATCTTCTCTTAATCGTTTTATTCTTCCCTTGTTCTTAATATTTTCTTCTCCTTCATAGTCATCTTCTTGTTGTTTTTTTATATTTCTTCATATTATCTTTATTTATCCGGTACGATAGTTAATTTTTCATTTTTGATTATTCACCAAATAATCCAACAATAAAAACCGGATATTTTACACCGTTTGGTCGAAATTAACATTTGTAACCTGTATGCAGGAGATCGCTATTATTAACTCTTATTTATACGACACACCAGAAATCTAAAACTTTAGTTAATCAGCAACTCACGAAGATACGAATAATATTGATCTAGTAATACGAGAGAGTAATAAAGGGACTTTTACTTTATCCTAATACTTCATGTAAGATCGTCGAATTAATAATCGTATAAATATTTGATGTTAATAAAAACTAATAATTCAACAATCGTGTAACTGTCCGGTTTATTAAAGAATTGGAGAATCGTATCTCACTTTCAAATGATGCGCAGCAAAAAATGTGTATATGTAATTTAATAGAGTTACCAGGAAGTCATGCGGTGTCCAAACCAGATTTATTTTATGAAGTAAACCGTTTGTTTTTACTTAATAAAATTATTTTAATTTAGTTAAAGATAAAGTAAATAGATAAAAATAAACGTACTGGTAGAATTGAAAAACTTCATTTCTTTTTTGCGAGATCGATTAAAAAACGTTCTACACAACATTAACATGACGACTTATCGGCACAGCGCTGCGATTAATACCGAAATTCACATGCAGGAAAAACCTGAACGGCTTGCTATCGAAGTAATTTACTTGTATTTTTTCTTTTCATCAAAATATTTTGTAACTTCGCTAATAATATGTCTATCTTCCACATGAATAAAACTGTAAGTATAAATGTATTAATCACAAGCTATTAATCAAGGCGGGGGGGGGGGGTTATAATTTAGATATATTATTAAGAAAAATAATAAGTTATGTTATATTTTTAGTAATAATAATATGTTGTTTTTCGTAGTAATAATTTCTATATGTTTATACATTCTAAACGATACAAAAAATAAAGGCTGATTGTGTCTAAACATATTACGTTTGTATTACATTAAAAGTAAAGTCGATAGATGGGTGGAATATATTGAAGAGTTATACGGAGGAAATGAATTAGAAAATGGTGTTATAGAGGAAGAAGAGGAAGTTGAGGAGGATGAAATGGGAGAAACAATACTGAGATCTGAATTTAAGAGAGCATTAAAAGATTTAAATGGCAGAAAGACTCCTGGAATAGACGGAATACCTGTAGAATTACTGCGCAGTGCAGGTGAGGAAGCGATTGATAGATTATACAAACTGGTGTGTAATATTTATGAAAATGGGGAATTTCCATCAGACTTCAAAAAAAGTGTTATAGTTATGATACCAAAGAAAGCAGGGGCAGAAAAATGTGAAGAATACAGAACAATTAGTTTAACTAGTCATGCATCAAAAATCTTAACTAGAATTTTATACAGAAGAATTGAGAGGAGAGTGGAAGAAGTGTTAGGAGAAGACCAATTTGGTTTCAGGAAATGTATAGGGACAAGGGAAGCAATTTTAGGCCTCAGATTAATAGTAGAAGGAAGATTAAAGAAAAACAAACCGACATACTTGGCGTTTATAGACCTAGAAAAGGCTTTCGATAACGTAGACTGGAATAAAATGTTCAGCATTTAAAAAAAATTAGGGTTCAAATACAGAGATAGAAGAACAATTGCTAACATGTACAGGAACCAAACAGCAACAATAACAATTGAAGAACATAAGAAAGAAGCCCTAATAAGAAAGGGAGTCCGACAAGGATGTTCCCTATCTCCGTTACTTTTTAATCTTTACATGGAACTAGCAGTTAATGATGTTAAAGAACAATTTAGATTCGGAGTAACAGTACAAGGTGAAAAGATAAAGATGCTACGATTTGCTGATGATATAGTAATTCTAGCCGAGAGTAAAAAGGATTTAGAAGAAACAATGAACGGCATAGATGAAGTCCTACGCAAGAACTATCGCGTGAAAATAAACAAGAACAAAACAAAAGTAATGAAATGTAGTAGAAATAACAAAGATGGACCGCTGAATGTGAAAATAGGAGGAGAAAAGATTATGGAGGTAGAAGAATTTTGTTATTTGGGAAGTAAAATTACTAAAGATGGACGAAGCAGGAGCGATATAAAATGCCGAATAGCACAAGCTAAACGAGCCTTCAGTAAGAAATATAATTTGTTTACATCAAAAATTAATTTAAATGTCAGGAAAAGAATTTTGAAAGTGTATGTTTGGAGTGTCGCTTTATATGGAAGTGAAACTTGGACAATCGGAGTATCTGAGAAGAAAAGATTAGAAGCTTTTGAAATGTAGTGCCTATAGGAGAATGTTAAAAATCAGACGGGTGGATAAAGTGACAAATGAAGAGGTATTGCGGAAAATAGATGAAGAAAGAAGCATTTGGAAAAATATAGTTAAAAGAAGAGACAGACTTATAGGCCACATACTAAGGCATCCTGGAATAGTCGCTTTAATATTGGAAGGACAGGTAGAAGGGAAAAATTGTGTAGGCAGGCCACGTTTGGAGTATGTAAAACAAATTGTTGGGGATGTAGGATGTAGAGGGTATACTGAAATGAAACGACTAGGACTAGATAGGGAATCTTGGAGAGCTGCATCAAACCAGTCAAATGACTGAAGACAAAAAAAAACAATTACATTAAAAAAAGGATTTTCTCATATTTATGAGAAAACCGTCTTAACCGTTGAAAAACAAAAACTAAAAATAAAAAATTTTAAATAAAAAAAAAAGATTTTAAAAAGAGGAGGTTTTAAACAAAAAAAAAAAAAAACAGATTAAAAATTACTTGTAATGAAATTAAATTTTAAAATCCATCACGAATTCAAATAGTAGCAGAATAAAAATTTGTTACATTTTATCGGTAATAATAAAATAAACTAACAATCGCTAATACAGTTGAACGCTGCAATAATTGACGATTGCGACATATAATAGCTGTACTCGTAACCGTATGATGACAGTCTAATCAAGTAGCGATTAAGAAGTCTTTAGTTCACTATTTATCCACACGCAACTTATTTCCTAGCATTGCGCGTTAATCCGGTCGCATTGTAACTATTTATAAACAATACCGGTTGCATTTCCTCCAAAAAAAACAAAAAAAAAAACATTAAAAGTTAGTAAAAAGAAATGTATATTTATTTATTATGTATGTTATTTTATTAATAAAGGCGTGGGGAATTACATTATTAAGAAAAATAATAAGTTAATTAGGATATATTTTTAGTAATAATAATAATTAAAATAATATGTTGTTTTTAGTACTAATAATTTTTGTTTGTTTAAACATTCTAAACGATACAAAAAATAAAGATCGATTGTGTCTAAAACTATCCGTTAAAAAAAGAAAATATGAATATCTTGATAGGTTTTATACAAGTAAATTTATCGATGATTTAGAAATATTTCTAAATCGTCATCATTTAGGTAATACTAAAATCTTTTAGTATTTTTTATATTAAAAAAATTTAATTATTTTAATTCGAAACGTTAAAGAAAATTCCAATATAAAAAAAAATTATAATTTTGATAAACTTAGGAGATGAAATTTTGGAAGCAATAAACAATTTCCATACGAACAACAATGAGTTTAGTTAGTGTATACGAAGAGCGTTGAAAAGTTGTCTATTATTTCAAACCTCAATCTTGTGATTTTTAAAACTATTAATTTAGCGATACGTTTTTGTAATTATAATGTCGTCGAATAATAAAGAAACCAAAGAAACTAAAGAAAAAAAGTCAGCTCCACCGAAAGATATGATTTTTCACAAAAGCGAAGACGAGATCGAAAATATGATCGTAGTAGTCAGCGAAGAGGAAGAGGAGATCGAAGATCCGTTTGAAACGCTGAGAATCAAATGCTCTCAAAAAAGAGAATGTAAAAAGCTCGCAGAGGTGTTGGACGAATGTACGCTTAGAGTTACAGAACACGGAGATAAAACCGGCGAAACGTGCACCGATGAACTGATGGATTTGATGCACTGCGTCGATCACTGTGCGGCGCATAAATTGTTTAAAAAGCTCAAGTAACACGATTTAAGTTAATCTATTTTAATTACGCTTAAGTTTTCATTCGATTTTAATTTTGTAATCCCTTAAATCAAATCGATGTTTATTTCTCTATATAAATAAAATGTCTATTTATTAAAAATCTTTTTGATTTTATAAAGACAGGCGCGAGGGCGCTATCGATTTTTATTAAACCGTAACGAGGTTTTTTTTAACCTTTTTTTTCTGTATATACTAGCATTTTTCAAAAACGTTTGAGGTCATCTGTTAAACGTTAAGGCCTGTGTAAAATTTTGGACGCTTAATTTTATAATATTACAAAAGTAATGATTGTAATTTAATTTGAAATTATTTACGAACCTTTTCCGCTGTAGGACTGCACGTTGTGTTGTGATACGTACGATTCGTCAGTACACTGAAACGGCACAATCTAACCGTACGAGTAACCTACGCTCGCTAACCTCCTCTAATTAACGATAAATATACAAATTAATACAAATTACGGCTATATAACGAAAGTAAACCGATACAATAATTATTAACGATACTTTCATTCATTTATTTACCGTGTTTTCTTTATTTACTGTAAAAGTTGAATAGTTGCCAGATTAATTTAGCAATTTAATTACCAAACTGAACTGACAATCTTTGTTAAATGAATAGATCCAAAATAAAAAAAGTAATATCCACTATCCAACCGGACAACAATAGCCTGTTTTAATATGACGTAATGTACTTATTCAAGAAAGAGCCTTATTAGCTACCGTTGCTAATTTTCATAAATTACTGAACCGTTTTAAAAAGTCTACTCGTAAATTTGTTTAAAATAAGTTGATTTTTATTTTAGAGAATCAATAGACTGAAGATGAATTTTTAAATTATACTAATTCAAATTTCTTAACTTAATGTACTTAGTGTACATTAGTGCTCTTTAAACGCCTTCCAAATCAATTTAGTTTCTAGTTATTTTATGTTTAGAGAATTTCCCTAAACATGTATTTTGTGATTCTGATAAGGATTTTTACAAAGATTTATTAGGTCAAATGCCGGACAGTTTCCTTAAAATCCAATCGTGACATATTTGTACGTATAAATTATGTACATCAGAGTAATTTCTTTATATTAAATAAATTATATTAGAAGAGCTGAAATCCGGGCGAAATCTTTCCGTAGTCGTAACTCGAAAACTGGACGCGATTTTGTTTTGTAATTTTAATTAAAATTTATGAAATTAAAAGTCGTAATAAATTGTGCAAACGTTTTCTTTTAGTAATTTAAGATCACTAAGTAAATCAAAAACACAAAAATGTGGATTATGCGGGCGACTATGAACACGACTTTTAATGTTTGAGCATCTCCCCACCAAGCAAAATTGCTAATTCACCACGGTTTGAACATAACCGCCGTTTGGCTTTTCATTTAAAATCTTTCGGGTTAAAATTTTTACTAAATTGCAATCTCCACTTTTTTCATAAACTAAAATTTGCACATAAGCTTCAAGCGGTCAAATAATCGTACTTGTCAGTTTATTTCCTTTGCACACACCTGCAGTAAATATTAGTAACTTTAAGCAAACTTAATAAACTTTAGCGGCTTAAAAAATGAAGCGTTTTTACACACACACGCACACACACACACACACACACACACACACACACACACACACACACTCACACTTTAATTTTTTAAATAATTTTTTTCAAAATGTTGCTTAATTGGTATTTTGCTTTGTTTTATTTTTATTACTATAATTATATTTTTATACTGTAATTATAGGTCTTCTCCTTAACTGGACCTAAGTTATTAAATGAATACGTAATATATGAGTTAACCTAGCCAAAAATTTCATAATTAAACACTATACAAATGTAAGACATCTTATTTTCGGACTAAATAATTTGGATTCAGTGAAATAAAGTTAAGAACGAGTAAATTAAGTTAGGTTAAGCGTAAGTGCAATTTAGATAGGTTAAGTGCTGATTTAAGCTATAAATAACTCTATTTAGATAGCCTTAGGTCACTGTAAGGTTAGCTTAGGTTTTAATCTACGATTACGTGTACTGAACTTCGTTCGATATCGAAATAGCTTAATCAAATAAAACCTAAACTTCGTCTAATTAACTTAACTATTAAATCGGCTGACCGTTAGGCAGAGTCCCCATAATTATTGTTAGTCAGAGTGTTTAGGTAGAAAATAATGTACGATTACATCTAATTCCCTTTTGTGTAGATTAGGAGGGACGTAACTCGGCTGAAAGGCGTTTCCGACGAATAATTTAAATTTTAACAATTAACTTAAGTCCAAAATAAGTATATTCAAAAATTCATCAAAATCTGAGACGATACTAATTGTGTATAATTACCGCGGTAACCTCGATATCGCAGTACCGTCCGATCGGCATAGAAAACTATAGAAATTATCTTAAGCTCTTTCGCAAAATATGGACTCTAGTACTAAGCGACATTTTAATATCGATGAAAATTTAGAAATTTAAAGAAAAAGACCCCGGAGTCCATAAAAGTTTCGGAAGATGTCTGTACGTACCATGTGGTGTTTTGTTCTACAATTTTAATATCTCATCACCCGGAACAATATTCTTTAAGAATGGCTCAAAAAATTCTTTATTCTTTATTAATTTTTTAAATTTGTTTATTCTTTGTGTATTCTTTATTCTTTATTCTTTATTCTTTATTCTTTATTCTTTATTCTTTATTCTTTATTCTTTATTCTTTATTCTTTATTCTTTATTCTTTATTCTTTATTCTTTATTCTTTATTCTTTATTCTTTATTCTTTATTCTTTATTCTTTATGTGAGCACTTGGTAGTATTAAACTTTTGACAAAATAAAATGCAGAGAAGAGCTTAGTTTTCGTAATTTACTTTTCTTTTTGTAAAAAAGAAAAGTACCGAATCGAGCCGACTTAAGTAAATAATTACTCAGATAAATATCTAAGCTAAAAAAATCAAGGGAGCCGAATGCGATCGGTAGTAAAATTATTTTAAAATTTTCAGATTGAAAATCCAACTGTATCTAGTATTAATGTCGGCGACATGCTAAGTACTTTATTACAGATTACTTTTATTACTTTCAAATTATTTTGAAATTCGCCATTATTAAAACTGTTCGATGGCGTAGTTATGAAAAGAGGCTCAAATAGTACACAACTTTATTAATAAAAATTTTTTTTTTAGCCGTTAACTTTAAATTTAGTGTAATATTCACGATGAAAATTTCCATTCGGTCAATGGACTCGAATGATGCTGAACTACAAATTTTGGCTTTTACTGCAGAATTAGGGTAAAAGTTTTTACTGAACATTTGATTTTTGTCGCAAATGTACTCTAAATATTGTAATATTAATATTTTATAACCCCTTTGGCTTTGATGCTTATAATTTTAGCTTTTAACTTAATTATTATCTGTTTTGAACCCTTGTTTTTTTTTCATTAAAATTGAGGATAGAGTATTGCTGAACAAAAAAGAAAATGATCGCATTAGTTGTCTATCGCAATGAGGTATAGGATAACTGTAATACATTTTACAGCGAAATACCCCTCTTGTAAAGACGCAATACGAATAAATGATATACCAGTTTAAAACGAATTAAACAAATATCTGATATTCCTTCAGGTGTCACATCTATTTATTACACGGAAGACACCGCTCGATCAAGATTTGGTTAAATTTTTTACTTGTCCTCTGTAAGTAAATCTACCTTAAGACTTCCGTAGGAACAGACTCTAGAAACTTTGTTAAATTAACTCTATACTATAAAAGTACCGAAATTAAATCTGATCGGCGGTACTAGAATTTTTAAACTTAATGGAACGTTAAGTTTATATATATTACTGCCTGTATCGCGCGGGTAATGTTATAACTATGAGAACAGGCTATGTAAATATTGACATATACGTACTAAACGTGAAAACAATATTCTATCGATTCAAGAATTAGTACCTCAAATAATGACTTTGATCGGTTTCGTGACTTGAATGCGTACAAAAAATAAACATATATTTACATAATATTTAAATATATATAAATTAATACAAAAAGGCGCTTCTTCATAAGAATCGATGTTTATTATTCGTTGTATGCATGACACCTAAAATATATTATTTAGTCTTTACCGTTAAATCTTAAGCTCTCGCTGTATTTATCAAAACCTTACCGTAGTAAAATTTAATACCGCGTAACAGAATTCGGTAAAAGCCGAAAAAAAAATTTTGTCTTAAATTAAGGAATAACAAATCGGAAATTTAAATTTATAACGTAACTAATATATTCATTCAGCTTTTTCAGTAGTAAATAATACACGACTAAAAAAAGATTGAAAAAAAATAAAGCAGATAGTAAATTTTTAAGTTAATAAAACGTGTCTGGACAAGACGAACGGAAGTAGTCGAATAGATGTTTATCTTCGGCTAGTGTTAACCGTAAAGTATCCCAACAGTTTGTCCGATCTCGCCAACGATCGTGTTTTTTATTTGTTGGTTAAACGTGTCTAGATTTTCTAAAATAAAGTTTAATATGCGAGTTTCTATACGTAAATTTACATACGATAAAACAAAGGCTTCTTCTGTCTGTATAAAAATCCTTCATTGAATTTCTGGGAATATAATCCGATATGCATTCTAGAAAAATGTGTACTGTACATGATTTTTTCTCGTATCTTTTAGTCGGAAATTTATGAAAAATTTATATGAATTCGGCAGGATTTAGAAAAAAAATTAAGTTCTTTATATAAAAGAAGGGTTGTTGAAGTACAGAGAGAATATACGCCGTTTTTATGTTATTCATTATATCTTCTTTCGCCTATCGCGAACGTCGAAAGCGTTTTTGTGCGCATAGTTTTATCGCAAAGTCGCTCTACTCGTCAACTCTAGCTCGAGATAAAATTTAATCGTTATGTGATTTGTATATAATAAAATAACAGCTAGTTTTCTGTATAAGTCTTTCAGCAGTGCATTTTTGAAACAATAAATTCTGGTTAAACAGAAAGCTATATAGCGCATTATTTTACGGACTTAATATTTTTTCCGATCGGCCTCAAGGGTTTGCAATTTTGAAGGTATAGGAAAGGCGCTTGTTAGGAGTTAGTACACACCCTGGTTACAATTGCCGATATAGCTTAAAACAGGTACTACCTTTCGCCTGGCTTATTAGTTTAAGTAGTAAAGATTCAAAATATTACTATTACAAATTGAAAAATCGATGAAATAAGTATTTTTTCATCTACTTCACTCTGAATTTGATCAGAATTATTAAATATTTGAACGAATACAATACCAGGTGATATCTAAAGAATTCGACGTAATTGTTTATTCGTATAAAATCACGATTCAAGGAGGAAAAATGATGGAAAAACTAAATCTTTATCATAATTTTTAAGTTTTTAAGCACACCGGTTAAAATTTCTAAATCGTTTTAAAAACTATTACGGATATAAAAGACTTACCTTAGCTCCCTCAAAGTAAATCCTGTTTATAATCGTTTTTCTTACTGGATGTAAGAAAAACGATGAAAATGTTACATAACGAATAAAGAATGGCATTTAATTCGCGTTTGAATATAATGTAACGAAAAATTCATTAACGAAATATATAAAACTTATAGATAGGTGGTTTCATTATTTTATAAACAGGGAACTAAGAAAATAGAAAAGGAAAAAACTATAAGATAAGAGGAAAAAATTGTAAGTACAAAGTCTCTTTATCGAGATTCTTTGTACTTTACAAGAATAAAGATGTTTTACCTTACGATTAGCCGATCGGAATGAACAAAGTACGTGTTTATATATTATACCTACTACAACGGACGAAAATTCCCTCATTTTATCCCTTTTATAATTTAGAAAAATCGGTTACACACGTATACAGGCTGCCGACATAGTTGGAAGACTTTCAGTGTATTTGACAAGAGCTAATTCGGTATGATGGATTCACCCCCTCTCGAAACGATCCCCTGAGACCGTATGCCAAGGACACGTCGTTCATGTCACTGAACAAGATAATCGTGTTATCTAGATATGTCATGTTTAGTAGACTTGTGTTTTCTTATATATTTTTTACAAGACCTCAAAAGTATTATTTTCTTGAAAGGAATTATTTTAATCGCTAAAAAGTTATAACAAATAAAGATAAGTATAAGAGAACGGTTTTCACAGAGTAAAATTAAAAGTTCACGGCAACGTCTCTAACTAGATTCGATTCGCAAAGATCGCGCATCGTTCTCAGAATTCGTTATTTTTTCTACGGCTGTATTATAAGGTTTAAATTACGCGGCGAGGCTGGAACTTGTATCATAGTGAGGGTCATTACGAAACATTTTCATTATTATACAGGTGTAAAACCGATCAAAAGCCTACTTTTTCGACCGCTGAACGATCAGAAGCGGGGTATTAAATGTTTTTACTGTTTTTTTACTTTGTTTTTAAGCCGATTTAGCAGTGAACAAGAAGAATTTAATTTTAAAGTATACAGATAGGAAATTTTATTTCTATATTGCACCGTTTATCCTTTTAATTATGTCCTGCGGAAGAAATGCCTTAAACGCCGAACTTATCTTCACAGAAATGTGTAACGTTTTCTATTTTTTAAATGTTAAAAAAAAATTCCGTAAACAATGTATCCTATCGTTGATTTAAATCAAACCCAATATTTTCTCAACCGTAGAAAAAATACGGTACGCATCTCTGTATAACTCCCATTAAGAGTCTCGCGTCGTAGCTTACTTCACACTCTTGCATCGATGGCTATCATTACAGGCTCGTTGTATATTAATAATATTGACATGTACGGTAAAAAAATTGCAAAATGCTTTGTAAAAGCTAAAATACATAATACGATGATGTTTAATCCGCAAATAGTTACCGATGACGTCACTAAAGATGCGGGATTTCAAGTTTTTTTACAACTATAATTCTCTATACAGTCTAATCCTTGCGGTGAATAGAACGTGTAATTTGTAGAGATGAAAATCGCTATCGTTCTAGAGAGCTTGAAACGCTTAAATGTGTAGCATGTCTTCTCTTTCTTTCTCTACTAAGTCTGGCATAGGATCTCGATTATTCTTGAAGAAAGAACTGTTGTTTCTTGGAATGATCTGTCGAAACACAAAAAAAACAACGGACACCTAAGTCAAGTTTAACATAACTGATACTGAAGAAGTTTTTTGTTAACTGCTGAAGCAATATCTGGCCGGGCATAATATGCTGAAATTTGTATTAAATTTAATGTCATCTTTGAAGTCGACGGTGAGAGACTCTATGAAGACGTTAGTTGTTGTATGCGTTCGAAGCGTACTAGATAAATAGTAGATTAACGCACAATTCCTCATACTGCACCGTCCAGTAAAGCTGTCGTGTGTGTAATCCTTAGGTAATTGCCGTACGTTAAAACTAGCTCGCGGACCCGGGTAACGATTTCGGGTAATTGAATTTTGAATTTTAAAACCTTAATTTCAAACTCACTTGACTACTCTGTTATGAATTTTTCTGAGAAATGGATTTTTATTTTCACGCACTATAATCGCTGCTTCATTACGAAATGCATTACACTGTACATACGTACTTATATTTAAACGACTGTTTTTTGAAAATGCGTATTTATTCTTTAGGTTTATTTTGTTAGAGGCCTACGTTATGTGTAATCGATTAGCATTGATATCGCATACGTGAAACTTAATATTGTATTGATAAGATAACATTGTGTTGATAACATTCGTATTTTCGGCCGAGTCTCGAAATTATCAACCTTGGCGTGCTAATCATCTGCACAGATTCCGACATAAATTTTCATTAATTGAGAAAATTAAATAAAGGGGAGGAGGGCATTTTATTCCATTCTAATAGTTCTAACATTCAAACGATTAAAATAAGCTTGTTTTTTGTTGCCGGGATCATTATAGTCGTCGGACGAAAAATAAATATTATACTGTAGAATATTATTACGCATGCAGATGTGCGTGCGTGTTATTACTCGAATATTACTTTCAAATAAAAAAAGCTATCTGCAATTATAGTTTACCTTTAACAGTCTTATTCGGAACTGGTCCATCTCTACTCCAAGGCGGATCACCGTGTCCGGAAAAGTCACGCAGTTTGAGGTAGGAAATGGTAAGCCGGATAATGGATGCTTTATCCAGCTGAGAGGTGATAGCTGCCGGCAAAGGCAACATTTTCGCCAGTTCGTAAAATTCGAAATTTTCTTTCCCTCTTCTGGATCTTGCTGCGTCTCTACTTTTCTCCTTTCGTAGTTCCAAGATACTGTAAAATAAAAAAAAATATATATTATTGTCGGTAAGAAAAATAGATTTACGATGTTAAAAGAATATAAAACGTTTTAATCGTCATTTATGGTAAAATTGAAGTATTTTTTACGGCCGCTTACTCGTGAATCTGCGGTATCAATAATGTAATGTTTTGGCAATATTACTGGCATTTTACTGTTCATCAGATATTCCTTTTTGACATTCCATCGTAAGTATACGACTCCGTCAGTACACAACAAACTTCTATTTCGCACGCTAAAACGCGATGTTTATACCCTTATTTATATAGGTACCCTTATTTATACTAATAAAAAAAGTTTTTGGCACGTAGAACTTTTTAGAAAGTAAAATTATGCGTATCTTCTACCGGTTTCATAAAAAAGCTCCCTCTCCATATCTACGATATTTAAGTAAAGTGTAGTGAATATTCATTCGTGTTAATCCGTAATAGAAACTGATAAAAAATCTTAACGCAGAAGCTTTTATTTGAAATTTAAGAACCACACTTCTTGACAACACTACTGTTTATTACGCAATGAATCATTGTAGTAGGTAAACAAGCCTTAAGTTATTCAGCGATCGATTAAAGTATTGAAAAGCTTTCCGCTCTGTAAATAAATTTATACAACGAACAAAATTGATAACGATCAACGAATTTATTTTCCATTCCGTGTTTCTGTTTGCAAGTAACGTTTTTTGTAAGTTTTAAAAGTTTCGTTCTTTTTTTTCGGCTAATGTAAAATTGAATGAACGATAAAACATTTTATAATCGACTCCGTATTCCGAAGGATAAAATTTAATATTTTACGCCTTGAAATGTTACGCAATAAATCCCTCTTAAACGACAGTGAAATTTTCTGTATAAAAATATTGATAGCGCCGTTTATGCTGTTAAAAACTGTTTACAGACATTATTTTAACGATTTATTGTTAACATTAATATTTAAAGGGAATGTACGATTTAAATTTTAAATTTGACATTTACATTTTTATAATGTAATCTACATATAGGCTGTTACTTAAGTAACTTTTCAGCGATACATTACGTAAGTAGAAGGAACATAAATATATACATATGGAAGATACATAAATTATTTTATATTATTTCTCGTTACGTCATTCGCTCCTGCTCACTCTCTCTCCTTGCGTGCGTGCGTGCGTGCGTATTTTAACTTTTTTTACGAACAATGGTATGTTCTGCACATCCTACTATAAAGTAGCAAAGAAGAATAATTACAGCTTAAACAATTTAATATTTAATCCCACCCTCGTGTAATTAAATATTCTATGTCCGAGTAATATTTCTATTTATATAAATTTCTAGATTAAAAATGTTATTACTTAAAACAATTTTATCATCTTGATTTCACGTTTTGAACAGTTTAACCGATAAGATATAGATTTGTTTCTCGACCGTTCCGAACGATAAACCTAAAATCGATTTCGCGTTGAAATTCTAATCTCTAAAAAGCGTTTTTAATAATTATTTTTTTGTTTTTGTGTACACACCTTCAAACGAGTGGATTTTCGATGATGTTACTGTTGAAATATTTATTTTGCAAGGACCGGTCGTGAAAGTAGGAAAAATATTCAATGAATGTACAGGAATACAGCGGATAGAGAAAAGTAGAAAAACAAGCTACCTTCATCTTAGGTCAAGTCGCACATAAGAAGAGTAACTAATTAGACTTTTGTTTACCTAATATGAATATCGGAATCTTTTCTGTAATAAATTGAAAGATCAGTATACATTTTAAATGATTTATTTAGTGGAGATCTAACTTTAACAGATAAGAAAAAGTCTTTTTCTTTTTCTTTTTTTTATTAAAATCACTGGTCACCGATCTACGAAAATAGAGGCAGTTTGGCGGTATTGTCGCTCCCCAGGGACATATAAAAGTGAAAAGTGCATCTGTAGTAGAGGCGGAGAACAGTGGGAGAGAAGGAGATCGCTTATGATTAGCCTTAGTCCGGCTAGAGTTTAGGATAAGCCAGCTGCTAAACGACCATCGGAGAAATTAAACGTTCCGACCCCTCAGGAGGGTTCCGAGGAAAAGAAAAGAGAAATCTTGTTCACTTGTATTTGTGACCGTTTTCAATAACAAAGAATTCTGAACGTAAATACCTTTTTATTTATCGTATACTTATTGTAAACTTGCGCACGCGCACATTACCCTTACGTAACTAGAAAGCAAGAGCTTTTGTAAAACGACCTTATACTGGTCTACGGCTTAAACAAAACTTAAGTCGGCCGACGGATTCGCTCTACAACTCTGGCACTGAATATAATATAAAACATTTGTGTAAATCAAATTATTTGTAAAGTCGATCTTAGGCTACAGTTTGTTTAATATTCGACGTTTTAGTATGAATTTTTACACGTCCTCAACGAAAATCTTCATATTTTTTTTTCACTCCGTGAACGTGATTTTTACGTCCCTCTGTTAACATATTTATGTAAATATTTAAGATGAGAAAAATGCAATTATAATACTTTTAGGAATTATCAATAAAAACTAAGATTCAGTACTTTGCGAATAAATCTATTTCTTTTATCGATTGAAAACTGTACGAAAGTATACAGATTCTCGGCTGCAACGATCAAAAATAAATCTATGCGTAAAACAGTTCTTAGTAACCGTTGAGTTAAGGTTCGTTCAAAATTTCCGATGACTCAACCGGATTTTTAGGGTTTATATTTATAAAAAAAAATATACGAAACGAAATCTAATTACCCGTCTACGAACTTAATCGTTGTATTAACAAAAAAAGCGATAAAAATTCATTGTAGTTTAATGTACATTATTAATATAAAGACAAAATAAACCGCAACCGTATTTTGTATTCACCAGGACTATTTTGTCACTGTACAAATTGTTAATTAAATCAATCCAACTGTATCTTAAAGCGGTTTCCCCTCCCACGAAACCGCCACCCACCACACGTCTTACCGCCGTACAATAGTCTATTTAAATGCAACTACAATTTGCTTAAACCGCTGTATGCTTAAGACGTGACTTCTATTCTGTAGACAATATAAACTTTTGTATACCGAATTAGGATTATATATATATACACAAACATTAACGAACCCTAGCCGCACACTGTTTATGCGTAACCCTGTTTCGTTAAATTTTATGTAATTATACAGTGAATGTGTGCGTACTAAAAGAGATACAAACAGGAGTTAAATCTCTAGTTATACGTGATAGAGCAACATCGAAAAGATAATATTTTTGATATTTTTATTTCGTACGGGGAAAAGGTGATTTTTAATTCTATAATTTACTCGTTTAATAATAAAAAATTGAGAAGGAAAGTTACATACAAACAACATATTTAAAGAAAAAACCCAATTGCAATAGGGAAAAAGAAATCTGAAAAGATTCGTTCTTTACCGCGACGAAGATAGCGTTTACGACACTCGTTGCATTCAGAAGTATTACAGATCCGTTCGCCGTAATTTTGCGACTGCAGGCTAACCGTACGACTTACAGATAACTTTTTAGCCTATAAATAACACCGTGCAAGAAAGGATTCGAACCTACCGCCTTCCGGATGAAAGACAGAGATGCTCCTGTTGCCCGATACCCACGTAATCGCGTGGAAGTGAAAAGTCCGAATCTTTTTTATATTAACGGCAATTAATTTATTAAACTTGATTTTTAGCGATTAGTATAGAAGGGGGTAGTCAGAATAGTAACTCGACTATCAGAATGTACGACTACAAAATAACCTTAAAAGCTTCTCGTGACGTATTAAAAAAAACGACATTAAACGTCCACGCGCTCGCGTTGGGAACCGATTTAAATAAAGCAAAGTAGTATTCTCAGCCTTTGACAAAGGGAATAATTCTCAGGCCATTGCTGTTCTTTCTTGTACAGGATACGCTTAATATAAGTAGAGTCTGATTGTTGTTATTGCGGAAGAGGAGCGGCAGCAACAGAACGTTTAATATTCGCATCGGTCGTAGGAAATGTCCGTAGAAGTGTCCTTAGTATAGAGAGAAGGGTGAAATAGGACGAAGAATAGGGTACGTAAAGTAGGCGATTGAAATAGTAAGTTTATGTTGTACTTCTTATCGATAACAAAGATAGGAGAATGCGGAGGGAGTTATCACGGTCCCTGGAGTGCGAACAATCCGCATCGACCGAACGTTCTTAGCAGTTTTCAGTTTGCCTCTTTTCGTACTGCTAGCGGCTGATACTGAAGCAAAAGCGATTGTTACTACCCGTACGTCGAATTTGAATTTGTTCGTGCGTAATACGAAACCGGTTTGCGATTAATAAAAACAAACATCACGCGATTAATATAAAAACAAAAAAAAAATCCCAAAATTTTCTAAAAATTAGGCGTACGTATATCAAAATAACTATTTCGTGCTCAAACGATTTATTACCTACCGGTAATAAATCCAGAGTAGGCGCATTTTCTCCTGATCGGACGGGAGGATCAGAGCGACGAAAAAGACTTAACGATGAAAGATGTACTCGTATTTAGTCAGTATATACGCACGATTCTGGCTCTTTATTTTGGTATAATTACTATTTATTCTAAATCTTTACTAATTTTTCTACTTATTTACTGACATCTGTTACGGCGTAGAAGTGGTCCAGGATATTTTTTTATCGATCCGGCACAAAACCTTTAAATTGTGTGCGGGAATAAACGAAGATTGATTAACGAGAACGCCAGGTCCGACGAAGGAAACGTTCCGGATTAAAAGCCGAGACGGCTAAAATTGCAGTAAGGAAGGTGAAATCTAAACGAAGGCCGTGACAAAAAAATTCGTGTTTGAAAGAAATTCATTTTTTTAAATTTTTGAATTTTTATATTTTAAAACTTTAAGAATTTTTTGAAATTTCATTGAAAGATGAAAAAATAAACTAGTTTGTTTCGGCAATGAAATTTTTTTAAGATTTAAAAAAGATTTCGTCGAAGAATTAAGAGGAGCTTACGAAAATTCATCGGCATTATCGTTTGAGTTCAGGCACAACCGGGTTAATAAATAATGGTTTTCTCACGTTATCCGGTGATGTTACGATTTTGCCTGAGGATAACCGTCGAAAAACGGTTCGACACATTCATCTTGATTGTTTTACGACTGCGGTTCTAATTCGAAGATTTTGACTGGCAATTTAAGCGATATTAACAAAGCGGCCAAAATCCTTGAAGTCTTTACTTAAATTTAAATAATATATATTTAATGAACGATCGATTTGTGAGAAACACGTACGTATCACTTCGTACCTGAATTATGCATATTTTAATGAAAATATAAGGGATACATCAGCCAAACAAATCTTATTTGTATAGCTCAATAACACCTGTATTCCAACGGGGGGCTTGTAACGCCGATAATAGAACCACCTTATGTTTGGATCGGCGATAAAGACAACGGGAGACCACTTCAATCTTTACGTGATCTGGGTTAGATATGTAAAAATATTGTACGCATACAGCAAGCAACCAGTTCTAATTCTTTCACCTAAATTAAAAACTAACAGCGGTATCGTGTTCTTACAAGCTAACACCATATAGTGCAGACAGACAATAATATTTTTTCTGCTTTACCAGATATGAATAATCGCAGTAAGCAAAATAACGTGTACGTTGATGCAAAATAACAACGGCAAACAAACTCTGTTCGATAAATATTTTTACAAATGCGACGTATTACCAGAGCATTGTGGCGATTTAATTTTTATAAAGAAACTCGTGTGTATAATCTCTTACTTATAAAATTCCGATACGAGGTATTAGTTTACACCATCGATCGCATTTTAAGCTAGCATTATAAAATTGAGGCAAAAAGATGCATATTTGAAATATTTTTACTTAAAAACCAGAATTAAATTGGGAAATCGGAACTTCTGCACGATGAGAATAAGAGAAAAATGCAAAATAGGATGGTTTATTACACCGGATACTGGTAGCGGTCGTTTCCTTTCTTTATGTTTTCATTACGTCTAACATCTATATTTATAAGAAAAAATTAACAAACAAATTTAATTAACCGAAATAAACAGATGAGCATATGAAAAGACCCGGTGGGAACCATATTTAATTTTGGAAAAAAACCCCAAAAAGCTTTTTTTGATTTTTATTTTCTTTTACTGTTTTCAAAATTTAAGTAAATTTTGCCGTTTATATTATTTTAGAATAGTACTTTTAACCTGGCCGAAGTAGATAGCAGCAAAATAGTTTAATAGTAATTAGTTATTCCTGTTAAAAATTACAACTCGTATAGTACTGACATTAGAGATCACACACTAGAAGAATCGGTAAGTGTTTGTTAGTCAATTTGGTTTCGGTAAATATCAGCAAGATGTTTTAATACGTATGTATAAAAATATTGTAATCGCTATTAAATATTATTAAGTAATGGAAAAATCCTATTAGAAGCTTGTGAAATTCATAATACATGTTTTTTTCGGATTTTTCCAAAATTAAAGCAAATTTAACCTTGCCGAATCATTTTACAACATAATGATTCGGTGATAGTATTTTGTAACATTTTATTATATCTTATAAAATTGATAATACCCGTAGTTTGCTTTATGTACGAAGCATAAAGCGTACTTTGCTTTAAGGACACGACGAAAAAGTCCATTTAAATGAAAAATATTAAACATCTTTTTTCGAACAAAGCGATTCATTAATTTAAAAAAAAAATTGCTTACAATTTTTGGTTTAACTTTTAAGAGAACGTGAAAAAAAAGAAAAGTAAATGCAGGTACATTAATGAAAATGTAAAGTATTATTACGAACTCGCTTGTAAAAAGAATACCTTTTTTTCATGTGTAATAATTTAAAATGTATAAGCGTGTCACATTACCATGCAGATTATTATAAAAGCAACTTTCAGTGAAAATGTTAAATTAAAAATTTTGTTAAATTCGTTAAAAAATAAGGTAAGAATTTCATAGCGGTTTACTAAAATTTATATTATCTGTAACTAATTTCGAACAGTAACAGTTATGTAATAGCGTAAAAGAAATTTTACAATTATAAGGAAAAATCCTTTTTAAAATACACTGAAGTAAAAATATTAAGTATATTAAGATTTTTCCGAAAGTAAATGCAGTTAAACAGCGCCAGTTCAAATAATTCTAATTTTAACTGGTGAATTGAATATGCTACAAAAATAGTTATTAAAAACAAGAGCGTATCAGATTGTTATAAACAGATATTTTAATTGCGCGTAAATTGTTAGGCAACAAATGACAGAATCCGGGTAAACCGACGAAAATATTAAAACAGAAAAAGAAAAGATGCTTTTCTAAATCTACGGTAAGAAATGACATCCATAATTACTTCCCAGATCGTCATTCTGTTAGATTCAAATTAACAACACGTTCTGTACACAAAACCCTGAGCCCAAATCCGTTAGATTTCCGGTTAGACCAAAAAATTCTGTTATTCTTCTAATTTCTGGCTAGACCGCATTCCGGTCTAAAATTTAATTAACCGAAATAAACAGACGAGCATATGAAAAGACCCGGTGGGAACTATATTTAATTTTGGAAAAAAAACCCAAAAAGCTTTTTTTGATTTTTATTTTCTTTTACTGTTTTCAAAATTTAAGTAAATTTTGCCGTTTATATTATTTTAGAATAGTACTTTTAACCTGGCCGAAGTAGATAGCAGCAAAAGAGTTTAATAGTATTAGTTATTCCTGTTAAAAATTACAACTCGTATAGTACTGAGATTAGCGATCACACACTAGAAGAATCGGTAAGTGTTTGTTAGTCAATTTGGTTTCGGTAAAATATCAGCAAGATGTTTTCATACGTATGTATAAAAATATTGTAATCGCTATTAAATATTATTAAGTAATGGAAAAATCCTATTAGAAGCTTGTGAAATTCATAATACATGTTTTTTCGGATTTTTCCAAAATTAAAGCAAATTTAACCTTGCCGAATCATTTTACAACATAATGATTCGGTGATAGTATTTTGTAACATTTTATTATATCTTATAAAATTGATAATACCCGTAGTTTGCTTATGTACGAAGCATAAAGCGTACTTTGCTTTAAGGACACGACGAAAAAGTCCATTTAAATGAAAAATATTAAACATCTTTTTTCGAACAAAGCGATTCATTAATTTAAAAAAAAAAATACCTTACAATTTTTGGTTTAACTTTTAAGAGAACGTGAAAAAAAAGAAAAGTAAATGCAGGTACATTAATGAAAATGTAAAGTATTATTACGAACTCGCTTGTAAAAAAAATACCTTTTTTTCATCTGTAATAATTTAAAATGTATAAGCGTGTCACATTACGATGCAGATTATTATAAAAGCAACTTTCAGTGAAAATGTTAAATTAAAAATTTTGTTAAATTCGTTAAAAAATAAGGTAAGAATTTCATAGCGGTTTATTAAAATTTATATTATCTGTAACTAATTTCGAACAGTAACAGTTATGTAATAGCGTAAAAGAAATTTTACAATTATAAGGAAAAATCCTTTTTAAAATACACTGAAGTAAAAATATTCAGTATATTAAGATTTTTCCGAAAGTAAATGCAGTTAAACAGCGCCAGTTCAAATAATTCTAATTTTAACTGGTGAATTGAACGTGCTACAAAAATAGTTATTAAAAACAAGAGCGTATCAGATTGTTATAAACAGATATTTTAATTGCGTTTAAATTGTTAGGCAACAAATGACAGAATCCGGGTAAACCGACGAAAATATTAAAACAGAAAAAGAAAAGATGCTTTTCTAAATCTACGGTAAGAAATGACATCCATAATTACTTCCCAGATCGTCATTCTAATTAACAACACGTTCTGTACACAAAAACCCGAGCCCAAATCCGTTAGATTTCCGGTTAGACCAAAAAATTCTGTTATTCTTCTAATTTCTGGCTAGACCGCATTCCGGTCTAAAATTTAATTAACCGAAATAAACAGACGAGCATATGAAAAGACCCGGTGGGAACCATATTTAATTTTGGAAAAAACCCCAAAAAGCTTTTTTTGATTTTTATTTTCTTTTACTGTTTTCAAAATTTAAGTAAATTTTGCCGTTTATATTATTTTAGAATAGTACTTTTAACCTGGCCGAAGTAGATAGCAGCAAAATAGTTTAATAGTATTAGTTATTCCTGTTAAAAATTACAACTCGTATAGTACTGAGATTAGAGATCACACACTAGAAGAATCGGTAAGTGTTTGTTAGTCAATTTGGTTTCGGTAAATTATCAGCAAGATGTTTTCATACGTATGTATAAAAATATTGTAATCGCTATTAAATATTATTAAGTAATGGAAAAATCCTATTAGAAGCTTGTGAAATTCATAATACATAATACATGTTTTTTTCGGATTTTTCCAAAATTAAAGCAAATTTAACCTTGCCGAATCATTTTACAACATAATGATCCGGTGATAGTATTTTGTAACATTTTATTATATCTTATAAAATTGATAACACCCGTAGTTTGCTTTATGTACGAAGCATAAAGCGTACTTTGCTTTAAGGACACGATGAAAAAGTCCATTTAAATGAAAAATATGAAACACCTTTTTTCGAACAAAGCGATTCATTAATTAAAAAAAAAAAATACCTTACAATTTTTGGTTTAACTTTTAAGAGAACGTGAAAAAAAAGAAAAGTAAATGCAGGTACATTAATGAAAATGTAAAGTATTATTACGAACTCGCTTGTAAAAAAAATACCTTTTTTTTATCTGTAATAATTTAAAATGTATATGCGTGTCACATTACCATGCAGATTATTATAAAAGCAACTTTCAGTGAAAATGTTAAATAAAAAATTTTGTTAAATTCGTTAAAAAATAAGGTAAGAATTTCATAGCGGTTTATTAAAATTTATATTATCTGTAACTAATTTCGAACAGTAACAGTTATGTAATAGCGTAAAAGAAATTTTACAATTATAAGGAAAAATCCTTTTTAAAATACACTGAGGTAAAAATATTCAGTATATTAAGATTTTTCCGAAAGTAAATGCAGTTAAACAGCGCCAGTTCAAATAATTCTAATTTTAACTGGTGAATTGAACGTGCTACAAAAATAATTACTAAAAACAAGAGCGTATCAGATTGTTATAAACAGATATTTTAATTGCGTTTAAATTGTTAGGCAACAAATGACAGAATCCGGGTAAACCGACGAAAATATTAAAACAGAAAAAGAAAAGATGCTTTTCTAAATCTACGGTAAGAAATGACATCCATAATTACTTCCCAGATCGTCATTCTAATTAACAACACGTTCTGTACACAAAAACCCGAGCCCAAATCCGTTAGATTTCCGGTTAGACCAAAAAATTCTGTTATTCTTCTAATTTCTGGCTAGACCGCATTCCGGTCTAAAATTTAATTAACCGAAATAAACAGACGAGCATATGAAAAGACCCGGTGGGAACCATATTTAATTTTGGAAAAAACCCCAAAAAGCTTTTTTTGATTTTTATTTTCTTTTACTGTTTTCAAAATTTAAGTAAATTTTGCCGTTTATATTATTTTAGAATAGTACTTTTAACCTGGCCGAAGTAGATAGCAGCAAAATAGTTTAATAGTATTAGTTATTCCTGTTAAAAATTACAACTCGTATAGTACTGAGATTAGAGATCACACACTAGAAGAATCGGTAAGTGTTTGTTAGTCAATTTGGTTTCGGTAAATTATCAGCAAGATGTTTTCATACGTATGTATAAAAATATTGTAATCGCTATTAAATATTATTAAGTAATGGAAAAATCCTATTAGAAGCTTGTGAAATTCATAATACATAATACATGTTTTTTTCGGATTTTTCCAAAATTAAAGCAAATTTAACCTTGCCGAATCATTTTACAACATAATGATCCGGTGATAGTATTTTGTAACATTTTATTATATCTTATAAAATTGATAACACCCGTAGTTTGCTTTATGTACGAAGCATAAAGCGTACTTTGCTTTAAGGACACGATGAAAAAGTCCATTTAAATGAAAAATATGAAACACCTTTTTTCGAACAAAGCGATTCATTAATTAAAAAAAAAAAATACCTTACAATTTTTGGTTTAACTTTTAAGAGAACGTGAAAAAAAAGAAAAGTAAATGCAGGTACATTAATGAAAATGTAAAGTATTATTACGAACTCGCTTGTAAAAAAAATACCTTTTTTTTATCTGTAATAATTTAAAATGTATATGCGTGTCACATTACCATGCAGATTATTATAAAAGCAACTTTCAGTGAAAATGTTAAATAAAAAATTTTGTTAAATTCGTTAAAAAATAAGGTAAGAATTTCATAGCGGTTTATTAAAATTTATATTATCTGTAACTAATTTCGAACAGTAACAGTTATGTAATAGCGTAAAAGAAATTTTACAATTATAAGGAAAAATCCTTTTTAAAATACACTGAGGTAAAAATATTCAGTATATTAAGATTTTTCCGAAAGTAAATGCAGTTAAACAGCGCCAGTTCAAATAATTCTAATTTTAACTGGTGAATTGAACGTGCTACAAAAATAATTACTAAAAACAAGAGCGTATCAGATTGTTATAAACAGATATTTTAATTGCGTTTAAATTGTTAGGCAACAAATGACAGAATCCGGGTAAACCGACGAAAATATTAAAACAGAAAAAGAAAAGATGCTTTTCTAAATCTACGGTAAGAAATGACATCCATAATTACTTCCCAGATCGTCATTCTAATTAACAACACGTTCTGTACACAAAAACCCGAGCCCAAATCCGTTAGATTTCCGGTTAGACCAAAAAATTCTGTTATTCTTCTAATTTCTGGCTAGACCGCATTCCGGTCTAAAATTTAATTAACCGAAATAAACAGACGAGCATATGAAAAGACCCGGTGGGAACCATATTTAATTTTGGAAAAAACCCCAAAAAGCTTTTTTTGATTTTTATTTTCTTTTACTGTTTTCAAAATTTAAGTAAATTTTGCCGTTTATATTATTTTAGAATAGTACTTTTAACCTGGCCGAAGTAGATAGCAGCAAAATAGTTTAATAGTATTAGTTATTCCTGTTAAAAATTACAACTCGTATAGTACTGAGATTAGAGATCACACACTAGAAGAATCGGTAAGTGTTTGTTAGTCAATTTGGTTTCGGTAAATTATCAGCAAGATGTTTTCATACGTATGTATAAAAATATTGTAATCGCTATTAAATATTATTAAGTAATGGAAAAATCCTATTAGAAGCTTGTGAAATTCATAATACATAATACATGTTTTTTTCGGATTTTTCCAAAATTAAAGCAAATTTAACCTTGCCGAATCATTTTACAACATAATGATCCGGTGATAGTATTTTGTAACATTTTATTATATCTTATAAAATTGATAACACCCGTAGTTTGCTTTATGTACGAAGCATAAAGCGTACTTTGCTTTAAGGACACGATGAAAAAGTCCATTTAAATGAAAAATATGAAACACCTTTTTTCGAACAAAGCGATTCATTAATTAAAAAAAAAAAATACCTTACAATTTTTGGTTTAACTTTTAAGAGAACGTGAAAAAAAAGAAAAGTAAATGCAGGTACATTAATGAAAATGTAAAGTATTATTACGAACTCGCTTGTAAAAAAAATACCTTTTTTTTATCTGTAATAATTTAAAATGTATATGCGTGTCACATTACCATGCAGATTATTATAAAAGCAACTTTCAGTGAAAATGTTAAATAAAAAATTTTGTTAAATTCGTTAAAAAATAAGGTAAGAATTTCATAGCGGTTTATTAAAATTTATATTATCTGTAACTAATTTCGAACAGTAACAGTTATGTAATAGCGTAAAAGAAATTTTACAATTATAAGGAAAAATCCTTTTTAAAATACACTGAGGTAAAAATATTCAGTATATTAAGATTTTTCCGAAAGTAAATGCAGTTAAACAGCGCCAGTTCAAATAATTCTAATTTTAACTGGTGAATTGAACGTGCTACAAAAATAATTACTAAAAACAAGAGCGTATCAGATTGTTATAAACAGATATTTTAATTGCGTTTAAATTGTTAGGCAACAAATGACAGAATCCGGGTAAACCGACGAAAATATTAAAACAGAAAAAGAAAAGATGCTTTTCTAAATCTACGGTAAGAAATGACATCCATAATTACTTCCCAGATCGTCATTCTAATTAACAACACGTTCTGTACACAAAAACCCGAGCCCAAATCCGTTAGATTTCCGGTTAGACCAAAAAATTCTGTTATTCTTCTAATTTCTGGCTAGACCGCATTCCGGTCTAAAATTTAATTAACCGAAATAAACAGACGAGCATATGAAAAGACCCGGTGGGAACCATATTTAATTTTGGAAAAAACCCCAAAAAGCTTTTTTTGATTTTTATTTTCTTTTACTGTTTTCAAAATTTAAGTAAATTTTGCCGTTTATATTATTTTAGAATAGTACTTTTAACCTGGCCGAAGTAGATAGCAGCAAAATAGTTTAATAGTATTAGTTATTCCTGTTAAAAATTACAACTCGTATAGTACTGAGATTAGAGATCACACACTAGAAGAATCGGTAAGTGTTTGTTAGTCAATTTGGTTTCGGTAAATTATCAGCAAGATGTTTTCATACGTATGTATAAAAATATTGTAATCGCTATTAAATATTATTAAGTAATGGAAAAATCCTATTAGAAGCTTGTGAAATTCATAATACATAATACATGTTTTTTTCGGATTTTTCCAAAATTAAAGCAAATTTAACCTTGCCGAATCATTTTACAACATAATGATCCGGTGATAGTATTTTGTAACATTTTATTATATCTTATAAAATTGATAACACCCGTAGTTTGCTTTATGTACGAAGCATAAAGCGTACTTTGCTTTAAGGACACGATGAAAAAGTCCATTTAAATGAAAAATATGAAACACCTTTTTTCGAACAAAGCGATTCATTAATTAAAAAAAAAAAATACCTTACAATTTTTGGTTTAACTTTTAAGAGAACGTGAAAAAAAAGAAAAGTAAATGCAGGTACATTAATGAAAATGTAAAGTATTATTACGAACTCGCTTGTAAAAAAAATACCTTTTTTTTATCTGTAATAATTTAAAATGTATATGCGTGTCACATTACCATGGAGATTATTATAAAAGCAACTTTCAGTGAAAATGTTAAATAAAAAATTTTGTTAAATTCGTTAAAAAATAAGGTAAGAATTTCATAGCGGTTTATTAAAATTTATATTATCTGTAACTAATTTCGAACAGTAACAGTTATGTAATAGCGTAAAAGAAATTTTACAATTATAAGGAAAAATCCTTTTTAAAATACACTGAGGTAAAAATATTCAGTATATTAAGATTTTTCCGAAAGTAAATGCAGTTAAACAGCGCCAGTTCAAATAATTCTAATTTTAACTGGTGAATTGAACGTGCTACAAAAATAATTACTAAAAACAAGAGCGTATCAGATTGTTATAAACAGATATTTTAATTGCGTTTAAATTGTTAGGCAACAAATGACAGAATCCGGGTAAACCGACGAAAATATTAAAACAGAAAAAGAAAAGATGCTTTTCTAAATCTACGGTAAGAAATGACATCCATAATTACTTCCCAGATCGTCATTCTAATTAACAACACGTTCTGTACACAAAAACCCGAGCCCAAATCCGTTAGATTTCCGGTTAGACCAAAAAATTCTGTTATTCTTCTAATTTCTGGCTAGACCGCATTCCGGTCTAAAATTTAATTAACCGAAATAAACAGACGAGCATATGAAAAGACCCGGTGGGAACCATATTTAATTTTGGAAAAAACCCCAAAAAGCTTTTTTTGATTTTTATTTTCTTTTACTGTTTTCAAAATTTAAGTAAATTTTGCCGTTTATATTATTTTAGAATAGTACTTTTAACCTGGCCGAAGTAGATAGCAGCAAAATAGTTTAATAGTATTAGTTATTCCTGTTAAAAATTACAACTCGTATAGTACTGAGATTAGAGATCACACACTAGAAGAATCGGTAAGTGTTTGTTAGTCAATTTGGTTTCGGTAAATTATCAGCAAGATGTTTTCATACGTATGTATAAAAATATTGTAATCGCTATTAAATATTATTAAGTAATGGAAAAATCCTATTAGAAGCTTGTGAAATTCATAATACATAATACATGTTTTTTTCGGATTTTTCCAAAATTAAAGCAAATTTAACCTTGCCGAATCATTTTACAACATAATGATCCGGTGATAGTATTTTGTAACATTTTATTATATCTTATAAAATTGATAACACCCGTAGTTTGCTTTATGTACGAAGCATAAAGCGTACTTTGCTTTAAGGACACGATGAAAAAGTCCATTTAAATGAAAAATATGAAACACCTTTTTTCGAACAAAGCGATTCATTAATTAAAAAAAAAAAATACCTTACAATTTTTGGTTTAACTTTTAAGAGAACGTGAAAAAAAAGAAAAGTAAATGCAGGTACATTAATGAAAATGTAAAGTATTATTACGAACTCGCTTGTAAAAAGAATACCTTTTTTTCATGTGTAATAATTTAAAATGTATAAGCGTGTCACATTACCATGCAGATTATTATAAAAGCAACTTTCAGTGAAAATGTTAAATTAAAAATTTTGTTAAATTCGTTAAAAAATAAGGTAAGAATTTCATAGCGGTTTACTAAAATTTATATTATCTGTAACTAATTTCGAACAGTAACAGTTATGTAATAGCGTAAAAGAAATTTTACAATTATAAGGAAAAATCCTTTTTAAAATACACTGAAGTAAAAATATTAAGTATATTAAGATTTTTCCGAAAGTAAATGCAGTTAAACAGCGCCAGTTCAAATAATTCTAATTTTAACTGGTGAATTGAATATGCTACAAAAATAGTTATTAAAAACAAGAGCGTATCAGATTGTTATAAACAGATATTTTAATTGCGCGTAAATTGTTAGGCAACAAATGACAGAATCCGGGTAAACCGACGAAAATATTAAAACAGAAAAAGAAAAGATGCTTTTCTAAATCTACGGTAAGAAATGACATCCATAATTACTTCCCAGATCGTCATTCTAATTAACAACACGTTCTGTACACAAAACCCTGAGCCCAAATCCGTTAGATTTCCGGTTAGACCAAAAAATTCTGTTATTCTTCTAATTTCTGGCTAGACCGCATTCCGGTCTAAAATTTAATTAACCGAAATAAACAGACGAGCATATGAAAAGACCCGGTGGGAACCATATTTAATTTTGGAAAAAACCCCAAAAAGCTTTTTTTGATTTTTATTTTCTTTTACTGTTTTCAAAATTTAAGTAAATTTTGCCGTTTATATTATTTTAGAATAGTACTTTTAACCTGGCCGAAGTAGATAGCAGCAAAATAGTTTAATAGTATTAGTTATTCCTGTTAAAAATTACAACTCGTATAGTACTGAGATTAGAGATCACACACTAGAAGAATCGGTAAGTGTTTGTTAGTCAATTTGGTTTCGGTAAATTATCAGCAAGATGTTTTCATACGTATGTATAAAAATATTGTAATCGCTATTAAATATTATTAAGTAATGGAAAAATCCTATTAGAAGCTTGTGAAATTCATAATACATAATACATGTTTTTTTCGGATTTTTCCAAAATTAAAGCAAATTTAACCTTGCCGAATCATTTTACAACATAATGATCCGGTGATAGTATTTTGTAACATTTTATTATATCTTATAAAATTGATAACACCCGTAGTTTGCTTTATGTACGAAGCATAAAGCGTACTTTGCTTTAAGGACACGATGAAAAAGTCCATTTAAATGAAAAATATGAAACACCTTTTTTCGAACAAAGCGATTCATTAATTAAAAAAAAAAAATACCTTACAATTTTTGGTTTAACTTTTAAGAGAACGTGAAAAAAAAGAAAAGTAAATGCAGGTACATTAATGAAAATGTAAAGTATTATTACGAACTCGCTTGTAAAAAAAATACCTTTTTTTTATCTGTAATAATTTAAAATGTATATGCGTGTCACATTACCATGCAGATTATTATAAAAGCAACTTTCAGTGAAAATGTTAAATAAAAAATTTTGTTAAATTCGTTAAAAAATAAGGTAAGAATTTCATAGCGGTTTATTAAAATTTATATTATCTGTAACTAATTTCGAACAGTAACAGTTATGTAATAGCGTAAAAGAAATTTTACAATTATAAGGAAAAATCCTTTTTAAAATACACTGAGGTAAAAATATTCAGTATATTAAGATTTTTCCGAAAGTAAATGCAGTTAAACAGCGCCAGTTCAAATAATTCTAATTTTAACTGGTGAATTGAACGTGCTACAAAAATAATTACTAAAAACAAGAGCGTATCAGATTGTTATAAACAGATATTTTAATTGCGTTTAAATTGTTAGGCAACAAATGACAGAATCCGGGTAAACCGACGAAAATATTAAAACAGAAAAAGAAAAGATGCTTTTCTAAATCTACGGTAAGAAATGACATCCATAATTACTTCCCAGATCGTCATTCTAATTAACAACACGTTCTGTACACAAAAACCCGAGCCCAAATCCGTTAGATTTCCGGTTAGACCAAAAAATTCTGTTATTCTTCTAATTTCTGGCTAGACCGCATTCCGGTCTAAAATTTAATTAACCGAAATAAACAGACGAGCATATGAAAAGACCCGGTGGGAACCATATTTAATTTTGGAAAAAACCCCAAAAAGCTTTTTTTGATTTTTATTTTCTTTTACTGTTTTCAAAATTTAAGTAAATTTTGCCGTTTATATTATTTTAGAATAGTACTTTTAACCTGGCCGAAGTAGATAGCAGCAAAATAGTTTAATAGTATTAGTTATTCCTGTTAAAAATTACAACTCGTATAGTACTGAGATTAGAGATCACACACTAGAAGAATCGGTAAGTGTTTGTTAGTCAATTTGGTTTCGGTAAATTATCAGCAAGATGTTTTCATACGTATGTATAAAAATATTGTAATCGCTATTAAATATTATTAAGTAATGGAAAAATCCTATTAGAAGCTTGTGAAATTCATAATACATAATACATGTTTTTTTCGGATTTTTCCAAAATTAAAGCAAATTTAACCTTGCCGAATCATTTTACAACATAATGATCCGGTGATAGTATTTTGTAACATTTTATTATATCTTATAAAATTGATAACACCCGTAGTTTGCTTTATGTACGAAGCATAAAGCGTACTTTGCTTTAAGGACACGATGAAAAAGTCCATTTAAATGAAAAATATGAAACACCTTTTTTCGAACAAAGCGATTCATTAATTAAAAAAAAAAAATACCTTACAATTTTTGGTTTAACTTTTAAGAGAACGTGAAAAAAAAGAAAAGTAAATGCAGGTACATTAATGAAAATGTAAAGTATTATTACGAACTCGCTTGTAAAAAAAATACCTTTTTTTTATCTGTAATAATTTAAAATGTATATGCGTGTCACATTACCATGCAGATTATTATAAAAGCAACTTTCAGTGAAAATGTTAAATAAAAAATTTTGTTAAATTCGTTAAAAAATAAGGTAAGAATTTCATAGCGGTTTATTAAAATTTATATTATCTGTAACTAATTTCGAACAGTAACAGTTATGTAATAGCGTAAAAGAAATTTTACAATTATAAGGAAAAATCCTTTTTAAAATACACTGAGGTAAAAATATTCAGTATATTAAGATTTTTCCGAAAGTAAATGCAGTTAAACAGCGCCAGTTCAAATAATTCTAATTTTAACTGGTGAATTGAACGTGCTACAAAAATAATTACTAAAAACAAGAGCGTATCAGATTGTTATAAACAGATATTTTAATTGCGTTTAAATTGTTAGGCAACAAATGACAGAATCCGGGTAAACCGACGAAAATATTAAAACAGAAAAAGAAAAGATGCTTTTCTAAATCTACGGTAAGAAATGACATCCATAATTACTTCCCAGATCGTCATTCTAATTAACAACACGTTCTGTACACAAAAACCCGAGCCCAAATCCGTTAGATTTCCGGTTAGACCAAAAAATTCTGTTATTCTTCTAATTTCTGGCTAGACCGCATTCCGGTCTAAAATTTAATTAACCGAAATAAACAGACGAGCATATGAAAAGACCCGGTGGGAACCATATTTAATTTTGGAAAAAACCCCAAAAAGCTTTTTTTGATTTTTATTTTCTTTTACTGTTTTCAAAATTTAAGTAAATTTTGCCGTTTATATTATTTTAGAATAGTACTTTTAACCTGGCCGAAGTAGATAGCAGCAAAATAGTTTAATAGTATTAGTTATTCCTGTTAAAAATTACAACTCGTATAGTACTGAGATTAGAGATCACACACTAGAAGAATCGGTAAGTGTTTGTTAGTCAATTTGGTTTCGGTAAATTATCAGCAAGATGTTTTCATACGTATGTATAAAAATATTGTAATCGCTATTAAATATTATTAAGTAATGGAAAAATCCTATTAGAAGCTTGTGAAATTCATAATACATAATACATGTTTTTTTCGGATTTTTCCAAAATTAAAGCAAATTTAACCTTGCCGAATCATTTTACAACATAATGATCCGGTGATAGTATTTTGTAACATTTTATTATATCTTATAAAATTGATAACACCCGTAGTTTGCTTTATGTACGAAGCATAAAGCGTACTTTGCTTTAAGGACACGATGAAAAAGTCCATTTAAATGAAAAATATGAAACACCTTTTTTCGAACAAAGCGATTCATTAATTAAAAAAAAAAAATACCTTACAATTTTTGGTTTAACTTTTAAGAGAACGTGAAAAAAAAGAAAAGTAAATGCAGGTACATTAATGAAAATGTAAAGTATTATTACGAACTCGCTTGTAAAAAGAATACCTTTTTTTCATGTGTAATAATTTAAAATGTATAAGCGTGTCACATTACCATGCAGATTATTATAAAAGCAACTTTCAGTGAAAATGTTAAATTAAAAATTTTGTTAAATTCGTTAAAAAATAAGGTAAGAATTTCATAGCGGTTTACTAAAATTTATATTATCTGTAACTAATTTCGAACAGTAACAGTTATGTAATAGCGTAAAAGAAATTTTACAATTATAAGGAAAAATCCTTTTTAAAATACACTGAAGTAAAAATATTAAGTATATTAAGATTTTTCCGAAAGTAAATGCAGTTAAACAGCGCCAGTTCAAATAATTCTAATTTTAACTGGTGAATTGAATATGCTACAAAAATAGTTATTAAAAACAAGAGCGTATCAGATTGTTATAAACAGATATTTTAATTGCGCGTAAATTGTTAGGCAACAAATGACAGAATCCGGGTAAACCGACGAAAATATTAAAACAGAAAAAGAAAAGATGCTTTTCTAAATCTACGGTAAGAAATGACATCCATAATTACTTCCCAGATCGTCATTCTAATTAACAACACGTTCTGTACACAAAACCCTGAGCCCAAATCCGTTAGATTTCCGGTTAGACCAAAAAATTCTGTTATTCTTCTAATTTCTGGCTAGACCGCATTCCGGTCTAAAATTTAATTAACCGAAATAAACAGACGAGCATATGAAAAGACCCGGTGGGAACCATATTTAATTTTGGAAAAAACCCCAAAAAGCTTTTTTTGATTTTTATTTTCTTTTACTGTTTTCAAAATTTAAGTAAATTTTGCCGTTTATATTATTTTAGAATAGTACTTTTAACCTGGCCGAAGTAGATAGCAGCAAAATAGTTTAATAGTATTAGTTATTCCTGTTAAAAATTACAACTCGTATAGTACTGAGATTAGAGATCACACACTAGAAGAATCGGTAAGTGTTTGTTAGTCAATTTGGTTTCGGTAAATTATCAGCAAGATGTTTTCATACGTATGTATAAAAATATTGTAATCGCTATTAAATATTATTAAGTAATGGAAAAATCCTATTAGAAGCTTGTGAAATTCATAATACATAATACATGTTTTTTTCGGATTTTTCCAAAATTAAAGCAAATTTAACCTTGCCGAATCATTTTACAACATAATGATCCGGTGATAGTATTTTGTAACATTTTATTATATCTTATAAAATTGATAACACCCGTAGTTTGCTTTATGTACGAAGCATAAAGCGTACTTTGCTTTAAGGACACGATGAAAAAGTCCATTTAAATGAAAAATATGAAACACCTTTTTTCGAACAAAGCGATTCATTAATTAAAAAAAAAAAATACCTTACAATTTTTGGTTTAACTTTTAAGAGAACGTGAAAAAAAAGAAAAGTAAATGCAGGTACATTAATGAAAATGTAAAGTATTATTACGAACTCGCTTGTAAAAAAAATACCTTTTTTTTATCTGTAATAATTTAAAATGTATATGCGTGTCACATTACCATGCAGATTATTATAAAAGCAACTTTCAGTGAAAATGTTAAATAAAAAATTTTGTTAAATTCGTTAAAAAATAAGGTAAGAATTTCATAGCGGTTTATTAAAATTTATATTATCTGTAACTAATTTCGAACAGTAACAGTTATGTAATAGCGTAAAAGAAATTTTACAATTATAAGGAAAAATCCTTTTTAAAATACACTGAGGTAAAAATATTCAGTATATTAAGATTTTTCCGAAAGTAAATGCAGTTAAACAGCGCCAGTTCAAATAATTCTAATTTTAACTGGTGAATTGAACGTGCTACAAAAATAATTACTAAAAACAAGAGCGTATCAGATTGTTATAAACAGATATTTTAATTGCGTTTAAATTGTTAGGCAACAAATGACAGAATCCGGGTAAACCGACGAAAATATTAAAACAGAAAAAGAAAAGATGCTTTTCTAAATCTACGGTAAGAAATGACATCCATAATTACTTCCCAGATCGTCATTCTAATTAACAACACGTTCTGTACACAAAAACCCGAGCCCAAATCCGTTAGATTTCCGGTTAGACCAAAAAATTCTGTTATTCTTCTAATTTCTGGCTAGACCGCATTCCGGTCTAAAATTTAATTAACCGAAATAAACAGACGAGCATATGAAAAGACCCGGTGGGAACCATATTTAATTTTGGAAAAAACCCCAAAAAGCTTTTTTTGATTTTTATTTTCTTTTACTGTTTTCAAAATTTAAGTAAATTTTGCCGTTTATATTATTTTAGAATAGTACTTTTAACCTGGCCGAAGTAGATAGCAGCAAAATAGTTTAATAGTATTAGTTATTCCTGTTAAAAATTACAACTCGTATAGTACTGAGATTAGAGATCACACACTAGAAGAATCGGTAAGTGTTTGTTAGTCAATTTGGTTTCGGTAAATTATCAGCAAGATGTTTTCATACGTATGTATAAAAATATTGTAATCGCTATTAAATATTATTAAGTAATGGAAAAATCCTATTAGAAGCTTGTGAAATTCATAATACATAATACATGTTTTTTTCGGATTTTTCCAAAATTAAAGCAAATTTAACCTTGCCGAATCATTTTACAACATAATGATCCGGTGATAGTATTTTGTAACATTTTATTATATCTTATAAAATTGATAACACCCGTAGTTTGCTTTATGTACGAAGCATAAAGCGTACTTTGCTTTAAGGACACGATGAAAAAGTCCATTTAAATGAAAAATATGAAACACCTTTTTTCGAACAAAGCGATTCATTAATTAAAAAAAAAAAATACCTTACAATTTTTGGTTTAACTTTTAAGAGAACGTGAAAAAAAAGAAAAGTAAATGCAGGTACATTAATGAAAATGTAAAGTATTATTACGAACTCGCTTGTAAAAAAAATACCTTTTTTTTATCTGTAATAATTTAAAATGTATATGCGTGTCACATTACCATGCAGATTATTATAAAAGCAACTTTCAGTGAAAATGTTAAATAAAAAATTTTGTTAAATTCGTTAAAAAATAAGGTAAGAATTTCATAGCGGTTTATTAAAATTTATATTATCTGTAACTAATTTCGAACAGTAACAGTTATGTAATAGCGTAAAAGAAATTTTACAATTATAAGGAAAAATCCTTTTTAAAATACACTGAGGTAAAAATATTCAGTATATTAAGATTTTTCCGAAAGTAAATGCAGTTAAACAGCGCCAGTTCAAATAATTCTAATTTTAACTGGTGAATTGAACGTGCTACAAAAATAATTACTAAAAACAAGAGCGTATCAGATTGTTATAAACAGATATTTTAATTGCGTTTAAATTGTTAGGCAACAAATGACAGAATCCGGGTAAACCGACGAAAATATTAAAACAGAAAAAGAAAAGATGCTTTTCTAAATCTACGGTAAGAAATGACATCCATAATTACTTCCCAGATCGTCATTCTAATTAACAACACGTTCTGTACACAAAAACCCGAGCCCAAATCCGTTAGATTTCCGGTTAGACCAAAAAATTCTGTTATTCTTCTAATTTCTGGCTAGACCGCATTCCGGTCTAAAATTTAATTAACCGAAATAAACAGACGAGCATATGAAAAGACCCGGTGGGAACCATATTTAATTTTGGAAAAAACCCCAAAAAGCTTTTTTTGATTTTTATTTTCTTTTACTGTTTTCAAAATTTAAGTAAATTTTGCCGTTTATATTATTTTAGAATAGTACTTTTAACCTGGCCGAAGTAGATAGCAGCAAAATAGTTTAATAGTATTAGTTATTCCTGTTAAAAATTACAACTCGTATAGTACTGAGATTAGAGATCACACACTAGAAGAATCGGTAAGTGTTTGTTAGTCAATTTGGTTTCGGTAAATTATCAGCAAGATGTTTTCATACGTATGTATAAAAATATTGTAATCGCTATTAAATATTATTAAGTAATGGAAAAATCCTATTAGAAGCTTGTGAAATTCATAATACATAATACATGTTTTTTTCGGATTTTTCCAAAATTAAAGCAAATTTAACCTTGCCGAATCATTTTACAACATAATGATCCGGTGATAGTATTTTGTAACATTTTATTATATCTTATAAAATTGATAACACCCGTAGTTTGCTTTATGTACGAAGCATAAAGCGTACTTTGCTTTAAGGACACGATGAAAAAGTCCATTTAAATGAAAAATATGAAACACCTTTTTTCGAACAAAGCGATTCATTAATTAAAAAAAAAAAATACCTTACAATTTTTGGTTTAACTTTTAAGAGAACGTGAAAAAAAAGAAAAGTAAATGCAGGTACATTAATGAAAATGTAAAGTATTATTACGAACTCGCTTGTAAAAAAAATACCTTTTTTTTATCTGTAATAATTTAAAATGTATATGCGTGTCACATTACCATGGAGATTATTATAAAAGCAACTTTCAGTGAAAATGTTAAATAAAAAATTTTGTTAAATTCGTTAAAAAATAAGGTAAGAATTTCATAGCGGTTTATTAAAATTTATATTATCTGTAACTAATTTCGAACAGTAACAGTTATGTAATAGCGTAAAAGAAATTTTACAATTATAAGGAAAAATCCTTTTTAAAATACACTGAGGTAAAAATATTCAGTATATTAAGATTTTTCCGAAAGTAAATGCAGTTAAACAGCGCCAGTTCAAATAATTCTAATTTTAACTGGTGAATTGAACGTGCTACAAAAATAATTACTAAAAACAAGAGCGTATCAGATTGTTATAAACAGATATTTTAATTGCGTTTAAATTGTTAGGCAACAAATGACAGAATCCGGGTAAACCGACGAAAATATTAAAACAGAAAAAGAAAAGATGCTTTTCTAAATCTACGGTAAGAAATGACATCCATAATTACTTCCCAGATCGTCATTCTAATTAACAACACGTTCTGTACACAAAAACCCGAGCCCAAATCCGTTAGATTTCCGGTTAGACCAAAAAATTCTGTTATTCTTCTAATTTCTGGCTAGACCGCATTCCGGTCTAAAATTTAATTAACCGAAATAAACAGACGAGCATATGAAAAGACCCGGTGGGAACCATATTTAATTTTGGAAAAAACCCCAAAAAGCTTTTTTTGATTTTTATTTTCTTTTACTGTTTTCAAAATTTAAGTAAATTTTGCCGTTTATATTATTTTAGAATAGTACTTTTAACCTGGCCGAAGTAGATAGCAGCAAAATAGTTTAATAGTATTAGTTATTCCTGTTAAAAATTACAACTCGTATAGTACTGAGATTAGAGATCACACACTAGAAGAATCGGTAAGTGTTTGTTAGTCAATTTGGTTTCGGTAAATTATCAGCAAGATGTTTTCATACGTATGTATAAAAATATTGTAATCGCTATTAAATATTATTAAGTAATGGAAAAATCCTATTAGAAGCTTGTGAAATTCATAATACATAATACATGTTTTTTTCGGATTTTTCCAAAATTAAAGCAAATTTAACCTTGCCGAATCATTTTACAACATAATGATCCGGTGATAGTATTTTGTAACATTTTATTATATCTTATAAAATTGATAACACCCGTAGTTTGCTTTATGTACGAAGCATAAAGCGTACTTTGCTTTAAGGACACGATGAAAAAGTCCATTTAAATGAAAAATATGAAACACCTTTTTTCGAACAAAGCGATTCATTAATTAAAAAAAAAAAAT
This sequence comes from Lycorma delicatula, assembly GCF_047948215.1. Taxonomy (NCBI): domain Eukaryota; kingdom Metazoa; phylum Arthropoda; class Insecta; order Hemiptera; family Fulgoridae; genus Lycorma; species Lycorma delicatula. The sequence continues at coordinate 134,285,832 of NC_134461.1, read as the reverse complement.
ACCTTACAATTTTTGGTTTAACTTTTAAGAGAACGTGAAAAAAAAGAAAAGTAAATGCAGGTACATTAATGAAAATGTAAAGTATTATTACGAACTCGCTTGTAAAAAGAATACCTTTTTTTCATGTGTAATAATTTAAAATGTATAAGCGTGTCACATTACCATGCAGATTATTATAAAAGCAACTTTCAGTGAAAATGTTAAATTAAAAATTTTGTTAAATTCGTTAAAAAATAAGGTAAGAATTTCATAGCGGTTTACTAAAATTTATATTATCTGTAACTAATTTCGAACAGTAACAGTTATGTAATAGCGTAAAAGAAATTTTACAATTATAAGGAAAAATCCTTTTTAAAATACACTGAAGTAAAAATATTAAGTATATTAAGATTTTTCCGAAAGTAAATGCAGTTAAACAGCGCCAGTTCAAATAATTCTAATTTTAACTGGTGAATTGAATATGCTACAAAAATAGTTATTAAAAACAAGAGCGTATCAGATTGTTATAAACAGATATTTTAATTGCGCGTAAATTGTTAGGCAACAAATGACAGAATCCGGGTAAACCGACGAAAATATTAAAACAGAAAAAGAAAAGATGCTTTTCTAAATCTACGGTAAGAAATGACATCCATAATTACTTCCCAGATCGTCATTCTAATTAACAACACGTTCTGTACACAAAACCCTGAGCCCAAATCCGTTAGATTTCCGGTTAGACCAAAAAATTCTGTTATTCTTCTAATTTCTGGCTAGACCGCATTCCGGTCTAAAATTTAATTAACCGAAATAAACAGACGAGCATATGAAAAGACCCGGTGGGAACCATATTTAATTTTGGAAAAAACCCCAAAAAGCTTTTTTTGATTTTTATTTTCTTTTACTGTTTTCAAAATTTAAGTAAATTTTGCCGTTTATATTATTTTAGAATAGTACTTTTAACCTGGCCGAAGTAGATAGCAGCAAAATAGTTTAATAGTATTAGTTATTCCTGTTAAAAATTACAACTCGTATAGTACTGAGATTAGAGATCACACACTAGAAGAATCGGTAAGTGTTTGTTAGTCAATTTGGTTTCGGTAAATTATCAGCAAGATGTTTTCATACGTATGTATAAAAATATTGTAATCGCTATTAAATATTATTAAGTAATGGAAAAATCCTATTAGAAGCTTGTGAAATTCATAATACATAATACATGTTTTTTTCGGATTTTTCCAAAATTAAAGCAAATTTAACCTTGCCGAATCATTTTACAACATAATGATCCGGTGATAGTATTTTGTAACATTTTATTATATCTTATAAAATTGATAACACCCGTAGTTTGCTTTATGTACGAAGCATAAAGCGTACTTTGCTTTAAGGACACGATGAAAAAGTCCATTTAAATGAAAAATATGAAACACCTTTTTTCGAACAAAGCGATTCATTAATTAAAAAAAAAAAATACCTTACAATTTTTGGTTTAACTTTTAAGAGAACGTGAAAAAAAAGAAAAGTAAATGCAGGTACATTAATGAAAATGTAAAGTATTATTACGAACTCGCTTGTAAAAAAAATACCTTTTTTTTATCTGTAATAATTTAAAATGTATATGCGTGTCACATTACCATGCAGATTATTATAAAAGCAACTTTCAGTGAAAATGTTAAATAAAAAATTTTGTTAAATTCGTTAAAAAATAAGGTAAGAATTTCATAGCGGTTTATTAAAATTTATATTATCTGTAACTAATTTCGAACAGTAACAGTTATGTAATAGCGTAAAAGAAATTTTACAATTATAAGGAAAAATCCTTTTTAAAATACACTGAGGTAAAAATATTCAGTATATTAAGATTTTTCCGAAAGTAAATGCAGTTAAACAGCGCCAGTTCAAATAATTCTAATTTTAACTGGTGAATTGAACGTGCTACAAAAATAATTACTAAAAACAAGAGCGTATCAGATTGTTATAAACAGATATTTTAATTGCGTTTAAATTGTTAGGCAACAAATGACAGAATCCGGGTAAACCGACGAAAATATTAAAACAGAAAAAGAAAAGATGCTTTTCTAAATCTACGGTAAGAAATGACATCCATAATTACTTCCCAGATCGTCATTCTAATTAACAACACGTTCTGTACACAAAAACCCGAGCCCAAATCCGTTAGATTTCCGGTTAGACCAAAAAATTCTGTTATTCTTCTAATTTCTGGCTAGACCGCATTCCGGTCTAAAATTTAATTAACCGAAATAAACAGACGAGCATATGAAAAGACCCGGTGGGAACCATATTTAATTTTGGAAAAAACCCCAAAAAGCTTTTTTTGATTTTTATTTTCTTTTACTGTTTTCAAAATTTAAGTAAATTTTGCCGTTTATATTATTTTAGAATAGTACTTTTAACCTGGCCGAAGTAGATAGCAGCAAAATAGTTTAATAGTATTAGTTATTCCTGTTAAAAATTACAACTCGTATAGTACTGAGATTAGAGATCACACACTAGAAGAATCGGTAAGTGTTTGTTAGTCAATTTGGTTTCGGTAAATTATCAGCAAGATGTTTTCATACGTATGTATAAAAATATTGTAATCGCTATTAAATATTATTAAGTAATGGAAAAATCCTATTAGAAGCTTGTGAAATTCATAATACATAATACATGTTTTTTTCGGATTTTTCCAAAATTAAAGCAAATTTAACCTTGCCGAATCATTTTACAACATAATGATCCGGTGATAGTATTTTGTAACATTTTATTATATCTTATAAAATTGATAACACCCGTAGTTTGCTTTATGTACGAAGCATAAAGCGTACTTTGCTTTAAGGACACGATGAAAAAGTCCATTTAAATGAAAAATATGAAACACCTTTTTTCGAACAAAGCGATTCATTAATTAAAAAAAAAAAATACCTTACAATTTTTGGTTTAACTTTTAAGAGAACGTGAAAAAAAAGAAAAGTAAATGCAGGTACATTAATGAAAATGTAAAGTATTATTACGAACTCGCTTGTAAAAAAAATACCTTTTTTTTATCTGTAATAATTTAAAATGTATATGCGTGTCACATTACCATGGAGATTATTATAAAAGCAACTTTCAGTGAAAATGTTAAATAAAAAATTTTGTTAAATTCGTTAAAAAATAAGGTAAGAATTTCATAGCGGTTTATTAAAATTTATATTATCTGTAACTAATTTCGAACAGTAACAGTTATGTAATAGCGTAAAAGAAATTTTACAATTATAAGGAAAAATCCTTTTTAAAATACACTGAGGTAAAAATATTCAGTATATTAAGATTTTTCCGAAAGTAAATGCAGTTAAACAGCGCCAGTTCAAATAATTCTAATTTTAACTGGTGAATTGAACGTGCTACAAAAATAATTACTAAAAACAAGAGCGTATCAGATTGTTATAAACAGATATTTTAATTGCGTTTAAATTGTTAGGCAACAAATGACAGAATCCGGGTAAACCGACGAAAATATTAAAACAGAAAAAGAAAAGATGCTTTTCTAAATCTACGGTAAGAAATGACATCCATAATTACTTCCCAGATCGTCATTCTAATTAACAACACGTTCTGTACACAAAAACCCGAGCCCAAATCCGTTAGATTTCCGGTTAGACCAAAAAATTCTGTTATTCTTCTAATTTCTGGCTAGACCGCATTCCGGTCTAAAATTTAATTAACCGAAATAAACAGACGAGCATATGAAAAGACCCGGTGGGAACCATATTTAATTTTGGAAAAAACCCCAAAAAGCTTTTTTTGATTTTTATTTTCTTTTACTGTTTTCAAAATTTAAGTAAATTTTGCCGTTTATATTATTTTAGAATAGTACTTTTAACCTGGCCGAAGTAGATAGCAGCAAAATAGTTTAATAGTATTAGTTATTCCTGTTAAAAATTACAACTCGTATAGTACTGAGATTAGAGATCACACACTAGAAGAATCGGTAAGTGTTTGTTAGTCAATTTGGTTTCGGTAAATTATCAGCAAGATGTTTTCATACGTATGTATAAAAATATTGTAATCGCTATTAAATATTATTAAGTAATGGAAAAATCCTATTAGAAGCTTGTGAAATTCATAATACATAATACATGTTTTTTTCGGATTTTTCCAAAATTAAAGCAAATTTAACCTTGCCGAATCATTTTACAACATAATGATCCGGTGATAGTATTTTGTAACATTTTATTATATCTTATAAAATTGATAACACCCGTAGTTTGCTTTATGTACGAAGCATAAAGCGTACTTTGCTTTAAGGACACGATGAAAAAGTCCATTTAAATGAAAAATATGAAACACCTTTTTTCGAACAAAGCGATTCATTAATTAAAAAAAAAAAATACCTTACAATTTTTGGTTTAACTTTTAAGAGAACGTGAAAAAAAAGAAAAGTAAATGCAGGTACATTAATGAAAATGTAAAGTATTATTACGAACTCGCTTGTAAAAAGAATACCTTTTTTTCATGTGTAATAATTTAAAATGTATAAGCGTGTCACATTACCATGCAGATTATTATAAAAGCAACTTTCAGTGAAAATGTTAAATTAAAAATTTTGTTAAATTCGTTAAAAAATAAGGTAAGAATTTCATAGCGGTTTACTAAAATTTATATTATCTGTAACTAATTTCGAACAGTAACAGTTATGTAATAGCGTAAAAGAAATTTTACAATTATAAGGAAAAATCCTTTTTAAAATACACTGAAGTAAAAATATTAAGTATATTAAGATTTTTCCGAAAGTAAATGCAGTTAAACAGCGCCAGTTCAAATAATTCTAATTTTAACTGGTGAATTGAATATGCTACAAAAATAGTTATTAAAAACAAGAGCGTATCAGATTGTTATAAACAGATATTTTAATTGCGCGTAAATTGTTAGGCAACAAATGACAGAATCCGGGTAAACCGACGAAAATATTAAAACAGAAAAAGAAAAGATGCTTTTCTAAATCTACGGTAAGAAATGACATCCATAATTACTTCCCAGATCGTCATTCTAATTAACAACACGTTCTGTACACAAAACCCTGAGCCCAAATCCGTTAGATTTCCGGTTAGACCAAAAAATTCTGTTATTCTTCTAATTTCTGGCTAGACCGCATTCCGGTCTAAAATTTAATTAACCGAAATAAACAGACGAGCATATGAAAAGACCCGGTGGGAACCATATTTAATTTTGGAAAAAACCCCAAAAAGCTTTTTTTGATTTTTATTTTCTTTTACTGTTTTCAAAATTTAAGTAAATTTTGCCGTTTATATTATTTTAGAATAGTACTTTTAACCTGGCCGAAGTAGATAGCAGCAAAATAGTTTAATAGTATTAGTTATTCCTGTTAAAAATTACAACTCGTATAGTACTGAGATTAGAGATCACACACTAGAAGAATCGGTAAGTGTTTGTTAGTCAATTTGGTTTCGGTAAATTATCAGCAAGATGTTTTCATACGTATGTATAAAAATATTGTAATCGCTATTAAATATTATTAAGTAATGGAAAAATCCTATTAGAAGCTTGTGAAATTCATAATACATAATACATGTTTTTTTCGGATTTTTCCAAAATTAAAGCAAATTTAACCTTGCCGAATCATTTTACAACATAATGATCCGGTGATAGTATTTTGTAACATTTTATTATATCTTATAAAATTGATAACACCCGTAGTTTGCTTTATGTACGAAGCATAAAGCGTACTTTGCTTTAAGGACACGATGAAAAAGTCCATTTAAATGAAAAATATGAAACACCTTTTTTCGAACAAAGCGATTCATTAATTAAAAAAAAAAAATACCTTACAATTTTTGGTTTAACTTTTAAGAGAACGTGAAAAAAAAGAAAAGTAAATGCAGGTACATTAATGAAAATGTAAAGTATTATTACGAACTCGCTTGTAAAAAAAATACCTTTTTTTTATCTGTAATAATTTAAAATGTATATGCGTGTCACATTACCATGCAGATTATTATAAAAGCAACTTTCAGTGAAAATGTTAAATAAAAAATTTTGTTAAATTCGTTAAAAAATAAGGTAAGAATTTCATAGCGGTTTATTAAAATTTATATTATCTGTAACTAATTTCGAACAGTAACAGTTATGTAATAGCGTAAAAGAAATTTTACAATTATAAGGAAAAATCCTTTTTAAAATACACTGAGGTAAAAATATTCAGTATATTAAGATTTTTCCGAAAGTAAATGCAGTTAAACAGCGCCAGTTCAAATAATTCTAATTTTAACTGGTGAATTGAACGTGCTACAAAAATAATTACTAAAAACAAGAGCGTATCAGATTGTTATAAACAGATATTTTAATTGCGTTTAAATTGTTAGGCAACAAATGACAGAATCCGGGTAAACCGACGAAAATATTAAAACAGAAAAAGAAAAGATGCTTTTCTAAATCTACGGTAAGAAATGACATCCATAATTACTTCCCAGATCGTCATTCTAATTAACAACACGTTCTGTACACAAAAACCCGAGCCCAAATCCGTTAGATTTCCGGTTAGACCAAAAAATTCTGTTATTCTTCTAATTTCTGGCTAGACCGCATTCCGGTCTAAAATTTAATTAACCGAAATAAACAGACGAGCATATGAAAAGACCCGGTGGGAACCATATTTAATTTTGGAAAAAACCCCAAAAAGCTTTTTTTGATTTTTATTTTCTTTTACTGTTTTCAAAATTTAAGTAAATTTTGCCGTTTATATTATTTTAGAATAGTACTTTTAACCTGGCCGAAGTAGATAGCAGCAAAATAGTTTAATAGTATTAGTTATTCCTGTTAAAAATTACAACTCGTATAGTACTGAGATTAGAGATCACACACTAGAAGAATCGGTAAGTGTTTGTTAGTCAATTTGGTTTCGGTAAATTATCAGCAAGATGTTTTCATACGTATGTATAAAAATATTGTAATCGCTATTAAATATTATTAAGTAATGGAAAAATCCTATTAGAAGCTTGTGAAATTCATAATACATAATACATGTTTTTTTCGGATTTTTCCAAAATTAAAGCAAATTTAACCTTGCCGAATCATTTTACAACATAATGATCCGGTGATAGTATTTTGTAACATTTTATTATATCTTATAAAATTGATAACACCCGTAGTTTGCTTTATGTACGAAGCATAAAGCGTACTTTGCTTTAAGGACACGATGAAAAAGTCCATTTAAATGAAAAATATGAAACACCTTTTTTCGAACAAAGCGATTCATTAATTAAAAAAAAAAAAATACCTTACAATTTTTGGTTTAACTTTTAAGAGAACGTGAAAAAAAAGAAAAGTAAATGCAGGTACATTAATGAAAATGTAAAGTATTATTACGAACTCGCTTGTAAAAAAAATACCTTTTTTTTATCTGTAATAATTTAAAATGTATATGCGTGTCACATTACCATGCAGATTATTATAAAAGCAACTTTCAGTGAAAATGTTAAATAAAAAATTTTGTTAAATTCGTTAAAAAATAAGGTAAGAATTTCATAGCGGTTTATTAAAATTTATATTATCTGTAACTAATTTCGAACAGTAACAGTTATGTAATAGCGTAAAAGAAATTTTACAATTATAAGGAAAAATCCTTTTTAAAATACACTGAGGTAAAAATATTCAGTATATTAAGATTTTTCCGAAAGTAAATGCAGTTAAACAGCGCCAGTTCAAATAATTCTAATTTTAACTGGTGAATTGAACGTGCTACAAAAATAATTACTAAAAACAAGAGCGTATCAGATTGTTATAAACAGATATTTTAATTGCGTTTAAATTGTTAGGCAACAAATGACAGAATCCGGGTAAACCGACGAAAATATTAAAACAGAAAAAGAAAAGATGCTTTTCTAAATCTACGGTAAGAAATGACATCCATAATTACTTCCCAGATTGTCATTCTGTTAGATTCTAATTAACACCACGTTCTGTACACAAAACCCCGAGCCCAAATCCGTTAGATTTCCGGTTAGACCAAAAAATTCTGTTATTATTCTAATTTCTGGCTAGACCGCATTCCGGTCTAAAATTTAATTAACCGAAATAAACAGACGAGCATATGAAAAGACCCGGTGGGAACCATATTTAATTTTGGAAAAAAACCCCAAAAAGGTTTTTTTGATTTTTATTTTCTTTTACTGTTTTCAAAATTTAAGTAAATTTTGCCGTTTATATTATTTTAGAATAGTACTTTTAACCTGGCCGAAGTAGATAGCAGCAAAATAGTTTAATAGTATTAGTTATTCCTGTTAAAAATTACAACTCGTATAGTACTGAGATTAGAGATCACACACTAGAAGAATCGGTAAGTGTTTGTTAGTCAATTTGGTTTCGGTAAATTATCAGCAAGATGTTTTCATACGTATGTATAAAAATATTGTAATCGCTATTAAATATTATTAAGTAATGGAAAAATCCTATTAGAAGCTTGTGAAATTCATAATACATGTTTTTTTCGGATTTTTCCAAAATTAAAGCAAATTTAACCTTGCCGAATCATTTTACAACATAATGATCCGGTGATAGTATTTTGTAACATTTTATTATATCGTATAAAATTGATAATACCCGTAGTTTGCTTTATGTACGAAGCATAAAGCGTACTTTGCTTTAAGGACACGACGAAAAAGTCCATTTAAATGAAAAATATGAAACATCTTTTTTCGAACAAAGCGATTCATTAATTTAAAAAAAAAATACCTTACAATTTTTGGTTTAACTTTTAAGAGAACGTGAAAAAAAAGAAAAGTAAATGCAGGTACATTAATGAAAATGTAAAGTATTATTACGAACTCACTTGTAAAAAAAATACCTTTTTTTCATGTGTAATAATTTAAAATGTATAAGCGTGTCACATTACCATGCAGATTATTATAAAAGCAACTTTCAGTGAAATGTTAAAATAAAAATTTTGTTAAATTCGTTAAAAAATAAGGTAAGAATTTCATAGCGGTTTATTAAAATTTATATTATCTGTAACTAATTTCGAACAGTAACAGTTATGTAATAGCGTAAAAGAAATTTTACAATTATAAGGAAAAATCCTTTTTAAAATACACTGAAGTAAAAATATTCAGTATATTAAGATTTTTCCGAAAGTAAATGCAGTTAAACAGCGCCAGTTCAAATAATTCTAATTTTAACTGGTGAATTGAACGTGCTACAAAAATAGTTGTTAAAAACAAGAGCGTATCAGATTGTTATAAACAGATATTTTAATTGCGCGTAAATTGTTAGGCAACAAATGACAGAATCCGGGTAAACCGACGAAAATATTAAAACAGAAAAAGAAAAGATGCTTTTCTAAATCTACGGTAAGAAATAATTACTTCCCAGATCGTCATTCTGTTAGATTCTAATTAACAACACGTTCTGTACACAAAACCCCGAGCCCAAATACGTTAGATTTCCGGTTAGACCAAAAAATTCTGTTATTCTTCTAATTTCTGGCTAGACCCGCGACTAAGTTGGGTAACACATTTGAAGGAGGTGAAAGTAAAACGTCTAAAAATGCTAGATTTGCTGAGAGTTCTAATATCCCGTCTAATATCCCAGATCGTTTATACATGTTCCGTTCCCGATTAGACTACGGCCGCGTGGCTTATTCGTCGGGCCAACGCTCTAATGATGTTATAATGCAGTCCATCGCTCAAGCCCTGTGGTAAGTCGGGCTGGTAGACAGTGGTGAGCCAGTTCTTGGGATTAGACGGAAGCAAACGATTTGCTCGTATATTAAAGCTCTGATTAAAGCGCAACATACTCGTCCGACCTTGTATGCGGTATTCTCAAACCAGCGTGTTAATCGATCCCAGCAACAGCCTAAATTTAATACATTTTCTCAGCTCTAAATATAAAACTACCTCCGATCCTTACTATTGCTCCATGTTACTACCACCCTTGGCAGTATTCTCTCGTTAATTAATTACTGCTTTGGGCTTGTCGGTAATTAAAAAAAAACACAAATCCGGTTTTCTTAAACGAATTATTGTTTTCAATTTAATCCTTGCGGGTTGTATCTTATTCGATAAATACATATGAAATGTTTTTATTTCTATATTTTACGGTTTCTTAGGGCCGCGTCCGTTTATACTCAATATTTTTTACTGTAGTGCGTTTCAGCTGCTCATGCCAATTGCGGTACAGCAGTTGTAAATTTTATTACTGATATTTGTTTGTTATAACAAATACAAAACGCGGAAGCGTTTTTCGCTCAGAAAAAACTCAAACTCATCAAAAAACTCAAAAAGCAAATCCGTCAACATCGACAACCGCTTTGTACTGTACTGCATATACAAAGACGTCGTTTGTGTAATGACAATCGAGTACACATCCCCGCTAAATTTAAGTACAGGATTGCATATGTCAGCGTACCTTAATAACACGGTATCGGCCGAGCCACTGCCATATTTTAATTTATTACCGTTGAAATTTTCTAAATTTTACTTAAAAAATACCGGTTTTGTGATTTACAATAATTGTTCCGAGAACAATTGGAAATAACTGTTAATGGGCTTATTTCTCTTCAGGTAAGTAGAAAAGTTTACTAAAATGTTTATTGTACCGCGAAACACAACAAAAACTGATAAATGTGATTTATAATTTTTTAGTCTACTAGTAAACAAGATCTTTTTATATGTATGTTAGTTTTGTAATAAAAATGTATTGCGCGCATGTGCGCGTTATCGTGCTTCTGTGTTTAGTTTGTGTGTGTCTCTCTCTCTCTCTCTCTCTCCCTCTCTCTCTCTCTCTCCCTCTCTCTCTGTGTGTTTTTGTTTGTCTCTCTGTGTTTTTGTTTGTGTCTGTGTGTGTGTGTATGTCGTCGGTTTTGTGTGTGTGTGTGTGTGTGTGTGTGTGCGTGTGTGTTTGTGTTCGTCCAGTTACACGGTTACTTGCGGTCTGTAATCAGAATAACAAAACAAAAATTACTGTTACAGAATTTCATAAAGATTATTCAATAGAGACAGCATAAAACGGCAAAAATGTAAAAAAAAACATTTTTTTACCCCGTAAATATTTAAATTCAAAAACCTGAAAGCGGTTTTTAGATATCTATCTGGGCTTGAAGAATATTTCAAGGCCACATCTATTAGAATATCTCGTTTAGAACAGTCGGAAATGGGGGAAAATTTGCAAACATTGTTCGCAATTTTTTTTCCCCTTTCTTCACTCCTTTAAAGATCAAATTTCAAAAAAAAATCTGGAAATTGTATTATTAATGAAGATTATGCTCACCAAAAATCAAGTTGATATCTTCATTTTTTACAGAGAAATATAAAAAAAAATAGTAAATCTCATTTTTACTACATCTTAAATCTTTAACTCGGAATTTCAGAGAATCCTTTCTCAGTGTACACTTAACCGGTAAAGAACACATAAAAATTTTCATCAATTTACCTTCAGTAGTTTTTGCTGGACGTTGATGAATCTCTCGGTAAGATCATGTTTTTAAATACATAGATGTGCATACTAATCTGAGACTCCCGCTTTCGTCCGGTAGGTTCTCGATAAGAAATCTTAATAAAAAGAACGATGGAAAAAACTATTTATCGCCTAAATAACGTAGAGAACAACTCAAAATTTCCTTTTTGTATTTTTATATCCGGTAAAGAAGTCGATTCCGATTTTAATAAGGTAATAATGAATTAATTCATTAATATTAACGAGGTCACTATAATTTTAAGTTTTATGTAATATCGCATAAACATAATTTTTTTGTTCGATAATGGGATGAAAATTCAATAGAAAACCTTCCTCATCGGTACATTAAAAGGAATGAATGTAAATAGATATGATACGAAGGGTAGTAAAAAAAAAGGAATTTCGCAGTATAAGGTTACGTCTAAACGGGAAATGCTGTACTCGTAGAGAAGGTTAGAGTAAGCAAGTCTTAAGATGATTGTACGAGGGTGCAGCCAGTTCAGGTGCATTATGGTCCCCGGGGAGCGATGGAGTGTCGCTTTAGAGCGCATCCCGCGCGCCGATACAGGATGATGGTTTCCTTCGGCCTGACACCTCAGCAGGACGTCGTCCCTTTTACGACCGTAGCACCTCGGAGAGTTACGTAGTACGACCGGACCCGACCCACCTATATATTCTAGTAAAGACTCGTCCTCCTTTAGCAGAGGAGTCTTTTACGAGACTTTTTACATCTTCTTTTTTCTTCCTTCTATGAACTGTCCCGTTTCCCGTCAAACCATCAACATTACCCGACCGCTCCGACAAATAGTCGATGAGAAGCTAGGTTTTTAAAATTTCTTTTGACCTCTACAATTACTTATTTATTTTAGGACTAAAAGGTCCGAGTCGTTTTCATGACGCTTTACATTTATACGTCGCAATTTTATATGTTAACTAGGTTCCACGCTAACAGATATTATATCGTTTTGCGGCCATATAAAATCGTAGTTTTACGCGATAGTAATAATGAATTAATCGTTAAGGAATAAACCGATTATAAAAAGCATATTTTCGAAATTAAACTGCTTGGAAAATTTCCTGGAATCTACTTTTGTTCTTAAGTTTTTTTATTTTTGTTCCCCTTAGTCTAATATAATCAATTAATTAATTCAAGTAACCGAATTCAGGAATTTTTGTAGATCGTCACAAAGCTAAATTAAATATTCTTATTCCGCCGTGTATTTTAATCCTCCGTTCAGCAGTTAAAGCTGAACGTTAAAGCAAAGTTAATTACATTTATTGGAATAATTTCTTACGCGATTAATTTCGCAACTATGCGAAAGATTTACTCTCACGTATCTGTACTCAGTATCAAATGTCTCTTCTATATACGTTTTAAAATCGTGTATACATTTAAAATTTAACGTGCTTTTCATAAATTAAAATAAATTAATAAAAAAATAAATTAAAAATGAGATAAAAACAAAAAATTCGTACTTTTGTTGTCGAGAAAACTACTTTTCTTGAAACTTAATAGTTTTGAAACCAATTTTTTTTACCGTTTAGTACCATCAATACTTTCTGTTAGTCATTTGCTTTTAATGAGCTTTTTAAGCTCACAAATCTCATCTCGTTTGTTATGGTAATCGTGTTTTTTAATTGTACCATGTTTTTTAATTATACTAATGAATTACTTTACTTTTTCTTAACGAACGATAAGGGATAAAAGTCAATTAAGACACAAAAATTAGTATTCAAATAAGTATATTTTTATAAATTAATTGAAATGACTCGGCATATAGCATCAAAAAATAGCATCAATACGATAACGAAAATATATCTCTTGTCAGGATCCAGAAAATTATGTCGGCGATTGCCAGTTAAACAATTATACGATCGTCAACGGTCGAAAATAATACTCGCGTCAGGCTTGATCGATTTGCTTTTCAGGACTAGTAGCATCCGATCTGTCTTGACAGGTTCAATTTTTAAGACGTTCGGATTATTTCTCCAAAAACCCACTGCCGTGTTTTTAATGTTCCTTTATTGAATCTTCTTTTCCCGATTTCTGCTTCAAAAATGTGTAAGACTTCATTTTCACCTCCTAATGATGTTGAATTCTTATCCGCACGTAATACCCATACCTCCCATTAAAAACTTACTCGATCGGTAATAATGTGTGGGGACATATCAAGTTCTAAAAAGTTGCCGCGGAGGTGGAATGATCAAACGGATAAGCGGTGAATTTACACGCTCGCTTCAAGATACGTGCACAATTTAACCAATTTTACGTTGAAACGCGCTTTTATACGTTGGCGATGAGAATTCTCGCGTACATAAGTGCGATCAGATCGAAACAATAGCTATTCGCGTAAAAACCTCGTACCTTAGCCGCATCGTATACATATTTTTAAAAATCTTAAATCAAGTCTTTGTACGAATCAAACATTATTTCAAATTGCGAGAAACACTTTTTAACTTCCATTTTGTAATATTAAAATTTTTGTAATATTAAAATTAACATTATATTACAATTTATTGATATATTTAAGAACGAAAAATAAACATTAGATAGGGATTACGTGAAAAAAACACGCGAATATTGATACAAATTCTAAAAATTATCCTTCCCGCTACGGGAAGATTATATTTGTAAAAAGTATGAAAAAAACTTATATGTAATTTGCATTATCAGCAAACATAATACACGCTTGCTTCACTAGCTAACACTGACTAAAATAAGAACTACTGTAGACAAAAAGTTTTTTTTTGTAATCAGCGCGACAATATTTGCCCAGATGATTTACTTTTCGTCTTTTTGTATAATATTTCTAACACGTTTTCTAAAATTATTTTATAAAATGTGTACGTACCGTACAAGTTCTTTAAGCTGATCGGTACGTAATGATACATCAGCCGTGAACCGGCTACATATGCTACTCTACAGATAATAAAAAGAATTGCCCCGTAATTTTCTTGATGAATCTAAGGGAACCGTATTTAAAATCTTCAGATGAGCATAAAAAAATAAAACGAATTGTAAAATAAAAAAATGTAAAAACGGCGATGGAAGCTTTAATACCTTTCTTGTAAGGCGAAACGTGTTGTAAGCGGGATAATATTTAATAATATTTAACAATAATTATTTTATTTTTCAGGTTTAGTTAACGGACTTGAAAGCGAAACAGTACGGTTTGATTTTTGTGGAAATGAAATCAATTTGATTATCCCAGACGAATTTTTCATCGTAAAAACACCGTAAATTTTTATTTACGGTCAACAGGAATAGTATTGTTATAGTTATTGGCAATGGAATTCTATATTCGCGGTTAAAAAAATGACATCGACCAGAGAACCACTACGTAACTATTCTCTAAGATTGTTACGTGTATTCCACGAATCATTTTTTGAAGTGCCAACGAAAACGTTTTAAATAATTATTTACAGATACAGACTGTCTGTGACAAAATTTAGCCTAAAGAAGGTTAGTACGCTTCCAAATCTTCTAAATATACGTCGTAAAATCTGTCGATTTAAAAATGAAAACTGGATAACCAAAATAAGTGGGAAGGGGGTTTTAAAAAATAATAAAAATTATTGAAATTGCTCATTTCTGTGTAAAACATTAAGGTTTGAACACGGAAAAAAAAAAACATGTGACTAATATGTACTACTATTCCATCGAGTATTTGTTTTTTCATTAACTGAAAATGTAAATAAGTACATCGAAGAGGTATTAATTTAAAAACGCGATTGCAATCTGACACCAGATTACAAATATCCTACGACTTTTTGGATGAGAGGTTAATATTGTAGAAAATGAAAAAAAGGGCCCGACCTAGACGAGATTTGAATCTAAATTCTTCAGATGAAAGCCAGAGGCGCTTACCATTCGTACTGTAGATGTTTATAATAAAAATAAAACATTGTACGTAAAAAATAAAATTTACACACGGCATTACGACGTCTTTTCCGTCATAATCAAACTCGTCAAGATACGGAACGCTGAAAAATGTATCTGCTGAAATAATATAATTTTTCGTTTAGTCTACTCAATATGAAATAAGAAATATTAACTCGTATGATCTATCCGATCCTATAGTACGTCGACCGATTTAATTTTGTAGAGGTTTTGCGAGAACATGTTGAGATTTACCTTTTTATCGGGAAAGGTACAGACTATAAAACAAAGTAGCGCTTATATAAGTAGTTCGAACTTTATACGATAGCTGTGACTAAAACTTCTCTTGTGTTAGATCAAATTAATTATATTTCGTATAAATTGTAGACTAAACGAAAAATTACATTATTTCAGCAGATACATTCTGCGACTTCAGCTCGGAGTTATTATACAAAGTTTGAACGGCATAAACGCTACTTATAAAAGCAGTACTTTATTTTATAGTATATTTCTTTCCCGATAAAAAGCTCAGATTTCAACATGTTCTCGCAAAACCTCAACAAAATTAAATCGGTCGGCGTACTACAGGATCGGAGGTATCGCATGATATCGATCGGATGTAGTTATAGTTATTTTCCTTCTTAAACGCAATACAGAGTCGCTCAGTTATATCGATATCATGGTCGTATATACGTTTGGAAGAGGTACGGAATAAAGCCTTTGCGGTCATTTGATATCGCCTTTTAAAACATCCCCGCACAAAAGCCATATTATCCTTCCGACCACCCCCTCATACCCCCGGTATATGTTTTTACTTTCTTCTTTTGACGCCCGCGAGGGGTGCGAATAACCCAATAACGGGCCGTGGCCGATCGAGTTCCCCCGGGAACTTGCCCCTTCTCTCAATTTGGCCCAATTTGGCGAGGAAAGTCGAAAGCACCCTCTTTAATTCTGTTTTCACACGTCTCCCGGCCTAAGCCGACTTATTGACCACGGTGAGGAAATGCCAACACTTCAAGCTGCCCTTCTATTTTTATCTTTCTTTTCTACTTGCACTCCCTTTCTCCCTCTTTTCTTTTCGGAAATGTATTAACGCAACGAGCTCCACTCTCACGTCTTCGGTTCGAACGAATAAAGCATCACGGTCGGTGAAGACGTACACCCGCGTATGGGCAATTACACACGCAAAAAACATGTCCGGGAAAAAATTAAATCAAAACCGTTAACGAAATAAACAAACTGTATTTTAAATTTAGTTAATACAACCGCATCGTAAAGCGTAGTAATAAATTCAAACATACGAGTAAATCAACCTAAAATAAAAAAAAAAAACCAAAGGGCGCTTCTTGCGGTACCGCAGTAGATAGCTACGGGATGACTATACAATATGCAGAAATAGTTTCAACTAATTTTAAATGTTTCAAACGTAACATCTATACACTAAGGTAAAAATAAAAATAAAGCTAAGTAAGCGATGTCTATTGTTAACGATGTCTTTGAAAATCATTTCATTTGTACTTTGCCGGGTCGATTACTCTTTTGTCGCTTTAAAACCAGTCTTCGCAACAAAAAAAATACAGATCCCGTGCTACGAATAGTAATCGATGTTAATATATCGCTAATAAGACGTAAAAATCGTAATAAGACGTAAAATGCATTAATCACAACTTTTCTAACTATAAAATCGGTTAAAAATGCGACTAAAATTTGTCGTGCATTTTGATTTTCACGGCTCGGTACAAAATTAATTTTTATTTCGATGTTATCAAAATTAGTCTTTGCAAGGAAAAACTTGCACAAACTTGTGAGTTTTTGTAAAGCAAAAAACGACTGTAGGTGTGAAAGTTATAAAGCAGGTTTACTTAAAGGAGGCATCGAGATGACGTTTTGAACCGCCGCTACAGTTCGGGTAGTATCGAGTTTAAGGGGTGTTGTGAAAGATCTTAACAGAATTTCAGAGAAGAAGAGAAGAAAGGGAGAAAAGGCTGTTTTGTATTCTAGAAACGCGGTATAGCGGCGAGTGAAAACTTCAAAGACCGGTCGCCCTTCTCCTTCTTGTACTTCTATATACTAACTTGTAAAGCTTTCCTTTGAAAGGAATTAAGTGGCGATAGCAAAGACATCGACGACTGAACCGAAAGAAGCAAAAGTTATATACGGCAAGGGAAGTTCAGTTTACTTTTTTTTTCTTTTCAAAACTTAGTACAGAAAGAGTGACAAACTCTGATAATTAGCTGTTAATTTAGGTTAAAGTATCAAACTTTTAACTACATAAGTAAATGAAGGAACTGAATGTACTCATTTAAATTCAGGCCGAGAGGTATAATAAGACTATAAAAGTTAGTAAAAAGGATTTATTTCGTTCACAAATGTCAGAAAAGGATACACTTGTACGAAGTACGGTTAACTTGAAATTTGATACACGTATAAAGAAAGTCAAAGCCCTTAACAAACAGATTAAGTGGAAAGAAGAAAGTTGAAATTAAGAAACGCATCGTAGAATGATATTTATATTCCCGTGTTTCCACTTCTCGTACTTTATTTTCAATATAATTTTATATTTGAAAAGTAGAAATTTAACGGATTTTGTAGCGGTAAAATCGTCAGACAAACGAAACCGTTAATCGTGGTGAACCATCGTGGTGGCCATCAGGTCTGGTGGACTTATTCGGACATCTTTATAACCGATCTTAAATATAATCCTACGACCAAAGTTGTACGCGCTTGATAAGTAATAAATCTTTCGTATTAAAACCGGCTCGTACAAAGTTACAAATAGACTTATCTTCGTTAGATGATTCTAAAAAGTCGCTTTCACAACCAAAAAAATCGGTGGTTTAAGATTTTATTTCAACATGAATGTTACTACAGTTTTACGTTAAGTAAGACATGCCGTTTTATTTTACGCTCCGTAACACAGTCTGTGTAGCTTGCTACTTCTTGAAGTTTTAATGTAGTTCCGCCAACGTTTACGGTCGCTCGACGTACAGGCTGCTCTTGAGCAATCCCCGAAGGAAAAGGTCTCATACGGACAAATTAGAAGAATTAGCGGGCAACGATGCGCCCGTTTTTTAAGTTCTCTTAAATCAGTAATAGATAAAACTAGCGGAATAACCGGTAGCACAGAACCATCGTCGTGTTTGAACTTAAATAATTTGTGGAAATGTAACAAAACTTTCCCAGGAAATCTTGTACAGCTAACCAAAACGTAGCAGTATGAAGATCGTAATATAATTTAATTTAGCGCAATCTATCCGAGAAAAAACACTTAATCTTTTCTTGTAGCATAAAAATAAAGTAAAATAACCTTTACTTCAAAAATGAGAAAATTGCTACATTCAAATTTCATTTTGACTCTATTATTACTGTCTGTTGAACTATTGTCACAGTTTCCCAAATTTATCGCTATAGCTTCAATAATATTTTCTCACAAACTGTCCGATTCCCTTGTTTTTTTTTTCTTTAATTACATGTTGAATACAATTAGCGCTAGATTTTTTACATCGCTTAACACAATGGTGGTATTTCGATGTAGCCTTGTGTGTCCTTATCGATTCCACCGGGTTGAAATTGCAACGGTATGGAGGAAGACGCAACACGTTGCAATTTTTACTTCCTTGTACGAAGTAAAGGACATACTGTCATCGCGAAATTTTCGCGATCATAGTACTTCGTAATAAAAAAAAAAATTTTATTTTGAACTTTCTTAACCGCAGTGATAAGCCATCATCGAGAGCTTTTTAACGGATATATCATACGTCATACTTATTTTCATTGGTTCGAGCTATAACCAAATAAAATTTTAATTAATGAAATATAAGGGAAGGCTCAACGGTTCGAATCCGACTTCGATAAATTTTTTATCAAATTTGTTTAAATTTAAATAAATATTCGTTTATGAATAATTATTAACCTCTGATTTAAAAAAAAGTACGATAAATATAAATTCAATAAAATTAATAAATTATAATAAAATTTTATGTACTTTTAATTTTAATTCAAAATTTTTTACAGAGGTTAATAATTATTAATAAATCAATTATTTAAATAAAAAATATATATATATAAACTAATATAAAATGCTGATACGGACACCACAAAAAAATGTGATGCAATGCGGTGTCCACCACGATGCAATCGTGTAACTGTCCACTTTATTAAAGAATTGGAGGATCGTATCTCACTTTCAATAAAGTGCAGAAAAAATTGTGTATGTAATTTAACAGTTGTTCATGTGAACACCACATGATTTCACCTCACGTCTCAGGATTACACCTCTCTTGTCTCGTTGGCACGTGGGGCCCAAAATTTAGTTTTTAACTAAATGTTTTCTAATTTTAGTTTTCTAACTCATAATTAATGCCAGGCAGTCGATGTATGCTTCATCTAAAATAAAAAAGAATAATTAAAAATCTGTTCGCTTTTTACGTATAAAATTGAGAAAATTTATCTCTAGAAAAGTATTTCATCTCTAGAAAAATTGAATTTTGCTAATTAATCTATTTAACGCGGTTAAGGCACCGCTTTTAGGCTTAGGACGTATTTTTAGGCTTAGGGAATATTATCAGCCTAATAGAAAAACGAACCGGCATGAAATGCTTACATTTTTAGAATGATTAATCAATTTTCGGGAACGATTTTATTTTATCACATCGCCTTAAATCATTTATTTATTACATCTACAGGCTTCTTTCGCTTTATTAGGAGAAAATCCATTTTTCTTGTTAAAATAAACTTCTGGTATATCGTAAGGTACATCTGATACCGCTGTACGACCAAATTATGTAGAAAGTTTATTTTTTTATCGTAAAAAAATATTTAAACGTAGAAATCAAAACGCGTAACCGTTAAAATATTTCAAAGTAAATTTTGGCTTCTGATTGATAACAATGAACGAATGATGATATCGTCAAATTATATGTATGTAATCGCCGTTTGATTCAAATACGAATCGAATGAAAGAAAGCTTAAATCCGTGACTTGAACACATCTATTGTTTGTGCGTCTGGAATGACATGGTGGTGGTCTACGAGTGAAAGCTCGGCCCAAATTTCCCTGATTCGAATTCTTAATACTACACCGCTTACATTCGTATCTTCAACAGGGAAAAACTTTACATCTTACAAATCGTCAAGCTTCTAATGCACGTACACTACCGGTAGGGAATTCCGCTATATTGCCAACAGAATAATGTTGAAGCGGATTTGTTACATTTCTTAACTATCATTTTTACATAAATAATATAACAGACGAAAGTAATATAATGAATTACGGTGTACGTTTAAGACTGAGAATTTTGAGAAAGAAAGAAAAATAAGTTATTGAGTAATACGATATTGACATTTTTCAGATAGTTTGCAATAAGGAGCAACTTTATCTTACACCTACTTGTATTCTAAATATTTGTCTGTAAATGCAACCGCACAGGAAGTATACTTGATCTCCAGTTGTACCTGTGTACGCACACGCTGATCCCGGATTTACCCAAGAACAGCAAGACTTAAAATGATGATTTCTATCTGAAAACTGTTTTTCCAAACGGTTTTAGGGATCTCGTTCAATAGCACTCTCTCTACGAGATATCAAAACGAATTTAAAACGTATCGTAGTTCCGCATGGTTTCTTATTTAGCGTGCGTTATTTTATTCGTTTACAATCCCGTAAGAATATTATTCTGTAATTAAGTTTTTTCGTAATTCATTTATAAAATAATATTAAAATAAACAATTACAGAGTTTAACATCACGTTACAATGTGCTTTTAACTTGAAATCCCGTTTGTTCTCAAGATTTAAAAAAATTAATATTTAGTATCACGAGGAGGCCACGAAATCCCGGTTGCGGTCTCAGAATCTTGAGGCTTAAATGTCGGTTAAGGTGTATCAGGAGAATTCATTTTTTCTCTGACGGGTTGTTGAAAAACATATGCGAGATTCCAAACGGAATATCACGATAGGTCGTTAAAAGTCGCCCCGTGTTTGAAAAAAGGAAGTGGATTAAAAAAATGCCAGAACCGTATTTTTTTTACAAAAGAGTAAATACACAGTAAATTTTGGATTTCACTAAATACGTTCGTGTCCGGGCGTACACCGATTACACAAGGACAACTGATTTTAATTAATCGCAGCATAAGTTTAAACGTGATTTAAAGTACCTCTCTCTTCGGCACTTAATCGCTAAGGATGAATAAAAAATGAAATAATATTTACAAACTAAAAATGAAACCGGCATTTGATGAAACCGGAACGTAATTTTGCACTTCAAGTCGCACAGATTTTAGGGAATAAATAACTGAAATTATTTTTTCGTAATTCAGTATACTCTAATAAAAAGGAGATTAACGTAAGGCAGGGGTATATACAGTTTCAGTTCCTACCGCGGCAGTAAAACGAGAAAACTAAAGAGAGAGAGAAAATTAGTTTTACCACGATAAGAAAAAAGCAACTTAATACTATTATTTTGTAGTTTCACGCTCAACGGACGGTCTAAGGAGAGGGCAAGACTCTGAGTTCGCATTATCGGCTGATAGCTAAAACCGTGAATTATTTTTGCTGTAACTACTTGCACCAGAAATAATTGATAAACAGACCAGGAGTAAGACATTCTTAAGCTTTTTCATGCATCCTCTGTCGTACGTAAAGTAAATTATAATTATAATTATTCGGATTCCATAAGAATTCCACATCTGAAAACCATATAACTTTGTTGCGGTAAGTTATTTCAGAAAAGTAACATTTGTAAAGCTATATAAATCTCTTCGCAATCTCTTCATCGTTAAAAAAATCAAAATCTCTTCGTTTTTAGATGCTGAATTAAAGAACGATGACTCCCGTCAAATCCCCGTTAGCTTAAATGTAAAATTACATATATCGATCGATAGAATGAATTTAAGCCGAACGATTATGTATTTAAACAGAATCAACTGTATCTTCATTTACGAAGGTATTAAAGAATTCTCTTAAAGTCCGATAAAACCGGATATTCTGTTCTCCAATAATCCAACGGATTTCAGAAAACAAGGAAAGATGAGATTTCCCGTGGGAAGTATATCTGAAGTCCGTAACGCGTATCTATTGTTTTCTTTTAATCAAAACGGTTTCCCGTTCCCCCTTGTTATACTGTCATCCCCAAGAGTTAGCACATATTAGACCGTCATAGGCCTGATTGAATTCAACCGAATTCAACGACCGTATCGGGATTATTATGATTCTGCTGAACGAAACTACGAAAAGACAATAAGACGGAAGGAACAGTTATCTGCACAGATCACTCATTTCTTAATTTTTGGAACCCCCCTTTGAAATTTTTCCAGTTTGAGTTACTTTTGTATTTCTATACGTTAAATAACGAATATTAATAACGGATAACTGTTATTTATCTTTACGTACATTTATCTAAATCGATGTTCGGTCTTTGCGACCGAACATCGATTTCAAACGATCATCAATCTACCGCGTGAAAAGGTCTGCTGCATAATAGACGCTCAAATCTTCTTACTTTGCCGAAGAGATTTATTATGTAGTTCAGACGATTCAAAAGTTAATTTAGTAGATAGAATCGACGTATATAATAATCGTTAATTATATTGCTGTTTATACTACCGTTTATATTACAATATAATTAAAATGTCAATAAATTACGTACTTCGTTTACTCTGTTATTATTACAATTACAATTTACAACGATTATAACATTATAAATCGATTTATTTAGTAAAAAGTGTATTCTATTTGTTACTTAAAACATGGCTAAGCCTATAAAAACCGCGATTGACGTCTGAAAAAAAAATATTGGAAAGAAGTTGAAGCGATGGGTCTACGATTTCTTAAAAATAAATAAGAAAAAAAATGCTTGTAATTAATATGAAAACGAATTTAGTAAAATCCATGCGTAAATGTTTTGATTATCCGAGCCTTACCGATCCCAGGGATCAGTACAATAAGCGATGAAAAATGCGATGTAAATTTTCGTTAAAAAGTATTCCTTTAATGTTACGTGGAGATAAACTTCAGAAAATAACGAAAAATATTTTTTCATCGTTTCGAAAGTTTTTTTTCTTTTTTATGTAAGTAATAAAATAAGCTTACGTAAACCAAAAATTAGCATATGTACATTAATATAGCGGAAGAGAACCTCTTCCTTCAACTAAAAATATTTTTTGTAATTTTTGAAACGCTTTTTTTTAACCTACGGGACCACCGTAGGTGGTATTGCTTCAGAGAATGAGATGACCGGGATTCGAATCCGGGACGCTACCACTCGCGCCGGATACTACCTTACGGCGGTTCCGGATGCTAAACAGAAAAGGAAGAAATTCTTTATTAATTTAATTTACTACTATTGATCGTTGAAGATAACGAGAAATAAACTTTTATTCATTTATTTTTATTCTAGAAAAAGATTCCATCTAACCCGCCGCGTGGTCTAGCGATAAATCTTGTCGTAAATCATGTGATTTCGAATTCGAGACTCTTAAGATTCAAATCCTAATAAAGGAAGCTGCTTCTGTTCGGATTCAAATAGTAGATCGTGGATACCTGTGTTCTTTGTCGGCCCAGTTTCAATTAACCGTACGTCTCAGGAACGGTAGGCCTAAGTCTGTTCAAGCCTACGTTCGCACAGATATTAACGAGTCGCTAATGACTTTAATTTTGATGCGAATATAAATAAATGCAACTAAAAAAAATCCTCCGATTTAATTACTAGTTAATTTCCTTAGTTATACTTTACTCCGGTTAATAACACGTCTTTAATTTTTATAGAGGATTTTGAAATTACACAGGTCCATCGGTTATTTGAAGCGCTATACCGGCGCACTGTAGAATGTAATTTCCAAATCTATTTAAAGATAGGAAGGGAATGGTAAATGAAAGTTTTTACAGAAGACAAAACCAGAAATGTCGGAGGATATCAGCTCCGAACAGGTACCGCTGAATACCTGTTTAACAATATTGTAAGGAAGTAGGAGAGAACCTAATCTTTATTTTATTTATTTTAATTGATTTTATTTTCTCGGATTCGTTTTACAACCCCGAATGTTTATTATTCATATGTCGAAATTAAAAAAAAATCGTTATTACATTTGTTAAATATTTTTCTAAAATTTGTTTCGTGTTGTAACGCATTTGCGCTGGATTCGTTTTTTTAGGCGACAATGAACCTTTCGGTTTTGTCCTTATTTAAAAAAAAAACATTCCATCTGGTTACGGATGCGATTCCCACTTCTATTTCTCAACAGAAATGTAATGACGATATGTCTTCACATAATTCTCAACCGGGTTATCGATATAAATTTTACGATATATAATCAAACAAGGTATCGATGTATACCTTGTATGTATATACATACTTTACGTGACATTTAACTATAGAAACAGCTCTATACTGCATATCTGAGAGGTATTTAGAGGCAGAAAAAACGGGGTTTTACATAGAAAAAAATCTGGATTACTGTGGGTTTTTAATTTCTGCCTGCCATATTGAATCAAACTTAATTTTTTTAAATAGGAAGGTGGACGTATAACGCGATTCCGATTTAAAAATTTTACAAGAAAAACACGATTAAACCCGATTTTTGTTACGCCTTCGTTATAGAGTTATAATCATCCAAATTTTCTATGACGGAAAAATCGTGCAAACAATAAAACGAGGTAAAACGCGCTGCATGAACATTTTTATTGCATTTTACATTCATAATGCGTACAATAACAGTAACATAATATAATATTGACAATAATAAACAATAACCGATAATTAACGACAAATTAAACAGGTATATCGACTGATATTTACTTTAAATATTTATTTTAAAATTCTAAATAAATGTTTTCGATCGTAAATTACTAATGAAATAAAATTTGGAAACAAACCGTCCTACAATAAATGTTAAAAATGCTTCCCGTCTACAGCTTCACGGTGTCCTAGCCTTAAGTAACATCAGTTTATAACCTGTCAATTATTCTTCTTTTCGATTTGTCAATGTCTGCAGGTTTTGTTTTGTAAACATTACGTCACGCTTAAACATTTGTCCAAAAAATGTAATCCGGAGGAGACAGGTCTGGGGACATGGTAAGCCATTCTACGGCTCTCTATGACCGAACCGGCAATTTGGAAAGTTTTCACTTAAATTGCCACGCCCTTAGATAAAAACGAGGCGCGCCCCTTTTCTTTCTTTATCTGTTTAGCCTCCAGAACCGCTGTAAGGTATTACTTCAGAGGATGAACGAGGATATGTATGAATACAAATGAAGTGTAGTTTTGGACAGTCTCAGGTCGACAATACCTGAGATGTGCGGTTAATCGAAACCCGACCACCAAAGAACACCGGTATTCAAATCCGCATAAAAGTAATCGCTTTTCCGAAGATTTGTACCATAGAACTCTCGACTTCGAAATCAACCGATTTGCAATGACGAGTTAACCACTATACCACCCCGGTGGACTAAGGGGTCCCCGTCTTGCTGAAACCGGACGTTATTATTTAATTCTTGTCCGATATTTTCCCGGATATTTGGTAAAAAATTGCAGTAAGCAACTCCTGTAAGAATGTCATCTAAAATAAAAAGCCGTACGATGCGATGACCGACGATTTCCGCCCAAACGTTCACTTTCTGAAGATGCAGTGTATGACCTTCAGACATGTATGTGGGATTATTATCGCCCCAATATCGACAGTTTTGCTTATTTAACATAAAAGTCGCTTCATCGGTAAATATTATTGAATTAGAAAAAATTGCGTCTACATCTAATTTTTGCATTACATCACAGTACTCAACTCGGCGGTCAAAATAATCTTCCAAAAGTTCTTGCACCGCGTGTAGCTTTAAGGGTGAAATTTGTTTTAAGAATTTTTTGAAGTGAAAAATAACTAACTGATGCCATGTCGGACAACAGCTTTCCGAATCTACTATGAGAGTCTGCAATACATCTAATGACTTTACATCGGTTGTGACAGTTCTCGGTCTACCTGTGCGACGACGATTCTTTACAGTACCGATTTATAAAAAATCTGTGTACTGTCTGATCACAGTAGATTTACTTATCTGTTCTCGGTTTGTAAATTTATTATTAAATAAATAGATAATAATAAATAAATAAATAAATAAAAATAGGCATTGCTATTTGAAGATTTAAATAAATGAACGAGGAAACTAATAAAAATGTTCACCAAAAAACAAATTTGAACCGGTAAGGCCTACAGCTAATTATTACTATCTGTATCAAACTTGTCCATTTACAAGTATGTTGAAGTAAAAAAATGAAGAGTTAATAACAGATAGTTATAACCGCTGATTTACTTCCAGACAATATTTCATTTAGGATAAGTAACAAACGTCAGTTGATATTGACAACGTAAATTAATTTTTATTTAGAAAATAATATCGGTTGATACAGTCGTTTAATTTATTGTTGTTAATTATCAATATTATAGCACTGTTTAATGTTAGATAACGAAGTCTGTTTTCACCATTCTTTCTTGTAAAATTTTAAATCGAAATCAGCGTCATATGTCTACTTTCCTATTTAAAAAAAATTAACTCCGATTCAGTACGGCGGACAAAAATTAAAAACCCACCGTACGCAATTTTTCTTTAACTATGTAGAACCCCGCATCTTACCGCCTCCAAACACCTCTCAGATATGCAGTACAGAGCTGTTTCCGCACTTAAATATCACGCGATATATTTTAATTACCGTATACGCTAAAATTATCCCGACAGAATGAGGATTTGCACAAACCGATTCGTGATGTACGCTAATACAAACAACCTACACACAGTCTCCGTCGCTCACATACTTACATAAAAAAGTAGTCTTGTCTTAAGATTAATTATGAAGAACGCTTTACAGTCTTTTTTTAAGGAAAGAAGATAAATTTTATCAACCGATAAAAAATATAACCGTATAAAGAGTCCTGAGGTAAGTACAAGCAGGTAAGAGTAAAAAGGTCCATTAGTTGATTGCGGTGGCGGTGGCCGTTGACGTTTGCTCAGGAATTAACAAGGACAATAAGTTCCTAGCAGTCACGTTCGACCGAAGGAAACGTGGCCGCGTAGAAAACCGGGGACATGCTCTCAACCCACCCGTTACACCTACCCTTATCTCATCGCAAGATAAACTTCTACCCTCCTTTACCGTTCGATTCGTCTTAATGTCTCTTAACTCCAGCAACTATCGACCTAAAATTTAACGTTTTAGAAAATTTATGATTTTTTTAGTCGGAATACGTAACTGCCTAAGTAGTTACGATTATGAGATTTCACAAAAAAAAACTTCGAAGCAATATAATTGTATTTCGTTATTGAAGTACAATAAACTTATAAACGCTTCTGTTCTTAAAAATCCAATAATAAAGCTAGCGTTTAATTCTAGTACCGTTTTTACTTCCTCGGTTATCTTTCTGTTGCTGCAATGGGATACCTTCCTTTTTCCTGTTAGCCTCCGGGAATCACAGTCGGGTATAAATAAGTTCAGAACGTGATATTTATGAGTGTAACTGAAGTGTAGTCTTGTACAGTCTCAGGTCGACCGTTTCTGAGATACGTGGTTAACCCGACTACCAAAGAACGCCGATATCCACGATCTAGTATTAAAAAATAAAAATATTTAATATTGCTTTTACTAGGACTTGAACGCTGGAACTCTCAGACTTTAAAATCAGCGGATTTTCGAAGACGCGTTCACCGCTAGACAAACCCGGTGGGAAGCAATGACATACCGATAAAAGGAAAATTTAAAGGTCGGAAAAACTTTTGGGTATCGGGGTTTTTGCAACCGCCGACGTTTCAAGACGCCTCGGTCCAATAAACACATTGTTATAGAAATTTACGAAAAATGTATGGATGTACGAACAGGAGTCGGCCTGTATTTTGATTAATAATCTAAGACATCGTTCGTTATAAATTCTTACAAAGTAGCTTAAAAGCCTTCTATATATTGGGAATTAAAATTATTAAACCTTGGACAACATTAAAAAAGATACTGGAGTGGCTGTAATATTTTTAATGACTTAATGTCGTAGAAAATTAGACATTTAGTACGATGAAAGTACTTGTTACTTAAATTCAATCGATCGGCCGAGGGAATATTCAACATTTACTTATGTTTTTGCCTCAAAGTATATATACACCGGCAAACGATTGAGAAATTTTCGGTGCTCCACCTTTATTTATACAATATTTATACAATATTTATACAATATTTATACAATATTTATACAATATTTTCTTTTGCCGGTTTTTTAAAAAATCTATATGGAAGCCCCTAAATCTGAGTAAAGCCTGACACGTCACACACCATTCCAAAAATATTTTTAACAATATTTTTAATTTTTGAATGCATTTCAGTTTTTATATATATATCTTTATTCTTTATTTTAAAGATTCTTCTCGTTAATTATTCGACAAAAGTTTCATTAGAAAAAAATTCATAAAAATCCGCACGGTAAATTTTTATGTTCTTGACGAATAAAAAGGAATAAGAACAGAATGTAGAAGAGCGACTTTTGCTAAAGTCCAGAAAGAAAAGCTATTATTAAAATACTATAATGTAAGTTTATAAAAACCCAGCTGCACCGAATATATTACACTGTTTATGATATAAATAAAATGCGGCCATGAGATCGTCACAAATATATTAAACCGACTTTATCACAGCGTACTCGTGTATGTCGTAGACACTTCCTTGCCCAAAAACATTTTTTGCGACTAAAATTTTTAACTCTTCTTTTAAAGGATATTTTTTCGCTTTAATGAAAAATTTAAAAAAATTAAATTTAATTACTGAAAAAAGTCCCGTCTACGGTTAATAAAATTAAATTCCGAGACGATTAAATTAAAATTTTAAAATATTTAAAAAAACATTTTTTATAGAACGTTCGTAAAATGCGAGTAAAAATTTTCACGTAAATTTGTGAAGAGAGCACACACAGCGGGGTCAGGGAATGCGATCGATACGTGTACGTTAAACAGACATCGGATAGACAGACGAGACACACAGACCCGCTTCAAGTCGTATAACCGAATAACTTTTTGAATCGGGAGAACAAACGTTATATCGATCGACAACAAAGCGGGGCGATTTAGTCCCATGAGAAATGACAACTATCCCTTCATAAAGATGAAAACCGACCGAAATGCGCGCTTATTATATCACGTCGCAACAGATTTTAAAGATTATTTTAAAAACTGTAATTAATTGTTCCATACGTCGATTAAAATTATGATAATTAACATTAACTAAAGGACTTGGATTTTTTTGTGAACAAATAAATTCATAATTTATTCCGTAAAAGCGAATGTTAGTTACTCGATAGATGATATTGTATTTTCAAACATACCGACAAGTAGAGTATTAAGTACCGACAGTAAGTATTAAGCGATATAAAATCTGTTGCTTCAGTAATAATTTTTTAATCTGAATTTTACAGACTTAAATCTTTTGGACTAGTCACTAATATAAACTTTACGGAAGAAAGGTATGATGATATGAAAACCGCTACTTTAAATGTTACGATATCAATTTTTGTGTAAGAAAAAAATCCACAGATATCTGTAAGAAACTCTGTGGTTAGAGAAAACCACAGTAGCCTTACTGTGTACCAGAAAATAAAAAGAAATATTAGAATTAGGCTCATCCATCGTAAATTTTAAAAAACCATAAAATTACAAAAGGTAAAGTAGAAAATTATAGTACATTAAATTACGGATATAAACTAAAAATAATAAAGTAGTAATAATATTTATTGATGCTATGCAACGTTCAACAGGACGTTGGAAATTTAGGGTTTTTAATTTGAATTGTTTAAAAATTCATGGATCGAGTAATATTGGTTCTCAAAAACAGAAAATCCATTAATTTTATTTAAAATACATCGACGGGCAACCGTAATAATAATATTTATTAAGAATAAGTGGCTTATTAAGAATAAGAATTAAGCGTAATAGAACGCCGAACTCGAGTGTCCTCCGAGACTCGTTTATTACTCCAGGAACTTTCCGAGATTATTACTCGCAGGAAAATCACTTTGAATATCCGCCCGTGCTTGATGACATATCTGCGGGCCATTCCTGGTAGAAAAAAGAAAATCTCCCTGATCCGTCCAGCAGAACGTCTGGATGGACTGGAAATAAGTTTTGGGCGCGTATTTTACTCGCGATAAGAAGGAAAGAGAAAAACAACGGGGTCGGAGGTGAGACGTGTTGTAAATGGAATTTGCATTTAGCCGATTTTTTAAATATATATCATTACGTGTAATAATAACAGTCTGTAGAGCAGCACGGATACTTTCCGATTTTTTTTAAATACCTATCATTACTTCGTTATTTGTAATAACGCGGCGGAGCAGCAAGGGGCTACCAAGTTTTCAGAAAAAGACTGTATACTCGTAAATATAAACGCACGAAAGAAGTTTTTAATTTTTTGAATATTAATTTACGCTCTTCATACTTACCGGCGACAAAGAACGATTTGACACTCGCTTTGATATCATGAATCGCAAACATTCCTACTAGATATTTAATAATTATAATGACAAGTTTAATTTTTTATTAGGCGGCACGAAAGCAAAATAGTACGGTTTGAGTTTGTTGCAAACAAAACAAATTTAATCGTACAACAAGAACTTGTCAAGTAACAAAACAAACCCCAAAATTTTGCGCGCAATGGACGATAGAAATACCATTGTTATCTCCTCGCTATTAACAATGTAAGGATTATATGCAAAGTAGATCGCAACGGTTTTTTTTTATCCAGGAATGCATTATATATATATTTCCACAGTCTTCTGTACGTAGAAAAATTAATCGATGTCTATATATACTTATTTTGAAAGCAAAATATAATTTTCATACAAATCGTCAAGATTAAAAAAAGTATTGGAATCGATGTCACAAACGGATTGCGCAATCCCTCAACTCTTCAGAACCACGATTTTTTAGATTTAAATATTTATTTAACGAGTAAAAAAATTTGACTTAAAAATTTTCCGTTCACGAAAACTTACGAAGCCGTAGAATAAACATTTAAAATAATATCCTTTAACCTTATCGTTAAGAAAATAAGACTTACAATAGAATTTCGTTTTTAAGCGACAACCTAGAGAACATGTTGTGACATCAAATTAACATTGTCATTGTAGTAAGTAAAAATTCATTCTTAATCGACGCTACAAATAAAACTAATAATTCTATTATTATTTTTATTTTTTTAATATTTATTTATTTTTAATAAAAATAATAGTAAAAAATCCGTTTAACTAGAATCGAGTAAATTTTTTTCCAATCTACAGAACGACCGGAGTTAACAAATGGTAATGTCACTGAGTCCGCTGGTACACACGACTTTACGTCAGCACTTTTTCCGCGGTAGTAAAAAAAGTCTAGTATTTTCTATTAAAGAGATTTTTCACGGATCGAAAGAAGATGAATTATCAGTCAGATTAAATCTGTAGCTCTTTTTATACACTAGGAGAGGAGAGAGAAAGAGCGAGAAGGGGGAATGCATCAAGGTATGTGGTCTTTCTTCTGTGTAAGAGTCGCTCCGTCACGGTATTTTATTTTTATATACGATTTAAATGTACGTAATAAAATATATGCCGATATATTATGTAGGCCGCACGCTATGAAATAGAGAATAATTTTTTTAAATTAAAAATTTATCGTTCGTTCAGTTTTACCGAAGAAAAACTTATTCGGTAAAACTAAACATCGATAGCATAAGATTCCGGTGACGAGTGAAGTTAAAGAAACTTAACCGTGTTTTCGGTTGGCTGGGGAGAAAAAATGTTACGTCGGTGCAACTCCTACTAAAAATAAAATTCCTGAACCTTGCGAGTATAAATCGATCGGCCGACAGGTTATTAAGGCATTAAGGAGCCAGAAGAATCCTTCAATTGGATCGGAACTGTATGTTTTGTACCGTTGTTTCTATGAATGTGAAAATCCTTGTACATACGCTCATTTTCTTTGTTTTGTATCTCGTTATCCTCTGTGAGAGTCGAAACGAATTAGGTTAAAGCTAGGGATTATGGAACGCGTGAAACCGTGCGTTTTTTTTTGGTCTAGTGGAGATGACGTCCTTCCCGGGAATTCTGTTTTCAGTCCGATGCTCGGCAAATTGCGCGGATCTATCAGCAGATCTATCAGTCTCTACTGATAGATCTCTTGCAAAAAAAAAAAATACTTCGTATGTAAAAATTCTTTATGATTATAAACTACGAAAACTTAAATTATTTATTTTGTTTAAAAAAATATTTATATTTCTGCATTCAATAAAGATTTAGTTCACCGTTTGATGTTATGGATAATACGATCCGTATTTGTATATTATTCATAAAATGGAAAAATATAGAATATAGATAACTTTATCGACCTTTGAAAGATTTTGAAAGAAGAAAAAAATTAAAAAAAAAAAAAAAAATTGTTATTAATTTAAGTCTAAATTTCTTAAATTAGACTTTCAAAGTCGATAAAGTTATCTATATTCTATATTTTTCCATTTTATGAATAATATACAAATACGGATCGTATTATCCATAACATCAAACGGTGAACTAAATCTTTATTGAATGCGGAAATATAAATATTTTTTTAAACAAAAATGTTCGACTAATTTTCTCCGATATTCGAATGAAAAAACTCTGAATAATGAACATTATAGTTGTATAACGATTTCCATTATTAAAAAATTATGACAAAATTTCTTTGCGTTAACAGGTGTGAATATTACGTTTATATACGCAGAAAAATATCATAAAGATAAACTGTAACAAGTATTAATATAAAAATATCGAAATACTTTTGTTAAAACGTAAAATAATTTGAAGTAATCCGATGAAATAAATACGGTACGCAGATTACAAAATATAAAGATGAAGTGTGCTGCGATAAAGGTGTGATTTCACGGTCAACAAATTAAAGAAATATGTAAAAAAACTTATAGATTCAATGCCTAAGCGGTTATTGAAGTGCGAGGAGGACATTAAAAAAATACTGAGGACATTTAAATATTAAAAAATTCTGTAATAAACACATAACGTTGTTTATTTGTAATTAATTCGATTTTTATAAGTATAATATTGTTCGGATTAATTTCCACAAGAGTGTAATAATTATAATCTGTGCACATCAGAGTTAAGCGAATACTATCGACAATTAATGTAATTCGTAATGAAGTTTTAACATTTTTGTTAAATAGCAATTATTATACAACGTATTTTTAAATTACATTTCTTAAGCATGCAGCAATTTTTACGACAGAAATAAATAAAACCATTTACAATGATAAATAAATAAAAACTACAAAATATCACATAAAAATTAAGTGGAAAAAAATACGTATATAACAAAAATTCAAATACGACCTAATTTTTAAAATTTTAATTACACAAGAACCAAGAATAAAATAACATTCACGAATACAATAAAACAAATTAATGCTACATAAATATTATATATATATATATACACAAACACATAAATATACATTCATAGTCGATAAACATGCAAAAATAATTTTAAAAAATCTAATTTAAAAAAAATATATATATATATTAAAATTTCATAACAGAATGCCAGTTATCAACTCTACCAATTAATAAATACTACTGTAAAAAAATGTCAGATGATGTAATAATTTTCATTTATTTTATGAGATTACTGGCGTTCTGGAAAGGAATTTCAAATATAAGTTGTTAATATACGGTACACGACAAATAAACTGTTAAATTTTAGTTGTTTTTTTTAAAGTATTTTAGTACTTTTTTCTAAGTAAAATGAAAATAAAAAATTCCTACGCTACATAGTTTTTTTACACAAAAAAAGTGTATCTTTTATCTTCAGGAAATAACTTCAATAATGCCAGAAATCAAACCGGAGACTTATTGAAAAATAAGAAGGGTAGTAGCACATAAATCGATCAAGTTATATAATGAATTAATAGCAGAAAAATATTAAAGAGTTAATTTAAAATTATTCCGGCTAGATTATTTTCCAGCAGCGGCAAACAAGAATGTGTTCTATAAATATTTACTGACCGTACGAAATCGGAACTACGTAAAGCCGTTTCTTAAAACTGTAGGTTTATTTGTAAAAATTATCCTGATCCGACATTCTATAAATTTTTTTTAAAACGTAGAAAAAATGAATTATCTCTTTTGATATGAATATTAAAATTATACGTAGATACGAGATGGGACAAATCATAAGATACGGCTGTTTCAAAATATTAACGTTCCCAAAAATAACACAGATAGGAGACATAACACGTAAAACTACCGTGAAAATATATCGATGACAAGAAGAAAACCGTCAGGAAATTATTACAAAAAGGTAAGTGTATATGACATTTAACAAACGATGAAAAGAATAGAAAAATTGGTACAAAAAATTACTAGGCATCGACATATATCGTTCGAATTACTGCGGCAAACGTAGAATATTTGAGTAGAGCGTTTAAAAATAATAATTATCTCCGTTATAGTAATCGTGTAATTTATATCTTTCACGATGAGTTTGAAGCGTAATTACTCGCTTATTAACGACAGTAATATGTCGAGGGAATCGCATTGTTATCCATCCGCACTTTATTTCATTACTCAAATTTGAACGTCGAGAAAGAAAAGTAGCATTTCTTATACGCTTTTTAATCATGAATTTATAAATTTTACATCCGTCTGAACATAAAAAGAATATATCATATATGTTGCTTACATCTTTTCTCGTTATCTTTGCCCGATTTGGTCATTTTGCTTTTACGGTATTAAAAATATCAGCCGATATTCACGGAATAGCTAATTTACGCTAAGAATTTATATTTATTTTACTTTTCTTTTTTTTTTTTTATTAAATCGACTGGTTTCTTCTTTTTTATGAATCAAATAAAAAAATGTCTACCGAAATTAAAAGTAGTTACTGTGATTTTGATATCTTAAAAAATTAACGGAAAAGAAAAAGTAAAATATTGTGAACGTTCCCGAAAAACGTTAACTAAAAATGAATGCTCGTAAGTACTTGGTCCTATAATTGATATCCTCACTTTCTTGTGAAAATAGAATTTCTTTTTAAATTAATTCCTGAAGTTAATAACGGCTGTTTTTCTTAAACTTTTCGGCTTATCAAAACGAACTGAACTGGATTTTTTTTTTTTTTTAAAAAGCGAGTCTCTTAATCGATTGAAAAATGGCCGGTAACTGGAAAACTGTTTAAAACCCTTTCATATTTGGCAGAAATAAGAAGAAAAATTATTCATTATTCTGCGTTAATAAAATTTTTAGCAAAATCGCTTTGCAAGCTTTACGCGAGCATAGTCTAGAAATAATCTAAAATAGAAGGTTATTCTTCAATTTTATAGGAAGATTAATTTCAATAATGAAATGAAATTGTATAAGTTGACTGAAAAAAGACTCGAGAAGAAAATAAGCGTTTTTAATTACGTAACAGTAATCGAACCTTAAACTCAAAACCCGATTAGTATAGAGATCGGTACGGCAAGGTTAATTTTGTTTCGTAGTACAATAGAAGTGTCTAGAAAAAAATTAGAAATACTAAAAGATACGTAAAGCTTAAAAATAACCAAAAATAAAATTTAAGATATTAATATAAAACCGATAAAAAATCATTTGTCATTAGGTAAAATTTACTTGAAAAAAAATAGAATAAAAATAAGTCGTATACGCATACTCAGTGGAATTTCAAAATCTTTGTTATAGTGAAAAAGGACGTGTACCGTATATATTAAGGACATAAAAATGATTATCGATAAATTTTTAATAATTAATACAGTATGATATATATGACATGCCCTGGCTGAAGTTGGTTCTGTTTGTAGGGGACACACAGATCCGCAGGTACGAACCAGGAGTGAGTGAAAGCTGCCGTATGTGGATGCGGCCCGGGAAGCCTCTGCAGTGATGAACTAACGGCGTAGTCCATTGCTACCGCTTGGTACGGCAACATTATCTCTTAGCTCATAATAATATTTAAAAAATAAACAAACAAATAACACAAAAAAACACCATTCGGTTTCGTTACGTCGATCGTTTTTTATTACATTGTTAAATAAAGTCTATGTTTAACTGTAAATTAAAAACGTAATTTTTAATAAACTGTCACCTACCGCCAAATAAACGTAATAATAAGTAAAGAAAAAGTAAAAAAGTAATAAATACGGCAATAAAGACTAAATTTTTAAAATGCAATAGATATTTTAATATCTAATAATCGGAAACCGACTGATTTTCTCTCTAGTCATTTTAAACCGTCATTTCATGATGACGATAGTTTTTCGTATAACTCCTACAACCTCTCTTATAATCCCTCACACAAGCGCCAAAAAGATTTTCAAAAACGTCTTCAACCAAATAAATATTCGATATCTAAGTGTGTGTGCAGATGCGCGTATGCAAAATAGTCGGATGAAGACTAAACTTCATAAACTATATTTATATTGATAAAAGTTTACGTAGAAAATTCCAGCTTTTTACAAAAGCCAAAATCCGCAGAAAAAAAAATACTATATATATATTTTCATATAAGCAATAGCAAAGAAGCCAAAAAATGTTTTTATTCTCCGGTTATTTTGTCTTAAAATCAAAAAAGATAAATTACAAAAAATAGTAACCGGTGAATTTTTAATAATTCGATCTCAAATTACAATATTTTTGGGCTATTCAAACAAGAAGTTAATTTATAAATTGCCTTTTGTTCCGAATGACGATGATTCCTCATTTTGAAAACAAAATGTTAAAATGTATAAGCCCGTAGCTTGAAAGTTATAAAATTAACAGATATATATACGATTTTAATGTTACTAGCGGGATTATATTTCTCCTCTTACCATATAACCACCTTTTTAAACGGGTTTTATTTTTCACAAGTCATAAAACCCGTCGGGAAGTAGCCCACCTCAACGGATTTTTAAAAATAGAAAAAGGTTAAAACCTTCCAATACACCGGCTATCGCAACAAACTTCACGATAGTGTGTTTAAATCTTGCCGATATCTACAGATTGTATCGCAAAGTTCTTCCGGGATTTTCATAACCTATTCTACTCGTGAAAATAATGCAAAAAGTTATCCTAAATTCTCGTTTGGGATTTACGGCTACCAAATGAGGTAGTACTGAAATTTTTAAAACTTCAATTAAGGGCAGAATTAGTGATTACTATCGTTTATGACCTGATAAATCGAAAGGTCCCACAACCGTATCGGTAGTAGTAGTTTTTGAGGAATCTGGGGTGAAAACAATAAATCGGGATAAAAATCCTCTCTTTTTATGTTTGACTTTGTGAAACGGGTAAGAAACACGTAAAACTTTTAAACAAAGCTTATAGGGAATTAATTCTGAACAAACTTGCGTGAGAAAACTCGAATAAAAAAAATAATAGAAAAATTAGAATTTTATTTAGAAACAGTACTCCGGATTAAAGCGCAATATACGCGTAGCGGTTAATAATAAACGTTCAAAAATGAGCCCGCCATTTTTAACAAATTTCTTTCCAAACATTTGTACTGATTTTTTTGTTGTTATTTTTAGATTTTCAGGACTGCCCTTAAGTCTTCAGCTGCATCCGTAATGCGGGGTGAAACACGAGAATGTATTTTTGTTTCGCATACATTATTTTTCATCCACCTTCAGACGCTAAAATCTAAAGGTGTTGGATCAGGCGATCTAACGCGGAACTCCACGACCGATTCGTTTCTCAGGAAATGAGGATTGAAGAAAGCGGCTACAAGAGAAGCTGGGAGGCGCGCCATCGTGCCGTTATATACTTTGCGTCTCGGCGCTAGAAAAACGTCTTCAAGCAGTTGCGGGAGTTCTTCTTGAAGAAAGTCCAAGTAGACCTCGGTATTCAAGCGGGCAGGTAATATGAAGGGTCTAAACAGCCGATCGTGAAGAAGGATGCACCATACATCGACGCTAAATCCGTGTTGAAAATTGTCTTCCGTCTTTTCAAGAGGATTTTTCGATCGTACACGCTCATAGCGTAAGTCGTTAGGCCATCTCGAGTTAAATTTACCTTGTCGGTCGACAAAACGTAATTGTACTGTTGTCGATTTGCATTCCACCGATAATTTATCAAATAATTTATTGTATTTCTGCCATTAATAAAAAAAAAATATTATCTAAGTAATTTTTATTTATTTATTTTTATTTTACAGTCGTGTAATTTTCATTTTTACGAATTTCTCACATCGCCAAAAAAGTTTGGTTTTTGTTTACATTAAATAAATACTTTTCTGACTAATGTTGAGTACTGTACTGCTTGTAAATAAAATTCTAATTTTTCTTTGTTTCATTCAATTTATTGGTTTTCTCTCCAGATTTTACTGCATATGCGTTTCTGGGGCCGCATATGTTCAATTTTTTCAGGTCAAAAACCACAAGTACGGTTTTGCATTAGTAATTTAACGCATAAATCGCTAATTCTGCTCTTTCCTAAAACTTCCAGTTCGAACTCATTTTTCACACGAGTAGCTAAAATCCGAGCGAAATCTTTCACCGGCCGTAACTCGCAAACGAAGAATTTTATCATTTTCACGAGTAATGTAGGTTATGAAAGTCCCGGAAGAATTTCGTGTTACATCCTTCTGTATAAACCCGATTGTGTATCGCACACAATCGATCCGTATGAAATATTTTAACCGGTATTTCTTAATTTTTGGATTCAGGAATGCCAAAAATTATTCCGACGAAAGCAAAATTAATTAAAAAGTACGCCTACTTGTATTTGTTCATTTAAATGTTCTACGCGTATTTACTACCTTTTCAATACCCGGTTTCACATTTTAATACCGTAGAAGTAACTAGAAATTCAGTTACTAAAGGACGATATCGCCATGAAAATGAATATTATAACGTAATAACATATCAAAATTTAGCATTCATATAGCGTACTTATTTTATTTAGGTTATACGATAAAATTATATTTTATAGCGAACTTAAAAAGCGGGAGAATCGTAATAACGTTTACGCTTAATCGTGACTACGTTAAAAAAGAGCAAAAGAGGCTTCATATAAAACGTTATCGTTTTTATAAATCCATTATTATCGTAGTAAAATGAAATATTTCAACAAATAACGATTAACGAAATAAATATGCATATATTATTACATAAATACTTAGAAATTACGTACGGGTGAATAAAACGCTTCTTCCCAGACAAAATAGCGTAAAATAAAAATCTATAGAATTGTAAACCGTATCGCGTAATTATTCTTTCCTATTCTTCGCGATCTCTTCGACTACTGAACAATAAGCGACACCTCCGCAGCCCGATGAGATGAGTATGATATTACTTGGAAATAATTTGAAAACGTTATTACTTAATAGAATATAAACGAATAATGGAGAATTCTACTGTGTTCGAATAAAATACAATCGTTCTATTGGAGTAACGTCGATCGATATTAAAAGCACAGTTTTAGTGAAATCCGAGACCGATAATATTTTTTTTAATATTCTAGTATGCGAGTAAGGCGTTCGGTTATAAGCACGTAACATTACGCGATATGGAATTTGGAAAAACGGTTGTAAACTAGATGTGGAGCTTATAAAAGATTACCCGGAAATCAAAATAAACTGTAATATTTTGACGAACCCTGATCGCTAAGAAATCGATCTTATTAATTCTGAAGGGAATGACAAAAATATCGTTTAAAAATTTTTGGATTTTATTCGCCTAAAATCTTGCATCGATTACGACGACATCATCTCGATCGCAAAAAAAGATCCGAATGAAGTTATGAATGTTTCACCGAACCATAAGACGTTTTTAGCCGAACTTATCACGGTTCTTTACGCTAACATCGGTTGATAAAATTATACGAGGTACTCCGATTATTTACAAACGTAATAAACACCGACCACCGATAAATATATTTTTTTGACGTATAAATTTCTGAAAACTTTTCAATAGACTTAAGCGCGTACTTATCACCGAGAAAAAAATAACTAACGCTAAAAAATTCACTGACGCCGAAAAAAATGAAGATTTTTTTATGACTTCTTATAATTTATCACTATGCAGAGTAAAAGTAAATTTTCATCATCGTATCCTCATAGGGAAAAACACAACAATCGATCGACAACTCCTTTACGTTCGATACTTCCAGTTACTTATTCCTTTTTTAAGATCTAGAACGCCTTGTGAAAGATATTTTTCATTAACAAGTAGGGTTTTTAAAAAATATCCGGCATACGTTTGCCATTAGATATTTGTTTCTTTTGTCTTAAAAGTTTTAATTAAATATTTGTTTTAATTAGAATGCAGCAATATATATATATATATGTAATCTTCAAGAAGTCTAATTCTATCGAAAATTTAAAAGTACTTAAGGGATAATTCACTAGAGACATTTATGTATACTTTTTTAACCGAGTTTTTTTTTACAATACTCTCAAAAATTACAACCGCTTCCTTAAACCCCAAATAACAACATAAGAAAATGATAATTTTGACGAAACTGCTGTCGTCGAATCATCGATTCACGGTGTATAAATATTTATCCGATAAAGATAAAAATTTACCTGAACCGTATCCAAAGACGGAGTACCTGAACTCATTACGACTCTTTGAAACCTTTAAAACGAAGGATATATAGTACGATCGTTAAAAAAATATTTTACGGTAAGTGCGTTTTCGTGAAAAGAAGAGGAAAAAGCGAAATTTTAGGTACGTAGATCTTGGAAGCTCTTACAGTAGGTTTGAATAGCGGAATTGATAAATTCTCATAATAAAACAAAAAATGTTTCGAAAATATATATGTTGTTTTTGTTTTGATAAATCCGCTAATTCAGTGCATTACAATTAAGCCGATTACAACAAACGTATACCGCATAACTGTAGTAAACTATATCGGTATGTGGACAAATTATACCTCTGTAAGTTCGAAAATAAGGCGCAGTACAAAAAAAGATTTACGATTAGGTTACCGGATTAATAAAGCCGAAAATTAAACTTTTTTATTGCTACTACTACATTTTACGAAAAAAATTCGGGGATTATACAAATAACGACCGTAAAAATTAACTACATACAACTCGACAAAAAATCTACCGGATGTTAATATATATTGAAAAGTAAAGAATATCTTCGATATACGATTTAGAACTAAATTACCTCCTCGAGGATAATTCTAGAACTGTGTAGCTTCTTTTATTATTATTATTGTTTTATTTCAAAAAAGCACGACGTAAAATTTCAGATTTACGAATCCTCTGTAGACTTTTACAGCCAGTAAAATAAAAAGCAAATTCGTGACTTTGGGATCTGACGTTCATAATTTTTTTTTTTTTAGTGAAATACTTCTTTAGTTATAGTTTTGTTTTATAAAACTCGCTTTCTTTTTTCTGTTTAGCCTCCGTAACAACCTTAAGGTATATTACTTAAGAGGATGGATGATATGTACGAATGCAAATGAAGTGTAGTCTTGTACGGTCTCAGGTAGACCGTTCCTGAGACGTGTGGTTAATTGAAACCCAACCGCTAAAGAACACCGATATCCGGTGTTCTACTAGACTGACGGAAAATAGCCTACCGGGACGGTCTAGCGGTGAACTCGTCATCGCAAATCGGCTGATTTCTAAGATTCAAATCCTAATAAAGGTAGTTGTTACTTTTATACGGATTTGAATACTAGATCGTGTATACCGGTTTTCTTTGGCGTTTGGGTTTCAATTAACCACACGTCTCAGGAATAGTTTTCCTGAAATCGTACAAGACTACACTTCATTTACATTTATACATATCGTCCCCATTCATCCTTTGAAATAATACCTTAAGGTGGTTCCGGAGGCTAAACAGAAAACGAGAGAGAGACCGACGGCTAATTAAAAATTAATTTAAATACTATTTTCGTTACTTTATATACAGGATAGATTCTTATTTAATAGATTTTAAGTATAAACGTAGATCCAGAAACTATTTATTCTCCGGTCGCATCTACCGAAAAATTTCACTCCGCGCGCGCACTGATTTCTGATTACGTGATATAGCCGCTCTAAATTGTTTTTAGAAAAAAATAATAAAAAAACTACTGCAGTTTGCATTTTTTAAACAAAAAAAAATTAGTTTTCTAAGTAAAATGTAATCCGGCGATAAAAAACAAAGTTTAAAAAAAAATAATTTAGAATAAAATAAGTCGATGGAAAACAAAGTTTAAGTAAAAAATTCAAATTTTTATTTCAAATAAATCAAAATTCGGCAGAAAGATTTATATTATAAAGATTTTATAATTTAAATCAAACCAAAAACTGTTTTGGTTTAAAAAATGCATTTCGAATCTTAGGTTACGTATACAAGTTTTCTTTTTATTCACCGTTCGAACAAATTTAGAAACAACTTGTGCTCGCGATGAAGACTTAAATTAGCTCAAGGAAAACTATTATGGTGTAGACGTCTACTTAAACCTTCTAATTATTTTTAACATACGTTATTAGAAGATATAATTAAGTAATAATTTTACAAAAAACAAAAAAATAGGACTCAGCCCGACGAAAATAAAAGAGGGATATTTATTATTATACGATTAATTATATTTATTTAAAATAGACGCTTAGTTATCCTTGCGAGATAACATATACCCGTCAGCATTAAAGTCATTTCATATAGCTCTTCTTTGAAAATGCATTAACGTCTAACATATAATTTATTTATAAAACTGAAACCGTCTCAAAAACAGGCTCCATAAAACTTAAAATAAAGTTAAGTTAAATACTTTACAAAAAAAAATATTATTATTATTATATAAAAAAAATTTCCAACTCTGCAATAATTTTTTCATGAAACTAGACATTAATATTTTTGAATAAAATTTGTCATTTCTGAGAGCAAAACAAAAGATGTAATCTAAAATAAAATTTCACATTAATATTTTTTTTTTAACACCACTAGCCACAGTAAATTAAATCAGCGATGAGAGATGACAATCAACACACACTGTAGTATATCTTTGCGGTAAATTATACAAAAAATAAAAGAAATATATTACGTCGGTTATTAGTAGCTCAACTATTAATAAACAATAAAATAATTAGGTTCAACAAGATTCAAAATTTTTGAAATTGGTAATTAAAAAAAAATACTTTATTGCCTGTCCAGATATTTTTTTGTTTTTGATTCCGTTAGAATAAATTTTGTCCCGTTAAATAATTTAACCGTATGCTACAAAATCGGATCGATGAATTCAAAAATATTTTAACAAAATCAACAGATGACGGTCTGTCCTTTTAACTTAACATAGTTAATAGTAAATCGTAAAGTGATTTTTTTACTTTTTACTAACAAACAATTAAAATTTTAATTAACTTTAAAGCGATACAATACAGAACTTTGTTAGACTGTTAGTTATACTAAAATTACGCTGTTAACATGTTAAAAAAAAATTGTAAAGTAATTAACTTTTAAGGTTCTCGTTTTCGCGTAGTTTATATTATTATAAGTAATCAAAATGATATTTAATAGCTAGGCGAACTTTATTCGAGCAAGGGCCGGCAGACTAATTAAATAAATTTTAAATACAAAAAAAAAACTTGATTAGATATAGTAATTTTAATTAATTTATTTTTTGCAAGCAAATAATCAAAAAAGTTTCTAAAAAGATAATTTCCACAAAAAAAGTAAAATAAAAATTAAATGTTAAATGAAAATGCACGTCTCGATAAATTTCGATTTTAAATCGATTAAAATAGTAATAGCGTAATAATTTTCTTAAAATAGAATTTAAGAAGAAACGACTTAACCTATTTCTAGATTATTTTGTAAATAAAAGTAGTAATTAAAAATAAATTAAATAACTATGTACTTAAAAATGGCGGTAAGTGACACAAAATATTATTAAAATAAAGCACAAATTTCAAAAATATATAAGCAAACAAAACGATAAACGGTA
The DNA here is from genome assembly GCF_047948215.1 of Lycorma delicatula. Classification (NCBI taxonomy): domain Eukaryota; kingdom Metazoa; phylum Arthropoda; class Insecta; order Hemiptera; family Fulgoridae; genus Lycorma; species Lycorma delicatula. The sequence continues at coordinate 134,241,632 of NC_134461.1, read as the reverse complement.
TCTAAACAATCGCACCACGGTTAATGTAATTATTAAAAAAATATATATATAAACTTTATATAAATTAACAAAAATAATTAACCGCGTATAAAAAAAAAATTAAACGATAAACCACGTTAAGTACTATTACGATATTAAATTATTAATGCACGTATAAAACAAACAAACGCGCGAACGCGGCGTGCAACATGTAATGTTACCGTATGATTATACCAGTAGAACGCCGGTCGTTGATACATCGAAACGCGTAGTGTCACATCGACTACCGGACAGCTTGTGGATAATACGTGTTTGTTTGTACGTGTACTTACGCGTGTGTTATCTCATCGTAGTGTGTAAACGGTAAGTGTGCGCTTGTATGTACCGTGTATGTGTGAACGTGTGCGTGTTTTAACAACAATGCCACAGAAGTCTTAAACGGTGGTGCGGTGTCTTGTCGTAGGTGTTCGGTTTACTTCGTGGGTACCGCCCCGCACCGTACTCTCATTGGTTACCGCTAACACCATCAACTACTCCCACTACCTGTTCAAACGAGTACAGTATCGTCGAAAATTCAAACCGAATATTAAACATCACGTACAATCAAACTCGATAATAATAATAATGCGTACATCGCATCATCACACATGCACATCCGACTTATTGCTGCATAAAAATATTTAAATTCTATTACTTACAGTTGTCAATAATAATCGCCTGATAAAAGAGAATTTAAATTCTAAACCGTTCAACTCATTATCCGATAAACAGGTAAACGATTAGAGTCGGCTATAATAATTATTATTAAAATAATAAATATTACAATTACTTATTCTTCAAGTAATAATTCGACTCGAAATTCACCTGTTAGATGAATTTCTTTATTCCTTCCGGGCCGGTCGGTTAGCTTGCATAAATTTTCGATTATCTGTCTTATCTATTATAATTTCTCTACGTATTTATTTTTATTTTTGAACGTAATTTAATAATTCTAAGAACTAATTTGCTCACCGTCAAACTTACCATTCTTTTCACAGATCTGGTCAGAAAACCTTTTTCACAAAAAAAAATCCCACTAAATTTTCAATATTTCTCCGTGGCTTCATAAACCTCTATTGTTAATTTTTATGGCTTCGCCATTGTCCATAATTTGTTGTCCTAAAGCGTTGCGATCGACAGATGCAGAAATATTTTAAATCCATAAATCTGGCGTTTGATAAAAACGAAGCTCTTGTCGCTTGTGCCAGTTTGCTTTCGAAATGTTTCATACGCCGTTCGTTCTGCGAAATTATCAAATTTCATAATTAATTACTACGCTATATAATATATCATTCAACATTAATATTAATTACATAAGCGTTTAAGCATTTATTCGAAACATTATAATACGAAATGTCAGCTAATGATCACGGTATTGTGTCCGCTTAGTGACACAAAATTATTTCATAAATTATTCAAATAAAAAATAAAAAAATATCGTAGTAATTAAAAACAAAAATTTGTGTAATTTCGTTATTAATAACATAATTCAGACTCTTACTTTTGAATTAGTGAACCTGAATATTTTATAATATCATTTTTCGACTTTTCTCTAAGCACTCTTGCTTTTTTTAAACCGAAAAACACAAAAGTTTTATTTTTTATAGGTAATATAAATTATTTTATATTTATTTAAAAGTATAATTATTTAAAAGTTATTTCCTCGTAATACTAAAATTCACACAAATTTAGTTGACAGAATATAACAATATTTATACGTACCAGTTTAACCAACGGAAATATAAAATAAAATAAAAACGGGTAACCATTCAATTTAAACAGAGTGCAAAAGCCCAAATTTTACGACCTGTTACAATCTATAACACAAAACGATTAAAAAGAATATAAAATATAAATATATAATTCGACTAATAAAAAAATATTTAAATTTTCTTTTCCGCTTTTTATTTTATACTAGCAGACCCGGCAATGCTTCGGTATTGCTAGATTTGAGTATATATATATATATATATATATATATATATATAAAATGAACACAATTGAAAGTTTGATAAAACATTGAAAACTAAACGTTACGGAACTTCACAAAATTTAAACTTTCACAATATAAAATTCAAAATGTAAATAAATTCAATCGGCAAAACAGCACAGGTTAATTCAAACTACTCTCTAAACACAACAGTCGGTTCAAAATACCCCTAACTTTCTTTTTCTGGTCAGATCGAGAATTTCAATAGCTTTAAACCCTTTCCGGACAACGCGAACCACGTTGCAAAAACCGGCGCGTAAATCAGTCCAGTAGTTTTTTAGTTTATAGCGGACACACATACGAATATTGCCTTTTATATGTATAAAAGAAGAATGTCTGTATGTTTATTTATTTGTTTCGTAAATATCTGTACACCGGTGCCACCTAGCGGATATAGTTTTTTGCAAAAATCTTTATTTTCACGTAACTAATATATACTCTGAATACGAGCCAAATTGGACCGTACATGCAATTCTTCCAAACATCTCGACCGCAGCACCACCTAGCGGGTCCATTTTTTGCAGGCGTATATCTTTCCTTGTAAGTAACACGTATTTTTAATATGAGCTAAATCGGATCATAAATACAATTTTTCGAAATATATCGACCCCAGCGCCACCTAACGGTTCCAGACTAGTTCAGAAACCTTCGCGGGCGTGCGCACAACTCACCAAAGTTTCATCGTAATCGGACGAATGGTGTAGGAACGCATGTGAGACAAACAAACAAACTTTCGTTTTTATATATATAGAAGATAAAATAAAAAAGAAAAAATGGTTCGGTCGTACAATACAACATGCAGCCGTTCTATTCGATACTATTGTTATAAACGAGTTTTATTTTTAACATTATCAGTTAAGAATTTGTTTTGTTTATTTCAAAATCAGAATTTTTTTACTTATTGGCTGCACGTTGTATACTATATTCTGCATAAGAGACAACGTACTCTCACGTTGCAGAGAGGTTTATCTCGCGAGATTTTTCTTAGATATTTGTTATGTCTACGCGTCGGTATCGTATAAATGACGGCATACATAATCCTTAACGCAGATATGATTCATCCTTAACGCGTATGATGCAGAACAACCTTAGGGAGTAAGGGATAAAAAAAACGAAAGGATGAGACACTTGTAGAAGGAAAATGACAGGAGTAAGAACCAATCCGCAAAAGAATCGAGACTCTTCCTCGTCGCATTTCCTTGAAAGTGCAGTGTATCTTCGGTCGGGACGGGAACAGTTACACGAATCGATAATTTTTTATCGATCGAGTCGAATGTATGCCACGACAAATTTATTTCATCGGGTTCCAAAGAGCCATCCATCCGACGTGCGGTATTGAAACCGATCTACGTAGCGTTAGGTAGGGATAAGGGGTATTAGAATTTCTGGAAATTATCGACGGCTCTACAAGAAACAATTCAACCGTTCCCGTCGATAGATTCATGAAGTTTTAGAAGTTATTTATTTTCATACGTTATTTTTGAACTCGTCACGCGATCGAATTTTTACTATTTATTAACGAATTATTTTATTCTGACTGGTTAAATAAGACAAATTAAACGATAACATTTACACGATATTTATTTTATTAAAAGATCGTAAAGAATAATTTAAGGGGTAAAGGAAAAAAGCTAGTAATTAAATACAGTACCGAACAAAATAAGCGAAGTCGAGAGGGTTTGTTTACTGTTAGCTTGTATCAACCGGTGCCATTAGAATATCTTAATTCGGTATCAGAAACCGAGTGCATTGTAGTCGTATGGAATTACCCTTCCCGTTAAACCTTCACCCTTCGTGGAGTTTCTTTTAGTTGTTTTTCATAGACCGAGGGGTCTGCAAATTGTTACTACTGCGTTCGACCGAACGCCCTAAATTTGACTTTCATTAGAAGAGATCTTAATCCGATACGCTTAAATCGATTCCTGTTTAATACTTTATTCTTTTTATTTATCTAAAGTAAAGGAATTAAAAAATACAAATTTAAACGTTTTAATAATACGGCGTATGAAAAAAATGTGTTGTTTATCTTTATAAATAAATTATGAAAGCGTTTTAGGTTTGAAATTCCATTTGCTAAATATATATTTTTTAAATATTTCACCTTACTTTAAAGTAGGCTACATTTTATTCTAAACGTATTTCTTTAAGTTGTGGAAAAATTATAGAAATTAGCGATTAAAGAAAAAAGTATTTAATACTAATTCAATACTATTCGCGGGTTAAGAATTAGTTTATACGGTTCGATTATAATCTACTTCTCTCTATATTACAATAAACGAACAGAATTACCTTTAGGCTACTTACTATTTATTCAGTGCAGTCTTTTAAAAGTCAATACAACTGCTCTGTTAGTCAGCTATATAATGTCAGAAAAAAACTGCTAGAAGCGATAAGCTTTCAGGACAACTGTAGGGGGAGCGGATTAAAGTCGGTTAATGAACCATCATTGTGTTGTAAGATTATATAGTGTACGCATCCAAATACACGCGCTCGCAAACATGTACAACTGTTTCTGCTAAGATAATCAGTAACTCGTTCCTGGGTCCCTGTAACGACAAATTTTTACATTAAAACACCCTACAGAATGTCTAAAAATTCGGTTTGTAGAACTGTTATTTGAAATCCCTTCAGGGTTACAGCTTACCGATACACTGTTCACAAATAATGTAATTTATTCGAGTAATATTTGAATAAAAGATTACAACTAATAAATCTCATAAGACATCTACACTGTTGAACGGTAAAAGCTTATCGCACGGTAAATACCGTACTTGCTCGCGTACTTTTAAAAACAAAAATGAATTTATAAATTCACGTGACTCAGTGAATTTCTACGCAAGAAACCTGTTACCCCTGTTGTACTGCACATCGTGGTAAAACGTGAATAGTATATTATAATAATGCGGATAGTTTAAACAAACCGCTTAGACGAATCGTTTTGATTTCAAATCGATCACAAAATTACGAGTACTGTCCGATGTTAATATCGTACTTGCCCGATCGCTTTGCCATCCTGTGAGAAACTAGATAATTTTTATCGATTATTATGTTTTCTGAATTTGTAATCTAAACTAGTAAATCACAACGTAGTCGTGAATTTGTAGCCGAGTAAGAATCAAATATTCGGTTTAATACTTTCAGCGAATTAGAAAGACGAGTACTGTAAACTGTTTACGTTCATTTACTGCCGGCTAAAAAACAGAGAAGCTTAAGAAATTTGTTATCGACTGGAGAAAGAAAAACGAGAACCTTAAGATTAAAAATAGGAGACCGTTTCGCAACAGAATTCTGAAGTTTTCACAAATAGAAGAAGGGCTGTAGTCTTTCATTCAAGACATGCGCCAGGAGAAGTTTGCTATATCAACAGAAGTGGCACAATTAAAGGCATGAGCTAAAATACCGAACAAAATAAAGGAAAACGATGTGGCCGTTCTAGGACGACTACGTCGTTTTCCGATGTCTGTGTAAGTTATCGGCCTTTTAGAGAGACGCATAATTCACTTACGAAAAGAAAACATTTTTTAAAGGGGTAAATTGGAAATGCCGGTTTACTTCACAAACTTCCACATATTGAACCTTATTCCGAATACGGTAGCGAGCTGTATTTCTAATAGACTTGGAAATGAAGATCGTACCGTGCGGGAAAAATAAGACGATCTCGTCTCTTCGAAGAAGCGTATTAAAAACAGGTAAAACGTTCATCTTCAGATTTATTAACGTTCTACGGCTGCATTATAGGGTTAGAATTACGCGACTGGAACCTGTATCTTAATGAAACAGATTTTGATTACGATATAGCTGTTCGTTCAACCGAACTCTTTTCGACCGCTGAACGATCAGAAGCGAGTATTGTTTGATGTATCGGCTGTTTTTTACTTTGATTTTAGTCCGATTTAGTAGTTAACAAACATAAGTTAATTTTAAAGTATACAGATAGGTAAACTAATTTGCTATATTAGACTGTTTATTCTTTTGTTAATCGTGTCGGATAATGAGGAAGAAATGTTTTTAATACCGATCGATATTAAAGAAAAGGCAGAACTTACATGACCTATTGTCACAAAAATTTTTTTTTTTTTTTTAAAATAACAAAAAATTATTCCGTAAACAACGAATTCTACCGTTGATTTAAATATAAAGTTGCAATATTTTCTCAGCCGTAGAAAAAATACGGTATGCGACTCAATATAATGGCCGCTAATGTACTCTTGCAAAGTTTGTGACACTCGCCAAAGCTCGTATCGTAACTTACTTCACATTTGTGCATCGAGGGCTATCATTTAGACTCGTAGCGTAACGTACTATTAACGATCGTACGACGTCGTTACAGTACGCTTGGATTTTTTGTTCGTTTCAGATTTCCAAAAATCATTTCGTATTCAAGCACTTACTACATGAGTTTTTGTTCTGTGAATTTTAACGTTTATACAGATATATAACGGCTGAGGAAGGTTTCCTCGGGCAAATGATCTGTATTCTGTTGCTTTTTTAATCGGAAAGGAAAATTCCCAAATCTTAAAAAGTACAAACTTTACAGAACGGATGTACTTCCTTCTACTTCAAATCGACTTGATTTATAGTCGGAAGTTTGAAGTTAGGTGAGCTAATTTAAAATGTTACGCAATTTTTTAAATTAAATTACTTCAAAAAAAGATATCGACGGGAAATGCTATTCTCGAGTGCTTTACAAAACCGGTAAAAATCGGGAATGTAGTTTGCGGCTTTCTAAATAATGTAGATCGAATAGAGAAAACATATAATAATGTGATACGCAGAAATAATTGTATTTAGATTATTAACGGCCTTAGAAAATATTCAATTAAAGTGTCTTCTTACGCGTTATAAATTCATCGTCTAATAAATTTATGAAGTTGTGGAATGAGCTGCTAGAGGACAGGACGCTGCAATAATAATATAATACAGCCTTTTGATTATAACGGGGTGGTTATTTGTATCGTGTGCGTGATGGATTCCGCAAATAATCGTAGGAATATTTGTTCGATAGTTCACCGGATTAACTGTAGACGTGGCAGATTATCCGCGCACGAAATCAAGGTAGTAGCCAGAAGAACGAGCGCGTATGCGCACACACGTACAACTTGTCGATTATAATTAGGTGAGCGTGCACCTGTATTCATCTCTTAGGCCCTTCGTCCACCGGTGCAACGCGATTGCAACCCGATTTGTTTGCAACAGTCGTACGAAAGTTGCGGCACGTTCTTCGTCCACTGAACGTTAACTCTCCTGCGACTTATGATAAACAAAAAAGTTCTTTATATTCGTCAGTCTGCTTCAGAATGACAAGCCATGCGGTTCGTAAGAAGGCTTCAAAGTATACGAAAATTTTTGGATTCAACCTTTCATTCGCAAAAATCAAACACGTTCGGCTTTTGTAGAATATTCAGGGAAATTTTCAAGGCGCTGGTCGTAAAACTTCGTCCAATAACACACTCTCACGAGTACCAATATGTGTACTTAATGCAGTTTTTTATCCTGTTTTCAAATATGAGTTCGGAATTTCTCCATCACCCACAGTTTTTTTATTTTAATTTTTTTAAATATCTTAAAACTTTTTTCGTGCATTTGTCCACTGTCAAGTAAAAGCTCCTAGATCATTGTAAATATGATGGAACCAAATGAGATAACTTGAAGGGTAGCGTTGGTGTTGTGCAGGTTCAGATATGTGTAGAGATGTACAAACGTAGCACACATTCATTAGAACAATACGAGCTGTGAGATAGTAGTGAACCAGTAAACAGTCATTGTGAGTGCTTTTTGTGTCTGAATTATTGTGTATTACGTATTTACAACTTTATTTCTTTTAATTAGTCGTTAGTTACAAAACGCCTAGTTTGTTTAAATCATCCTAATAATTTTTGTTATGTATGTGGTGAAGTAACGCTCACGTCCCAAAGGCGAAACCTTAGTCATTAGTAAAAAAATGTTATGAACGGTATTTTGGGTGTATAATTGAGGAAAAAACAAGGGCATGGGCCCCATATATCTGTGTTCATCGTGTTCTAGGCTTCTCACTGTAAGGATAAAAAGCGCACGCCACATGCCACTTGCTATTCCTATGATTTGGAGGGAAGCCAAACATCACTCTTCTGACTGTTATTTCTGTTTAACAAACATTGAAAGGATTACGTCAAAATCAAAAAAATACAGTGGTGGACCCTAACTTGCAATCTGCAATGAGACCAGGTCCACACTGCGAAGAATTGCCCATACCAAAGCCTCCAGAACATGTGACAGATGAAGAGAGCTCAGAGTCTGATGGTAGTAAAGAAGAAAAGGAAACAGATTCTGGTGTTACAGCTTTTGAAAAAAAAACCGGTTCATTTGAGCCTCATTTACTGATTCAAGAAAATCTTAACCATCTCATACGAGATTTAGTTATCCAAAAAACAGTCTGAAATGCTTTGTTCTCGGCTAAAAGGATTGAATTTTCTTCAAAAGAATACAAAGATATGTACTTATCGTAATCGTCATTTTGTATTTAAAGACTATTTTTCTGAAGAAAATGGCTTAGTGTTTTGTAATGACGTTTTTTCTCTTATGGAGACACTTTGTAATGAACATAACCCAACAGAATGGCGCTTGTTCATCGATTCCTATAAAGTTAGTTTAAAAGCTGTGCTTCTGCATAACGGCAATAAATTCCCATCATTACATGTCGCTCACTCTGGTAGTATAAAAGAAACATATGAAAACTTTAAATTTATATTGGAAACCTTCAATATGCAGTGTATGAATAGAATATTTGTGGCGATTTGAAGGTAATTGCACTTATTCGTGGTCTGCAACACGGTTACACAAAGTGCTGTGGGTTTTTGTGTGAATGAGATAGTAGGGACAGAAAAAACCATTTCATTAGAAAAGAATGGCCTAAACGCGAATCACTCATTCCTGAACAGATAAATGTGAAACATGACCGACAGTGAAATTTTAAAAATGTGTATCTCCTCCGTTACATATCAAACTAGGATTGATGACGAATTTCATCAAGGCATGGACAATACTCCTGGTTTCATGTAATTAAAACAGAAGTTTCCTAAAATTAATGATGCAAAAATTAAAGAAGGAATATATTTGGGTCCACAAATATGATCACTAATGCAAGATGAAAAGTTTGAAGAACCGTTGAAACCACTGGAGAAACGGCCTGGCAAGCATTCAAAAATGTTATTCAGATTTTTTTGGGAAATAGAAAGCCGAAAAATTACCGTGATATTGTCAACGATCTTATGACATCTTATAAAAATTTGGGTTGTAATACGTCCTTAAAAGTACACTTCCTGCGCTCGCACCTAGATTTCTTTCCAAAAAATCTTGGCGCAGTGAGCGATGAGTACGGGGAACACTTTCATCAGGAGATTTCAGCTATGGAAAAGAAGTATCAAGGCAAATGAAATCCGAATATGCTGGTCGATTATTGTTGGACCATCAAGAGGAATGTTACACAAGTGAAATAGAGCAAAAAATCGTCATCTCTTACTTTCTAGGTGAGTCAAATACATGAATATTATGTAGTTAAGAATGCAGAAAGTATTAAAACGTTTGAAATTAAAACCTCCTGTCTCTCGAAAACTTGAGTAATAGGGAAAACTGATATCATATTTAAATTGAGAAAAAATACTATCAGAATCGCATATTTTTCTTCCCGAGACAAAAAAAATGTTCTTTTTTGTTCCCCAGTGAAATGAGAAAGGACACACAGGAGGAGATGTATCTCCGTAGAGAAAAGACTACTAATTATTCTAAGGTAAGATGTATTTCTAATTATTATATTATACAAAAACATTGCAATATGAGATTAAATATAAGATTGTAAAGTTCGACGCATATCAAAAACATCATATAATAAACTACAAAAATACGTAGAATAGTGAACTAAGCGTTAAGGTTGTGAAGGCGTTTCCACCATTCAGAGGAGTTGGTATTGCTGGTATTCAGGTGAGTGATATTGCTGAGAATTTTGAAGCAGTTTAGTTCCAGGAAACGATGGTTACGATTGCTACGGTGGAGTATCACTATGATCTAAAGAAGTATCACTCCGTTGTAATGAAGTTGGATATTCTGATAAAATACCATCAATCAACGGTTAGCACCTGCATTCTGTACTTTCAAAATCGCTGATCAGTCGTGCTTTTCGCATCTGATAGTAGACTGAATAAAAACATTTTTCTTCGGCTACCTTCAGTGACGGTGACAGCCCTTTACTGGTTGCGAAAGTCGATGAAAGTTTTGTCGATGTCTGAAATATTTGGTCGACTTTCTCCCGGTTTCAGGAGCGTTCTTTGTCTTCGGTTTCACAAATTCAAGTGTATCCTGGGGGTCAATGACGGGTGACGCTGACTGCGAACGTGTCGAAGCGGGCTGAGATGTGCTTGATGAAATTGTAGTGTTTGAGGGAGCAAGTTCGGCCGATGACTCGATTATATCGAGTTCTTCATGTTCATCTATGTCTTACCTTAGGGTGACAGCTTCATTTTCCTCTTGAGGTATAGGTGGCAAGTTTCCCGTAACATCTGACAGCGATGGCTTCAAAAAAGAAATTAAAAATTGTAGTACCCCGTTCAAGTAAAATGGTTTTTTTTCGTTAACCTCCATTGCGACCCGATTTAAAATTTCTTGAAAAAAACTGTGCGGATGTTTCTCCACTCGACCCTGCAGATAGCAAGTGAAAATATGCAAAGATATAAAGATACAAACTATATAAACGTTTGTAACGTAATAAAATTAAATTATGAAATCGCTTAACAAACAAAAAATAAAGAAGAAAACAAATGTTATGAATATAACATTTGGCGCAATCAAGATAATAATATGGGATGGATTTCGCTTTTAAACTCCCACCGTCATCATTTGCTCATCGTAAAAGTAGTGTAATGTAGGGGGAAAAGAAGATAATTATATCTTACTACAGTTTTGTTTGTTTTCTTGTTTCACGTACTCGGGAAACATATGCAGTTTCTCCTAGCGATCGTATTACTTTGCGGGTGGAAATTGTACTATCGAAAAAATAGCGATTGATTGCCGTCAAGCTATTTGGACAGTGCTGCACAACCAGTATATGACAGAACCGGATAAGGCTTATCGAATACAAATATCTCAACGTTTTGTAGCTCTTTGGAACGTACTCGACTGCGTTGGTGCCACGGATGGCAAACGTATCCGCCTTAAAAAACTTTCTAGAAGCAGTTCCACGAATTTCAATCGTAAATCATTTCATTCGATTGTGCTGATGCCTACAGCTGATGCCGATGGGAATCTCATTACGATCGAAACAGGATACCCAGGGAGAAACAGCGACATCGGAATTTTCAAAGCTTCAAAGCTTCAAGAATGAACCGTTCTCTTCAACGAGGAACTCTTGATTTACCTGATCCGCGAGCGTTACCTCATAATAATACAGGATCACGGTTCGTATTCTATTTTGTTGCCGATGAAGTACTTCCCCTCAAGAAAAGTTTCATGCGACCGTATCCTAAAAGAAGAATCGGTTACGGAACCGCTTATCCCAATATTTTATGACACCGAATTTAGCATTACCTTGGCAATGACAGTACTGTGTGTGAAATGTGTAAGTAGTACGGTACCGTATTACTTTATCGTAATAATTTTTTCGATAATTTTCAATCTATTTCATTTAAACGTTGTAAAATGTAACTCATAAACACGACGAAAACAGGTACCTACATTGCGCTGAGCATGTTTGCAAACATTCGCGAACATTGCGTTAATTAATAATATATTACTATAATATTATTACATACGTTACAATTATATATATTTATAATATTATTACTAGTACGTACTTACCACTCGTATGACTTCTTCGGCTACAATTACCCACGTCTTTTCCAGAAGGATTTTATTTGAATAATCTGACAAATTACAGTTATTAAAAATATCCGCAGATTCCACTAGTTTACTACAATACCCGGTCGCGATCTGACATAATAATAATCTGATTAAAATACATATAAACCAGGTACAGAGCTTGAGAATCGTCACACGCGAATCGCAAGAGAGTAGGCACGCAACTGACAAGCCAGTCTTTCTGGAGACGGTCGTTTGCGAGTTGATCACAGGTTGCGTTGCAGTCGCACCAGTGGACGCGGTTCAGCACAATTACACGTGTCCGACTTTGAAGCGACTCCCGTCAGACGCTTAAGTGACTTTTCTTTTGAGGATCGCAGTCGCGTTGCACCGGTAGACGAAGGGCCTTACTCGTTAATTAATTTCACCTGCACCGGTAGCCGTCGATTATTTATATCGGTTCTTCCGAATATTATAACAGAGCTAATTGTATGTAAGTACCTTTATTACCGTCGATACGGAACGAATAATACGGCTGAATAATTTTAAATACTAAATTTAAAATAATTAAATGAAATGTCGGAATGTCAAAAAAAAAACTAAATTTCAATAAGAGTAGTCCATTCGAGCCGAGCATGGAAATATTTGAGAGGAATAAAATTCTTTCTCCCTTTAAGGAATTTCACACGCTTACATTCCAAAGGGAAATTGATGTTTCGATCTTTTTTCTTATTCAAAGGAATTCGTCAAATCGGACCGACTGCAGCGATACGAAGTGAAAGAAGATTTGTTATGCGTTTTTGTGAAAGGGGAAAAAAGGGAGAAAAAATCAAGAAAATGAACTCTCTTTCTCTCACTTTCTACACCACACGTTCATATACAAGTACACACACACACTCACACTCTCTCTCTCACACACACACACACACACACACACAATGTTAGGATACGGCCAACGATGTGCGAAGTGCAGCGCTCGATCTTCTTTTTCTCTTACTTTATAACCCTCTTTACCCTAACTAACACTGATCGATTGTGAAGTCTGCTGTGCTGTGAAATAGCCTGTCTTAGGCATACCATGAACTCCTCCCTACCGAAAACCTAGCCCAATCATATCGTATCTAAACGTAGCTATACTAAAGAAACGTAAAAAAAATATGTAAAAAAAAAGTTTAAAACACCACTCTTAAATTAAACGCACTAAAAAGTAAAGAATAATTTTAGAACGGTAACATTTTTGACGGTTTTATTTTGCAATTTTAAGATCATTTTGATGTTAGTTTGTAATCTACGCTGAAAAATGCGCACTTCTCACTTATGATCGAAGAGGGAGTAATAACTTTTATTTACTAGCTCAAAAGTATCATCAGACATATTGAATGCGACGGTTACATGAAATTTGAATTTTTGCCTCGGCCGTAGAAAAAATGCTTTCGTTCAATTTAATCGATTGAAACTACAAAATCACAAACACGGATGATTTTTTCAGTAAGAAAATATGGATGTAAACGAGGTTGCATAAGTGCAAGGGGCATTTTTTCATTAATTAACGCATCTTAGCGACTTTAAAATGTTGCTAAAATGTGTTGTCATTAGGAGCAAAACTGTACGTAAACTTTCAGAGGGAACGGATAAGCGGAAGCGCTTCAAAATTCGACTGAAAGATTCCGCACCGTGAATCTCACATACGTAGTCCAAGAGCGAGTTTTAATATAAGAGCGGTTAAAAGCCAGAAAAAGAAAAATAAATAAAGCACTACAATCAAAAATTTATTTCTTGTTATTCAACCTCGCTTATTTAATGTCTGTATCGCTAGAGAAATAAATAACGTAAAATTTCTACGTGTATATATATGTACGAACGGTCAATAAAGTACCCTAATTACCCTTTAATCTGTACGCGTACGTATATAGTGTATTGTATTTAATTTATTTTTTGCCATAAAAATTATTTATTTGTATATATCGAGGCGCGTTTTTTAAAAGAACTGTACGTTTTGAAATACAAACAAAATTGAAAAATATTAACTTTATTACTTATACATAAAAACGACATTTGTCTGCTGCCTTCGACTTATCACGTTTAACTAACATCTTCATTCTCTCTTCAACAAATTCCGCCGTTACCGATTTAAACTATACTGTAACGCCGTTTTTCAAATCTTTGTCATCGTCATAACTTTGCTATGCAAGCTACCGTTTACAATAAAGAAAGAGAAAAAAATCGCCGGCAGCTAAGTCAAGGCCACTGAAGATTTTCCAACAAAATCTTTCCGATCGTCTCGCCGCCTGATTGTTAGTGTGCGGTCGAGCATTTTTATGCAAACATAAAGTCACTCGAGATAGCACCAAACATCTTTCGTTTTTTTTATAGCTTCTAAGATTTTTTAACGTTTCCAACACGTATTGGCCTTTACAGAAATTTCGCGATCGCTATATCCGACGAGCAAGATACGCTTTAAGTAAAATAAAAAAACCAGTAGCCGCAAGCTTCTTTACGTAACGTTCTCGTTTGAACTTCTTCGATGTAGGAGATGATGAATACCACCATCTAATCGACTCCTGCTTTGTCTGTCCGTTAAAAAAAAATCAAGGTTTTATGTCCGGTAACTCTGCGATCAAACAATTCAGCTCCTTCGTTTTCGTAACGCCGCGAAAACTACTCGGCAGGATCACTAGGTGTGATCTTGCCGAATTGTAGCACTCATTAAAAACGGATGAACATAAAAAATACCGCTGTTGCTAAGGTTGTCTACGGATTAAAATTACTGAGCTACGCAAGTGCCATCTGTTTATATTGCGTATATCGGCGGCAAATTCAAAACAAACCCCGCGTGCGCGCGAGTGTGTACATATACAAAGTGTTTCATTTTAATCGCCCCTGGCGATTTTCTCGGAAATTCGCACAATACAAAAAAATGCACTAAACAGAAGTTACTCAGATTGGAGGGGGACACCTTATGGTGTCTCGTCTTTGAACTTGATCTTATTTCACGGTTAACACAATTTTTTTTTTAAATGGAATGTCCTATTTTTGACCGGCCGATGAAAAGAACAGAAAATTTTACATCGTAAAATTTTGTAGTCACACAAATGACATTAGACCTTTGTTTGTAAGGACGTACGATAGTGTAAAGTCTTTTTCTTTCCCACACTTTATGAGATAAATGGCCTGGAATATAAATATTCCAGGAATATTGTATGACCTTCAAAAACGATGACTACCTACTGTAATGGGTACCATGATTCGACTTCCGGAAAATTTCGACATATCTTCGCGTCTCACATCCCCCGGACCCCAAAACCATCGTCAGTTCAAAAGTTTATATATACATTTCAGTTTCTTGTGAATACTGCCGAAATTTTGCGCCAACCACTTTCAAATTGATATATAAAATATAACGACCCAAAATCTCGATAGAGTTCGTTAATAGGCAAAATCGTACCATAAGAGTGGAAACGGAGGGGCTTTTTCGAAAAAATAAAATAACGCTATAACATTTGTATTAAGTAAAATATCAAACTCGTTTAAAGTTTCTATTATTCTTTGGATAAGGGCCTAAAACTTATCAAAGTAAAGTCTTTTGATATCACTAATATTGGCTCAGAGTGGTAAAAATGATATTTTGAAGACAAAAAAAAAATCATATCTCCCTTAATAGGCACAGCATCGAATAGATTTAAAGTGATCGTTAGTCCTCTAAACATTACCTAAAATTTTTGTCTGAACAATTTTTTTTATTACCAACCCTTACCGCAAGGGATGACCAAAATATTGCTTGAATTGTAAGAAGGTGAGGCTTGTCGTACGTTAAACATGTGAAACTTTTTTCACATGCAAAAGTTGTCGTATTGAGTAAATTTTTCTTAAATTTTAGGTGGAAATCTTTTTTATCCCCTACTTAGCACCGGTGAAATCTACCTCCGCTTCCGGCGTGCCGAAAGTGATTTTTCCAAAACCAGGTGGTTCGGCTCGGCCCCTCCTCTGCTACGCTTACCGATCTCCTAAAATTCTGGTAATCTTTAATGTTTATATTCTGTACCGATGCATTTTTTTAAGTTATTTAATCGTTCGCACTTTTTTCAAAACATGTTAAATCAAGTACCTCAAAAGTCAAGAAATTCGAAAAACATGAAAGAAAAAACATCACTTCTCGACCGATACTGATATTTTCTTTCTGTTACACGAGTACAGTCTACTATAACAGGCAACTAAAACCCGATGTTTGTACATTTCACAGAAAGAAATTTCACAAACGTGAAAGCTTAGAAAAGATTATGATTTTCTTTTACACAGATTGATTTTTTTTTATTCTATTAAAAAGAAGTTTTATACAGGTTGTAATTTGTGATATCGTAGCTCTAGTAAATTTAGATCGACATACGATTAGTCTAAATTTATATAGTCGAATCAATTTAAGTTTGATTTTTTTTATACGTAATAAAAAACTGACGTCTATAAAAAGGAAAAGATAAGTTACGACAAGCTTTTTTTATCCTATAAGTTACGGTACCGTACCGTAAGGATCAGTAGTACAATCCGCAACCAATTCTGTCAGTAATCCGTGGATAATACGTAATGCGACGTAGAATGAGAACACGATAGAAGTATGATGCACGACGCGGGAAAGAAAATCTTTTTAAATTTTGAAAAATGATATCGATATGACGTTGCCTGCGGCAAGACAAATCGTTCATCCACGGAGAAGCACAAGGGTGGATACCCTATATATAGTCTAATGATGTCATTTGACAGAAGACCGTAAAGGCAGATCGGGGTGGTAAATGCAGCGATACAATCTTTTTTCTTTTTCAAATTTAACATCATAATATCAAAATCGGCAATATATGTATTTTTTTTAAATTAAATAATTTAAAAAAAATTACAATCATTCTAAACAAATAAATTAAAGTGCTTTAGTTAATTGATCTCGATTAAAAGAGTAATTCGCTGCATTATCACGATTACGTAAGCAAAATACATCTTCGAGCCTTCATCTCTCTAGGCTGATATTGTTAATAGAAAATAGAAACTCGTGTTTTAAGCTTCGAATAATTTCTTTGATTTACGGTAAGCAGATTTTTCAGCGATAAATAACAAGGAATTAATCTTTTATAGTTATTAATTTTGTTTTTAGTTGCCTTTTTTTTACCGCTTTTTTTATTAACATAACTTCATCCCTCTCGTAATAACAGTTATTTGTATTTACTGTATCCATTTTCTTACTCGGCTAATGAAAATAAATGTACCGTTCTTGTGGTTTTAAATGAAAAAAAAAATTTCTTACTGGAAAATGACTACTGGTAAACTGGGTTCAAAAATTTCTTAAATTTACCTTTTACGATGAGAAACGATTTATTATTGAAAAAAGCCACAGGAATAGTAAGCTTATTTTTATTAGCCGAGAATGTAGATAATAATAAAAAATAATCATTATTACAAGAGGGATAAAGCGATGATATTAAGAAAAAAAATGTGTAAACATTGTTTTTAAAAAAGGTATCGCGACGATCACTTAACTACGTAGAATATGTTGACTATAATGCGTATCACCATGTACATTGAAATCGCGGGATAAAATTTTTTTTGAAAATTCATCCTCCCCGTTTAGATACAAAATATTTAACCAAACGTTTAGCTTCAGTACATTTTTGTTTAGTTATTAAAATTTTTTACCGACTTTATATTAAAGCAAGATACCAATTTTTTATAATCATTACGAAGGATAATCGTTAATGCATTTGCTAAACGGTTTAAAAGATTACGTTTGCAAAAAAAAAAGGTAAAAAATTTTAAATTAAAATTCTTTATTAAAAGCTTTAAAGTTATCGAAGAAGTCTTGTTAGGCAAAATTTTTAATATTATAATAATACTTTAAAATACGAGTCTATTTAAAAATTTGTTTATCAATTTCTATTGTAGTCACCCCCTGTTCTTTAGTTTTAGCATATATAGAACAGAATCTCCTTATCTAAATATATTCATTAAAATACTCGTATTCCTTGACAGAACGTTTAAGTACTATATTCTAAAAAATCTGATGTGGACACCACATCTTCCTTGTACGCCATTAAATTATATATACATATTTTTTGAAAACCAAAAGTTAAAAGCTTTTATTTCATTAATAACTTCTGATATTTTTTTCACACACACACACACACATATATATATATATATATATATATATATATAGTTATTATTCAATTATTATTTATCGCAAAGATTTTTTTTAAAAATCGGAAGTTATATTAATAACTCAATATATTTAAATTACAAAAAAAAGTTAAATAAAAAAGGAGGTGAAGTGTGATGTGCGTTCCCCTCAGATCCAAATATTTCATTAATTAGAAATTTATTTGGCTATAACTCTGGAACCGATGAAAATAAGTACCATTTATGATTTATTATTGAAAAGCTGTCAATGACGACTTATTACTGCAGTTAAGAAACTGCAGTAAAGTGCAAATAATCCAAACCGTTTTGGATTTTGGGCTTTTCTGGACACTTTTGGTTCAGTCGATTACAATCAAACGGAGAGGTGCACAACTCGATGTTTCAACAGTCCTAAATCCAAAATTTCAACATCCTACAGCTAATCTTTTTTGAATTAAATATACGTACGTACAGATGTCACGCCGAAATTAGCCAAAATGGTTGCAGGGGTGATCAAAATGATGGATATTTCCGTTGAAATCTGAAAACCGCAATTTTTCGCGATCACAATACTTCCTTTACTTCGTACAAGGAAGTAAAAATTATACTTTTAACAATAAAATTTAAGGTATTTGTTAAAAATTACTTTAAAAATACTTACGTACGTGATCGATAGCAGGAGTTAATTTAAACCAAACACTCACCTGAAAAATAAAAGAAAATATTAAACAAGAGTTAAATTTGATAAAAGAGGACAAGTAAAACAAAATTTTGTATTTTTCTAAACGGCTATCTTTTTAGCGACTATAAAATTTCTGTTTGTATAACAACGGTTTAACGAATAAAACACCAGAAGAGAAGATAAAGATTTTTGTTAAAAAATACTGCCAAATTTATATTTTTGAAGGAAAGATACCGTATGTAAGAAATAAGTAAGAAAAATTAATCCAATACAACAACAATAAAATTTGACGATGTTCTGCGCGTAGTTGTAAGTAATGTAAAAATAACGCCCGGTCTTAAAACGATAGGTCGTAGAACGACTTAAATAACAAAAAGGGAAATGAAGAGCGGACAAAATAAGCTGTAATACTCCGGTTGCGATTTCGACTTATTTTTGGGAAAAGAGAGAAACCGTACTGAATAGAAGGGCCGATAAAGAGGGAATATGTGTAGGAGAGTATTATGACGGGCGAAGAACGGGTATAGCTAAGGGGATGAAGGGAGTGCGCCTAATCAAGCGATTCTTGCGCTTGATTAGGTTGTATTTACTGAGCGAGAACAAACTATAGAGGGGTGAAACTGCAGTCCGATTCCCTGCCCCAACCACCCACCGCAATCAGTACACACTAGTTTTCTATCTCTTTCTATTAAATTCTTCCTCCCCCCTCCTTTTCTATATCTATCTTTCTTTCCCCTGATTATTTCCCCTCCGTATAATCGCGTCTCGCCTTTTAATTATTTCATTATAAATGTACAACCTAATATTTGTATACTAACAAAACAATTTAATTTGAAATTTATAACACAATCGTAATATAATCGACAATAATTTGCATAAATAGAATTTTTCAGAGCCCGTCAAAATATTTTGCAGCCTATAACGATATCAATTCTGCCGCCGTAAAAGGTATAATTCCGCAGGATAAAAAAAAATCGCTAACGTATCGCGGTGCTTCATTCTAATAATAATCAGAACGATCCAAAATAAAAAATACAGTTTGCTTTATAGGCACGACCTTACAATATTTTAGAGACAATTTTTTACAAATTGGTAATACGAGTTTTATATAATTTAAGAATTTCTATTACAAAAAATATTAAATTTTGGTATCAAATTAAATTTTGATACGTTAAATTTTATAACTTGCAAAATTCCACATTCCAGACACCCTTAGATTATTCTCGGCGACAGTCTCTTTGTTATTTGTGCGAACGTTAATTTTTTTAGATAGGTTTCTTCTTAAAATTTTCTTCTTTTTAAAATCCGACGCCGAATTAAGGATTAGGTGTCGAATAAAAGACATCCATCATTCGGTTTAAACGTGCTTCACATTAACAGCTGTCATTTTAGAAATATTTATCTAATATTAGACAGGTTGGAGGAGCGTTGTGACGCGGAATTTATTTATCTTTCTGTAACCGGTTATCCAGCTACGGCCCGATCTGGATACGCGTGTGTACGGGCAAATGCAATAACTGCTACCCGCTTGCCAGACCTGACCCTAACCGCAGATATAACGCAATGTAAGTGTAAACGTACCTTTAAACGTGTAGCCTGAAACAAACTCATGCCGACCGCCAAAGAACCTTAACTCTCGACTTCAAAAATCAGCCGATTTTGCGGCGACGAGTTTAACCGCTAGACTAACCGGGCGGATTTGATGTCGAATTATAATTATAAATATCCATTTGTCTGAAAAAAAACTCAAAACTGGCAAAAAAAAAGTTTGTATACGACAGGATGAGTGTCACAGACGCAGACGGAGACGATAAGTACTACATTTATAAACAGCAACTACACTTTTGTATATTATATTCGATTTAGAATAGAAACGGAATGGAATGCAAAGTTGGCAGGAGTCTATTACTCCCTACTTTATCGCAGAACCTGGACAGAGTCCCTTGCTGCTGGATCATTCTAATCGGGCTTGTTTTTTAAAAGGTTATTTTTTAATCTCGGATCTAATTTTTCAATTTTTGTCTATTATTATTTTAGTGAATTTAAGACGGATTTAATTGCATTCCAATCCGTTGTTAAACCAGCGTTATCGAACCCATTTCATGGGCCGACCGCGGATGGCTAGGCTTATAAAGCCTGTCCTCCCGACGTAATTCCCCTTCAGACCGTCCACTGAAGTCCTTTCGGTGCTAACTCTTTAATAGGCTAGCAGGAATACGCCACAACGGGGCACTAGCTATAAGGAGGGAGCAATGCGTCCCCTTTTCCGGAGGAGTCGCAATTGCTGGGTTATTTTGTGGAATAGAAACAGAAGCGACATTTTTATATAGATTTTGTATTTTCGGTCGTACGTACACACCGGTATGATTTGTTGAAGTATATCTCGACTATAATAAAATAGATAAAACACAAATATTAAAATATAAATGCTTGTTTGCCCGTACTTTTGTTATTACACAAATAGTCTTAACGAATACCATCGACTGTGGGTGCAGAAGAATAATTTTAAAAATCAATAAAATAAAATCTAAGAACAAAGAAGGGAAAATGATGTCCCTAATGCGGTACTCCAGAGGACGTTTCTAAACGAAATCAGATTTGTTCTAGTATGAAAATAAGAGGAGAAGAAGAGATTCGACCATCTGTGAGTCACCCTAACGATAAATAAAAACTATGTTTATTTAACCGATCAAAACCGCACGCAAGTTTGCGATTGAACTTCTCTACTACCCTCTCGCTACACCGCAACTGAACATCACGTTCACACAAATGCACACACACGCACGCATATTTATACGGTACGTAAGCGATTCAAATATGTACAAGCATCTAACCGTCGATCGGAACTTCTCGCCTTACTTTATCGTGTAACACGAGAAGAATAACACACGTACTTCATTTTAAACGTAATATAAATCTGTCTATATCCCGTTACTGAATTCGACACGTAAAAAATAAATCTTACCGTTATTTAATACTGAGAAATTAAACACCGCAAATGTTGTTTTTAGCCGGTAACAATTAAACAAAAAATCTGATGTGGACACCACATATCTTCCTTGTACACCTATTAAATTATATATACATTTTTTTTTTTAAATTGAAAAGTACATAAAATTTTATTTCATTAATAAATTTGATATATTTACATTTTTGTCTTTCGTCGATATTAATTATTATTTGTCGTAATTTTTGTTTTTACAATCAAGAGGTTAATAATTATTAAAAAATCAATATATTTAAATTTAAAAAAAAAAGTTAAAAAGAAAGGAGATGAAGTCTCATTCGAACTGATGCGCCTTTCCCTTGTGAGATCCAAATATTTCATTAATTAAAGTTTTATTTTGCTATAACTCTGGAACCGATGATAATAATTATCGTTGAAAAATTCTTAATGAGAGCTTATTACTGAAGTTAAGAAAAAGTCCAAAATCTAAATTTTTGGGGATTTTGGGCTTTTTGGACACTTGTGGTTCAGTCGATCGCAACCAACGGGGAAGGTGCAACTAGTCAAAATGGATTCAGGAATGATCAAAATGGATATTTCCGCTGAAATCTGAAAACCGCAATTTTTCGCGATCACAATACCTTCCTTACTTCGTACAAAGAAGTAATAATAAATAAATCGCAATTAAGTTTCACTAACGAATTTCCATGCGTACTGAGCTTTTAAAAATATTATCAAAAACGTAAAAAGATAATGTTTCTTTTCTTATTACTGTATTTATTAATGAGCCGGCACAAAATGTTGAGCGATCAATTCATTCACTGTAACCCTCTTCAGAGACGACTCGCTGAATCTACAATACAATAAAATTATGTAAAAGGAATCGACAACAGTACGATAACGGTTCATAAACTCTTCATGGATGAATTGCATCACTCTAACCTTAAATACTCTGTTGAATTGCGTTTCTGAAGTATACGTAGTGTTGCTGATCGCAGAAATCGAATTCCCATTAACGGTAACTAATAATATTTCTGTTGCCCGTAAAGCGAAATTTCTCAGCGTTTTGTTAGACGAAAAATTATCGTCAGTTGAACAACGTAACGAAATCAAACGTTAAGTTTTTGCTGGAAAGCGCCGTAACAAAAAGCCCGATTTATTTATAAAATAATTACTGCGTTTACGTATATTCACGTGTAAAATGCAAGTCAAATTTAATAAAATATAATTTTATAAAATTACGCTAATCGCAGAATAATTGAGAAGGATTTATCGAGAAAGCGTGGATATAAATTGCATATTGTCCTCCGTATAGCATTAAGAATATTTTAAAAACTCACAACTCTAACGTTACCGTGTTTTACGTTTAGGAAAGTCCAGTCCCCTCGGAAACGCTAAAAATAAAAAAATAAACCCTTCGAATGAGTGGGTATTTACGTACTTAGAGCACACATTTTGTAAATTAAAAAAAAAAAAATTGAAAGTAGAATAAAGGATCGCTTGCGTCATTTTAAATATAGAAGAAAAATCGGCTGTAGCCAATTTCTAAGATTGTCTAAAAACTAACCACAAAATTAATCTAAAACAGTTTAAAAAGTTAGGTTCTTGAAATTTTTATTCGAGAGGATAATTGAGGCACGCCCATTTGTTTTAGAAAAGTCTTTAACTGTTATATATTCACTCGATTCAACTCTTTGTCATTCGCTATTGCGGTTTATTATTAACCGATAATTAATGAATTGAAATTATTTAAGATGCCGTGTTTTATTTTACGATTCTTTCGAAAAGTTTTTTATAAACGCACCGGAATTTAATAAAGTAAAATTTATAATTTTATCTTTTGAGTTCAAGAACTAAAAGAGCCTTTGAGGCGAATCGCTAGTTGAAAACCCACGGCCTAAAACGCCCACAAGTTAATTGTATTTTTTCTTTTCTAAAATCCCAGCCTAAAATACTTGTTTTATAAGGTAAGTTCTGTTTTATTTTCCAATTAATTATTTCTTTGCTTTTTATTTGTATTATTTTTTTTTTTTATTTATTAATAACAGTTCTAAAAATTTTGATCGTTCAACAATCGATTGCAGAACTTAGTTTTAAAATAAATTTTTTTGTTAAAGGTTCTCTGAGCGCAACTATGTTCAAAATTAAACAGATTAAAGATATAGTTAACGTTGGTTGTTTTTTATAGATAACGTCGACTTAACAATAACTCCTCGGTCGTTAATAAAACACTGCTGGAACCGAGACATATACTAAAATTACTATTCAAATAATAAAACTATGCTTCCTTTCTTAACGGAGATCCTGTACCGGTCGTGTCAAAGTCTAAGCTGTTTGTGACGTCACACAGATGATTTTATTTTCATATATTTAACTTACTAGTTAATTTGCTTGTTAGTTAAGAACCAATACGAAATAATGATAATAATAATAATAATAATAAATAATAATAATTAAATAAAAATAAAGCAAAAAAAAACTACAGAAAATGAACTGAATATTTTATCCCTCGGTATTTGATAATCTGTGTGTATCAATTTCACCCTTGTTTTATAAATTCAACCAACCCCTAATTAACACAAGCTATCGGCAACCCCTTTATTAACTTAGCAAACATTCTTATTGGATTATAAAATTGAAGTTAGAAGAAAGGGATCTCTTTTACAAATGAAAAGTTTCACTCGTTTTATAATATAATTATTCGAGATTTAATTTGTTTTACTTTAGTTTATTTATTCACTCCATTCGTTTTATTCTGTATTCGTTGTGTTTTAATTTTCTCTTTCGAATATACAAATATACTTTATGCAACTTTAAGTCGGTGAAATCGATATTTATTAAAGAGATGCATCGAAAGAGCATTATTTTTTTCTTTTCTTTTTCTTTAACCTCCGGGATCACCGTTAGGTATTACTTCAGAGGATGAGATGAATGACAATTTTTGTAACGTGTGAAAATGCCATGCCTTACCGGGATTCGATCCCGGGACCTCCCTCCGGATAAAAGACGCTACTACTCGCGCCACGGAGGTCGGCTTATAGTTTTTTGCTAAATACGACTTTTATTTCATTATTAAATACATATTTCCTAACCCGGGCACGTTTCCTAATGATTAAGTTTAATCGATATTTCGGTTTGCCTTTAATCCTTCACTGAAGAAGCAAAAAAAAAAGAAAATTCTTATCCTTGCAAATGGAATTCTAGTAATTAGATCAAGGATCCGAAAAGATTAACTTTTTTTTAAATATAATTATCAGATCAAGTAACATAAAAATACACTAATTTTTCATTATAATTAACGACAGAAAATTTTTAGTACGTGTTATATTAATTTTATTTCGGTATTGTGTGAACTGATTGCAAAGAAAAAGTAAATTATTTTTTCTTCATCTTTAATATTAATGTTTGAATAGAAAAAATCCACTTTTTTTGTGTCAGCTCGTGTAAAAACAAGATCGGTTAAATATACTCTACGTTTTAAAACGTTTACTCAAGATGGTAAAACTTTATCTACAATAAAACGTAAACTGTTTTTAACATTTAAGAAAAAATAAAAATACTTATAACTGCATATTGAAAACTACGCCCGTTGTTGCCAATGCCGTGCTTCTTATCGACGAGCGCAACGATAGCCGGCTTATAATTATATAAGCAGCGACAAGGAAATGCGAAAGTGTTCGCTCCGGGACCGCCAAGAATAAGTCCCGTGACCGGCCCGGCGTGGGATCTCTCGGCGGACGCCAATAACCCCGCCAGAGCAGCAGGCCCGGCCGGCACGAAGCCATCTAGCTCCGGGAGGCGTAGCGGTGAAGACTGAGCCGGACGAGCACGAGTCGGGTAGAACCGCCTCGACCGTACCGGAGGTATACGACCGACGCCGAGCTAACACTGCGGGGATGTGGGAATCACCCCTTCTGGCTGTAGAGGGAACCCGACTGTCGTTGAGGGGAAGCTCGATCCGATTCCAACAGACGAGTCGCGACACCCTGACTGCAGCCCGTCGAGCTTAGCCGACACCGCAGGAGACCAGCGACCGGTCTCCACAACAGCTGTTCAGGGCTGTCTCATCAAACGCAAAACCGGCCCTTTTCAGGACTAACAGATTATTTTTAGAGTGCCACGTACCGTCGGAGCGATACGGCAAGTACAAGGAATAACCATTTTTGTAATAAAAAAAATATATGTATATGTATAACCAAGTAATATATATTTTTCTAAAGTAGTGGATTGTTTAAACAAGCAAACATTAGGGTTAAATCGGGGGATTGTAATATCTTGCATAATTCAAGTACAAACGGTTAAGTACACGAGGAGAGAGTGTAGCCTTCGTAATGAATCGGATAATTCAAAGATTAAAGCGATAACATAAGAGGTGAAAGGGGGGAGAGCGAACGAGAGAGAGAGATTTACACCCGCCAAACTTAACAAGCATCCGGTTAGTTCGCCCCCACTTTCTACCTGAGTCAAAAGCAAGAGTGAAGTCGAATATCCATCCCGTCTCGTCTCAATTTAATTCGACCCGCTCGTGTAACTAAGACTGCCTATCAAACGCCTTAATTCGTTGGTACTTAAGTTTCAATTACGACCAACAGATAGGACGACGCGGTACTACTTAGCGTTTACCGTAATTCTTATACGAATATCTCTTATCTTGCAGCACGTATGGAACAAATCTCGACCCTATATGATTTTCAGGCAACGATAAACAATAATTTCTCTTTCCTCTCCCCCATCGCTCGATGTTATTGTTTTCTCCCTCTCACCCCTTTATAGTTAAATTCTCTTTCTCTCAATTATAGTTATTGGTCCCCATAGGGAAAATATAACCTCATAACCCGTACCGTTGACTCGGTTTCTTCAATTTATTACTACATGCAACATTAAGTCTAATATTATGGCTCTTTCTCATTCTTATTACATGTAAACATAACATTTTTATATACTCATGCATATATGTGTATGGTGTGTGTGTGTGTGTGTGTGTGTGTGTGTGTGTGTGTGTGTATGCGTTTAAAATAGTATAGTATATGATATGATAGGGAAGAATATTTTATATGCTCCTTACTTCCGTTAAGTAAACGATGTGGTATACCGGTTAATATTTATGATATCGCAAAGGTATTCATTCGTCTTTTAAGGGTTTTATTAGAAATAAAAAACCTTTTTTCAAGGTTATAATATCGTTAAATACACTTTTCGTAATTTTTTATTTATTTAAAATGTAATTTCTACATCCTGTTGTGTTTAATGGTGTTTTTTAACAACTTTTTTTTTTACATTAAAAAAATAAATACATTTCTTTTATAAATATTCCTCATCCCTATCATCCCACACAAACTCTCATTTCTTATTTATTAAAGTAAACTAAATTTAAAGAAAGATTCGTCAAATATAAATGTTGCTTTAAAGAAATTTACATTTTTTACGTTTTAAGTGAACTTGTTCTTTTTATTTCCTTGTACGAAGTAAAGGAAGTATTGTGATCGCGAAAAATTTCGGTTCTCAAATTTCAACGGAAATATCCATTTTGACCATCCCTGAAACCATTTTGACTAGTTTCGGTTTTTTACGTATGTACAGACGTCACATATTTACGTCTCTACATACAGACTTCATACGTACATACATACATATGTCTGCGAGATACATACATACGTCTGTACGTATATATGTATCTCCCATAACTCACAAACGATTAGCTGTAATATGTTGAAATTTTGGATTTAGCACTGTTGTAACATCTAGTTGTGGATCTTCCCTATTGATTGCAATCGACTGAACCAAAAGTATTAAAAAAAACCCAAAATCCAAATTTTTTTTGGATTTTGGATTTTTATTAACTGCAGTAACAAGCTCTCATTGAGAGCTTTTTAACGACATATCTTTAGTGGTACTTATTTTCATTGGTTCCAGAGTTATAGCAAAATAAAAGTTTTATTAATGGAATATTTGGATCTTACAAGGGAAGGCACATCGGTTCGAATCAGACATCTCTCCTTTTTTAACTTTATTTTCTTAAATTTAAATATATTGATTTAATAATTATTAACCCATAATTATAAACCCATAATCTTAACTAGAATTTTATACAGAAGAATTGAGAGGAGAGTGGAAGAAGTGTTAGGAGAAGACCAATTTGGTTTCAGGAAAAGTATAGGGACAAGGGAAGCAATTTTAGGCCTCAGATTAATAGTAGAAGGAAGATTAAAGAAAAACAAACCAACATACTTGGCGTTTATAGACCTAGAAAATGCTTTCGATAACGTAGACTGGAATAAAATGTTCAGCATTTTAAAAAAATTAGGGTTCAAATACAGAGATAGAAGAACAATTGCTAACATGTACAGGAACCAAACAGCAACAATAACAATTGAAGAACATAAGAAAGAAGCCCTAATAAGAAAGGGAGTCCGACAAGGATGTTCCCTATCGCCGTTACTTTTTAATCTTTACATGGAACTAGCAGTTAATGATGTTAAAGAACAATTTAGATTCGGAGTAACAGTACAAGGTGAAAAGATAAAGATGCTACGATTTGCTGATGATATAGTATTTCTAGCCGAGAGTAAAAAGGATTTAGAAGAAACAATGAACGGCATAGATGAAGTCCTACGCAAAAACTATCGCGTGAAAATAAACAAGAACAAAACAAAAGTAATGAAATGTAGTAGAAATAACAAAGATGGACCGATGAATGTGAAAATAGGAGGGGAAAAGATTATGGAGGTAGAAGAATTTTGTTATTTGGGAAGTAAAATTACTAAAGATGGACGAAGCAGGAGCGATATAAAATGCCGAATAGCACAAGCTAAACGAGCCTTCAGTAAAAAATATAATTTGTTTACATCAAAAATGAATTTAAATGTCAGGAAAAGATTTTTGAAAGTGTATGTTTGGAGTGTCGCTTTATATGGAAGTGAAACTTGGACGATCGGAGTATCTGAGAAGAAAAGATTAGAAGCTTTTGAAATGCGGTGCTATAGGAGAATGTTAAAAATCAGACGGGTGGATAAAGTGACAAATGAAGAGGTATTGCGGCAAATAGATGAAGAAAGTAGCATTTGGAAAAATATAGTTAAAAGAAGAGACAGACTTATAGGCCACATACTAAGGCATCCTGGAATAATCGCTTTAATATTGGAAGGACAGGTAGAAGGGAAAAATTGTGTAGGCAGGCCACGTTTGGAGTATGTAAAACAAATTGTTGGGGATGTAGGATGTAGAGGGTATACTGAAATGAAACGACTAGCACTAGATAGGTAATCTTGGAGAGCTGCATCAAACCAGTCAAATGACTGAAGACAAAAAAAAAACCCATAATTGTAAAAAAAATCTTTGCGATAAAGAATAACTCAATAATAATAATAAAAAATATGAAAAAAATCAGAAGTTATCAATAAAATAAAATTTTATATACCTTTAAAAATGTGTATATGTAATTTAATACGCATTATTACATCTGTGTATACGTAATAGATTTGGTGAAACACCTGATTACAGTGATAAATATAATTTTTATTTCCTAATATGCGATACATGATTTTAATGTTTTTTTGATGCTCAAAAGTGAACTCAGAATCTCTCATCACCCACCATTTTTGAAAAATCTTCAAATTTTTTTTAAAGGATTTTTTTCATTTTTCAACATGAAGATAGGATTTTAAGCTCCTATATTGTAATTTGTCGCTCATTTTTTATCGGTTAACTTTTTTAACGTAATTTGTAAGTTAAACATAATTGGATAGGGATTTTAATTTATCGAAAAATCAAGCTGAACTGTTAGGAAAAAGACTGCAAGGTTGCAATTTACTTTAAAAAAAATACAAAATTTTCGGGCTTTCGAAGCCGAATAAAGAAGTTTCTCAGCACTTTATTGATGAAATAATTTGATTTATTGCACAAATATTGATGAGCTTATGTTGCACTAAGGACAAGTTCATAAACCTAAGGACTGGCGCCTTTTTAAAAGTGGTTCGACTACACAGCGGTAACAAATATCCTTCGATACTGATCGCTTATAGTATAAATTTGAAAGAGACATACGATGTGATGAAAGACGTTCTTGAAAAAATAAATTATAAAAAACACAGCTGGAACATATGTGGTGATCAGTTATAGCTATTTTGTTAGGCACGTAGTTAGGCTATACTAAGTACATGTGTTTTCTTTGCGAATGGGACAGCCGAGCTATGGATAAACACTATGTTAACAGAGTGGAAGAAACGAGACAACTTAACTCCAAACGGGAAAAATATTATTCAGAATCCCTTGGTTGAAACCAAAAAAATATTTTTACCCCCTCACCATATCATGATAGGACTAATGAAGAATTTTGTAAAACTATGAGGAATGTCCCGGATTTTTGTATATCAGGCCGAAATGTCCGACTATAAGCGAAGGAAAAATTAAAGAAGGAATATTTGTTGGTCCTCAAATAAGGGAGTTCGTCAAAGATGATGTATTTAACTCAAATAATTTAACTTCAAATAATGCAGAAAGTGCAGCTTGGACTTCATTTAAAGACGTTTGCAAAAGTTTTCTCGGAAAAGAAATCTGACAATTACCACGATATTGCTAATCAACTTCTTACTTCATACAGAGCTATAGATATAATATGTCCTCCGCTCACATGTGGATTTTTTCCCCGGACAACCTGGGAGACGTAAGTGACGACAAGGTAAACCTTTCCACCAAGACATTTCGGTGATGGAAAGCCGCAGTAAAGGGAAATGGAATACTACCATGCAGCCGATTACTGTTAGACATTAATTCGGGATGCCTGAGGCTGTTTATAAAAGAAAAACATCAGCGAAATCATTCTAACACAGGTATGGCCATGAAATATTATAAATTTTACAGATTTTAACTATATTTTCCCTTAATTTTTATCGTAGCGTAATTTATTTAAAACTAAGGGTGATAGAAAAAGTGTATTTACAGA
Source organism: Lycorma delicatula (assembly GCF_047948215.1). Taxonomy (NCBI): domain Eukaryota; kingdom Metazoa; phylum Arthropoda; class Insecta; order Hemiptera; family Fulgoridae; genus Lycorma; species Lycorma delicatula. The sequence continues at coordinate 134,211,073 of NC_134461.1, read as the reverse complement.
ACTGTAAAGTAGGCAAAAAAGCAATTCAAGAAATGGTATCTTCCTTAGAAAAAAATTTAAAAAATGTTTTTATGAGTTGGTCAAACATCTGATTATTTAATGTTAATTGAAAATTATAATTTGGAATCGTATTATTTCTGGATTTTCTACTTTAATTTTTTTTAATTATTCTGGAATTTCAGTTTAAGTTTATTAAAGTTAACTGCAGAGTGACTGAAAAATAGACGCCCACAAGAACAACATATACACTGAGCCATACATGCCCGATCTTTAATAAATTGCAAAAAATTCTTATCTTTTAATTCATTACTCATCTGATATTGTCGGACAATATTCTCCCAAAGTCGGAATTAATCATTATTTCATTTATTTGTTTTTTGTTGCCAATCATTTAATAGTTCTTTGGTTTGATATAATTCTTCTGATATTAATTTACGTACTTGTTCTCTAGTTTTTACATTTTCTCTCTCTTTATATTCATCATCCTCTCTTCATCTTTTTATTCTTTCTTTGATTTTAACATTTTCTTCCTATTCATATTTATCATCTTCTTTTAACCTTTTTTCCCCTGTTCTTAACATTCTCTTCCTCTTCATATTCATTTTCTTGTCGTTTTTTTAAGATATATTTCTTCATGCTATCTTTCTTTTTCCTGTATGATTTTTCTTTTTCATTTTTGATTATTCACTAAAGAATTCAATAATAAAAACTGAATATTTTACACAGTTAGGTCGAAATTAACATTTGTAACCAGTATACAGGAATTCACTAAACGGAATAGTTTAATTATTATTAACTTTTATTCATACGACACACCGGAAATCTAAAACTTTTGTTAATCAGCTTCTCACGAAGATACAAATAACACTGATCGAGAAATACGAATAATAAAGGGACTTTTATTCTGTCGTAATATTTCACGTAAGATTATTGAATTAATAATTCTATGAATATTTGATGTTAATAAAAACTAATATTTCAGCAATCGTGTAACTGTCAAGTTTATTAAAGAGTTGGAGGATCGTATCTCACTTTCATGTGAAATAAGTTTAAATGAAGTGCAGCAAAAAATGTGTATATGTAATTTAATAGGCGTACAAGGAAGTCATATTGGGTCCACATCAATTTTTTTTTTTTGTGAGCTATAATATTAATACGATGCACACATTTATTTACTCACGATTTATATATTCTCCAAGAATACAAAACGTACGATAAAAAATGTAAATGTTTAATAAATACTCATATCGAATTAAATATGCATCTTTAAGCGTTAATTGACGAGTATTGTCGGGGGAAACTACGGGAATAAAAATTAAAAAGGAGGCGCTATTTATAATGAAATTTAATTAAATTTCAAATTCTACGAACGCATTAATTAAACATTTTATTGACTATGTCTCGTTTAAATACTTGTGGAATAGCGGCCTAATATTCCTAACGCGATCTGTTACTATAATAAATAAAATATTTATTATATTTTTTCTCTTTCGTTTTGTTATCGACAGTATGTTCCAGTCTTTCTTACGATGATGACAAGTGCAAAGTCTTTGGATTAAAAAGCGGAATGATTTTCAATATACAACCGGTTCTCTGTTGAAGAGAGGGTGTCAAGTACGGCCAAATATAAATCATATTTTAGCGGGGTCGAGGTACTTATGTTCGTCAGTATATTTAGCTACATGAAAAGGAGAAAGAAAAATTTCATTCCCCTTTTTATTTAATAAACCTTTTACTACGTATGCTTTTTATATTTGGAAACGGAAGTGCGATTTTCGGAAGTGATCTTTTGTACGCGAAAGTCTAAATTTATTAAAAATTTACAACTCCTCGTGTAAAAGGGAAAATTATACTATAATATATATATACAAAACTGAATATAAAATATAATTACACAGTATTTCCCGTTAACAGATTAGACCGGTTTAGGAGAAGGACACAAAACATTAAAAGGGGTAATTAGGAAAAGAGAGATAAGAATAAGGGGTGGATGATGAAGGACGAAATATGAATTGTACGCAGAAGGGTGGGGGTAAATGAGAGTTGTGTAGTGTATAGACTTAAATGCGGTAGTTGTAGGTAAGGGAATATATATACACATAATATGCAAAAGTAGAGGGTATATCCCAGTAGGGTAGTTATCTATTTATTAATGTTTCTCAGGTTATCTGACGGGAAGATAGCAACTCTCTAGTTGCCGGTACGAACATATTTCAATTGCTCAGAAGAAATATATTCGTGGAGATTTAAAATGTAGTAGTAATTCTTTTTTACCTTCCTTCATCCCCACTCACTCGTTCTCCAGAGTAAAATAAATGCCGGCGAAAAAAAAACGAGAGTGAGACATTATATAAGTCGACTATCTACAAGTCTTAAATCATTTTTGCATAATTTTTACCCTAACGAAATAAAAATAACTTTTAATTTCAACTGTATAAAGCAGAAACTCGAGTCTGTGTAATTCATTTTTATTACCGACAAGGGTGTTACACTAGTTTATTAATTATTATTATTATTATTATTATTATTTATATAAGCCAGCAAAATTCAACTTTTAATTTTTGTCGGAAAAATTTATTGTGAGACCAGGAACGTCACTTCACATTACCTTAACTGATTTAATTCTATTATTTTAATTTTTAAAAAATGAAGAAATTTTCCGACGATATCGAAAGAAGTGTTAAAAAAAGAGTGAAAAAATTTAAAGATGAAAGGACAAAACAATTTTAATTTTTACACCGTACGCTTTTCGTCTGCTCGAGTAAATGAGATAAACTGTAAGAAATGACGCTTGCAATATATATATATATATATATATATATATATATATATATATATATATTTAACAATGTATTTCCGTTATATCCGTCTGAAAATAGACTGTGATATATTTAACAAACGACCGGATTAAGAGGTCCAACGAGTAAACATCTAATTTTGTATTTATACCACGTGATGTAATCGTAGCGAGTGTAGGCGATCTAAAATGAGACCGTTCGCTCTCGAAAACTGTGAGATCATTCTCAAGAGTATAATTCCGCGCCGAGATCATTAGGGAGAGTGAGGTGGGAAGCGGTTTCCCATCGCCTTCTTCGCTGAAGCAAATGTACAAGCGCATCGAGATATTCTGAACCGATTATAGACGAGCGTAGCGAAATACAGTCGCTAATTTTCTAAATTAAAGGTTGTAAGACCTTCAGTTTGTTCGCGATACGGTTATAAATACTGTACTTTCAGAAAAAGCGATTCTGAGAGAAGCCTTTTGATCCTAAGATGTTTTACACGACCCGCAGCCGCAACGTCGATGGGAGAGACGGGTGAAACAACAAATTAATGAAACTGTACCTTTGTCGATACGTATTATAAAATTCGTACAGATTTTATACGTCTATCCCTTGTTATATTACTGGAATTAGTTGTAGCCGATATTCGATTTAGTTAAACGTAGAATTTAGATTATCGGTCATCAACAAAGAATTAAACATCCGTTTGAACTTAACGTTAAAATAAACAACAACAGATACAGAAAGTCGAGTTGTAAAGAAAAGATGGGATAATTAAATGAAAATATCAAATAGTGTAAAAGAATTACGTGCGTAATAGAAACAATTAATTAACCGGGAGCTAAGGTCGTTAAAAAAAGGGTTAGCCTAACCGTTTTTCCATAGAATCTTTTCGACATCTACAAACTAAACAAAAACCAATAAACTTTATATTTTTTTTAAAAGTATATTCAAGGTTTTTACAACATTTGGTTAAGTCTCCAAAAAACCCCGGTTCGTAATGAGAAGAACAGAAACCTGCGTATTCTAAAAGATAGGAAAGAGGAGCAGAAAAACAACGTGATAAGATTCTATGAAACGTGACTTAAAGGTATTTGGAATGAATTTGGATTTTTATTTACATTTTTACCTCAGATTTTCCAGCTATTTTAAACATTCGAATGGAAAGTATTAATAATGGATAATATCTGAACAGACTGTAATCGTAACGGTACAGTAATACAATACTAAGCAAGGATAAACTACTTATCATCTGTAGTAATATTTTCATTAAAAACACCTTCCGTTTAATACGGGTGTATAAAAGAATAACCTTTAGAACGTTGTAAGCTTATCTGTTGATTTTTTTCATAATTCTGTTAAAAAAATAAGGATTCACACAAATCGAATCGTTTGATCACGGAAATCAACAAAATATTATTAAGAAATCTCCTCAGATCGAATAGAAAAGAAACGCCTTCTTTTATAGTCTATTAACAATTCAATACTCGATATTGCGAAATTAATAGTCTTAAAAGTTATTCGTAACAGAATGAAAAATAATATCTAGAGAATAACATGTATGTTCACCTAGTTTGTACTGCGTTCAGTGAAAAAAATCTTTGCATTCTTTTTATATTACTCGTAGAATATAAAATTACGTTTTTTAGTAATTACTAAGGACAGTTTTCCTTAAAAATAACGGATAATTAATAGGTATTTTGATTCATCTTTTGATTCATTAATATATTTTTAGACAAATTTCAATGATATAATGAGTTCCTAATCGATTATGGACGACAGAGAACGATTAAGTTGAACAAAAAACTGAAATAAAACTGAACGCTCTTTTTCAAAAGCCGGGGGTAACAGTAACTAATTCGTGGTGTAACGGTCATATAAAAAATCTAGTTTCTATATTTTGAGTTATCTGTCTTAACGAAAGACAGAAATGTTTTTGCAGCAAAACATTCCAAAATAGTTTATTCTTTCATAGACGGTAGTATTAGACGTAATATTCATATATACTGTGTATAACTTTTATTTACAAAAAATAATTGCATTATGTATAACCGTATAGAATTTCATATTTTTTTAAGCGATCGATCTCACTACAGTAACTTTTAATTCTAGTACGTAAAAATAGTTCCCTCTAAGAGATCAGATCTCGCCTAACATAAACACAGTTCAATTTCAGTACCGTAAATAAATATACATATTATTCTACGGCTGTATTATAACGTTAGAATTACGCGGCTGAAAGTTGTATCGTAATGAACCTCATTGTGATATAGACGATGAACCGATAAAAAGCCGCTGGCCGATCAGGAGCGGATATTGTTTAATGTATCAGCTGTTTTTTTTTTTTAATCCGATTTAGTAGTTAGAAAGCGGAGGTTAATTTGAAAGTGCACTGATTAGATAACAACTAAGTTCTACATTACACTGTTTAACATTTTCTTAATTATGTCATATTCTGAAGAAGAAATATCTTTAACACCGATCGATATTAAAGAAAAGGCAGACCTTACGACTAATAACCTATCGCTTCAGAAATAGTGTATATTGTTTAATCTATTTTTTTTTAATTTAAAAAAATTTCGTAAACACTCTAAACAATTTCTATCCGTATTCCGTAAACGATATACTCTACGGTCGATTTAAATTAACAATCCCGGTATTTTCTCAGCCGTAGAAAAAATACGATATGCAACTCTCTACAAAGGCGATTAATGCACTCTGCAAAGTTTACGGGACTCGGGTCGTAACTTACTTCGCACTCGTGCAATAATAGATATCATTGTAGGCTCGTTGCATAATGTAATATTATTAACTATAATTTTTTCAATAGACTACAAACAGTAGCGATAAAAAAATCTAGATATTAATTATTTTTATCCATTTAAAAAAATAAAAAGCGCTTAGAAAAAAAAAGTCAGTCGATCTACAAAGGAATGTTTTATTTATTTATTGTGTGTTTTACGGAAGAATCTATTCACCGACAAAAGAAAATATACAAGAGGAATGACCGTTAAAAGAATAGGAGAATATGACAAAAAGAGGGGAATAGCCGTCTGACCGTCTTTTTCATCTGTCCATCGAATTTTACTTACGTACGTACAGTCGGAGGTGAAAATCAAATTAGCGTAAGCAATCAGTACAAAGGGATGTAAAGACAAGTACATTACCGAAACAAAGACTTCCATCCTTCAATTCGTTTCGTAAAGCTCCTACCATCGCCTACTAACCAATTTTTCCCCTTCTCGATTGACAACAACAAAACACACACACACACATACACACGTTTGCCTCTCAAATACATTTAGGTGAGTATATTTAACGAGATAAAAAAAAGCTCTAGAACAGAGAATGTGTCATTAAAACGAATGAATCATTCAATATGCTTTAATTTCGTTACTGTATCACTCAATTACACTAATGTAACGCTTATGTAGTGCTTGTGTAGGACATCTTATTAAAAAGCCGGCAACAATTTTGCTAAATTTTTTGGCGTTTACATAGCGAGCAATATTTTACTTTTCCTACTTTACGAAGTTGAAAATTATTATTATACTATCAATATTAATTATTTTTTTAAAGAAAAATTAGTCGACAATAAACAAAAAATATTTTTGTCTTAAGGCATTCTATTTTAGGATACAAGTAATTTAACATCTCAAACGAACGGTTTTTTCAACCGAAAATCAATTTATTTTTTCCTCTATTTCTACGGGAGAGCAAGAATCGATTCTTAAAAAAAAAAAAATTAAAGAAATCTTACGTAGATAAGTTGAAATTGGAAAATTCGATTTTTAAGGAATGAAAACTGTTACCTTATGGCATGTTAGTTTTCGACGGTAAACTACACTGCGCTATAGTATATTAATTACTTTGTCAGTCCGGTTTCACGCTCTTCGCTCAGCAGAACTGCGGTTCCTACTTTTTTAATATATTGTTTTTTTTTCTTTTCTGCTGCGGTAAATCTTAGTTGTGGTATTATCCAAAAGGCTTGTTTTCAGAAAGAAACTGTCTGCCGAGTTCGGTACCCGTAAATTACTGACTATAGGTAAATTTCACTACAGTCAAATTTTGTGAAGGCAAAATTTTATTTTTATTTTACTGATACAAATGTCTGCCGAGGAATTTACATCGGTGGCATCCCGACCGAAGTCTGACTGATAACTGTGAGATGTAATCGGTTAGAGGGTCTAAAGATGACCTCCGGCAAAACCTCTCAAGGCTCGGAACGGAGGGGGTGGTGTGGCGACCGGTAACGTCATAAGGTGGGTATCTTCCCCCTAAGGGGTTGGGATGACTATAGGTCCGTGTTGCCCCTTCCGACTGATGTTTCGATGTAATAAAAAAAGCTTATTAAAATATAAAACAGAAAGTACGATTTAAATATATGTAACCTGAATAATCGCGTTATGTTCATCGATCCAGCACTACGAATCCTTCAACAGACGGTGCGTTAGTTTCATGTGCTACTTACGATGGGTGAATACAGAAGATGTAATTCGAAGTGTACAGCTCTATGAAGCTGGTCGTATAAATACTAGGTTACGGTTAAGTGTGAACCGACACATTTATTAATACACGGATTGCCGATTTTCTGAAAAGGTAGAGAATCAGATACCCGTCTTAGATAGTTTCGATGTTAATTGCCCTCAGTATCGCGCTTAGAAAATATATATTTCAATTAAAGATTAAATCGGTCAAAAGTGAAAAAATATTTTCAAAAAACAGAATTTCTATCGGCGGGGAGTTTTAGAAAATCATCTTTTCAAAAGGTTTCATTTTATTATTCTCAACGGTGTTGAAGAAAATATTACTTTGGAAAATTAATAAAATATACGCGACAGTAAAATTTGTATCCGTTTCCACCTACTGCATTATATAGCATCCCCCAAAATAGCTCCCCATCCCTTCATTCGTTAAAAATAAAATTAATTCACAAAACTTCACGATTAAAAGTTAAATTGTACCTGAGAAATAAAATTATATACTTAAATTATCCTTTAACAACTTCAGTACTCTGTATTTTTAGTATTTCCATCAATTTATCCCATTTATTTATTAATTCGATACGATCGAATTCCTTTTCAACATCTATAAAACGTTACACTTCCTCGTTCTCCTTACTTTTTCAATTTACATCGTTCTTCTGTATTTATTTATTTCATTTTATTTTTTAAATAATGCGCTTAGAATTCATAGAATCAGCTAAATGCGACGTAAACAACGACCGTTCTGTAATCTCGGGTCTTTAATGCACCACGAGTTTTCAATAATGGTTGTTTTAAGAAAGTTTTGTGGCCATATCCACCGTTGTAGATCGCATTTCATAAATATAGTTTTACAATCACCCGACACCACCCCTTGCAATTTTTTTTTATTAAAACATTTAATTATTTCTATCGGCAGTTAATCTACGTTCTTTTACAATTGTTCCTATCTTGATATCTTTTATCGTACGTAAAATTTTCGATTTTCGAATAGCTGTTTCTATTTCATCCTAATCCCTACGATGAACCAGATCGGCTTCGTGTCAGACCGGTTTTGCTTCTCCACGTATTTTATTTAAAATTTTCCCTTCTCTACTGGCAATTCTCTTAGCGCCTTCGTTTTACTCTTCCACCACTCACGTCGTGGTATTGTTTTTAGTTTTTAATACTTTAATTTACACCTTCTTTTTCTTTCTCGACGGTAAGATTTTTTATAGAGCATTTCAACTTCTTTCGTTTTTAATTTTGTCAATAGTCCTCTTATATTACACGGCTTTCTTATTTTCTTCCTCTCGCACTGTCGCCTTCTATATTTCTCACAAAAATCAGTCGTTATCTGCCCTAACATCTTTCTACTCTTAATTTTATTGTTTCTAGTATTTTTCTATTTATTCTTTCTAATATTTTCAGATGAACCGGTGGAATTAATATAAACTTTTGTGTTTTTTTTTTTAGTATAATTCGCCTCAAAAGATTTGCAAAGCTTGCGCATGAGAATATGAAAAATCCCATACCTGATCGGGAATCGAACCTGGAACCCACGGAAAAAATGCCGAAACGCTATCATTTCGCCACAGAGGTAAGCAAACTAATTTTTCTGTGACAAAAAACAGAAACAAACTATAATACGTAAAAACGAAAAAAAATTATAATTAGAATTTTAGATTAAAACAACAACCGTGTTTGATAAAAACTAGTAGAAAATTAAATCGAACAAATTTTAATTTTGACGACTGTTTTTAATCGTAACCTAATGGTTTCGTTTTAAATTTACTAAGGAAAAAATGACAAGCGACACATTCTTCTTTATTCATCCCCTTAAAAACGGGGGCGAAGAAACTTTGTGTTTTTAAAAGGTTTCTGGATTTTGTTCAGGGGGAAAGAGAGAATACGACTACGACGTTGGAGGAGGAGGGGAATGGATGTCATGTCTTTTACAGCTTCAGAGGTATAAACATAAGGGGTGTAACACCCGCCTCGACCACCCCTTCTCTTTTTACCAAAAGACATTATTACATTTCTTGACAGCTTTTTATGAGTCCCTCACCCCTTATTTGCTCCCCGCAACATATTGTCACAATATTCCATTTCTGATTACAACTTGTATTTGCATAAGGAAATGAGAAGAAAAGCGAGTTCATAAGCATTCTTCACAGGCAGTTCTTCGGCGTATCTCTACGGTTCTTTAAATCAAACTTTAAAGTTTGTTTTATTGCCCGATATATACTTCTTCTCTTGAGCTCTCTTTATTTTTTTACAATCTCTTCTTACAGAACGATTTGGACAAACCGGAATGCATTTGTTTTCCTTTAGTAAAAAGTAATAAATATAAATGATATCTTGAAAATCGTTATTTATTATTTTAACACGTCCTTTTTTTATTTCTAAAAAGGGATGAATACGTCAAACAAAATCGTATCTTTTGTTTTATACGAGTATAATCAAGAATTTTATAATTTTCGAAGATTAATTTTTATTTTACAAAAGGAAATTTCTCAGACGGTTCGGCAGAAAGTTTTCCCATACTAAAATCATTCGATGATTTTTTCATCGATTTTTAGTACGTCGGATATATACTGTAAAAAAATTCTTATATTAAAAAAATATTTAAGGAAATCTTTAAAAAATAAATCATTAAAATAACCCGATGTTCCACTCAATCTTAGCTCACACAAGATGGTAGTTATTTAATGAATTCTATTTCATTCTTATTTTTCTGGTCTGCTTGCCTTTATGTAATACGGGCAGTATTGAATTCGGCGTAAATACATATAGACTGATTTAGGGGGAAAGAAAAATAATTTGGGAACCGATTCTAGAGCTTGAAATAAGGAATATAATTCGTACACACAAAAACGATTTATCAAGTTACAGTTAACGAAAAATTTCGCCCGGATTTCAGTTACCCCGGTGAAATGAGATCATACTGAAATTTGTAAAGCGTTATATAAGGAGAAACTTGATGGTTTCTTATGTTTTTGACTTGAAAAATCGAATAAAATAGATCCCAAAACTGTATCTCCCGTAGGTTTTAAAATGTCCAATGTAAAAATGAAAAATTCGGTGAAGAAACATTTTTTTAGATTTGAAGTAGAATAACTTTGTTAAATGACTAATGGGTGCGTAAATTTTATTATTAAAACTTATAGAAAATTTATGTAATAAAGTCTATGAAAAAAAAAACGAAAAAATGTTATGAATTTGTAAAAATTAAAAACAGCTGTTTTTAAATACATTTGGTCGGCAACACAAACTGTATGCTTCGAAATTTATTTGAATAATACTTTGTTTTCCGAAAATTGTGGTTACATAATAATAAATAATGTGCAGTTTAGTTGTTTTTGATTGTGTTTAATTATTTTTGAGTATCAAATTAAGTAGTTTTTTGTGTTTGTTATGCCTACATTTTGCGATCGAATATGAATGTAAAAAAGTGAACTTCCGTATTGAATTGTTTGTTTTTCGTTTGTATTGAATTGTTTGTTTGTTTGTTTGATGCGGCATATTTCTTAAATATGCCACATCTCTTCAATCCAGCAGAATATACCGATATGATTATTTTACGGCTGTTGCGATGAAAGTGCTCAAGATGAGGTGGAAGAATACCGCGGGTATTCTGGACGAGTAGTTCCAAACTTTATTTGTAGAAGTTTTAACATCTTCACGGCGCTTAAGTTTCACCTTAACGTCAACCGATATATGGTGAGGAAAGGGAAAACATTTTTGTGTCGGTACAGCTCAGTCCTACAAACAGCACGCGAAGAATTTTTACACGACTCTCATTACACAAGGTACAGTACGGAGGACATTACACGCTCACGGACTACGCCCTTATCGTGTCCAGAAAGTTCAATACCTCCAGCTTCTTGACCGTGTCAGGCGATTGCGGTTTTGTCAGCGGATTAACAATAATTATCGCTTAATTCATATTATTTTCGGACGAATCTGCTTTTATCCGTAATGGCATAAACAACTCATGGGCATTCACCTCGGTGGTCTGAAAAAACCCACTCGCCGTAGTTCAATTAAATTTACAGCGACGTTCGGTGTACCGTGATCGACAATTAATATACACTTTCATACAAAGTATGAAAGTGTATATTATATCTAATAACGGGAAGATATATCACGGGGAGAAATTATCTGGAACTTTTAAGAAATGAATTCTTACAGCGCTTGAAATTTCTCATCGAATTGAATATATATATATATTCAATTCGTTTCGAGTCGATGGAGAATCAACACGTTTATAAAGATTATTTTCAGATGAAACATTTACCGGTAAATGAAATGGACGTAGAAGGCTAGTAAAATAGCCACCAAGATCACAGGCCCTTATTCCGTAAATTACAGTTTGTAGGGAAGGATGAAGTACGAAGTGTACAAACAAAAGGTGGACAAAAGTTATGAACTGATCGCTCGCATTTTCAATGCAGCTGCCCTCAACAAGGAACGCGAAGATATCATTAGATTGACGACGAAAATGTAAGGTAAAAACTTGAAAAGTTCATACAGTCAAGGCTGAAATTTTCCAACATTTATTGTAAATTATTTCAGTAGAAACCACAGCGAGTACTTTTTTAAAGTAAATTATACGTATATTACATTTTTAAATTTTACATTTTTACTTAAATCCTAAACAACGAGTTTTTGTCGCCGAATTTTTCTGTTTTACTTTGGATATCATGAAACCTAGGAGAGATATTGTTTTGAGACTTGTTTTGATCAATTTTTTCAAATCGTAAAAGATAAGAAACCATCGAGTTTACCCCTTATTATTTAACGACTTAAAAATGTCAATATGATCTCACATCACCGGGGGAATTGAAATCCGAGCGAAATGTTTCGTTTTTGTAAATAAACAAAAAAGCGTTTTTAGATATATTTATATGAACCTTTTTCCTTATTTCAAACTTTAGAAAAAAATTATTTCCCTTTCCTTCTGAATCAACCTGCATATACCTTACATCCCGATTTAAAAATTTAAACTTTATAAAGTAATCGAATTTTTTTGTGCTTTTTGTGCCTGAAATCATCGAATAGTCAGTTTTATTTTTTAGTTTTTTTGTTTTTTTTTGTTATAAATATCGTATAAATTAAAAATTCGACGTACAAATAATGACTAAAATGTAAAATATTTGTTCATTATTTAAACAAAAATAAATTATTAAATCTAGAAAGTTTAAAAGAAAAAACCCTAAAACATAAAATTTCAGTTTTGAAATGACAAGTTATAGAGAAAAATTTTCTTTTGGAAACTATGAGAAATTATCGAAAAAAGGAAGAAGAAAACAGAAGGATTGACGCGATCAGTAATATTATACAAACAGGACAAAATCTGAATAAATCAGAAAGATGTGTTACGGATAAACACGTCAAAAAATGGAAGAATGAGATCTAATCTATCTTAGGACTGCTATATAAAGAAAAAGGAAAGATTTTTTGAAACTTATTATAAAAAGAAAACCTGAAATTCAATTTTTTTTTAATTTTTCACAGTGAATTCAAACTTAAACAATTTGATAAGAGCAGAGCATAAACCGGTTCACGGCCAAACCAGACCGATTAATTTTGTAATAAAATAAAAACTAAACTGTAAGAATATAAAAAAATACCCAAAAATTTAAGTGAAAATAACCAACGCGATAATTGATGTCAGCACCCTAGTTTTTTTTCTCTTCTTAATACAAAAAAAATAAGCCGAGGAATATATTTAACGTTTCGGTTCGATCGAATGATTTGTTTTCAATTTTACTTATTAAATTTTATTCCGTGAATTATTTTATTTCTTAGTGTGAAATTTATTAAAAGAAATTATTTTTTTCAAAAGTTGGAATCTTATTTTTGATCGATTTGCTTGGAATCGATCCTAAATATTTATGTTTATTTTCCTAACAAGTACTTTGCAATCATGTACGTTTACATCTCATTCTTGAGATGTTAATTACCAGCCACCAAAATGTAGTGCGTACAATCAAAATAAAAGCTTGTGTGGGAGAAGATCTAGACTGCAGTACTACCGAACCTGAAAACGTTTACAACCGCTAACAGAACAACAATAATGATTGTTGTACTTTTATCTATACACGTTTAATTAATTACCGTCTTCATATTTTATTAGTTATAATTCATTATTATGTATTAATAATTCATATTAATTAATATTAGTCAATAAATAAAGATTGCAAAAACAATTTAAATTTAGGTGTATTTTTAAGTAAAAAAACCTTTACTAACGCTTGAACGCATGTTGTATTCGTAATTATACTAAATTAGAAATGTATAATTCTTCTTTTTTTTGTAGCATTTAGAATTTTCAAATTCTTTTTTTTTCAGGATTGCTTTCATTGTTGATTGTACTACTATTATTAATGTTATTAATAACACATACTTAAAATTTGCATTATACGTCTAGAGCTATGATAAATTTATCCGCCATTTTGTCGATTAGTGGCTCCAGCTTCCTGTACTCTGTTTTTTTTTTTACACGTTCGCAATACGGTTTCCAATCATCCTTATTTCATTCGTTTTTTCGTCAGCTAATTTTTTAATATCAGACATTAAAAATGTTTTGTTATTACAACAAACATATCTTTTCAGAGCCGACCGTGTGAATTTATATCAGAACGGTAAGGTGGAAGTCGCAGAAACTGATGACCATGTTTTTTTTAGTAGTTCATCAAAACTTTATTTTTGAATTTCTACATGCGGTTTAATTACGTCATACAATGTGACTTTAAGATTGTTGAATTAAAAGGAATATTGTTCTTTTAGTCGTGCCACTTTGCCTGTCATTTGAATTCGGAGGCTTTTCTAGAAGTGAATTGTGGTACGGCGCGTTATCGATAACGACCGCAGACTGAGGGGGAAGACCAGGAATAAATTTTTCGGATGCCCGTTTCATGAAATTGTTGTTGTTGACGCTATCGTGGTAGTCACAGCTATTTGAACTCCTTTTACAAGTTAACATCGCGTTCAGAATGAACCCTGTTTCTCCTCCATCGTGGATTATTATTAACCGATCACCTTTATTAAACGGCACTTTACTCCTACACCGCTGTTATCCGACCACGATTTTGTCGTCGAATGGGCCGTTAAAATGTACGATTCGTCCAAATAAACGGTCGAAAAATTTTCTTTTTTGCGATCGTTAATTTTTCCTAAATATTCTTTCTTCCGCCGGGCGACTTCTTTCTCAATCAAAATTTCCCATTATTATAAGTTTTACACCGCTTAAATAGTAGCTCTTTCAGAATACTCTTTTGAAGTTCTTCGTGTAATCCGTTTAATGTAGGCAGTTCATTATCTTTTGCGTGAAACTCGTTAAATGTTTGCCTTACAATGCCTTGATAAAAACTGTTTAACCCGCTTTGGTTTTGAACGTTGTTTATAATTTTTTGGTCCGCTGAATGATCAAGACTGCGATTTCGATTTAAGAAAAATCCCGCTTTTCTTTTCGGAATTTTGAACTCGTGATCTTGAAATCCCACAAGCTGCAACGGTTCTTTGTTCACATTTTTGAATGCGTATTAAATGTTTGTCATCTTCTAATTTTCTTAACTTTATAGCTTTTCTCCACGAGCTTTCTATAGCTTTCACGAGATTGACTACGGAACATTTTATTTTTAACTACGGATTCAAATTCTACCAAGAATTTATTAAATTAAATATGGATTTATAAACATACGCCGAGTATTGAACTGAATCGGTTTATTGAAAATGAAAAGTAAACACTAGTATGGAATATTAGTCAAAAATGCGATACAAAAGTTACTTAGCTATTCCACGAATACGTATAAGATGACTTAAGCTGTTAATAAATTATTATAATTTGTAGGATATAGGCTTATTATTTAACGATGATATTTATTACTACAAAAATCATCAAAACTAATACCCGTTACAGGTTCATGTAAATATAACTCGAATGAATATTTTGATAACCTTTATTCTATAAAGTGGTCATTCATTTTACGACCGGCTTGATGAAGGGAGCGTAATAATAATCGATTAATACAAGTACAAACAATTAGTTTTTCTACTGTATACAGTAAGGAATATTTATGAGCACGCTCAATATTTTCAAAGAAATTATTAACCGAAATTAAGAAAAATTTACGCTTAAAAACTTTTTCTGAAACCTTTGCTATTTATGAAAATAATTAAACACGCTGTATCGCAGAATACTCAGTTTCTGAACGAGCCTAATGTCAGAGAAAAGAGTAATATAAAGCCTTGCACAGAGACTGTCTGCCTCGTGCAACATGCTTTTATTTTCATCGAACGCATAGTAGACCGGTATCCGCTGTCAACCAATCAAATCCGTACAAAAGCAACTAACATTTACAAGGATTTTGATCTCACAACCTTCGACTTCAAAAGTCAGCTGTTAAACAGCTGTTTTACGATGACGAGTTAACCCGCCGGGTGGGCTAGTCTAGACGTGAAAATAAAAAAAATCAGAAGTTTTTAAAGAAAAATTAGGTAAAATAATTATCTCTTGGCCCTTCCACCTTCCATCGTTCGACCTTAGATAACATGCCCTCTTAAAGGTAAAATTAGTTTAAAACAATAACGTTTAAAAAACTGCGGATAAACCCGGATGAACGTATGATACGTCGGAAAATCAAATATAAACGGGAGTTTTGTTCCTGAGCGTCTGCGGTCGGTAGAACTAGGCCCGCGTTTCTAGTACGCTTGAGTGGGGTTAGGAGTAGGGAGAGCCGGCCATTCCACACTTCCAACCAATTTGTGAGTAACGCGCGATATCAGAGAAACAGGGTCAATCCCTCCGCTGCGCAACGCATAATTAGAAACTTTCTTGCTCGCGACATTCAAGCGACGAAAATTTTCCGGAGATTGACTGCACGGTTCGGGGACCAAACGTTGTCAAGGCCTCGTGTGTTTGCCCGGCATAAAGAGTTCAAGGAAGGAAAAGAACGAGTGAAAAATCAGGAACAAGATCGCCGTCCTCGGACCAGCATTAGACGAAAACATTCGCGCGGTTTGAGATATTCTGGAAGACGATCGACGGATGAGAGCATCTGAAATTGCAGAACAGGTCGGAATAAGTTACTGGAGCTGTCAAGAGGTATCACAAACGACCTACAGTAAAGGGTGTGTCGGACGGGTCCCTCGTCTTTTGACCGCAGATCAGAAGTTGAAACGTTTGAAGGTCTGTCAGAGGCTTACAGCAAGGTATGCGAAAGTAGGTGATGCATTTCCGAGTCGGATCGTCACCTGCGACGAAAAGCGGGTCCACCATTACCCTCCCAAGCCAGTATGAAGTGGCGGCGGAAAGGGGAGGCAGCCCCAGTGAAAGCCAAGACTTGACTGTCAGCCGGCAAGGTTCTTTCAACCGTCTATTTCGACCGGCGAGGTATTTTGTTAGTCGAGTTTTTGCACGAGCGACGCACAATCAACGCTGCTAACTACTGCTATTGAATGAGGTGAGTGCTGCATATCGCCGCAAAAGACGAGACCAACCGATTCGACCTGCCATCCTACTCCACGACAACGCCAGGCCCCGTACTGCCACTCTAACGGTCTCAAAACTAGAAGAAATGCACTGACCCAACTTGATATCCTTCGTACAGCCCGGACCTATTGCCCTGCGATTTTAATTTGTTTGGACCGCTTAAAGAAGCTCTAGGAGGGTAACGATTTGAAGATGACGAGGGCGTGGAGAGATTCGTGCGCAATTGGCTTCTGACGCAACCAAATTCATTATGAGATACTGCGATAAAACCCTTCCTTCTCGCTGGGAAAAATGTAAAGCAGGAAATTACGTAGAAAAATAAATTATATTTTCCTTTTATTTT
Source organism: Lycorma delicatula (assembly GCF_047948215.1). NCBI lineage: Eukaryota > Metazoa > Arthropoda > Insecta > Hemiptera > Fulgoridae > Lycorma > Lycorma delicatula. Next base: position 134,193,985 of record NC_134461.1, on the reverse strand, counting down.
TCGTTAAATAAATTTTAAAAAATAAATAAAATCCCGTTTATATTTGATTTACCCGTAGTAATAGAAAATGATTTGAATGATTTGATTTACTCGTAGTAAGTTAAAGGAGATTTTTTACGCTGCTGATCTGAAATAATACGTAATCGGCAAAAATATTTTCTTACTATAAAGTTCCAATGAACTTTTTAAACAATTTCAAATATATTAATTAGTATAACGATTAGTCATAAATTTAAATTAAATAAATCTCTTTTTAAAACAAAGTTACGTTGTACGGCAAAGTTGTACGTTAATAAGCTATCATTAATGATGGATATAATATAAAAGCTTACAGATTTAAAGAAAAACGTGTTCAGACTGTAAAATCATTCTTTACATACCGTATACGAGACCCGACACAGTAAATTTGTAAGTAAAATTTCTAAACTGAAGGAAATTTGAATAATAAAACAAATAAACGTAACAGTAAGAATTAATTATCGATAATATATATTATTATTTAAAACTAATAATAATATGCTACGCGATTCGTATAATTCTTAACCTAATGGAAAATTTTAAATGGATTTGTTAATATTGAATGAGGTAATAAGGATCTGGAGGAAAACAGAAATAGTAATATCAAAGGTATATATAAACTTAAACAGAAAGAAAGAAGAGGAAATGAGATAGAGGGAAACGGAGAAAGATTATATCTTTGTTGGCATTAGTTAAGCCATTCAAATGGGAGTTATGGGTGTAAGATACGATCGAGATCTCGTCCTGCCCGGCCCCGGTGGCGTAACTATGCCACACGAACCGTCCTGGTAACCATTAAGTTAACCGTACGAATTTATCTCCTACCGGTTGTACTTGTACTCCTACCTTATAACTTGGGCCAATTACTTATCTAATTCTAACTATTATATTATAACACTAAAGCGCTATACAAAGATACAGATAACATAAGAACTATGACACACTCGTGTGTGATCCTACTGATGCTTGTATGTGTGTGTAATGTTTGATATACACACACACACACACAGAGAGAGAGAGAGAGAGAGAGAGAGAGAGAGAGAGAGAGAGAGAGAGAGAGAGAGAGAGAGAGAGAGAGAGAGAGAGAGAAAATATATATAATGAATTTAAAAAAAAAAATGTTCTATAAAATATTTAAACTTGGGAAAGAAGAAAACTTCATTTTTACATTTCTGGCTACAGCTGTAACTTTATAGAGGAAAAATAGATAGAACAGTCCAAAATTCAAATGTTGAATTTTTGGCGAATGTTGACATTTCATTTGTCCCGTTTCATTGATTCAAAAAAAAAGCGTAAAAAACTATAGAATTTTCCGGAAGATGCACGAACGTCTATAGCCGTGTGTTTTAATTTATGTATATGGACTAGAACGAAATATATTCTTCGAAAATGGCTTAAAAAATTTCCATACTGGACATTCGTAGTTTTCGCCATTCCGAACTTTTGACTTTTTGTGTAGCGGTAAATTGAGCTTCAATATGATGAAATCGGTAAATGTTTTTATCGTACTAAATTTTCTACCCTATTGTTCTTTAAAATTAAAAATTTTGAGTCGACTATGATCAGGGATGAAAGGATATTCTAAATAGTTTTCGTTCTATATTTTGAAATGAAAAATTTAGCCCACCGGGTTGGTCTAGCGATTAACTCGTCGTCGCAAATCAGAAGTTTAACAGCTGATTTTCCAAGTCGAAGGTTCTTAGGTTGAAATCCTACTAAATGTTACTCGCTTTTATACGGATTTTAATACTAGACAATCGATACCGGTGTACTTTGGTGGTTGGGGTTCAATAAATCACACGTAACAGGATTGGTTGGCCTGAGTCTGTGCATTTAATGTAGCACATATCATCTTCAACTCACCGAGCCGTAGGGTGATAGTGGCTTATTGTTCACTAGTTGAAGAGATTAAGATTACAACGTACACATTACAAAAAAAAAATCTGATGTGGACACCACATGACTTCCTTGTACGCCTATTAAATTACATATACACATTTTTTGCTGCACTTCATGTGAAATGAATTACGATCTTCCACTTCTTTAATAAAGTGGAGAGTTAAACAAATGCATTGTGGTGGACACCGCATTGCATCGCATTTTTTGTGGTGTCCGTATAAGATTTTATGTTAGTTTATTTATTAATTTTGTTTCACGTCGCTCAAGTACTTATGTGGTTTAAGTGAGAACATGTCAGATCCGTAATCATGGACACGTTCGAATCGGACTTCATGTACACATTTTTTTTTTTAATTTAAACATATTGATTTATTAATAATTATTAACCTCTGTAAAAATTTTTGAATTAAAATTAAAAGTACATAAAATTTTATTTTACTAATAACTTATGATTTTTAAAAAAAAATTTTTTTATTGAAATTATATTTATTTAATTTTTTTACAAACACAGGTTAATAATTATTAATAAATCAATATATAATTAAATCTAAAAAAATAATTAAAGAAAATATATATAAAAGAAGTCGGATTCAAACTGATGTTCCTTTCCCCTTGTAGGATCCAAATAATTCATTGATTAAAATTTTATTTGGCTATAACTCTGGAACCGATGAAAATGAGTACAACTTTTGATATTTCGTTGTAAAGCTCTCAATGAAGGCTTATTACTGCAGTTAAGAAAAAGTTAAAAATCCAAAACATTTGGATTTTGGGCTTTTTTGGACTTTTGGCCAGTCGATTGCAATCAAAAGAGGAGGTGCACAATCAGATGTTATAAAAGTCCTAAATCCAAAATTTCAACATCTTACGGCTAATCGTTTTCGAGTTATCAAAAAGATACATACGTACGTCAGAGTCACGCCGTAAATAGTCAAAATGGATTCAGAGATGGTCAAAATGGATTTTGACCAAGTTCGATTTTCAACGAAGGCATCAGGGTACCCGTACCTATTTATCTTTCTGTTTTAATTTTTTCCTCGATCTGATGTCCCGAAAGATGTTGGTCAAACCTAAAGGACTGATTTAGTTAAAAAAACTAAAAAAAAAATTAATAAGTAAAAACGTTCATAGGGGTAAATACCCCATCTCGCTTCATTTTCCCTCTATTCGCTATTTTGTGTTTTCCGATAAAAATTTATTTTATAAAACGGATTGAGGTATTTTAATAAAATATGGTGTTCACGTACCTGACAAACTGTTTTACAAAAGAAATAAGTTTAAAATGTTTGACCGTTTAAATTTTTTAATTGTTATTATTCCATAAAACTACTAGTTTTATGAAGTAGTATTTCATCAGATAAATTGTTAAACCTTTCGTGTAAAAAATGATACCTCACTTATTCAGATCGATAGATAAATTGCTTTTTATTTCCTTTTAGTATTTTTAATATCTTAACAAATCTAACACTCTAAGATAGAAACTCATTCGAAAACTGAATATTTTCACCACTCATTTCGTTAATAATAATAACGTAATTAAAATAAATCTATTTCCTAAATTTACCAAAAATTCCTTTTATCGATAAAAATAATAAAAAAAAAGAACAAAGATAAATTAAAATAAGAATAGAATTGTAATAGAACTTTTGAGTAACTGGGTGTAGTTCCTTAAAAAAGAGCAAAAGGTGACGGTTGATCTGATTTCACGGGTGACTTGTAAGGGTAGTAGATGTGAAATCAAGGGGGTGAAGTAGAGAATGCATGACTGGAAATGGAATCGAAAGAACGATGAACAAAGGGTAGTGGTAGCGGTAGCGGATGATAGCGCCACTTTGACCACTCGACCATATTCTTTTACTTCTCTACGTCATGCATCCTGCAGAAGAAACAAATGCGGAAATTACCGAACGTGAGGAGAAGGGAGTGACAACCAAGACCTGTGACTAGTGAAACTTATCAGTAAGCGACGGCTGATGGATGGTCAAGTCACAATGGTGATCGGCCGACTGTAACAGATAATTTGACAACTACCTTAATATTCTAGAAAGAGGGTTGTTTGAGTGTGTGTGTGTGTGTGTGTGTGTGTGTGTGTGTGTGTGTGTGTGTGTGTGTGTGTGTGTGTGTGTGTGTGTACAGACGGATATATCAAAAAACTGATCGGGCTATTCTTTTTAAGAGATGTAACCTAGTCGGAAACACGAGCAATATTTCATTTATTCTGATGAATGAAAACATTATACTGTATAATAAAATAACGTTTGAGATATTATTAACTAAAAAGGGAAAAACTAATAAGTAAAAAGGAACTTATTAAGTACAATTATTAGCGATTTTTATAACGGTAAAAATAGAAAATAATAAAATATATACGCGCATTTCGTATGCAAAAATGTAAAAAACTTAAAATTGATTATTTCTAAGTTTTTGGTGGAGTTTGTTTGGAGTCGGTTCATTTTTGTAAATTAGATTTTATTTAATTTTTTAATTTTGTTGATTTTTAATTCGAATAGGTCTATAAATACGCTGCACGTTCGAAAAACTTGCTAGTTTAAAAAAAGAAAAAAGGAATACAAATAAATAGCGTAAATAACGTCGCTGCAGTAAGGACTACGCAAATATTAATTTCACACTACGTTTTTTAAAATGTTCCCGGGAAAATACTTCGAATACCAGAGTCACATCTCAGGTAGGAATTGTTATAATAAACAAATATTAAGTAAAAATGACCACGAAAAAATGAAAAATATTTTTAGATTACTTACGACGAAGCGATTTTTCGTTTAAAATATTATAACAAGATCGGTATAGCGGGTCTGAGTAACGGATTCCTACCGATTATTATGAAAGTAATAATTAATATAATAATCGAAAGAATCCAGAAAGGTACAAAAAGGAGAACCCTTTTTGTAAAGTATAGGTCAGGTTAACAATCGTCCTTTGTTATACTGCCCGCTGACACACAATGAACACCTGTTGTACGGTGAGAAGAGACCGGGTTTGGAATTTACGAGAACATAAACCTCGGCCGACTGTTCCCGTGCTTCGAGTTCGGTCCGGTCCGGCAGGTAAAGAGGCTAGCGGTATAACTAACTCTGGAAGACCGGCTAAAAAACAGTTCAGCGAGGAGAGGCTGAGAGTCGTGTGAGTTCGGCGGAGTTCTATTAGAACCCGTCTGCGAGGCGTTACGTCAGTCCCACAAGGGCAGTTCTGCGAGGAGAGGCTGCGGGTTCGATGGAGTTCTGCAAACCGGTCCAGCGACACGTTACGACTACGATCCGGCGAGGAGAATCACAGGTGTGAGTCTGCGAGACGTCAGTCCAGCGAGGAGAGTATCCGGTTCGATACGAATAAGGTGACGCCACGAGTAATTCCAACAACCAAAAAATGCTATCGGTAAGTCGCAGTAAAACTGCGAAAGAAATAACGTGATAAACTCCATTCATAAACCGTTAAGGTAGACAACAAAAAGGGATTTGCAAGTGAATTTTATAAGATTGTTTTTTAATATCAGACTAGCGGTTAAAAATGGTTAAAATTATTACTTACTATTGACATTACTATCGCTATTTGAGTGTAATAATTTGATTGTTATTTTTTGTTGATTACGTTGTGTATTTTTGCCTGTTTTTATGTCGTGTGAGTTCGGCGGAGTTCTATTACAACCCGTCTGCGAGGCGTTACGTCAGTCCCATAAGGGCAGTTCTGCGAGGAGAGGCTGCGAGTCGTGCGGGTTCGATGGAGTTCTGCAAACCGGTCCAGCGACACGTTACGACTACGATCCGGCGAGGAGAATCACAGGTGTGAGTCTGCGAGACGTCAGTCCAGCGAGGAGAGTATTCGGTTATTAAGGTGACATTACTATCGCTATTTGAGTGTAATAATTTGGTTGTTATTTTTTGTTGATTACGTTGTGTATTTTTGCCTGTTTTTATGTCGTGTGAGTTCGGCGGAGTTAACAGTATTTATCACCATTGTTATTACAATTAATTTGCCTGGTTGCAGTTTGACTATTTTAAACCAATAACTGTAAACATTATACAAAATAAACTGTGTTTACTAAACTGTAAACATTCTAAATTGTCAAAAACCTTTCAATATCCTGATCGAGCCGCGCGGAACCACTCGACAATATATTTCAACATTACCTGGAAAAAATATCTTACACAGAGACCTCTAGTTTATTTCATTTACCAAATAAGTTAAGTTAAAGTTACCCGTAATTAATTTGAATTAGTAAATTAAATAAATAAATTTAAATTCGAAACGACTAGTTATAATCTATGAATTTGATTATTCTTCGTTTTTTTTTTTATCAAAAGTCTATCATTACTTCTTTTATCTTAAAAAAATGGCTAAAATAATAATTTTACTGCGACGGGTAAATAACAAACAGGTCAAGTCAGTTATGTATACTACACCGCGAATATACAATGGAATTATCCGCGCATTTGCCTGGATCGATCGGAAAGGAAATTGTGGAAAAACCACGATCAGAGCGATTTCACAAAGTACAGAATTAATAATGAAATAAATAAATACGCGTCGATAAAGCCCGCATTAATTATTTAAAATACAAATGCAAGGAATAATATTAAATTAAATTAAATTTCATTACTCCTCTGATATTATCGAACGATATTCTCCCTAAGTCGGAGTTGATCATCATCTCGTTTATTTGTTTTTTAAGCCGATAATTTAATCTCTACGGTTTGATATAATTGTTCTGATCTTAATTTATGTACACGTTCCTTAGTTTTCAAATTTTCTCTCTCTTTATATTCATCGTCCTCTCTTAATCTCTTTATTCTGTCCTTGGTCTTCTCTCGTCGAATACTAACGCAGTACTCGTTACATGCGCTTCTTCGTCCTATTTAATTCATCATTAACATACACCCAAAACGATGTTAAAAGTTAATTATTTTCAGTTAACGTGTACCAATTGTAATAATGGTAGTTGTATAAATAAAGTTCATGTTTGATTTATTAATAATTATTAACCTTTGATCGTAAAAAACTTTTTACGATAAATTACAATTCAATTTATTAATGAAATAAAATTTTATGTACTTTTTATTTTTTTTAAATGCGTATATGTAATTTAATAGTCGTACAAGGAAGTCATGCGGTATCCCCGTTAGATGTTACTTCATTTGTATTATTTCAAAATTCATTGACAGGGTTAATATATTTTAATTACATATTTTTTAAATCGACGGAAATATTTTTAAACGGTTTGATCATTTATTAAGGCCCGTCTCGTAAGCCGAAGTGTTGTATCGAGTTGCAAGAAAACAGTTCTATTTTTTGGTTTGATAAGAGCTGGATTTTTTTTCACTTCCTTGTACGAAGTAAAGGAAGTATTTTGATCTCGAAAAACTTCGGTTTCCAGATTTCGTCGGAAATATCGATTCTGAACATCTCTGAATCCATTTTGAATAGTTTCGGCGTGACGTCTGTACGTACGTATGTGTATATGTATGTATCTCGCATAACTCGAAAACGATTAGGGGTTGGATGTCAAAAATCAAACAAATTGGGATTTTTGACTTTTTCTTAACTGCAGTAATAAGTCCTCATTGAGAACATTTCAACGATATATCACATAAGTGGTACTTATTACCATCGGTTCCAGAGTTACAGCCAAATAAAATTTTAATTAATGAAATATTTGGATCTTAGAAGGCACATTGGTTCGAATTAAGATTTCATCTCATTTTTTTTAACTTTTTTTAAAATTTAAATATATTAATTAATTAATAATTATTAACCTCTCATTGTAATAACGTTGTTATGATAAATAATAATTTAATAACAAAAAAAATATATATATATATATGAGAAAATATCAGAATTTTTTAATGAAATAAAGTTTTAGGTACTTTTCATTTTAAAAAAAATGTGTAAATGTAATTTAATAGGGGTACAAGGAAGTCATGTGTTGACCACATCAGATTTTTTTAATTAGAAAAACTCATTAAATACCAGCTAACATCGATCTCTACTCCGTTTTTGTATATTGAAAACTCGTTTTGACATTTTGAAGAACCCTTAAGAGAGGATGTTTTACTTCAAACGGGTATAACGGAAGCTTAATAAATATTTAATAACGTCGACAAACTTAATTTTTTATTAAGGTTCAAAGAAAAACAGTACGGTTTGATTTTGTCGTCAGCAAAATAAATTTTATGAGAAATGTCATCTTATAAAATTTTTGGAAATTTCGCTTTAAAGGCAAGAAAAATACTGTAGTTAACATTAACTGGAATTCTACCCCGGCGATTAGCAACGTTATCTATACATGAGAACACAATAACGAAAAGTTATAGATGTAATTAACAGTTAACGATTTTGTAGATTGTGAAAAACCAAATAAAGAGCCAGCGATTCAGTAGAAATTGAAATTTAATAGTATTATAATCAGGGTTGAACTTTTGTACTTTTTTTAAACCGTAATAATTTTATATGCTAATTAATAAATTTCTACAAGCGAAAAGCTTCAACAGCTATGGATATCGGCACTACAGATTCTATTAGTATAAGTCTTCTGATTTGAATACATTTTAGAAAACCGTGTAGTCTTCTACCTCATTTGTTACTAATATAAGCTTTATTTACTTTGGGATATACTTAACAATAAACTATATCGATAAAATAGATGCGGTAATTATAAATTACCTAAGGAATACATAACTGATAATTTGCAAAATAAAAATAACTTCTATCCTTTAATTGAATACAGTCAAAAAGTAATATATATTATATTTATTTTTATCTATCTATTCGTGTACACAAAGGTACAGAGTAACAGCACAGTGACATGATGTCAACAGTATTTTGCAGAGATGCGCATCTGTGCGCAGTCTGGCGTGTAAGTGTAAATGTACAGGTAAACCTATAGACCTTAACAAATTGAAGCCGGCCACTCCTGAGACGTGTGGTTAATTGAAACCCGACTGACAAAGAACAACTATATCCACAGTCTAGTATTCAAGACCATATAAAAGCAACTGCCTTTACAAGGACTCTAACCTTAGTACTTTCGACTTCGAAACTCAGCTGATTTTGCGATGAATTGAGATTAAAAACTAGACTAACCCTAAATACTAGAGTAACCCTAAATACGTGACGTCTGTACGTACGTATCTCGCATAACTAAAAAACGATCGGCCGTAGAATGTTGAAATTTTGGATTTAAGATTGTTGTAACATCTAGTTGTGCACGTTCCCTTTTGATTGCAGTCGAGTGAACAAAATTGTCCAAAAAAGCCCAAAATTCCCAAAAAATTGGATTTTGGGGTTTTCTTAACCGCAGTAATAAGCTCATACATAACTTTTCAACGATATATGATAAGAAGAGCTTTTCAATGATATATGATAAGTGGTACTTATTTTCATCGGTTCCAGAGTTATAGGCAAAGTTATTTTTACACGGATTTGAATTCTAGATCGTGGATACCGGTGTTCTTTGGTGGTTGGGTTTCAATTAACCACACATCTCAGGAATGGTCGAACTGATAATGTACAAGAATACGCTTCATTTACACTCATACAATATCATCCTCTGAAGAATTATCTAAACGGTAGTTACCGGTGGCTAATCAGGAAAAGAGAGAGAGAGAGTTATAGGCAAATAAAATTACATAAAAAATACTTTAGTTAAATATACTCCGATTAAAAATGCTAGAAACGGTAAACAGAATAGCGGAATTAAACCGATTCTGATATTTAGATTCTGCGATTAAATTTTATACATCTCAGAATGTAAATTTTCATCGAGCCAGTGAATAAAACGTTTATCGCACGCGCTCCTTCGGGCGAATGGAATGGATTCACGTTACCCCGAGGTCATCTTAACATCGCTGCCAGAAGTATCTGTTAAGTTATACCGCGTTTGAGCCGATGATCGCATTAATAGCCACGAGATACATTTTTCCCGATTTGGTTCTGCAGTTTTTACTTAACTCCTATCTGTTGACGTAGGGAATATTACTTTAATGCTTACAGAACTAACGGTAGGCTCTACGACGCGTTTAAAAATTAAATAACGTACAAAGAATGTTGAACACCGTAATAAAGTCCAAATAATACGATCTGGATTTATCTCTTGCTACGTTTACTTACAGCGTAAAAGAACAGCCTTCAACGACTTTCATTTATTATACTTAAAGGGGACTGCTGGCGGAAAGAACAAATCCGCTGGATTCTTATTCGCCATCGTTAATCTAAGAACCGAAAAACGGTTAAAAATTTTATCACGGCATATTAAGAGGTCGATGCAGAAGAAAAATATATGGAAAAACCGTCCAAAAATTGAGACTCGTGAACCGAGGACCGTACAAATAGCTTTCGCAATATTGCAGGTAAGTATATTTAACCGCACAAAATTTATTTGTACGATTAAAAAAAAAACATTGATTTGATTCGGTTACGAACGAGGAATTATATAAATATTATCAACAGGCAGTCATTCGGTCGACCCTAAGGAATACTTTAAGAAGAAGATTGGACCGGCGAGGTGGTAGTAAACGAATAGGGATGTCTTTCAATAGAACGCCTGACGCCCCTTTAAGCGACGCCGCATTCATCATATACGCGCAATTTTCACGGAATCATTTTTCATTCCGACTCGCTTTTATTTATTTACTTTTTTTTTACCGTGTCAGCCTAGAGTACGGAGGGGTATGCCGGGAATACTTTAACGGCAAGAGCCGGGGGTCCGGTCGCTCGACCGTTGTCATGATTACACTGATAAGCTTCAAAATAACTTTCCCCGTTTCCCCGTATTCATCCCTTAACTTCACTTAAGATAAACTATGAACAGAGGATCAAGTCGATTCTTTTGTCCCCGGAGTCGGTCGTTTCACATTTCCCGACGGCTGTGGACGACAATTTATTTTCTATATCCGTGTAAGAGTCGAACTTAGTATTTTCCCTCTTTTACAGAGATTGTAAGTAAATAGTAGCCTGGAAAATGGAATAAAAAAAACCTATAAATAAATTCACTTTTTGACGAAAGTATTAGAAAAATAAAATGTATTTCGAAATTAAGCTGCGATAATAAAACGGTTATCTGCTTAAGGAATAAAATTAATTCTTTCAAAGATAAATTAAAAATAGTTATTGTCCTTACGACCTTGTATATTAAGTTATTTTCATATCAAAAAAAAAATTAGAAGCTGTTCTAGAATGAATCCCTAAAACTGAAAAAAAAATTTTACGAGGAGAAACGTTCTGTCTCCATGAATACTGGGCGGTGGATACCGGTGTACTTGGTGATCGGTGTTCAATTAACCACAAGTCTCAGGAACGGTTGGTCTGAGTCTGTAGAAGATTACACCTCGCTTACAAGTCATATATATCATCCTCATCTTGTTGAGCCGGGTCACTTGTCGTCACTAGCTGAACAGATTGCGACGTAAACATTAGGAAAAGAAATTAACATAAACGATTTTGACTGTTCAAAAAGAATACATTAAGTTTAAGAAACCTGCTTAATATACTCTCGCCGTCGGTCTTTACTTAAAGAAAACTAATTAAAAATTTCAGTTCTAAAATCTAAAACTGTAAAATATTTATGGAAATTAAACTTTTTGAAACGATGAACTTGTATGAATTTAAAAAAATTATTTTTACCGTTTTCACGCACGAGAAAAATTATCATACAGCTCGGGGCCTCCTTAGAGTTACAGCAACACTCAATGTATACGCGACTCTCGTTCGAATTGAAAAATTTAAAACAAAAGCTATAACAGAGCGTAAGTCCTTATGCGTACGACTTAAACGAATTCCGTGTTTATATAAGTATCATTTTCCGAGGCAAAACCTAGCAAATATTTTGCAACAAAGTTTTTTTGTAATCTTTTTATTTCAGAACTTATAAAAATATAGATATCTAAATTCCATAACTTTTTTATATTAAAAAAAAAAAATTTCCGCAATTGCGTGTACGTTATATTTTTATAACTTCTCGATAAATAACTACAAAATTAATAAGTAAGAACAACTTACAGATCTACATTTTAAACGTTATAATTTTATAAAACAGCCGATCTTCGTTGTGTATAATAGGATTTTAATATTTTCTTAACTAAAAAGATTTTCGTTTCTATATTTAAAAATAATCGTGTAAAATTATTCATTTTATATCTTTTTTTTTCTAAAGAAAACTGTGTTCTGTCAATAATGGTAAAATACGTGGAATGTAGCGTACTTCTAACAGAGTGTAAATATTTGCTGTCATAAGCGTCTAAATTTTTTAAATAGAAAATTCATCGTAAAGAATCGACAGTTAGACGAATAAATAAATAATGAAAAATAGATAAATTCCTCACAGCTTAATCGTCTCTTAAGATCTTACCAGAGTTTTCGTTGAATATTTACGAGTTTATTTTGTAGCTTCTAATGACGATTCTCATTTTTCTTTAGTCATCTATTAATACTTTTAAGCAATAAAATAATTTTTTTTTTAAATCCTGCGTAAGCGAATAAATCTTTCTCATTAGAATATCGGTGAAATTACACATTAATCGTCGCATAATCGATACGGAATGGAAGTTATATCGGGAAGAGGTAGGACGAAAGTTATATTTTACCTCTACCGGTCTTTTTATTATGTCGCCCGTCCAATACCGTTGTCGGTTCAAATTAATGACGAATCCTGAAATCACACGACAGAGATGGAAAAAGTAAGGCGGTAGACCGTGTTTTACGTTTTATTTGTCGTAGTGCCTTTAAGTTTTTTCACGATAAAAATAAAAAAATTAAATATAATAAAAGTAATTGTAAGAACGAACGAAATAAAATATTTGTCGCTTTACTTTATTATAAATTAAAATTATACTTTACTCGGATACAATTTACGCAACAAGTTTCACTTTCAAAGATAATTACTTACAAAATACGAATATTAGGATTAATCGCATTTTATTCTTAATCGGTGAAACTAATTATAACATTTAAAATCGGATTAATTTTGATAGAAAATGTAACGTAAAAATATTTTATCGGATACCGATAAACACGGTAGAATATAACGAATAGAAATTATTTACGGAAATAAATTATTTAAGAACGTTAAAAGCACAAAGCGTATTATTTTAAAAAATACGAAAAAGTTGTTACGAACACGATATGTTGTAAGTGACGCTACCTAGTGGCAAATCGAGTAAGTTAGAACGAACACCGCTAGGTTTCGCTGGGAGCACAATCGTTAAACATCGCCCCGAGTATACAAACATCGTTCACCGTGAAACGAACAACCTGCACGGGATGTGCGTAAGAGCGAGAGAGACAGAATATCAAGCTATTAATGACGTCATAATCATCAAAACTATATATATATATATATATATATATATATATATATATATATATATATATAATCGTGTAAACGCTTTCTATAATACAACACCTGAAAACGGAACATAGAATATAATAAATTTCACCTTATTATAATTAGAGCTCATAAACCTGTCAATCTGTGTAACTGTTGTTTGGTGAACCAGTAATGTGTCATAAAGACACCTTTTAACCGTACATTAATAATATAGAATACGTTAAAGCGTTGATTTATTACAAATAACGAGGGAATTATTAAAACCGACTCTTTTTTTTTAATAGAAGACTAGCGTTTAAAATAAAAATGATTATATGCCGACGTATATCATGTCAAATCAGTTAACATTATTACTTACACTAGCGCAAATTATATACCGCATCCGATACAAGTATACACTCGATTTCTATCGATATACAGTACAACATATACTGTAAATATAAATTATTTAACGCGTAAAATTCTAACGTTATTTATAATGCGGTTTCTGGATGTTCGATTAATAAAACGTAATAGTTAAATAGTATACAAGCGTAACTTCAAATTACTGATCGATGTAAAAATTACTATAATTATCATTTATTTTTATTAAAATGTTTGCCTCGAGTTAAAAATAAATAAATCAATAATAATTATTAACGCGTAATAATGGAAATTCATTCCAAATTTATTTGCCGCGTGTAACTTCTCGCCGCCGTAATAAATATTTAATATTTATTAAAACAAACAATATCTGTTAAAAACCTTAAAATAATACAACCTATATAAAGTAAAATGTAATAGAAAATTTACATTTAAACCCGGTGGATGTAAAAGCGAGACGATTACCACTACCTCTTACCGCAGTCAACGGAACACAAGGACCTGATGCGGACAGAAATAATCTCGATTATTTTAATCCAAAAACCGAATCCAAAACGAAAAAGTCGTATAGTCTTAAAAGGAAATACCGTATTAATAACAAATATATAAATGTAACGTGAAGATCGTTACAAATCTTCGTATTGTTACAAATTGCGTAACCGAGAAAATCAAAATATTAAAAAATACGGTGTTTTGGGATTATACTACTTGGATTTGTTTAGCGGATTTAAAAGCTTGTGATTACTGTTTACTCGGCATTTCGCATCCAAAACATAATTTAAATAAATAACAATTAGAAACGAGAAGGTAGAATAGAGGCTATCGACTGCATATTTGTTTAAGAGTACTGTTATTAATT